>NC_044322.1:108988706-110188706 GCF_007399415.2 Gopherus evgoodei | reverse complement strand
GTACTGTACATGCATACAACTACAGTATATACCAGTGTGTGTATATTCAGGAAGTCGTCGGACTTATGACAAATTGGTTCCTGAGAATTACATTGTAAGTTGAAAACGTCATAGCTCAAATCCCATAGGAACGCTCCAGGATTGAGCGTCGGATAGTCGGAACCGACTTTGTAGAGTCGGAACAGGATGTCAATTTAGAAACGTCGTAAGTGCTGTTCCATCATAACTCAAAGATCAAAGTCGAGGATTGCCTGTATTTGTATCTGCCCAGCAACAGTATATATACACCATGATCACGAAGGTGGTTTTCCCAGGGTGAGGCTCATCCATTGCACTGCGGATGTGCTGACCCCTGCGATTTCCCCAAATGCGGGAAACTTGACTGCTTAATTTGTGGTAGTGGGGGACTGCGTTTGCACTCTCCCCTGGTGGAAAAAAAACCCAGTGTATATATACACCCCTTCTATGCTTCAAACAACCCCCCAACTTCTTCAGCCATCATCAGAAGCAAGCTCCCTACACACCAGGACACACCAACTCAAACTGGCACCAGACCCTGCCAGAACAAAAGATGAAAAACCTGCAGATGCATCCCCACTGCTACAATGATCAATATCTCCCACAACACATCTTTCAAGATCCACGGATCCTACACATGCCTATCACAATATGCGGTGTACCTCATCCAGTGCACTAAATGCCCCAATAACAACTAGGTGGGTGAAATAAGATAATCACTACTCTCTTGAATGAACACACAGAAAAATGATTATGGGGAAAAATACCACATCAGCTCTGGGTGAACGCTTTTCACAAAGGGCTCACTCTGTATCTGACCTATCAGTCCTCATGCTCAATGGAAACTTAGACAACACCTTCAAAAGATGAGCCTGAGGACTTAAATTCATAACTTTCCTAGAGACTAAAAATCATGGACTGAACAGAGACACTAGATTTATGGGTCACTATAACAATCTGTAACTCAGTAACCCCCAATCTCTTCCCTCGTCACTACCTTCAGCCCAGCATTTTTTGTTCCTTTCCCCCCTATGACTGGAGAGCTGTTAACAGGCCACTTCACTTTGAATGATCCCTCACAATATGTGTTAACTACTTATGCTAAACAATTTGTTCCACCTTGTGTTTAGCTGTGACACTCGATGTATGTTTCCCAGACCTGAGGAAGAGCTCTGTGTAAGTTTGAAAGCTTGTCTTTCACCAACAGAAATTGATGCAATAAAAGATATTACCTCACCCACCTTGTTTTTCTAATATCCTGGGACCAACACGGCTACAACAACACTGCACATCTTTTTATATGTAAGGTATAAAACATACATATTTACCTGCCATGGACATTCACCAGGCAAGCAGTCATCACCACCTACTATCCTCGTATGAGGATTTGGAGACACATTAGTCTTAGGATCAGTCTCTTTTCTATCGGGAGCTTTTGTTTCATTCTGAAGATGAAGGTCTGGGCTGTCTGTGATACTGGTGATGTTCTTGTGGTTTGTCCCATTGTTGTTATGCAGTTCATTGAGTTTGCCATCTTGTTCACTGGTAACGCTGCTACTGTTAGCAAATGAACTCACTGACCTCTTTTTTCTTTTCACGTAAATTTTCCCACATGGGAAAGGCTCTGTAAGGACAACAACAAAAAGTTAATATTTGATGTTCTAATGGTATGGTAACTTTAGACATTTAAATGTACACTAGAGTCCCTTCAGGACAGCAAAGTTGAGTGGAGAGTTTCATGGTTACAAAGCTCAATATTGTGAGGTTTCTTGTGCTTTTATTCATTTGCAGTGTCCAAGTACATTTACTGATGTTTTTTATCCTGAATAAACTATTTCAGTGCACTTTTTTTTAAACTTCCAGAAGCTCGGCATTCATAAGAAGCCCTAGAGTAAACAAACCTGTGCCTAGGAGGGAGGAAAATGATTTGTACGTAAATAGGTGTCACATTCAGTGTTTCAAATGTTTGTATAAATAATAGAGAGAAGAGAAAACATACTCTACAAATGACAAAAAAAAATAAAAATAGTGTAACAATGTCCTTTTACAGCTGAATCATTTACTCAGTTATCTTTACAATAGCAGATTCCATGAAATTTTTCAAGACACCAGCAGGGGCTTGTCAGACACCACAGAGCCTAAGACTAGATTGGACCAAAACCAACTGCATTTCTGTTGTCCTAAGGCTTGCCCACAGTGCTAAGTTTGATGCACAGTGCTTGATTTCTATAGAGACAATGCTGAGCAAACAGTTTCACTGAAAGTATGCTTTCAAAATCTTTAAAATGAAATGTTTTCAATTATTTAAATTGCTATGATCATGCATCCACTCTTACAAAAAATAAGTATCTGGGCACAGTGCTATATTTTATGACTCATGACTCTTTAAACATAGGATTTTTTGTTTTTTTACTTATAAAGGATCTCATAACAAGCACAATCATTTATACTGATTAAATAAATTAGTTTTTAATTTAAGATTAATAATACATGAGGAACCGAATACCATCATTGTATGTAAGCAAAGCTTGATTGTTTTATAAATAATGTCATTATATTAATATATAAGGTTAATCTATATTAGTATGACAAAAACAGTTTATAAATGTAATATTTTGTGTACACTTTTTTTTTTTTAAATGGAGCAAGCTGTACTTGAGGGAAAGCTGTTTAAATGAGAAACAATTGCAAGTCTAGTTTTCTTTCACTATCAAAGCAATGGGAGAATCCATCCTTATCAGTGCATTGCTTCATACCTGTCGAAGTACAAGATTTTTCATCCGTTCCCAGAATATATCCAGTGGCACAGAAGCATTCAACACCGTTTCTTATGGGTCTGCAGAAGTGGTCACAATCGCCATTGTTCAGCTTGCAGTATTTTGGTATAACTATATCAAAGACACATGGGTGTGAAAATGACAAAGAGTGGTGACTTTATAAAGGCGCGTGCCGTTGATAATGCTTGTAAACTTGGGCCAGAATCTTTGTCTTTTTGTTTGCAATGTTTCAAGCCTGCCTCTGGCAGATGCATTATTCCTCATGTTGCAATAGTGCCCAAAATGTGCTAGGCACTTTCAAACCACAGATGAAGACATAGTCTCTGCCCCAAAGAATGGATCGTTTAAAAAGGCAAAGGCAAACAAGTGGTGAGGGAAAGGAGTATAACATAGAAGCAAAGAGATCAGGGTGCTGGTCGGCACATTATTCCTCCATTCCTCCCTCCTTGTATAATTCATATTTCTCATTGTTCTCCCCAACCCAAATCCTGGCCTCAGTTCCAATAGCCTTCACCCTTCTCTCCCAGCATTTGATAAACATTACCCATTTGCTCACAAGATAAATAAATAAGTGGATGACTTATAAGTTGCACTGACATAAACATTTGTGTGCACAGGACTATGTTGTTGGGAGAAATTCTCCTGCTGACATAGCTTATGCCACTCATGAAGGTGTATTTTTATGCCAACGGGAGAGCGTCTTTACCAGATATGCTGCAGCAAGTCAGCTGTATTGGTATAGAGATATCATTAGTTTCTTGTAGCTGTCCCAGTAGAAGTGGGTATTCAGGAAGGATTTAGATGAAGAGAGGGAACCCCAAGGAGAATGGGGTACCCAGGAGGGTAGAAAGTTACTGCATTATCTACTGTAAATCATTCTCCCCTATTTGCCTCTTCCTCCTCTTGGTAGACAACAAGTGGTGTAATACCAGAAGAATTATATCTGGGAGCTCAAATAAGGTGCATTTATATTAGTTAGGTTCTGCAACTCTTACTCATCTGAGCATTCTTACTGAGTTCAGGCTGATTGTGAGGTAAATATTACCCATATCAATAAGGGTTGTAGGACTGGGCACCTGCTTTGTAATGTTAACAGAAGTTTTTGAGCATTTATTAACCTTATCTATTTGCAGAGACATGGTAGTTTAATGCCTTATTGCACTGGCCTCCTAAGCCAAATATTGTTGATTTCAGACATGTCAAAACTTTCCCACCCTATATTTGTCATTTATTCCTTAACTCTAAGGAAATGAGAAATATTGTCTACTCACTGGCTCTTTGAATATTTCATCACCATCCTACAGTAAAAACAGACCTACCAGATTCACAGTTTTTGCCCTGGTATCCATCCAAACATGTACAAGTGTATGTGCCAATTCCATCTTTACACGTTCCACCATACTGACAAGGATTGGGTTTGCACTGGTCCCCGTCTGCAAAATGAGACCACAGCAACTTTTAAGATACAGTATAAACATTTACATTGAAATTTGAAGTTTTCCTAGATGGTGAATTTTGTTACTGTCCTTTTGTTATTTGTATTTAAAATGTTATCTCAAGATAACCCTGTGAGATTTAATACTGCTTTTCCAAAGGGATCCTAGACCTCTGAACAAAACCAAAATGTTCAAAACTTCCCATAAACTCGAAATTCCGTAAAATCTTCATTTTGGAAACACCACCAGATGGTGTATTGAAATGAAATATGCTCCCTGCGGACACTGGCTGCTGCTGGCTGAAATTTACATGATTATTGCCAGTGTGACAGATGCCCAGCACTGAAAAGCAGTTGTGAAACTGACAGAATTCCCATGCAAACCCACCACACAGATTGCTCCAGGCTGGGCACCCAGGATTTCCAGGGTCTCAGGACAGCTGGATCACTGGGTTGTGGGAGTTGGGCAGTCCAGGGAGCCAGCTGGCCTGGAAGTGTGGAAGCCCTGGGGCCCCCAGCCAAGGGATAAACCACATGCCAGGGCTGCCCCAGAACTGCAGCTCCTGAAACATGTCCCAGGATTTTCAGGCTCTTAGCTCTGCAGCATGAAGTCTGGAAAGCTGGAGAACCCCAACATGAGATGGGGCTCCCAGGCCTTCCACGATCACTACTTAGACTCAGGAACCTAGATTGAGATCCCCTGTCTGGAGCCTGGACTTCTAGGGTTTCCAGGCTCCCCAGCAGCAAGCTGTTTTAGAAAGATCATCACAAAGCCAAATTAAAACAACAACAAAACAAATGCCATACCTGTCTGTTCTGTCTGAAGGAAAAGGAGAACAAAAAGAAGAAAGCATATTGTCCAAAAGTGAGTTGCCATTTTGATCTACTTTAATAATTAACTGTAGCTTGCCTGCATTCCTGCAGAGCTTTCAGGGAAATCACTAAATCAGAAATGTTCCAGTTTAAAGTTCAGTAACTCTAAGGTCAATGCCTGGGCTCAATGTCAACAAATGATGACCTAAAAAAATAAATAATTTAGTGGTACAACAATGCTCCCATTCGAGGAAAGAGGCAACCCCTTATCCTTTGGACAGAGGGGGTGGAACAGGTTTGCCAGCTATCCTGAAAACTGCCAGGCAGTACCACATTCTGAACATCCATCCCATCTCCCAGTCCCTACTTTGCATGACACAAAAAGGGGAGAGCTGCTAAAAAGCTGACCGCTAGTGCCATAAATAAGTGCAGTACAGGTAGAAGTCGGATGATAACTGGTAGGAGGATTACACAGTAAGACTAGTTTAGGATTTAGTAATAAGACTGTTCCCATAAACTATTTACCAGGGCAATAACAGGTTAAGGAAATTCCTTACATTGCCTTTCAGAATCTCTGAAAATGTTCTCAACTTGATTGTACCAGTCAAACTCCATTGACTACTGGGGTTGCATTGAATAACCAGGGTCAGAATTTGTTCCATAGGGCTGTATTTTCATGACATCTCCATTCTTGCTTTTGGCTGCCAGTAGCAGTTCTACACCCTCAGAAGAGATGGGAGGAGGAACTCACTTTAGCAGCTCTCCACTTTCTATTTCATGCGGAGTGGGAACTAAGACATGGGCTATCTTTATATAATCTTTGAGAGCAACTGGAGAAGCTACTAGCCGTACACAAACACATCATAGAATCATAGACTATTAGAAGGGACCTCAGGAAGTCATCTAGTCCAACCCCCTGCTCCAAGCAGGACCATCCCCAGATTTTTACCCCAGTTCCCTTAATGGCCCCCTCAGGGATTGAACTCACAACCCTGGGTTTTTTAGTAGGCCAATGCTCAAACCCCTGAGCTATCCCTCCCCCCCTACTAGTGTATCTGTATAAACACTAGTACTGTAAACAATTAGTTGGCACAAATTCAAGCATTCCTGTGGCTATTCTTACATGTACCAGGAGCAAGTCTGGCCCTTGCCTGGTCAAGGATCAAGGGAACCATAAAGGTGGTTTAGGGCCTTTGGCGCCTATTGAGCTCAGTTCATCTGAGGATTGGCCAATAGTCTGAGAAAGGTTGACTCCCAGTTTAGACAGGCACCTTAGTAATTAAATAAAAAAGCATGTGCATTTCAAAAGGGGAAAAATCAGGCTTTTGTCTAGTTAGAGTCCTACAATATTTCATAGTTCTTTGGTGTACTGCATTCCCAATTGCTAGAGTTTGACAGACTTTTTCTGATTCATCTAAATGGAGCTAAACTGGTGTAAATTTTCACTGTTAAAAACCCACACAATGTTTGCCTTTATAACAATAACAATGCTACCAGTATTCAGGGTTTGGTTCGTTCCTCTTCGCTCTCTCACAAGACTGGGCATCGTGTGTATAATTAGTAATGCAGTACAGAAAGTTTGGCTTGCTTAATGGAGTTAGCTTAAAAATATGTCACCACTTGATGTCACCATATTCACAGGCCTCACCAGTGAAACTAAAGGGAAATTGTAAATATGTTTTTTACAAGCTGATTCTTTCTGCACATTAAGGTCAATGGAGCATCTACTCTGGATACAAAGATAATTATTCCAATCAAGTTAATAATGAAACAGTGAGTCAGAAGCTACATTATTTGCAATTTAGGTTGCATGTTAGGCTTTCCTTATGTTATTGTTTGAGGTTTTCTGTTTTTTGTTTTTTTTTTAAAGAAAACTCAACCTACTGAGTAGTTATCCCATGCTTTTATTTCCCTGGATGTCAATCAAAATGGCTCCATTCACATATAGCACTGCCATTGAGCAATATCCAGCTACAAAAAGCAGCAATCTGTACTTTGTATTTTCTTCTTATTATAGAAAATTCAAGAAGGCTTTTGAAAAAGTCACTCTTCCCCTAGTGTCTCCCATATGGCACTTCTTTATTCTTGTTCACTCGGATTTCTTTTTTATAATTAACATTGTGAGCACTCAGAGGTGGCACATTAATAGGGATCTAGAGACCCCATTATCTATAACCCCCCTTCCAAAGGGTATTTCCCTTTTTCAATTAGGGCAGAGCACCAGCTCTGCTGTAGTGAAGGTTGAGAAGTGCTTTCTCTTTAGAAGGACTTTTCGATGTGCTTTAAAATCCACAGGCTTTCTCAGATCATTTTGAAATCGGTTGTGCTTTGTGGGAATGCTCGGTGGGGTTAGGTGGTCCGATTTGGGGTTATTTGAGCAAGGAATAGCTCAAGATACAACCATAGGCGGCAGCTTTGTATAATTTTTGGTGGTGCCCAAAATGGTGGTGCCCTGCCCCCCGCTGTCGCCCTGTAAGCCAATATAAAATGAAGCTACAATGCGTCGGCACCACAAGATTACAAGGGTTAATTAAAAGTGTAAAGTCAGAAGCAGCACTTGCCTGCTTCAATATATGGTATTATATTTTGTTGCACTTGTTGTGAAAAAGTGGGAATGTTATTAATGTTTTCTCTGAATACTATGTGGGTGCCTCAGTTTCCCCTGCAAGGTGCCAATTGAAGGTGCTGGGGACAAAGAGATCAGAAGAGATCCAGAAGAGACACAAAGGCTAGAGGAGGGAGTGTCAGTTTGGAGCTGGCTGGGGAAATGAGGAGAGGCCCAGAACTTGAGTCTAGGCTCCCCACCCTCCAAGATGGACCTGACTGAGGGGTCCTGTTTTCTGTACCTGCAAGCTTTGTTTTAGACTGTGATCCTGTCATCTAATAAATCTTCTGTTTTACTGGCTGGCTGAGAGTCACGTCTGACTGCAGAGTTAGGGTGCAGGGACCTCTGGTTGCCCCAGGACCTGCCTGGGCACACTCGCTGCGGAAAGCGCACAGTGTGGAAGGGCATGCTGAATGCTCTGAGGTCAGACCCAGGAAGGTGTAAGCGTCTTGCTCTGGAGACAGTATGCTCAGAGAGAGGAGGCTCTCCCAGAGTCCTGACTGGCTTTGTATGGAGTAGTTCCAAAGCATCCCAGCATCCTCTTCCACACCATGCACTTCCCGGAAGTCCAAACAGGCACTGACACACTCTCCTCTGACCTCTGTCTCTTTTCCAGGCATTAGGAGGCCACATGAACTCTTTGTTCTCCAACACCTTCAGTTGGCACCTTGCAGGAGAGCGGCCCAGGCCACCAGTTGCCCGGAGACAGGGTTTCGGCCATTCTCTGTGCAGACAGCATCACGCTGGCACTCTAGGGCTCTACAACAATCACACACCCTTATCCCACCATCTAGATCCTTCAGAAATGCATAGGGGAAACTGAGGCACCCACACAGTAGTCAGAGAAAACATTAAGAACATTCCCACTTTGTAACACCTGTATACTTTAAAGGGTGTAAAATAATCAAGTATTGTGCTAAACACAATGATACTCCAAACTGTCCACCAAATTTAAGTTGCACGTTTTCCCCCTCAAGTGAGGGCTCTGGGATGGGGCGGGGGATGAGGGGTTCACACTGCAGCAGGGTGCTCAGGGTTGGGGTGCTGGGGGCGCAGGCTCTGGGGTGGGGCAGGGCTGGGGATAAGGAACTTGGGATGCAGACAGGCTGCCCCAGGGCTAGGGCCAGAGAGGACTCTCCCCCCTCCTTACTGGCAGAAGCAAGCTCCAGGGGAGGAACCCCTCCTCTCTCCCCCCCCCCGCCCGCCCCGCAGCACTCTCACTCTGCACCAGTCACTGCACATGCTCCTAGGGACTCTCAGCTCCAGAAAACCCACTTGCCTCCCCTATGATGGGTTCCAGGGCAGGGGGTTGCCATCATATGTGGCCTCCCCACCCCTGCTGCTGCCACTGGGTGCGGGGAGGGGGGGCAGGGGAGAGAGCTCCCAAGCACGTGTGTGTCTCCTTCCCCCCTCTTCCCTTCCCCCGGTGCTCCAAGAGGCTGCCTGCCACTGATCTCTATAGCCTTAGGCAAAAGCAGCACAAACAAAGGAGAGAGACACTGGCTGTTTTCTTTCAGGCAGGGAAGCTCCGAGGCTGGGGCAGGGGAGAAACCCAGCTCCAACTATTGGTGGAGCACAGCCCCCAGCCTTGAATATTCCTGGTGCTTGAGCACCTTGAGCCCATATAAGCTGCCGCCCCTGGATACAACCACTCTCCCAATCCAATCCCCAAAACAATCAAATGCTCCCTCTTTCCCCCATTTTCCTACTGATCTTAGGGTTTGGCTACACTTAGGCCATGTCTACATCTAAAATTTTGCAGCGCTGGTTGTTACAGCTGTATTAGTACAGCTGTAAAGGGCCAGCGCTGCAGAGTGGCCACACTTACAGCAACCAGCGCTGCAAGTGGTGTTAGATGTGGCCACACTGCAGCGCTGTTGGGCGGCTTCAAGGGGGGTTCGGGGAACGCGAGAGCAAACCGGGAAAGGAGACCAGCTTCGCCGCGGTTTGCTCTCGCGTTCCCCGAACCACCCTGCAAACCGCAGGGAAGGAGACCTGCTTGCTCGGGGTTCGGGGAATGCGAGAGCAAGCCGGGGAAGGAGACCAGCTTGATTACCAGAGGCTTCCTCAGGTATGCTGGGATACCTGCTTATTCCACGGAGGTCAAGAAAAGCGCTGGTAAGTGTCTATACTTGATTACCAGCGCTGGATCACCAGCGCTGGATCCTCTACACCCGAGACAAAACGGGAGTACGGCCAGCGCTGCAAACAGGGAGTTGCAGCGCTGGTGGTGCCCTGCAGATGTGTACACCTTCAAAGTTGCAGCGCTGTAACTCCCTCACCAGCGCTGCAACTTTCTGATGTAGACAAACCCTTACAGTTGTACAGCACTGGGAGTTACAGCTGTCTTCATACAGCTGTGTAGGGAAAGCACTGCACTGTGGCCACATTTGCAGCATTTGCAGCGGTGTTGGGAGTGGTGCATTGTAGGCAGCTATCCCAGCATTCAAGGGGCTGCAACGTGCTTTTCAAAACGGGGGTGGAGAGAGAGTGGATTTTTGGAGCTGACACTGTTCTCAGTTCCCTGCCTTGCAAGTTCTAAGGACTGGAAGATATACAGCACCTACCTTGAATCATTTAAAAAGTTTTGACCCCTTCCTCCACCACTCTCTTATTCACTAAATGCAAATTATGCACTCCTAAATAGCCTTCAGACCACATAAGCAGCTGCTCAACACGGACTTCCCCCTCCCCCTCTGCCGTGTGAGCGTGCTGTTTCTCTCTTCAAGCAAACAGCTGTGAACATTCCAAAGCAATTTCCCTGCCTGCCTCTGCTTGCTCAGCAAACAGGAGCTGTGTTTGTTTTTTTAAATAAGCAGTTCAGGGGAGCTCAGAGTTCAGCCATTCTTCCGGTTTGTTGTGAGCAGGCATTCTGGGATACCTCCTAATACTCTGGAGGCCAATAACAGCGCTTTTGGTGGCCACACTTGATGAGCAGCGCTGCAATCGTTACACCCTAAGCAGACCAGGTGTACAGCCAGCGCTGCAGCCAAGGAGTTGCAGCGCTGGATGTGCCTTGCAGGTGTGGACAGTTACTAAGTTGCAGCGCTGTAAACCCACCACCAGCGCTGCAACTCTCCAGTGTAGCCAAGCCGTCACTTAACATTTATCTCATTTAGTGTATGGCACCCAGTATCCCTTAAAAGGTTTGGCTTGCTAGCATCATACGTGCGAAACATTCACAAGTCACAGAGATTGAAATGAGAATATGCAGCAAGCCTAAGCCAGACGGTTTGCAGACAGTCCATTGTTACAGTAGCTGAATGGCTCCAAGAGACATGCTATGGTCATTGAACTTGAACAAGACCCATGCACTGTAAATTCAAAGCTTACCATTGACAGAAATGATCTGTAGGCATGTTGTTATCATCTGCCTCTCTTAAGCATTTTTATTTCCTTTTGGGAAATGTGCCCTGTCTATTTGCACAGCTAATTTAGAAGTGGCACTAACTGTTTTCTGAACGATAATGTATTGCACATGTTTTATGCGGATATGTGAGAAGGATTGCTGAGCATGGTGCTACTTTTCCACCTGGGGGATTAGTATAGCAGAGTGCCAGCCTTAATCAATCAGTTAGCATTGATTAACTAGAGGGAAGATGAAAGACAGTATGGCTAATGTAGTCATGTTTGCTCAATAACAGACCTTAGTGTGCTTAAGGTCCAGGGGTTTATCCTAACTAGCCGATTAACATGATGTGCTCAAAAAATGGTTTAAGTGTTTAGGACATGTCTACACTAGAGATCTTACAGTGGCACAGCTATACCGATGCAGTTGCACCACTGCAAGGTCTCCCCTGTAGCCGCTCTATGTTGATGCGAGAGAGCTCTCCTGTCGGCATAATTAAACCACTCCCAACAAGTGGTGGTAGATATGTCGGCAGGAAAGCATCTCCTGACAACATAGTGCTGTCTACATTGGCGCTTCTGTTGGTGTAACTTACGTTGGTCAGGGTATGTAGTTTTTTTCCCCACACCCCGATCAACAAAAGTTTTATGAACATAAGTGCTAGTGTAGAGATAGCCTTAAAGCTAAAGGAATAGGGGTAGAGGGCAGAGAGGGATGGGAGAATGCAGGAAGGGGTGGGGGAGAAGGGGACAGAAGAGTGTAAATCAACTGGGGTTTGGGACTGAGAGGAAGGGGAAATTTTGGGAAGGAGAGAGGGTAAATGTGAATGGGACTAGAGGAGAGGGGGGCAGGGAGTGGAGGGGACAGGAGACTGGGAGGAAGAACATGGTGATGGGTGGCAGGGGGAATCAGGGGAATTAGGGTCTGAGGAACTTTCAGCCCCACCTTCTCCCCTCCCATGTGGGACCTGATGTCCGGGGTCCCTGTCTCTCTCCCTATCCCTCAATGTAAGCATGGATCATAGGGTTTCTTGCCCTTCTGGAGGATATCTAAGCCCCCCTTTCTACCCCCACTCCCAGACAGGGTCTGGGAGGGCCTGCTTCTCTGGATCCATCTGACCCCCTCTCCCTGTACCCTCCCCCCCATGTGAACCCACATCTGGGGAAGCTGAGTACAGACACACTTGGAGCAGGCACACAAACAGGTTGCTGTGATTATAGTGAGGAGGTGAGAATAAGCATGCTTGGTGCTTGTCACAGGTTCAAAAGTACTCCACCTGGGAGGGGATGACCCACTGACATGAATGGAGCAGTTAACACATTTTAGAGCTATTATTTCAGACTGTATTCACATCCATGAGTTGTTCTCATTCAGTTGAGAACATTTCATTGAGATGACAGAGCCAGTGCAAAGCTGTCTGAGCCTCTTATGCTACAAACAAGGCCCAGATCTGGCATTAGGATTTTGCACCTCTACTTTCCTGCTCCTTCCTGCCTCCAGCTAGTATGTGGAGTTCTCATAGCTCCAGTATGTTCCCATCTCCCCATTGCCCTCTGAGCTTACCAAGGGCATGAAGTGGCAGGGGGTAGGGAGAGCTGGTGTGTGTGTGGTTGTTGAGGGGGGGAGTCTTGGAGCAATGAGCATAACTGAGGGAATTTTGGAGGAGAAGGGGCAGTGGTATGTGAGTCTGCACAGTTGTGGGTGAATATGGGGGTCAGAGCGGTGAGAGGAGTGTTGGTGCAGGGAAGAATGAGGTGGAAAGGAGGGAGTCAGGGTTGTGCAGTGAGGAATGTTGGGGGAAGCTTCAGCTCTGTCTCCCCACAAACATCAATCAATCTGTTATAGGTACTTATAGGGATGCAATCACTGTAATATCTGAACCCCTCAGTCTTTAATGTATTTATTCTGACAATTCCCCTGTGTAACAGGGCAGTGCTATTATCCCAGTTTTACAGATGGGGAACTAAGGCATAGAGAGACTGGGGTCACACAGGAGGTCTGCCATGGAGCAGGGAATTAAATTCAGCTCATGCCTCTCACGTTCCAGGTCCTAACCACTGGACCAGCTTTCCTCTCATGACCCCTGTTCCGCCATCTCTCCCGCTCCTCTTAAAAATATGTCCCCACTGATTCCATGCTAGTCTTTGCACTGTTCCTGCATCAACTTCCCAGCTCCTTAATCCTATGCTAGGGTCTGGCTCTTTGTGAGGAGGGAGAAGCAGGTTGGGTTGAGTTGGGCAGGCAGAGAGCAGGGAGACAAGGAGCTGCTTCAGAGTCTGTGAAGGGACTAACACATAGCCAGTCAATTCATGTGCTGAGGAACTCATTGCCTAGGCGCCAAAGGCAGTGGAGAAGGAGCTAGGCTGTAGTAAATGGGGATGCTGAGAAATAATTTTTTTAAAACCAAAGAAATTAAACACTCTCAAACTTTGTTAATGTAGTTACATTTGCCCAGTGGTGCTTCCTGCCAGTCCAGAATGTAGAGAGTGGCCAAACTGAAACCTCTGAAAAGAAGGAAATAAAAAGTTAAAACATGCAGCATCCCCATGTGAAGTGAACAGGGCTGGATGGAGCATTTGCAGGAGAAGAGAGCCAGCTTGGAGAGAAGATGGAATGGGTGGGCCAGATTATGGCTGGAGAGGCCTGACCAGGGTGGAGGCAGGGACTGTTTGGAACTGGCTGGGCACAGAGCACACCTTGGTATACAGCTCAGCCTCCTTAACCAGGGAAAGGTGCAACCCTCTAGTAAGCTACAGCAGAGGCCACCAGAGAGGAAAAAGCTGTGTTGTATGTGCTAATGGCTTCTAAGGTCCTAAGGGCTTAATGAAACAGAAATGGGAGAGTTAACTGGAAATGTTGGCAAGGACAGTATATATTGCAGGGGATACTGAGGGACAAGGGTGGAGGAGATACACATACCGGTTTTCTGTCATAAGCTTATAGTTACTGTAACCAACATGGAATAAAACTGTCAACATTTTGGGTCATTGACCATGTATGGAATGTCTCTCCCTGCCTCATTGGCAGTTCCATCCTCTAAAGATTACAAAGCATAAACATTATCCTCATTCTATTATTACAAACTGTACAGGAGGGGGGAGGAGCACTTAGCAATCACATGGTATCCTTTACATTTAGCTAGCCACTGTAGTGCCTCTGCTGCAAACTTACTTGATAACTACAACTGCCTTAATGACCACTAATGCCTACCAAAAAAAATTATCTTTCTGTTCAGAAAACAAGGAAATTCACTGACCAAAACCATAGTAAATGTGGAGTTAAGATTGCCTGGTAGGATCCCGTGCCATTCTAGAATGTAGAATTCAGCGAAACTCAAACCTTTGAAAAGCAAGCAATACATGCAGCCTTAACTCTGCCCTCTTTCAGCAATGAACCAATATGCCCATAGCACACATACTCACACACTGCAAGAACACTCATGGGATAGGTGATGTGACTGCTGTAGGACAGAGTCTAATGCCTTATCATTGATTAGACAAAACATATGTTTAAAGGAGCTGGGCTGAACAGGAGATACCTACTTCTGTCCTACAATCAAACATTTAGCCTACTCCACAGCAATAACTCCACACCTGCTAATTTTCACAGCACCCTCACCCTTGCACACACAGTTTCATCAAATTGTAGACTTTCACTTCCCTCTCATTCAATGCAGATACCACTCTTATCTCCCACCTCACTGTTGACAATCCCCATGGCATGAAGATCCTAGTGTGTTGCTACTGACACAACCTGCATAAGTAACTCAGCAGCAATATGAGACACAATGGATCCCTCAAGGTAAACATATACCTCTTTTCTTTGATCACACATACAGTGGAGGGAAAGGGAAGGAGAGAAGAAACAAAGAACTGGATCCAGAAAGTAGGGCCTCCCAGATCACTTAATCACAGCTATTTCAAACCACTCCAACTAAATCCCTCCACTATTTTGTACAGCTACACACAACACAGTGCATGCACTTGGAATGCACGCAGCTAATTCCCAGTGGCTATTGTCAGCTCGCAGTGGCAGAGTTAAGGTTGTGTGGCTGTGTACCTCAACTCTGTATTTTCTGATTTTTAGACATTTAAGTTTACTTACTTTCATTCCTTACGGCCTGGTTGTCAGTGATTTGAGTTTTGCTGAACTCAGTGTTCTGGAAGGGCATGAGGCTATGGATACACTGGTGCTTTACAGCGCTGCAACTTTCACGCTCAAGGGTGTGAAAAAACACACCCCCGAGCGCAGCAAGTTACAGCTCTGTAAAGCACCAGTGTAAACAGTGCCCCAGCGCTGGGATCCACGCTCCCAGCACTGTAAGTTATTCCCTTCATGGAGGTGGAGTACCTACAGCGCTGAGAGAGCTCTCCCCCAGCGCTGGCGCGCTACCACACTTGCACTTCAACGCGCTGCCGCGGGAGTGCTCCCGCGGTAGCACTTTGGAGTTTTGAGTGTAGCCACGGCCTGAAATAACAGAGGGAAACCTTTATGCTGCATAAATGAAGTTTTTGTCAGTGAATATATAGAACCATTTTGTTGTGTAGTCACCTGCCATTGTTTGTGCAGATGAAGTGAAAATGGAAGCAGGAGCGTCAGAAACAAAGGAAAGGATTCTAGTTTTTCCACATCAGGGAAGAAAATATCATTTACCGACTACTGCTTAAGAGCAATGGAAATTTCTTGGTGCCTACCAGAAGGTGTGTATATATAAAATCGTACAGCACACAGAGAATCTTTGGGGCAGAAATATTCTTTAAGTGTCATAGACCAGCAAGGCAATGACTGGTGCAGACAACAAGATAATAGCTCTGTTGCCAGCCTTTTATTTATTGTTTCCCCTCACATTCTTGGTATGGCACATTGATTTTTAGTGTAACCATTACATTATCTCATCTGTAGAATGCCTGGTGGCTAGTCAGGCCTGTAGAGAAATACAGCAGCATACAATTATCTTTCATGATTATATACGTTTTACTTACCACAGTCCCTTGATAAAAAACTGTGTTTTTTAATTGATTCGCTGTTGACAACAACATGAATTTCCTTTAAGGGGACAAAAGGATTCACAAGACTCAAATATATCGGGTAGGTCTGAAAAGCTTTCAGAAAAGTTTGAAAAAGCACATAGAGCTGTAATTCCACTGAATAAGCTTATCCTTACTTAAGAACATTTGTATCTAATCCTTTTTGCTGGGTCTGGTCCGAGTTGCTGAGCAACTTCAACTTCCAAACAACTTCAGTGGATGTTGAGGGTTCTCAGCACCTTGCAGGATTGGGCCTTATGGGCAATATTGACCTGATTACATCATGCCTACACAAGGAATTATGTACCTTTGAAACCATTAACGTGAGGCTTAAGTGGTGCATAGAGTCTTGTGCAGGCCTTGTGCACAGTGGTAAATTTCAACATAGGTGCGCATCTGTCTGTGTGCATAAGCAAAGGTCATTGCTTCAAGCCCAAAAAATTCTGCTCTTTGGCTAAGTCTGTTTGATCTAGGGTTATGCAATGCCCTGGAAAAAGTCTCCTCTGTGTTCCTGGCCTGAACTTTGGAACAAATTATGTAGACACACCCTCAAATAGCCTATCCCAGAGAAACAGTTGATGCTGGCCATTTGGTGAATTTGGGGTAAATGCTGGAAGTAGTCAGCTCTTAGGTCTTTACATTTAATAAAATGTTAAAGCTGCATTTAAAAGTCTACCAGTGATCAGACCCTCAAAAGATTGCCCCCATCTAAAACCCAAATACTGGATACCAGTGGGGTTTTATTTTGATGGTCTGATTATTATTTTACCAAAGTCACTTAAAGGTTCTAAAAATATTTATCATAAAGTTTTGAAGTTCTGTCAACAATTTTTGCAACATGAAGCAATAGTTTACAATGGAGTTTAAACTGTTTGCCATAAGCCTCAAGGTTCTTCACAGTTCTGTCTTGTTTACATCTCAGCTCTTGATCCACCTATTCCCCATCTTGTACCCTTTGCTCTGTCCACTTCTCTCACCTTACCATTCTCTTTAGAGCCTTGCACTCATGACGGTATATTTTCCCATGCTAGTCCATACACCTGGAAAGTTTCCCCTGCCCTGGGCACCAAGAACTGATCAACAAGCCTTGGCACCAGGCTTGAATGGAAGGAATCCACCACAGAAAACAGAGCAGCAGTGAAGCCTTTTGAATGTAGTAGACCCTGCCACTCCAGCAGCTGTGCTTTGCAGGGGGAAACGGTCAGCAGAGCTTAGAGCAGTAGATTTACTTACCCCAAAACCAGTTCATCTCGCAGCTCAACCCAGCCAAAACTTGGTTTCCCATGAAAGCTGGGCTCTCTGGCTCATTGCAAACGCTGTGCACAAGTTCCCCAAATCCTGCCCCCTCCTATACAGTGAAACCACACTGTGGCCACAAAAGTGGCAGAGTGGGGTAGGTGTAGGACAGGGTCATCGATTACTTTTTGTCAAGGTCCACATTGGTCAAGGTACAGTCAAGGTCTGGACTCCAGAGAAAATAATTTAAAAAAAATCAGTAATGATAATAATAAGTAAATAAAAAGATTTCAGAATCCATTCAAAAGCATTGGGAAGTCTAGATTTGGTCCAGGATCCAGCTTTGACTACGCCCTAGTGTAGGATTTGCCATTAAAAATTAAAACGCCTCATATTTTAAAAATAATGAGATAAAGGTAACTGTGTAGATGTAACATACCTAGGCTGTTGTAAGGTGTTTGACTTAGTACCACACAACATTTTGTTAAAAATTAGCACTACACAGTATCAATTGAGGGCATTTCAAGTGGAGTAAAAACTGACTTGCTGACAGATCTTTAAAAAAAAGTTGTCCGTGTGGACCATCACTGCATGGGGGTGTTTCCAGTGGGATTCTGCAGGGATTAGTAGTAGGCCTGATGCTATTCAATCTTTTTATCAGTGATCTGGAAGTAAATGTAAATTGATTGCTGACGCTAAGATTGGCAGAGTGCTAAAAATGATGAAGACAGGGCAGTCAAACAGAGTGACCTGGATGTCTTGGTAAACTGGGCCCATTCAAACAGCCAAATGCAAAATTATACATCTAGGACCAAAGAATTCAGGCCCTACCAACAGAATGGGGGGATCAGATCCTGAAAAGCAGTCACTGAAAAGGATATACGGGTGGTAGTGGAAAAAGATTAGTGTGATTCTTGGATGTATAAACAGTAGAATAGTGAGTAGGATAGTGATTATACCTCTATATATGGCATTGGTGAGAGATACTGACGTACTGCATCCAGTTCTGGTGTCTACGTTTTAAAAACGTTAAAAAAAATCCTGTACCCGTTAAAGTCAGAGGAGTTGTCTTCTTAGTTTCTGTGGGTTCTAAATCCATCTAAGAATTGAGCTTTATGTCCATCCAGTGTTTGCTTAATGTTAGTTAATTTGTTCACCTTCCTCATTGTCAGTATTTTAAAATCTGCCAGTTTACATAGCTAGTCTGTGCTGTATTGATTGGCTTTGGTCTTGAACTGCTTAAACTTTGCTAAATGAGATTGTACAAAAGATTAACTTAGGTAAACGTGTTTTTATTGTAGCACTTTCCTTGTTTCTGTTTTATTCTTGTGGCACTGGAGCTCATTGTAGGTTTTACAAGATATTATATGAAATGAGATGGGTGGGAGGTGGACTTGTACAAGTAATTTAGTACTTTTGCAGTGGTGGAGCTGGACAGCTGCAGCTTGTAGCTGCTGCAGGCATAGGTGCCATGGTTTGTATAATTTTTGGTGGTGCCCAAAATGGTGATGCCTCCCCTCCACTCCTGCCCTGTAAGCCAATATATATATTTTCCAATATATATATTTTATTAAATAGTGTAAACATGGACTGGAAGCTGTAAGCATTTAAGTTTCTCTTTATTGCACAATATCACTATCGGAAAAATCCATTGTTGATTATTAGTGGTCTTACAAATCAAGAATTTGTTGCTAGGATACAATGAATCTACAACACGTCAGTGCCACAGGATTACAAGCGTCAATTAAAAGTAGAAAGTCAGAAGCAGCACTTGCCTGCTTCAATATACAGTATTATATTTTGTGGGAATGTTCTTAATGTTTCTCTGAATATTGTGTGGGTGCCTCAGCTTCCTCTGCAAGGTGCCAACTAAAGGTGTTGGGGACAAAGAGATCAGATGGCCTCCTTGTCCGGAAGAGACACAAAGGCCAGAGGAGGGAGTGTCCGTTTGGAGCTGGCTGGAGAAATGGGGAGAGGCCCAGAACTTAGGTCTGGGCTCCCCATTCCCGAAGATGGACCTGACTGAGGGGTCCTGTTTTCTGTACCTGCAAGCTCTGTTCTAAACTGTGATCCTGTCGTCTAATAAACCTTCTGTTTTATTGGCTGGCTGAGAGTCATGTCTGACTGCAGAGTTGGGGTGCAGGGACCTCTGGCTGCCCAGGACCCCTCCTGGGTGGATTCACTGCAGAAAGCGCACGATGTGGAAGGGCATGCTGAATGCTCTGAGGTCAGACCCAGGAAGGTGTAAACTTCTTGCCCTGGAGACAGTATGCTCAGAGAGAGGAGGTTCCCCTAGAGTCCTGACTGGCTTCAAAGGAGTGGTTCCAGAGCATCCCAGCATTCCCTTCCACACCATGCACTTCCCGGAAGTCCGCACAGGCACTAACACTCCTCCTCTGGCCTTTGTCTCTTTTCCAGGCACTAGGAGGCCACATGAACTCTTTGTTCTTCAACACCTTCAGTTGGCACCTTGCAGGAGAGTGGCCCAGGCCACCAGTTGCCCGGAGACAGGGTTTCGGCCATTCTCTGTGCATACAGTATCACACTAGCCCTCTAGGGCTCTACAACAATCACACCCCCTTATCCCACCATCTAGATTATTAAGAAATGCATAGGGGAAACTGAGGCACACACACAGTATTCAGAGAAAACATTAAGAACATTCCCACTTCGTAACACCTGTATACAACGTTATATACTTTAAAGGGTGTAAAATAATCAAGTATTGTGCTGAACACAATGATACTAGTTAGTACGGGAAGCAAAAGTGGATGGGAACCTGGGAGGCAGTGACTATGAGATGGTCGAGTTCAGGATCCTGACACAAGGAAAAAAGGAGAGCAGCAGAATACGGACTCTGGGCTTCAGAAAAGCAGACTTTGACTCACTCAGGGAACTGATGGGCAGGATCTCCTGGGAGAATAACGTGGGGGAAAGGTGTCCAGGAGAGCTGGCTGTATTTTAAAGAATCCTTATTGAGGTTGCAGGAAAAAGCCATCCTGATGTGTAGAAAGAATAGTAAATATGGCAGGTGACCGGCTTGGCTTAACAGTGAAATCCTTGCTGATCTTAAATGCAAAAAAGAAGCTTACAAGAAGTGGAAGATTGGACATATGACCAGGGAGGAGTATAAAAATATTGTTCAGGCATGCAGGAGTGAAATCAGGAAGGCCAAATCACACTTGGAGTTGCAGCTAGCAAGAGATGTTAAGAGTAACAAGAAGGGTTTCTTCAGGTATGTTAGCAACAAGAAGAAAGTCAAGGAAAGTGTGGGCCCCTTACTGAATGAGGGAGGCAACCTATGACAGAGGATGTGGAAAAAGCTAATGTACTCAATGTTTTTTTTGCCTCTGTCTTCACAAACAAGGTCAGCTCCCAGACTGCTGCACTGGGCAGCACAGCATGGGGAGAAAGTGACCAGCCCTCTGTGGAGAAAGAAGTGATTTAGGACTATTTAGAAAAACTGGATGAGCACAAGTCCATGGGGCTGGATGCGCTGCATCTGAGGGTGCTAAAGGAGTTGGCGGATGTGATTGCAGAGCCATTGGCCCTTATCTTTGAAAACTCATGGCAAACAGGGGAGGTCCCAGATGACTGGAAAAAGGCTACTGGAGTACCCATCTTTAAAAAAGGGAAGGAAGAGGATCCAGAGAACTACAGGCCAGTCAGCCTCACATCAGTCCCTGAAAAAATCATGGAGCAGGTCCTCAAGGAATCAATTCTGAAGCACTTAGAGAAGAGGAAAGTGATCAGGAACAGTCAGCATGGATTCACCAAGAGCAAGTCATGCCTGACTAACCTAATTGCCTTCTATGAGGAGATAAGTGGCTCTGTGGATGAGGAGAAAGCAGTGCATGTGTTATTCCTTGACTTTAGCAAAGCTTTTGATACAGTCTCCCACAATATTCTTGACGGCAAGTTAAAGAAGTATGGGCTGGATGAATGGACTGTAAGGTGGATAGAAAGCTGGCTAGATCGTCAGGCTCAACGGGCAGTGATCAACAGCTCCATGTCTAGTTGGCAGCCGGTTTCAAGCTGAGTGCCCCAAGGGTCGGTCCTGGGGCCGGTTTTGTTCAATATCTTCATTAATGATCTGGAGGATGGCGTGGACTGCACTCTCAGCAAGTTTGCAGATGACAATAAACTGGGAGGAGTGGTAGATACACTGGAGGGTAGGGATAGGATACAGAGGGACCTAGACAAATTAGAGGATTGGGCCAAAAGAAATCTGATGAGGTTCAACAAGGACAAGTGAAGAGTCCTGCACTTAGGATGGAAGAATCCCATTCACTTTTACAGACTAAGGACCGAATGGCTAGGAAGCAGTTCTGCAGAAAAGGACCTAGGGGTTACAGTGGATGAGAAGTTGGATATGAGTCAACAGTGTGTCCTTGTTGCCAAGAAGGCTAACAGCCTTTTGGGCTGTATAAGTAGGGGCATTGCCAGCAGATCGAGGGACATGATCACTCCCCTCTACTCAACATAGGTGAGGCCTCATCTAGAGTACTGTGTCCAGTTTTGGGCCCCACATTACAAGAAGGATGTGGAAAAATTGGAAAGAGTCCAGTGGAGGGCAACAAAAATGATTAGGAGGCTGGAGCACATGACATATGAGGAGAGGCTGAGGGAACTGAGATTGTTTAGTCTGCAGAAGAGAAGAATGAGGGTTGATATGATAGCAGCCTTCAATTACCTGAACGGGGGTTCCAAAGAGGATGGATCTAGACTGTTCTCAGTCGTAACAAAGGACAGAACAAGGAGCAATGGTCTCAAATTGCAGTGGGGGAGGTTTAGGTTGGATATGAGGAAAAACTTTTTCACTAGGAGGGTGGTGAAGCACTGGAATGGGTTACCTAGGGAGGGGGTGGAATCTCCTTCCTTAGAGGTTTTTACTGTCAGGCTTGACAAAGCCCTGGCTGGGATGATTTAGTTGGGAATTGGTCCTGCTTTGAGCAGGGGGTTGGACTAGATGACTTCCTGAGGCCCCTTCCAACCCTGATATTCTGTGATACTCTAAACTGCCCACCAAATTTAAGTTGCGTGTTTTTCCCCTCAGGTGAGGACTCTGGGGTGGGGCTGGGGAGGAGGGGTTCACAGTGCAGGAGGGTGCTCAGGGCTGGGGCTCAGGGTTGGGGTGCTGGGGGCGCAGGCTCTGGAGTGGGACAGGGCTGGGGATAAGGAACTTGGGGTGCAGACAGGCTTCCCCAGGGCTAGGGCCAGAGAGGACTCCCCACCAACCCTCCACTGGCAGCAGCAAGTTCCAGGAGAGGTACCCCTCCTCTCCCCCCGCTCATCACTGCCCATGCTCCTAGGGCCCCTCTCAGGTCCAGAAAGCCCACTCGCCTCCCCTATGGTGGGTACTGGGGGGGGTTGCCATCACATGCGGCCTCCCCTGCTGCTACCCCTCACCATAGCCTCACTAGGGATGGGGCTGCCCCTTGCCCAGCGTGGTGCAGGAGTGGGGACAGCAGGGTGGTGGCTAGCGGGGGCAGGGTATCACAAAATTCACCCAAGCTCCAGCTGCTCAGGTCTAGGAAGCTCCCCTCCCCAGTGGTGTAGCCAGGTTCTAACATCAGGGGGAGCGAACACATAAAAAAAGGTGCCACCCGACATATCCAATTACTAATCAGTTACTAGGGTTTACAATGCTATAACAAGAAATTATGCTATTACCATTATCCTGTCAGCTTGCACACTACTATTTTGAATTAGTGATAATTCACAAAGAGAGAAAGAAGAAAGCTGAATTTAGAGAACAATTATTAACCAGATTCCTGGTTATCCAGCAGCCACTTTTCTCCAGTCCATAGCACAAAGCACCATAAACCCAGTAGGATCTGGCCAAGAGACTATTCACCTCGAACTGGCATCGGCTACACTCCCTCCCCCCTGCCCTCAGTCACCACTATTCAGGAGATAGCTAAGTGAGAAGGTGGCATTGCTGAAGCATTTAGCAGACAATTGAAAACTCCTATAGAGAGCACTGCACAGTCTGAGAACACTGCTGAATTCTGAGCCCGGGGTCTGCAGCTAGTCAGCAGTGAGACTGAGGAGACAGAACTGGCACCTTAAAGCACCTTTAACCCCCCCGCCGCCCCCCAAGCTGCACTAAGTACAGTTTCACAGCCCCAGGCGCAAAACTGAGGGGGGGGGTAAGTACAGTGCGAGGGGGCAATAACACAAAGTCCCTCATTTGCCTGCTGCTCCCTCTGCCGAAGAGAGACCACGAGAAAAACACACACACACCCCTTTCCTTCCTTCTCCACCCGCACCAGCTGGGCTTCAGAGCCCCCTTCCCTGCTGCGCAGCCGCCTTGCTCTGGACAGGGCTGCCTGGGACCAATGGGGCTGCTGCTTCTCAGTCCCCCGCCGCACTGAGGTGGGGCTGCACTGCCGCCCCTTCCCCTCCGGTGCGGAGGGAGCGGAGAGCCAGCTGGTGGCCACACGCAAAACCCGGCTCCGGATTCCGAGTCCGGAGCCCAGTGCCGGCTGCCTGGAAAGACGTCGATTTTGGAAATATGCTCAGAGAGCGGCCGCTTCATGCTACTGGGTGGGAGGAGGGCTGCTCCGGGGTCGGAAGTAGTGGTGATGGCAGGGGCTGGTGCCCGCTCCAGGCAGGGCCAGGGGAGAAATCCAGCTCCAGATATTGGTGGAGCACAGCCCCCAGCCCTGAATATTCCTGGTACTGGGGCACATGGAGCCCGTATAACCTGCCGCCTATGGCTGCAGGGTGGCTGTTTTGACTCCGTTGAACAGGATGAAAACTGACCCTCAGAACTATGTTTGGATTTTTAAAGATAATCTAGCTCTGAACACAAGAGCTACATTCACTTACACACATCCATAGAAGGCTGACATTGCTGCTCCAAGCACATTAATTTCATGCACATACATGTTCTTACGGTTCTCTGCTTGCATGCTCATCTGTTGAAATGGCATTGTGCCTGCTCACAACTTATTATGTCAGTAAGATGAGTAATAGAAATAGGATGAAATACAATAGTGAGAAGTGCAAGGTTATGCACTTAGGAATTAATAATAAGAATTTTGGATATACGTTGGGGCGCATCAGTTAGAAGCGACGGAGGAGGAGAAGGACCTTGGGGTACTGGTTGATAGCAGGATGACTATGAGTCGCCAATGTGATACGGCTGTTAAAAAAGCAAATGCGATTTTGGGATGCATCAGGCGGGGTATTTCCTGCAAGGATAAGAAGGTGTTAGTACCGTTATACAAGGCGTTGGTGAGACCACATCTGGAATACTGTGTGCAGTTCTGGTGTCCCATGTTCAAGAAGGATGAATTCAAACTGGAACAGGTTCAGAGACGGGCTACAAGGATGATCCGAGGAATGGAAAAACTGCCTTATGAAAGGAGACTCAAAGAGCTTGGCTTGTTTAGCCTGGCCAAAAGAAGGCTGCGGGGGGATATGCTTGCTCTATATAAATATATCAGGGGGGTTAACGTTAGGGAGGGAGAGGAATTATTTAAGTTTAGTACTAATGTAGGCACGAGGACGAATGGGTATAAACTGGATATTAGGAAGTTTAGACTTGAAATTAGACGAAGGTTTCTAACCATTAGGGGAGTGAAGTTCTGGAACAGCCTTCCGAGGGAAGTAGTGGGGGCAAAAGACTTTTCTGGCTTTAAGACAAAGCTTGATAAGTATATGGAGGGGATGTTATGATAGGATCGTTAATTTGGGCAATTGATCTTGGATTACCACCAGATAGGTCTGCTCAATGGTCTGTGGGGAGATGTTGGATGGAATGGGAACTGAGTTACTGCAGAGAATTCCTTCTTGGGTGCTGGCTGGTGACTCTTGCCCACATGCTCAGGGTTTAGCTGATCGCCATATTTGGGGTTGGGAAGGAATTTTCCTCCAGGGCGGATTGGCTGGGACCCTGGAGGTTTTTCGCCTTCCCCTGCAGCATGGGGCACGGGTCTCTTGCTGGTGATTTCTCTGCAGCTTGAGGTCTTCAAACCAATTTTGAGGATTTCAATAACTCGGTCCTGGGATAGGGGTTGTTATAAAATTGGATGGGTGGGGTTCTGTGGCCTGCCTTGTGCAGGAGGTCAGACTAGATGATCAGATTGGTCCCTTCTGACCTATGAGTCTATGAGTCTATGAGTCAATAAGAGCCAACCCATACAATATTACCAGTGCCACCTTTTCTGCAAGAGGGCTCTCCTCTGTGACAAAACTGCCCCTCTCTTGTTCACACCTGTTCAAACTCCATATATAAGTCTTTGGAAAATGATTTTAGAAGTTCCTCGCCTCCACCAGTAATTCTATTATTATCTGTATTATAGTAGCACCTAACAGGCCCAGCAAGCAGATTGTTAGATGATTTCTTTTTGATTAATATTCTCTCTTTGCATCCCCGTGACTGTCACTACAATGGATCCATTTTATTATCTTTCCCCTAGTTATCTGAACTCTCTCCCATCCCCCTCTCACCTGCAACTCTCACATAATCTCCCATTTTCTGATAGCTTGAGAGCCTTCTATGACCATGTCTTCTGCAAAGAACTGTGCTCATTTTATTTTCTCACTGACCCCGCCACAAAGAGTCTCATGGCTTCAGAAGGAGGGTTTTCATTTTTTGAATCTAGCTCTGCACAAACTCAGCATGGGCCTAACAGGGAAAAAGAGGTTTTGGTCCAGACTTTTTAACAAAGTCTGCAGATGGGAGAGAGGACGAGGTGTTGTGCATATTAGAATTAATTTCTAGCGATCATCCCAGTTTCCATGGTCCACATTCAGTTTGGTTATTGTTGGTATTGCAGCTGGGCAAATCATTCAAAAGTCTAATTTGAACGCCATCGCTATGAAGCAATCCATTTCTATATAGAAAATAAAACCCCCTTAACATGGACTAGGTTTGAATTCAGTTGCCAGTGAGCTCCATGACTCAGAGCTAGATGCTGCTGAGTCTCACCCTTCCTGCCTGGAGACTAGGGATCAGCACTCTGCAGAACTGTTCCCACTCCACCACCTTCTCTGGACCCAGCAGAGAGGGCTCTCTGAAGGGTTGGGATCTATGCAGAAGCGGTGGGGACCACAGGCATTGACTTTCGTTTTTGCTGGTGGGTGCTCTTCTCCGCCCCCTCCCCTCGCACGTGAGCATCGGGCAGGGCGTTGTGTGTGTGTGGGGGAAGCCGACCGGGGCAGGGCCTCATGATGAATTGGTGGGCAAGGCCTCGGGGGTGGTGTGCGTGAAGAGGCTGAGAAGCAGGACCTCGGGGTGGAGCAGTGGGCGGGGCCTTGGTCCAGGCGTCAAGGGACACAAAAGATTAATTCGACCCTGCAGGTGCTGAGCACCCCTTATTTTTTTCAGTGGGTACTTGAGCCCCAGAGCATCCATGGAGTCAGCATCTGTGGTGGGGACTGTATGACTAGCACCCCACATTGAGTGGGGACATGGCTGGGTGGGAAAAGCATTCCTGCACACCACTCCCACTGAAGTTACAGCAATAAGTTTATACAGTTTAAGGCTTTACCTAGAGTATTACTTTTCCCACAAAGGCCTCTATGTAGGTCCTTTTAAGTGAGATCCTCAGGACAGCCAACTAGGGAGCATCCTTTAGAGCCATACTGCCAGGAAGCAGAGGGCAGGCCAATAGGAGGGAAGGAGCTGGTGCAGAGACCCTAATGCTCCCATGAATCATTATGTGTGTGGGTCAAATCCTACCTCAGGTGGAACAATTTGTTGGGAACTCCATGAAGGCCTCTGCCGCAGGTTTTATCTCAAATGAAGCAACTTACAGCTCAAAATGTTTGTTGAACAAAATACTAGAAAATTCGATATTTTGAAGAGAGGGAATGAAAAAAGTATTGAACCCCCATAACTATGGATTTTACAAATTAAACAAACAAATCAAAGGCCATAACAGAGTTTCACTTCTTTATAAGTAGCCCATCATCTTGTTACGTAATGACTTATTTTTAAGCTGAGGGGAAAGGTCCATATTTATTCTCCAATTTGGCATAAAGCAGATGCAGTGTGTCAGACTCAGCTGTTTGGGAGGACACAGGCTTTTTCTAGTCTTCAGAGAGATTTTGTTCATATATATTTGCAAATGCTTATTTACTAAATAAATATAGATAACACTTTATTTTGTTGGTAAATGCAGATGTACAACAATATTGCATTTCTATAGAAGTATCTAAAACATCCACATTAATACTAAATTCATTAATTATTGTCCATAAAAGAAACAAGAGTGATAAAGTATTTTAAAAAGAGAAACAAACAGATATATGATGAATATATATATGATTTCTTGATAAGAATCAAGTTTTTTTCTAAATTAATTTTCTAAAACCAACCAGACATTTTGTTTTTATGAAATACCCAGTTATTTAGTATCAAATGTCAAAGATTTATTTGCTGCACAGTTTTAGCAATGAGTAACCTCTTGGCCTTCTTTAGCTTTTTAATGTGTGTGTATGTATGTGTGTAAGAGTCATTTGGAAGATTAGACAGTTTGTCCTGAGGCCATAAGGGTTTGTAAATGCTCTGTTTAATTTCAGTAATGTCCCACGCCTATTTTGATATAAATGCTATTTGTACATTTGTCTTATCGCTCCAACTCAAGTACTGGAGAGTGTTCACCAAAAACCAAAACAAAACAAAAAACCCCACAACAACCCTAAGTTTCCTACAGACCAGTTTGGAAAACTGTAAATCAGGAACTCAAAGTGGAATCTAAAAAACAATCTTGTTTCATGAAAGTCCTTAGATCAAACAGAGCATTGTTTTAAGTGGAAGCACGCATGCTGAAAACCATGTGTTAACTCATGAAGAAAGAGTACTGTAACTCCCAAAGGAAATAGTAAGCTGTCAGAATAGAATTTCAGCAGAAGTGCTAAAAGAGACTGAACTCTTATTTATTAATCTGCTGAGTGTACGAAACAGAATGCTAAATTAATTCAATATAATTAAGAGTTTTGTCTAAATGTCCTTTTTAGCCAGGATTGGAACTTTGACACTTTTGTATACACTCCATATTTGCCTTTCCTTGCACATCCTTCTCCCCAGCTGACTATACCAGTAACAAAATAGGTGTCCTTGTACTTAGTTACATGTGGACCCCCACTGTCTCCCTGACATGCATCTTTTGTTATATTGTCATAGCCAGCACAAAACATGTTTTCTGTGATCGCAAAGTTAGTGGTTTGCTTGCATGAATTTCTATCAATATAGGGGACTTGAAGCACTTTAAGTTTGTTGGATACCCGTCCATGTTCATAAAGACGTCCAAAACCACTAACAGTTCCAGATTTTTGATTCATCAGAATTTCGTTAGCAAAGTCTGCATCAGGAAGGCATGCCGGAATAACATACATAGAAAACTTTATAGGTTCCTTTAATTTTATAAGGGCTATGTCATAATCATAAGTTGCCGAAACAAATCTACCATGTACAAGCACTTTTTCCACAGAGTACATCATTTCAGTGTTTTCTTCCTTATCTCTGTCCACTTCCCCTGTGTGAAATCATTAAAAACATAATTATTATGAGACACAATACAACAAATATAAATAGTTCCTAGAAAAACTTAGGGACCAACACTCCATGGCCTTGCACCTTGTGTAGTCTTCTGTACTGTGCAAATCAGATGGACAATCCTCCCATCCTGATTTGGGAGCATTTTACTTGCACTTTGCACTGGTATACATGTTTACAGAAAGTGCTAAACAAACGTTGAGTTAGGACCTTACTGTTAAAATGGTGATTTCATTTAGGAATTAATACAATGTTTTGTTCTCCATTGCCTACCACTTGGGCCATATAGGATAGGCATGCTTACAAGTGTGAATGGGATTTGGCCCTTTATTTGGTAACACACAAAATAATTTGGAAACATAGCTTCTTTGTGCTTCAAAATTCTTTAACATTCTCGCTATCAGCAAAAAAGAACAGTGTCCCACATATTTCAGTGTTGTTGCATGGGGTTTCTTTGGGAACTGGGTGGGTTAGGACTTTGGCTTTGATAATGTTTGTAAATTTTCTGGCTTGCTGTTGTACAAAGGATAGGATTTGCTTTTGTTGTAGAACTACAAACTGTATTTTTGGGTGCCTATAGCTTGAGATGTTTTCTTTTTGAAAAATTAAAGCAACAACTATTGAACTGGTCATTTTTAGGCCTTTCCAAATTTGCAACATAAATGTTGTCAGATATAGATATTATTACCACCTTGATGCTATTTCATGAACTCTCCAAGGTCTGGTCTACGCACAAAGTTATACCAGTTGAAGTAAAGGTGTGATATTAAACTGATTTAGCTAAACCGGTGCATCTTGCTGTATGTATGCTCAGGTTTAAACCTAATTTATATAGGAGGCAAACTAAACAAGTTCAAGTTAAGTCTAAACAAATGTAACACTGTCCACATGAAAAGTTGCATTAGTTTAGCCAAACTGGTTTAACTTCACACCTTTTGGTGTACCTTTGTACGTAGACAACTCCCAAGAGAGAGGGGTTCATCCACAGTCAAGCCAGTTCTTCTACATCTAAGAAGGTATGTCTGTCAGACCTGGACTCCGTATGAAGTCCTCTAGAAAGCGGTTCTACAGCTTTTGGTCTTTCTGCCAAGATCCTCTGGACAATTGTCTGTAAGTCTGTTCTGGGCTTCTCCAGCGGCAGCATTCCTGGGAAATATGACTTAACTGGCTGCAAAAATTCTTGAAGATAATCAACTCCTACTTTGTTGATGGTTTTGTAGATTGGCATTAGAATTCTGACTGTGGGGCAGAAGCGGATGGAGAGCTGATATTTATGTAATGCCATAGGAACCTGAAATATGATTTTAATCATTTCTAGATAAACAAAGATATTATATATAATTAAACAATGGATAAAGACCCAAACAGAGAAAAGCCCCCGTAAAAACAAAAAAAGATGGATAACAATGCAAATAACCTAATTCTGAACTGACCACCTTTGTACTTTTCACGTTTGTGTGTGTATTTCTAAAGAACCTTTTGCCATAGTATTTGGGGGTTCTTTTTATAATTTATTTAACAGAAATCAACATTTCTCAAATTTTGGAATAATCCTCTTCTCCCCAGCTTCCTCCAAATCTACTAACTGTGCAGGGCCCATCTCTCAGGTAATGGGGGGAGGGTATGGTCCACCAAACAGGAGTCAGTCACCAGAGGGTAACCAATACTTAGAGGCTGGAGCAAGCTTTCAAAAAGAGCATTGTGTGTCCTGCATCACAACGTGAAGATGATGGGACCTAGACCCTGGTTTATCTCTGTCAGGGGTGAATTTCATACTGAAGTCTCTATAGAGACTGCCTAGCCCGTATCACTCTCAGAGCATGTCTACATAGCAGCTGGGAGGGAGGTGTGATTCCCAGCTTGGATAGAGATAGACATACTAGCTCTGCTTGAGCTAGTGTATTAGAAGTTGGACTGTGGCTGGGGTAGCATGAGTTAGCTGCCTGAGTACAATCCTTCCTAACTCCTTGGGTAGGTACTCAAGCCATCACTCGTGCTGCCACAGCTACACTGCTATTTTTACTGTCCCAGCTTTAAGGTGACCAGACAGCAAGTATAAAAAATCAGGACGCTGGTTTTTTTTTGAGGGAGTGGTGGGGGGTGAGTAATAGTTGCCTATATAAGACAAAGCCCCTAGTATTGGGATGTCTGGTCTCCCAAAGCTGAGCAGAGCTAGTGTGTATATGTCTACCTGAGCTAGGAGTCACACCTCTCAGTGGCTATATAGACATATCCTCCAACACCAGGGAGCTTTGAGTCAGCACACCTCCGCTGACTGCAGCTGCTGCAGAAATTCATTGGGATGATGTAATCTCTGAAAGAGCTGGCTTGGAGCAGAGCACTGGCTTATCATTGTCACCTATGTACTATATATGGCTTGCAGGAAAAATGGGTCTTCAGATGGGACAGATAATTCCTCCAGTCTGGCTTTGGTTAAATTTGTAGCTACTGTTTTGGAATGGGCTGCTGCTTTTTCTTTGCTCCTTTGAAGACTTTCATATTGAAGAATCAATACAAGGTTTTAGAGTGTGTTTTAAATATGGTGAGGTGAGTGCTCTTTCTTGCTTTCTTTTGGAGAGTGTTCCAAGGTCTTGGAGGTGATTTTGTGTGTGAACCGGAGATTAGATACTGCTGTGCTGGTTTTTTGAAATACACAAGGATAGCTGCTGAAATGGTACTCTCTTGAGTGCATCTCCAGTGTGATTGCATTATTTCTGCCAGGATTCACAGTCAAAGCAGCAGTGCCCAATGGTTCATGGTGTCAAAAATGGTGGATACTATTCTATCATCATAGTAATTGAACCTCTCCATCACCACGAGATCACCTATCAGTCTCACCAAATGCAGTTTCAGAACTCTCCTGTCAGCTTAGAGTGGCTACATGAAAGACCATACAGCGGCACAGCTGCATCAGTCCAGCTGTGCCATTGTAAGCTCTCTAATGTAGCCATGGCTTAAGTTTTCTTTAGCTTAAACCTCTTTCAGTTAATTCATCTTAACTTTCCCCGAGTGTCTCAGTGTAGCTAAAGCCTGAGATTTCAGAGTTTCTGGCTGGTAAAGAGGGTGAGGTTTTGGAAAAGGCAATATTCTTAGTATCTTGGGGAGAGAAAGAAGGGGTAAAAATGCTAAAACTGTTGTTCTTTATCATGTCCCCACAGTTCACCAACAGGAAAAAGGATTTCCACTGATGCCAGCTACAAAGTGAATCACTCATTTCCATACCAGTCCAGGGACAAATTGAGGTAATCATGATAGCTGACAAGACCAAATGAAAAGCTATGGGGAAAGAGACAGAAGGCATCTTGCATATAGAGATTAGAGTAAGTATTGTTTGTCATTAATACCTGTTCTTATACTAAAGGAATAAATTAATAACAGTCACTTACCGACAACAACTTTAATGATTTTAGATTGGTTTATGCAGTGAGCTGCAGTAAGTATATAAAACTGGCTCAAAATTGTCCCTCCACAAAACCCTTCCTTGTTTTCATTTATTAGAAGAGCCTGCAAGGAGAGAAAATGGGTGACTCCAGAGGATACAAAAACATAAGAATTCATAAATTGCTGGTTAAAATTAAAGCAACCTTTCCTTCATAGGTAATAGCTTTTTATATACTGTACATACATACAGCTACAGTATATGCCAGTGTGCGTATATTCAGGCAGTCCTCAGACTTATGACAAATTGGTTCCTGAGAATCACGTTGTAAGTTGAAAACGTCGTAACTCAAATCCCATAGGAACACTCCAGGATCGAGCGTCGTAAAGTCGGAACCAACATTGTACAGTCAGAACAGGATGTCAATTTACAAACGTCGAAAGTGCTGTTCCATCATAACTCAAAGGTCATAAAGTCTAGGATTGCCTGTATTTGTATCTGCCCAGCAACAGTATATATATACCCTTTCTATGCTTCAAACAACCCCCCAACTTCTTCAGCCATCATCAGAAGCAAGCTCCCTACAGACCAGGACACACCAATTCAAACTGGCACCAGACTCTGCCAGAACAACAGATGCAAAACCTGCAGATGCATCCCCACTGCTACAATGATCAATATCTCCCACAATACACCTTTCAAGATCCACAGGTCCTACACATGCCTATCACAACATGCAGTATACCTCATCCAGTGCACTAAACGCCCCAATAACAACTAGGTGGGTGAAATAAGACAATCTCTACTCTCTTGAATGAACACACAGAAAAATGATTATGGGGAAAAATACCACATCAGCTCTGGGTGAACGCTTTTCACAAAGGGCTCACTCTGTATCTGACCTATCAGTCCTCATGCTCAATGGAAACTTAGACAACACCTTCAAAAGATGAGCCTGAGGACTTAAATTCATAACTTTCCTAGAGACTAAAGATCATGGACTGAACAGAGACACTAGATTCATGGCTCACTATAGCAATCTGTAACCCAGTAACCCCCGAACTTTTCCCTCGTCACTACCTTCAGCCCAGCATTTTTTGTTCCTTTCCCCCCTATGACTGGAGAGCTGTTAACAGGCCACTTCACTTTGAATGGTCCCTCACAATATGTGTTAACTACTTATGCTAAACAATTTGTTCCACCTTCTGTTTAGCTGTGACACTCGATGTATGTTTCCCAGACCTGAGGAAGAGCTCTGTGTAAGTTTGAAAGCTTGTCTTTCACCAACAGAAATTGATGCAATAAAAGATATTACCTCACCCACCTTGTTTTTCTAATATCCTGGGACCAACACGGCTACAACAACACTGCACATCTTTTTATATGTAAGGTATAAAACATACATATTTACCTGCCACGGACATTCACCAGGCAAGCAGTCATCACCACCTACTATCCTTGTATGAGGATTTGGAGACACATTAGTCTTAGGATCAGTCTCTGTTCTATCAGGAGCTTTTGTTTCATTCTGAAGATGAAGGTCTGGGCTGTCTGTGATACTGGTGATGTTCTTGTGGTTTGTCCCATTGTTGTTATGCAGTTCATTGAGTTTGCCATCTTGTTCACTGGTAACGCTGCTACTGTTAGCAAATGAACTCACTGACCTCTTTTTTCTTTTCACATAAATTTTCCCACATGGGAAAGGCTCTGTAAGGACAACGACAAAGAGTTTATGTCATTTTACAGCTGAATCATTTACCCAGTTATCTTTACAATAGCAGATTCCATGAAATTTTTCAAGGCATCAGCAGGGGCTTGGCAGACATCACTGAGCCTAAGACCAGATTGGACCAACACCAATCACATTTCTGTTGTTCTAAGGCTTGTCCACAGTGCTATGTTTCATGCACAGTCAGGGCCAGTGCAAGGATGTTTCGCACCGTAGGCAAAACTTCCACCTTGCGCCCTCCCCCGTCCCCGAGCCCCTGCCCTGTGGCACTCCCCCTGTGGCAGCTCCCCCGTGCCCTGAGGTGCCATCCCTGTGGTAGCTCCCCACTCTCCGCTCTGAGGCACCCCTGGCCCCAGCTCACCTCTGCTCCACCTCCTCCCCATGCATGCCATCGCTGCTTCACTTCTCCCACCTCCCAGGCTTGCGGCGCCTAAGCTGATTGGTGCTGCAAGCCTGGGAGGTGGGAGAAGTGAAGCAGCTCACCCCTGTCCCGCCTCCACCCCGAGCATGCTGTCGCCGCTTCACTACTCCCGCCTCCTAGGCTTGCAGCACCAATCAGCTTAGGCGCCGCAAGCCTGGAAGGTGGGAGAAGTGAAGCAGCCACAGCGTGCATGGGGAGGAGGCAGTGCAGGGGGGAGCTGGGACGGGGAGTTCCCCTGCGTGCCGTCCCCCCCCACTTGCTGCAGGTGGCCCTCCCCGCGCTCCCCTGCCCCAGCTCCCTCTGCCTAAATGCCGGCGGTGACCGGAGCGGCCGAAGATCCGGCCGCCGTGGTTGCTGCCAAAGAAAATGCTGCCCCCCAAATCCTAGTGCCCTAGGCGACTGCCTAGGTCACCTAAATGGTTGCACTGGCCCTGTGCACAGTGCTCGATTCCTATAGAGACAATGCTGAGCAAACAATTTCACTGAAAGTATGCTTTCAAAATCTTCAAAAAGAAATGTTTTCAATTATTTAAATTGTTATGATCATGCATCCACTCTTAAAAAAATGAGTATCTGGGCAAAGTGCTATATTTATGACTCATATGACTCTTTAAACATTGGGTTTTTGTTTTGTTTTTTTTACTTATAAAGGATCTCGTAACAAGTGCAATCATTTATATTTATTAAATACATTCTTTTTTAATTTAAAGATTAATAATACATGAGGAACCGAATACCATCAATGTATGTAAGCAAAGCTTGGTTCTTTTATGAATAATATCAGTATATTAATATATAAAGTTAATCTATATTAGTCTGACAAAAACAGTTTATAAATGTAGTATTTTGTGTACACTTTTTTTTTTTTTTTAAATGGAGCAAGCTGTACTTGAGGGAAAACTGTTTAAATGAGAAATAATTGCGGGTCTAGTTTTCTGCCACCATCAAAGCAATGGGAGAATCCATCCTTATCAGTGCATTGCTTCATACCTGTCGGAATACAAGATTTTTCATCCGTTCCCAGAACATATCCAGTGGCACAGGAGCATTCAACACCGTTTCTTATGGCTTTGCAGAAGTGGTCACAATCGCCATTGTTCAGCTTGCAATATTTTGGTATAACTACATCAAAGACACATGGGTGTGAAAATGACAGAGTGGTGACTTTATAAAGGCGCATGCCGTTGATAATGCTTGTAAACTTGGGCCAGAGCCTTTGTCTTTTTGTTTGCAATGTTTCAAGCCTGTCTCTGGCAGATGCATTATTCCTCATGTTGCGATAGTGCCCAAAATGTGCTAGGCACTTTCAAACCACAGATGAAGACGTAGTCTCTGCCCCAAAGAATGGATAGTTTAAAAAGGCAAAGGCAAACAAGTGGTGGGGGAAAGGAGTATAACATAGAAGCAAAGAGATCAGGGTGCTGGTCGGCATGTTATTCCTCCATTCCTCCCTCCTTGTATAATTCATATCCCTCATTGTTCTCCCCAGCCCAATTCCCGGCCTCAGTTCCAATGACCTTCACCCTTCTCTCCCAGCATTTGATAAACATTACCCATTCGCTTACAAGATAAATAAATAAGTGGATGACTTAGAAGTTGCACTGACATAAACATTTGTGTGCACAGGACTATGTTGTTGGGAGAAATTCTCCTGCTGACATAGCTTATGCCACTCATGAAGGTGTATTTTTATGCCAATGGGAGAGCGTCTTTACCAGATATGCTGCAGCAGGTCAGCTGTATCGGTATAGCTGCGCTGCTGCAGCGCTATACGTACAGAGATATTGTTTGTTTCTTGTAGCTGTCCCAGTAGAAGTGGATATTCAGGAAGGATTCAGATGAAGACAGGGAACCCCAAGGAGAATGGGATACCCAGGAAGGTAGAAAGTCACTGCATTATCTACTGTAAATCATTCTCCCCTGATTTGTCTCTTCCTCCTCTTGCTAGACAATAAATGGTGTAATACCGGAAGAATTATATCTGGGAGCTCAAATAAGTTGCATTTATATTAGTTAGGTTCTGCATCCCTTATTCATCTGAGCATTCTTACTGAGTTCAGGCTGATTGTGAGGTAAATATTACCCACATCAATAAGGGTTGTAGGACTGGGCACCTTCTTTGCAACATTAAGATAAGTTTTTGAGCATTTATTAACCTTATCTATTTGCGAAGACATTGTAGTTTAATGCCTGACTGCACTAGCCTCCTAAGCCAAGTATTGTTGGTTTCAGACCTGTCAAAACTTTCCAACTGTATAGTCTATCATTTATTCCTTAACTCTAAGGAAATGAGAAATATTGTCCACCCACTGGCTCTTTGAATATTTCATCACCATTCTACAGTAAAAACAGAGGCCTACCAGATTCACAGTTTTTGCCCTGATATCCATCCAAGCATGTACAAGTGTATGTGCCAATTCCATCTTTACACGTTCCACCATACTGACAAGGATTGGGTTTGCACTGGTCCCCGTCTGCAAAAAGAGGCCACAGCAGCTTTTAAGATACAATATAAACATTTTCATTGAGATTTGAAGTTTTCCTAGATGGTGAATTTTGTTACTGTCCTTTTTGTCAGGGGCAGCTCCAGGCCCCTGCTCGCCAAGTGCGTGCTTGGGTCGGAAAGCCGCGGGGGGCACTCTGCCCATTGCCACAAGGGCAGCAGGCAGGTTGCCTTCGGCGGCTTGCCTGTGGAGGGTCCACTGGTCCCGCGGCTTTGGTGGACCTCCCACACGCATGCCTGCGGGAGGTCCGCCAAAGCCGCTGGACCAGCAGACCTTCCGCAGGCAAGCTGCCAAAGGCAGCCTGCCTGCCATTCTTGGGGCGGCAAAATGCCTAGAGCCGCCCCTGCTTTTTGTTATTTGTATTTAAAATGTTATCTCAAGATAATCCTGTGAGATTTAATACTGTATTTCCAAGAGGGTCCTAGACCAGCAGTAAACAATGACATGTATACATACAGTTTAATATCATGCACTAGACTTATCATCATACACATACATTCTGTGCTGCTTTGACATTAGTATGTAATGGATCATGTTCTGAACAAAACCAAAATGTTCAAAACTTCCCATAAACTCGAAATTCCCTAAAATTTTCGTGTTGGAAACACCACCACATGGTGTATTGACATGAAATATGCTCCGTGCGGACCCTGGCTGCTGCTGACTGAAATTTACATGATTATTGCCAGTGTGACAGATGCCCAGCACTGAACAGCAGTTGTGAAACTGACAGAATTCCCATGCAACCCCATCACACAGATTGCTCCAGGCTGGGCACCCAGGGTTTCCAGGGTCTCAGGGCAGGTGGCTCCATGGGCAGCCCAGCTGTCAGGACAGCTGGATCACTGGCTTGTAGGAGTTGGGCAGTCCAGGGAGCCAGCTGGCTAGAAGTGTGGAAGCCCTGGGGCCCAACAGCCCAGAGATAAACCATATGTCAGGGCTGCCCCAGAACTGCAGCTCCTGAAACATGTCCCAGGATTTTCAGGCTCCTAGCCCTGTAGCATGGAGTCTGGAAGCCTGGAGAACCCCAGCATAATATGGGGCTCCCAGGCCTTCCACGATCCCTACTTAGACTCAGGAACCTAGATTGAGATCCCCTGTCTAGAGCCTGGACTTCTGAGGTTTTCAGGCTCCCCAGCAGAAAGCCTGGAGTCCCTGAGAACCCTGGCTCAAGCCAAGTCTCTTAGAGCTTCCAGGCTCCCTCATGCAGAGCTGAGCCAGGTTACAGCAGGTGCTCCGAGGCTTGCACTCCATGGCAAGGATCCTGAAAGCCCTGGGTTCCCCAGCAGTCCACCAGGTAAGCTATGGTTCAAACATGTGGCTCATTGAAAGTTCATCAAAACCGATAAGTTTCCGCAAAACATTTTGGGTTCCAAGAATTGGTATTTTCTGACAAAAGGCTGCTAGAAACTCCTGACCAGCTCTACTCACATATAGCGGAACATAACTCAGCCTACTATAGAAAAGGCTTCAGTATTACTTCATTGTTAGAGAGTGCAACATTTGTGCTGAGGGTTGTGAAGGCCAGATAACCTGAAAGATCTTAGAGGACACCCAAAATCTTCAGATAACAGGAGAGATGTCTCAGGAGCGTCCCCTATTCTGCTGGTATTTTCCTTGTATTTACCTTGCAGTGGTATTGCAGTCCCCAAGCAATCAAAATTGTGAGTCAGGTCACTACAAAATCATGTGCTTGGGTTAAAATTTATGAGATTTTAAAAAAGAATAATAAATTTGGTGTTCCTATTATTTGCCTTCCAGCCATTGAGCCTTTAAGGGTCACATTTTCAAACTCTTCTCCACAGCCACAATGTTTTTTAAAAAAATGATAACAGATTCTTGCCTAATTACATGACTCCAGGAGCTGTTTTTTTTAAAGAAAAACACTAAATATTGTGACAGTTGACACCTCTGCAGCAGGGAGGCGAGGACAACCAAGAACATGGGAGTAGTGTGGTATAGCTACAGTGCTTTAGCTAAGGTCAGGTACTAAATTGCCTCCCCTCTGTGCCTCTTTGAACTTGGGCTTCCTCCATTATTCCCTGTCTTCCTCTCTTTGGGCTGCCTCCTTACAGGATAATCAGGAAACCAGCTGATTCTCCAGCTTATCTGTCACGGGGTCATAACCACAGCTAACTTGTTTCCCATTCTTAGGGTACATTTTCACTGAAGAATTAGCCTGGGCTATAGCTTGGGTGTTGCCCCTAACCTCATTCTGTCTATGCAGAAAAACCTCTAACTTGGTCCTGAAGGTGTTTTAGGCCTGCGCTGGCAGGCATGACTGAGTATATAGGCTTGAGCTTGGGTTTTGCTTCAACCTGGGCTGGCAATCCACCTACTTTGCAGTGAGAATTGCAGGCTAACCAAACTCAGGTGCTGTTGGACCTTCAAGCTCATTCACAATTCTACCTGGGCTGTACTTTCTCTTCTACCTTCCACCCTCTTTCTGCACTGTAAATCACCTACACTGGCTCAGCATATTAACCCTACATTAGTCAGCTCTATTTCTGCTGCATTTCCACTGTGTTTGAACTGAGATGCAGTTCCAGAAATCCTCTTCCTGCACTGCCAGTGGGCTAGAAACTGACACTGGCTTTCTGGCAAAGATTCATAGACTCTAGGACTGGAAGGGACCTCGAGAGGTCATCGAGTCCAGTCCCCTGCCCTCATGGCAGGACCAAATACCGCCTAGACCATCCCTGATAGACATTTATCTAACCTACTCTTAAATATCTCCACAGATGGAGATTCCACAACCTCCCTAGGCAATTTATTCCAGTGTTCAACCACCCTGACAGTTAGGAACTTTTTCCTAATGTCCAACCTAAATCTCCCTTGCTGCAGTTTAAGCCCATTGCCTCTTGTTCTATCATTGGAGGCTAAGGTGAACAAGTTTTCCCCCTCCTCCTGATGACACACCCTTTTAGATACCTGAAAACTGCTATCATGTCCCCTCTCAGTCTTCTCTTTTCCAAATTAAACAAACCCAATTCTTTCAGCCTTCCTTCATAGGTCATGTTCTCAAGACCTTTAATCATTCTTGTTGCTCTTCTCTGGACCCTCTCCAATTTCTCCACATCTTTCTTGAAATGTGGTGCCCAGAACTGGACACAATACTCCAGTTGAGGCCTAACCAGCGCAGAGACGAGCGGAAGAATGACTTCTCGTGTCTTGTTTACAACACACCTGTTAATGCATCCCAGAATCACGTTTGCTTTTTTTGCAACAGTATCACACTGTTGACTCATATTTAGCTTGTGGTCCACTATGACCCCTAGATCTCTTTCTGCCATACTCCTTCCTAGACAGTCTCTTCCCATTCTGTATGTGTGAAACTGATTGTTCCTTCCTAAGTGGAGCACTTTGCATTTGTCTTTATTGAACTTCATCCTGTTTACCTCAGATCATTTCTCCAATTTGTCCAGATCATTTTGAATTTTGACCCTGTCCTCCAAAGCAGTTGCAATCCCTCCCAGTTTGGTATCATCTGCAAACTTAATAAGTGTACTTTCTATGCCAACATCTAAGTCGTTGTGGTAACAGTAAGCCCCATCATTTGGGGAAATGTCCCCCAAATGACACTTTTATGTCTAGCAGACAGGAAAGAACCAGAGGAGCAGAGAAGTCAGCCTGATACACTACGAATCACATTGTGGTTTGCACAGTGAATTCCATAATGACATTCTTGTTAAAAGTGCCTGCTGCCACATGCTGTTTGCTTTCCCTTTCAGAATTGTCTGTATTAATAAATAGCTCCGCTTGAAAGTTATTTGCATACAGTATTGTTCTCATGTCACTGCCAGACAGCAGCTCCATGCGAGGGGCAGAGAGAAAGAGCGTGGTCACCCTGTGAATGAATTCATAGAGCAGCTCATTTAATGCACATTAAGAACCATGGAATATCCCACCAGAAACCCATCCCAGGACATGAGTCTGTCATAGTTGGTGCTTTGCACCGGGGATGCTCTACCTGGGCTGGGCTAGGCTAGATTGGGCTAACTCTGCAGTGAAGACATATGTGCTGTTCTGTGTGTGTTGGGGCTAGGGTTACCACCTTTGAAATGCAAAAGAAAGGCAACCCCCCTCCAGGGAAGTCTGCCTCAACCCCAACCACAAGGCAACTGCACAATCCCCCCCTTCTACAGTCACTTACAATATCTAGAGAGCACACACATAGATAAAACTGATCACATTGCATGTCTCCTTGCTCTCACATGACTCAAACCCTCTCTCTCACACGTGCAGTGCGCTTCTGTGTTGGTGGCCAGACAGCTGTCATATTTTCAACAGTTTTGATCTGTTATTGCTTAAACTGTGCAAGTGAGAACACTGCAGCATCTTTAGCTGGACACAGAAATCTAACATTAGATATCCCAGTGTATTGTGATAATAATGTAAATCTTTAGACCCAGTAAAAAAAACTTGGCAGATTAAATTATTTTTCTGGCAACTGGCAAATCCATTAAAAAAACCTGGCCAGGCCAGTCAAATACTAGTTAGGAGTGATGAGGAAGGCCAGGTTCTTCTTTGACCTCAGGAAAACAGACCCTCAGAACTGGTTAGGGGAAGGTTTGACTCAGTTAACAAAGGAGAGGAGTGATAGGGTGCAGGTGGCAGCAGATGGAGGAAGCCAATGGGCTCCTTTTAAAATCAGGAAAGCGTAAGTAGTGCTGTCCCAGGGCTTGGGAGTGGTGTGTGTGTGTGAGATGTGTCCTGTAGGTTTGAATTTGGCGAACTTGGAAGTCCAGACCTAAGCAAAAAGGCCAATTTGCTGTGAAATCCATGTGTACTGGACTCCACAGTCCCGGTTTAATACATTACTAAATCAGTAATGGTCACTATGCAAATACCATTGCAAACTGAAGCTTCTAGGGGTCACACAGCAGTGTTGCTTACTTATCAGCCAACAATTTTTTTTATAACTGTATTTTTCAGGGCTTGTCTACACTTACCGAAGGATAGACACTGCGGAGATTGATGCATTGGCAGTCGATTTAGTGGGTCTAGTAAAGACCCACTAAATCCACCGCAGATCGCTCGCCCATCAACTCCTGTACTCCACCTGATTGAGAAGAGTTGGAGGAGTCAATGGGAGAGCATCTCCCCTCGATGTTGCATAGTGTGGACCCCGCAGTAAGTAGATTTAAGCTACATAGACTTGAGTTACGCTATTCACGTAACTCAAATTGTGTAGCTTAGATTGACTTTTCCCTGTAGTGTAGACAAGGCCTCAGTGTCCATTATGTTATAATATATTTTATCTGAGGTTTAAGAACAAAGTACAATTTAAAGTACTCCTTACCTATATATTTATTCCAGAACTCGTCCTAATGGGGAAAAACAACAGATAGGCAGAGATTAGTGAATCAAACTCTAACACAGAAGCTTTCATACAAATATACTAAAGATAGTTTTGTTTAAAGACACAGTTAAAGTGGAACTTCTTAAGTTGGATGTAAATACAGGCCCTTGCAATGCAGTGTTCTACTTTAACTGCATCTTTAAACAAAGCCATGAAGTCTAGACATTTTTGTATCAGTGAAAGTTGAGCTACTGAGCTAATAACCTGATCCCAGAGGGGGTTTGAAGAAAAAAACTGACCAGCTATAGGGAGAATTGGCAACTCTGCAATCTATGGTGGGAGAATAGGGCCCTGGTTATGTTTTGTATCTCAGGGTATGGCTACACTTGAAACTTCTAAGCGCTGCCGCGGCAGCGCTTTGAAGTGTGAGTGTGGTCGGAGCGCCAGCGCTGGGAGAGAGCTCTCCCAGCGCTGCACATACTCCACATCCTCATGGGGTTTAGCTTGCAGCGCTGGAAGCCGCGCTCCCAGCGCTGCGGCACTGTTTACACTGGTGCTTTACAGCGCTGTATCTTGCAGCGCTCGGGGGGGTGTTTTTTTCACACCTCTGAGCGAGAAAGTTGCAGCGCTGTAAAGTGCCAGTGTAACCAAGGCCTCAATCAGCTTTGATCCTATATGAAGTTAACACTGAAAGAAGGCAAAGTGCTATTTTTTTCCCTCTTTCTCTCTTGTGGCCTCTTTTCTTTCAGTTTTCCTGGTTAGATATATAGCTTATATATATTGCTTCTTGTAGATGTTCACCACAGCTGAGCTAACATTTCTTAATTAGTCCACTTCCTAATATTTTGTGCAACCCTAACAATGCTTTAATAGACCTTGTTGCCTTAGGAGAAGAATAGTTATAAGAAATGAACCTGTTTGACTTCATGGAAGTTATTTGAATCCTGTGGTGGAAGAATAGGGCCCTAATGCTCAGACTACAGGGAAAAATGTGACAACCACCTATGTTTAGGTCACAGTCAGCCTGAAGATTATCCCCTACACTCTATTTACAATCCATACCACAATACCGAACCACAATCTTCCCTTAAAATCCTCCCATGCCCTATAGCTTAGAGCAGTCTCTCTATTTTTTCCCAAGGATACAGTATAAAATGTGGGAATATAAATGTTACATCCAAGTTACTAAACTTCAGGCTGTGTGGCTCTGCTGTCTTGATTTTTATCTCACTTTCCATTCCATCTTACCTCTTCCCTCCCTCTAGTTTCTTTGTGCTCCTCCCCCAATTCCTCATCCACCTTTTAAAATATGTCTCCCCACCAAATTTCACTCTTTGCCTTCCAAACATTTTGTGTTCCCTTCTCTAGTCACCCCAATCCACTGAAGCCTCTCTGATCCCCATCTCTCCAACCCTCCCCTTAAATCCCACATCTCTTTCCTGCTCCTATGCCTTTCTCACTCCTGGTTTCCCCACTTCTGGCCTCTTATTTCTTCTCTGGCTGACTCAGCCTTCTTCCTGCTACCAAGAGTCACGGCAAGGCTGGGACTCAGAACATAGGCTCTATAACTAGCACCGGGATAAGCTTCCTCTCTGATGAGAAGGGGACATGGACATGGACTCTTCAAGGCCAGCCTGGTTGGTAACCTTCCTGCTGCTCAAAGAAGTATATTCTTCAAGGCCCTCCTTCATACTGTTACTGCTATCAATGCTGAAGGATGCTTCTGCAGCCGGAACATACCTCTTCAAAGCTGGCAGACATGCCTCTTTCCCACCCACTCTCCCTCTCCAAGACCTAAGGGGATGCTTTGTTTTTGCACAGGTGGAAAGCCAGCAGGAGAATCAGAATATCACATAAGGACACTGAAAGGAGGTCATCATTCAGTACAGTCAGTAAGCCAGGCTGACAAGAACCGCCATTAGCACCGACTACCTCAATTTGAGCTTGTGAAAAGACATCAGATCATCCAGTCCAGCCTGCTACAAGGTCCCTGATCCTCAGCTGACGAGCCTCAGTGTAAGTTAGAGCTGCACATCAGCAGCTTTAGCTTACACCGCAGACACAAGTTCCATGTGGAATAGCGAATCCAGCCCTTAAATATCTGAGACGTACCAGGCACCTTGAGATAAGTTTGGTTAATATCTTACGAGAACTTTCTCCTCAGCAGTGGTTGCCATCTCAATCAGCCTTCTTGTACTCTCTCCATCTCATTTCAAATCTCATGTGAAAACATCTATTCTGTCTGGCCTGTACTTCTTAATGCAGAAAGGGGCTCCACTGAACACATGGAGAGCTCAGGAGGGGTTGAGAATCCGTCCTTTAAGTATTTTATACTAACAGTGTTAGAGATGCTTTAAGTAGGTCATTGTCTAAACTAAACAGATCAGAGCCAGGTAAAAGCAAACAGGCAACTTTAACATGATCTGATCTGGCAAGACCTGAACTAGGACTGGATGCCTTCTCAGATGTTGTATGTTTCGCTCTGCTCCTCTGATGTTCTAAAACCAAACTTTCCAGTCTGCCTACTTCTAATATTTAAAACAGAAAGAGCTTGAAATCACTCTGTGGGTTTAAATGTTCAAAAGTAACTACTGATCATAGGGGCCTTTCACTTTGGCTAATGAAGGCCTAGTTGTTTCATGTTGATTTGTCCTTACTGTTTTCTGTGTGTCTTCGAAGGCTTCTCTGGCTTCTTCTTTTGAGCAGCGTTCCTCATAACATTCTCTTTCAATATTCCCTTGCTTCAGCTCCTCCAAAAAGGAATTAGCACGCTTTGTTCTTCCCAAAAACTTGTTTGCATTTTCTTCCTGTAAAAACACTAAATGGAAAGGAAGCGACATTTTAAAACTGATGCCAAAGAACTCCTTAGAAAGGATTCAATAAGTTCAGTCAAAAAAAAACAAAAACAAAAAACAACTCCCCGCCAATAACAAACCCTAATCTATTTTAAGGCACCATTACCCCAAGCAGAATAAAAGATTCTGGCCCATATTTATCAACTTCTTATGCCAGCAAGGTACAGCCCGGTATCTCTCCAAAAAGCCTGTTCAAACAGTTTTCCCTTGACAGGATGTGGATGGACCCTGGAATTCTGTCTTAACTTAATCTTGAAAATAAGAAAATGCAAATTGCTGCTTACGCTTTGCTTTTTGATACCCTGCTCTAGCACCAAATAAAGTTTCTCCCACACCTGCCAGGGCTTCACAGCCCCAGCCAGGTTTCCCCACACAGCAAGTCCTCCTGGCCGCTGTGGGCTGATGTGGCACTGACAGGCAGGAAGACCATGTCCATCTGCTTTGTTCTGAAAGCTGGTGAGCAGGAGAAGCTGTCCAGGAGGTGGATGGGACAGGGACTCCAGGAGGGACGAAATGGTAAGTCAGGCAGGGTAAGACTGTTCCAGGAGCCGCCCTCCCACCCCCAGCTAACACAATCCCCAAGACTCCAGGCTCCCATCCCACCCCATCTTCCCAAATGCCCCTGTGCTGCCCCAGGCTCTTCTTTCAGACCCAGTAACAACCCAGGTTGCCCTCAGTAATATCCCCATCTAATTTAAACATGTCAGGGTAAGGTGATTATAATTGCATTCTGGTATTTAACTAACACTGGCTACATATGAATATTGTGTCTAGTGCAGGTGGGGCCTGAGCTCATTTCTTTTAATAAGAGTAGAGCATGATGGTAAAAATTTGAGAACTGCTGCCCCATAGGTTAAAAGGGCAGCTGCTATTGAATTAAATTGAAGAAGCAGTTCTAGCAGGGCCATCTCAACCACTTGCATGCGTGAACAGTGCTGTTACTTCCAGCAGAGGGCAGCGATACATGCACATAAATCATTATATTATATTAATACCAGCAGGGCTGGCTCTAGCCATTTCGCCGCCCCAAGCACGGTGGCAGGCCGCGGGGAGCGCTCTGCCGCTCGCCGGTCCTGCAGCTCCGGTGGACCTCCCGCAGGCGTGCCTGCGGATGTTCCACCAGAGTTGCGGCACCAGTGGACCCTCCGCAGGCACACTTGTGGGAGGTCCACTGGAGCCACCTGCCGCCCTCTCGGCAACCGGCAGAGCGCCTTCCACGGCATGCTGCCCCAAGCACGCGCTTGGCGCGCTGGGGCCTGGAGTCGGCCCTGAATACCAGAGTCAAAAATCCCACCATACAGGGATAAATATTGAATATTCTAATCGTCATCAGTTACTGTGCTGTAAACGCTGACCTGCTGGTGGGGTTTGCTAAACATACTGAACTCAAAGAGTGTTTTTCACACCGCAGGTCAGTGGCAGAGTTGGGGCTAGAACCCAAGTCTTACAGCTTCATGCCGTATCCAGTGAACCATGCGGCCTCCTTTGGCACAGAACATGCAGTTCCTGGTCTGTTTTGTTGTACACTTGATTACTATTAATTAATTGATGATTTTTATTAACTATGCACTTTAATGATCACTAAGGGAAATAAAAGGTTGTTACAAGGAGGAAGAAAAATTGTTCTCCTTAACCTCTCAGGATAGGACAAGAAGCAATGGGCTCACATTGCAGCAAGGGCCGTTTAGATTGGACATTAGGAAAAACTTCCTGTCAGGGTGGTTAATCACTGAAATAAATTGTCCAGGGAGGTTGTAGAATCTGCGTCATTGGAGATTTTTAAGAGCAGGTTAGACAAACACCTGTTAGGGATGATTTAGACAGCACTTAGACCTGCCATGGGTGCAGGGAGCTGGACTAGATGAATTCTCTAGGGCCTTTCCAGGCCTAAGATTCTATTAATTAGATTTGAGACAGTTGGTGTTTTGTTTTCAGGGGGCCAGATTCTGCCAGTGTTACTCACATAGGGTAGTACTTACTGCTGCATGGATTCCCATTGATTTCAATGGACCTACAGCCAGAATGAGGTCTAACTCTTTGTAAATGTAGCTGCGAGTGTCTGGCTAAATGATTTACAGCTCACAGTTCACTTATTATCTTGCTTATCCTTAAATTCGTTTTCCTGCTCTGTAGTTCTGAGGAAGTGACAGGAGGCAGCAATGTAATAGTGTGGTTTTAATCTCTAAATGCTGCCGTGCCGATTATTACAGCTAGGAATGGAGTGTTTATGACCCAGCCTGTTCTTTCTGTGAGGCTGGTCTCTTGCTTTCATAAATATTCCTGCCTCAGAACATAGCGAGCTGTAGGATGTTTGCCTGGTAAAGCAGAACAGTTGGGAAACATGCAAAGAGGGTTTTTGGGGGATCTAAACAGGCTGGCAAAGAAATCGCTCCAAGACAGAATCCTTGGAGGATGATTTTGTACTTAGGAACTACTGAGTGGCAGTTTGTTTTAAGCAGTACTGCAGTCGCAAACAAGCCAAACACAATAGCACTGAGGACTTAAAGAATGGATAAAGGAAAAGCAAACCTTCTGGTCTATTTAAGGTCCCCAGGATGGCCCCCTTTCCATAGGAACTGAACACTTCCAGTCTTTAATGTATTTATCCTCACAAGAGCCCTGTGCGGGAGGGCAGTGCTATTTTACAGATGGGGAACTATGGCATAGAATGACTGACTTACACAAAGTCACACAGGGAGCCTGTGACTGAGCAGGGAATTGAAGCCCAGGCTTCTGGAGTCCCACGCTAGCTCCCTCTGGCCTCATTTGATTTAGGAAACTATCCACCTATCTGGCATCTCATTCCCAGGAAGTGCAGAGGATGTACATTCCGCACAAGATGGTACTGTAGCTTTGGGGGCATAAGCAGTTTGACACTAGCCCTTTTAAAATTAAAATATCAATAACAGTAAACAGTAAACCCTAAAATGTCTGTCTCTTCTTGCTCTCCCCTCTCCCCCACTCTTATACAGATCTTTATTTCTTTTCCTCCCCACCCCAACTCAATTTTGATTTTTGTCTCTCTTTTCCCTGTAGTGTTCTCTCACAAGCTTATCTGTCTCTCTTCAGATTCCTTTTCACAGGCTTTGAAGAAGTGGGGGAGGTCGGGGGGTAGGGTAGAGACGTCTCTTGCTATTGACTGGAGCTGCATTCTTCATTTCTTGTTGGTTTCCTTTCTCCACTCCCCCATGCATCTCCCCCTCTCCTGGACTGGAGGGAATTTTCCCCTTCCCTTTTATGTCTCCATTCCCCCTCCTTAAGGCTGCTGGGTGGAAGGAGGCTACCCTCCCCACCCCCCACTAGCTACTGGGTTGAAGGGTAGTTTTTCTCCAAGATGGGAGTGGTTGTTTTCTGCCTCCCTCATCTCTGTGGGAAGAGACATTTCCTCTCTTTTTTCTCTTCACCCCAGACAGGGCTGTATTTCCAGGTCCTGCCCCTGCCTCACCCTTATCTGCCCCACACCTTGACTGGGAAAACTGAAAGTATGGACATGACATTAAAACTCTAGGCAAACCAGTTCACAGTGACAGTACATGGCGCTGAAACTGATCACACACACACTGCATGTATGAAACGCCAACATAGATTCATAGATTCTAGGACTGGAAGGGACCTCGAGAGGTCATCGAGTCCAGTCCCCTGCCCTCATGGCAGGACCAAATACTGTCTAGACCATCCCTGATAGACATTTATCTAACCTAACTCTTAAATATCTCCAGAGATGGAAATTCCACAACCTCTCTAGGCAATTTATTCCAGTGTTAAACCACCCTAACAGTTAGGAACTTTTTCCTAATGTCCAACCTAAACTTCCCTTGCTGCAGCTTAACCCCATTGCTTCTTGTTCTATCCTTATAGGCTAAGGTGAACAAGTTTTCTCCCTCCTCCTTATGACATCCTTTTAGATACCTGAAAAATTAAGATGTCTGAGACACTCAAGCATAGGAGGGGCTCCCCTTGGCTTACTCTGCTCCTGTCCTGCCACATAAGAGCTCATTCCTCACGTAAAACCCCAAACCAGCCTCACAGGAAAAAAGTAAAGATTCTCTTACCATTTCCTTCAGCTTGCAGGAGACCTGCTAGGGAAGTGGAAAGCAGTATGAGGAGAAACTGGCCAGCCATGACACTCCTCTGTAGAAACAGTTTTCTCTCTCTCACCCCACACTGCAGGGCTGTCACTGACCAAGGGTTAATCAGTACCAGACTTCCTGTTATGTGCTTTACTGTGCTGTACTTCTTATCACAACAAATAGTGTTTATGCATCTTTGGACGTGGATTGTCCAACTCAACATGCTGATTGGATGATTGGGCCTTTCTTGGCAATGTCAGAGACAGAACTGAATTAGAGAAATCTGGAGCCCTAACCCCAGGAAAAATAAAATGTTCTTCTGCTTACCTCTGGCCCTGACATACAGGAAGCAGGAAGCTGACTGTATTTTGGGAATAATCACCTATAGATTTCCATGCAAGGAACACCAAAGGGAAGGAAGTCCTCCCCTGAAGCACTTTTCTAGGAAATGTTGCATTTTGAATCTAAATTGAAAACATGTCCTGCAGGGTCTTAACAGTGTGCGTTGCAGGCTGCTCATTCACTAATTAACATGTTAATTATTCCAAAGTACGTGCACAAAAGCCTAGGATCCATGTGAGCTGTTGCATTTCTATTGGTTAGATGAGGTCTGAGTACAAACTGAAGAAGAAACGCTGTTGCAACTGATTCTCTAATCTGCACGTCTGCTTAATTATATGCTTTGGAGAGAGTTATGCAGAAGAAGAGCTGGGGATGCTGGAGTAGATGAGTTTTTAGAAGCTGTCTATTTTAATCAGAAAACTTATTGGAAACCTTTTCTATGTGTAATAAAAGCTAAATAATTTTGAAATAAATCTCATCGGGTGCTTTGTAATTTTTCAGTATAAGAAGACAAAGCTTTTATAGCTAGGCTATTTATAGCCTAGAGATGGAAAGGAATCTACTAGTAAGCAAACTGAATAAAAATGACTGGGATGGCAACAATATAGGCCATATTTGACTATCTGAATAAGGCTGAATATTTACAGCTAATATTCATGATTAGATGGCTTTGTTTAATAGGCCACTGTTCTCATCTGTGCTAGCTGCAAGAGGTGTGCAGAGCTAGGTTTGCCTCCATTGGGTCCAACACTCCCATTTGGCAGGAGATAAGAGTGCCCCCTCCCTTCTCTTGGTCCAGTGGGGAGGAAGGTTGAAGAGCTCAGTAATTCCCTGACTCCTGTGGAGTCTAGAAATTGACCCCCTCCTGAATCAGACCCTGAGGTGTCCACCCAGTTACCTTTAGTAGTTTTCAGTTGCTTTCTACACCCTTCTCTTCCAACATCTTCAGGGTGAAGAACTGGACCCAGCTGACCTGTTTTCAACAACTTCAGTATTTGAGGCCAGAGGAGAAGCAGGTATACCTGTTGCCCCATCCCCCAGTCCAGAAAAAGATCTTTTGAAGCTGAGCCCTTCCTTCTGTTCTCCAGCATCAGGAGTGGAAGTGCTATAGATGCCCCAGAGTTTGTTGGTCCTCAAGGAAATCCCTACTCTTGGCTGTGCAGGATTGTTTCTTATACTTCCTCACTTATTTTCTAGACTTCTGTCCAGACAAGCTTTAAATATCACAAGGGATGGGGTTTTCACTACATGCTTTGGGGACTATATCTCAATTGAACAAATCCCACTGTCAGGAAATTTGTCAGGATATTTTGCCTCAATCTTCCTTTTGATAGTTTCATCCCATTGCACCTAGGTAGCACCCAATTAAACAATTGCTTCCTTTGAGTTCATACCTTTGATACCTTGGGAGCCCACTTTCACACTCTGCCTCAATCATTTATTTAGCCAAGATACACATATTAGAATTCAAGTATCAGAGGGTAGCCGTGTTAGTCTGGATCTGTAAAAGCAGCAAAGAATCCTGTGGCACCTTATAGACTAACAGACGTTTTGGAGCATGAGCTTTCGTGGGTGAATACCCACTTCCTCAGATGCATGTCATGCATCTGAGGAAGTGGGTATTCACCCACGAAAGCTCATGCTCCAAAACGTCTGTTAGTCTATAAGGTGCCACAGGATTCTTTGCTGCTTTTACATATTAGAATTGTAGTTAAAACGTCCTTTGTAAAGCCGTCCATCTAGCCCCCTTGTCATTCTGCTTGTTTTCTGAATACTCTCCAGTTTGTCAGTATCTTTCTGTAAATGAGCAGGCCAGAAGTTAACATCACATTCACAATGGAGCCCTACATAGAGGAACTATTAACGCTCTGCTCCAAGATGTCCTGTCTCTAGAATCTCAAAATGAACTGGATTGTTGTTTTTATTAATTGCCTCATTGCAAAGTTGTGCTTTCTTTGCTGGTCACTATAGGCCTGTTCTGCATTATTACTTTCCAGATTTCTCATCCACCACTAAATATCTGTGATCTGGATTATCTTTTCCCCTAGATGTATTAGTTTTCATTTTTCCAAGCTGGATCTTCCTTCATTATTTTCTTCCATTTTTAAAAATCTCTCTAGGTCCCTTTACATTATATCTTTGTCCTTACTGGAATTTTCTGCTCTTCCCAATTTAACGGCATCTGCTGTTTTGAATGTGATCCATATACTGTATCATTAATGAATATGCTAAATAAAACGAGACCCAACATGGTATGGATCTCTGCAGAACCCCCCTAAATGTCTTCCCATCTCAGTGAATTACCATGTATCATTAATTTACTGTTCTTCAGCCAGTCCTTGTGACAGTACCGCTATTCAGACTGATTTGAATTAATTTGGAGAGTAAATTATTTTCTAAAATTCAGATCTATTATATCTACCTTTCTTCCTTAATATATTATGTTGCCTTCATAATGACATATGGAGACATATTTTCAAAGAGACCACAGTGCAGCCTCTCATTGTACATTCACAATTTTTCGCATACTATCAATTGCATGTGAAAACAAATATTGGCACATGCAAGCAGCAATAGCCTGTGCTATGTAGGAGGTCAGAACATAATGGTTCTGGCCTTAAAATGTATCATTCTACACACACAAATGACAAAAGCCACAGACTGAACACTGTTGTTGTATGGGGCAGCATAATAAGTATTCCAATTCCCTTTGTTCTCATAATATAATAATGTTATACCAGAGCAAAGTTACCTTAAAGTCAGATGTACCAGTCACAAATATGGGTCAATATTATAATTATTAGCAATATTACTTTATTATTTGGTGTAAGAAAAATGAAACTAAATCCTCAGTAAAGACTTAGAAACCTGGAAAGAATCTTTTCCCATTTCTTTGGTTCTGGAGTCTTAGGACAGATCACTCATATGAAGATTTGACTTTTGCATTTGCAACTGTGATGTAAGGTAAGGTTATGGAAATATAATTTATAAATGTTACAACCTTCAAAAAGGTTGCTGCAGAGTAATTCCTCTTTTAAAATAATGTACAAAACAATGCAGCCAGGTGAATGAGTTTAATGTGACTGAACAGGAAAGAGATTGGTTTCAAATCATTATATAAGTGTGTGGGTAATTTATTTAAGCTCCAGAAAGAATGCTAAACAGGGAAGTGTCCCAGGTGTGACTCAAAGACAACTCTGCAATTTGGAAATGTTCTGATTAGAGGAAGCCTGTCAGCTTATGAATCCATGTGATTATTCAACCATTCGAGATATTTAGACACCCTTGTGTAAACCCCGTAAGTGCCTTCAGTAGCACACCCCTTCCCCCAGCTGACAATCCCTGTCAGAAACGAGGTGTTTTTGTAGTTTGTGGCATGAGGTCCACCGCTGTCCCCCTTGCAGGAGTCTTTAGTCCCACTGAGGTCTCCTGCACAGAACATGTTTTCTGTAATATTTAAGTTGGCCTTCTGTATACACTCTTGTGTCTTTACACGTGGCAGATCAACTCTCATAAGAACAGCAGCAGCAGCACCTCCTTCTATTAGACGCCCCCATCCACTCACTGTGGAGAACCTAATGGAGGACAGCTCAGATGTTGCAAACTGTTTCTCAGGCAAACATATCGGTACCACATAATCACTGAAGTTAACAGGCGCCTCCAGGCGCAGCAGGGCAATGTCATGGTCAGTTTTTTGTGGAATATATTTTTCATGCATTATGATTTCAGAAACCTTCCTTTCTTGCTCCCCTTCATCCTCATGGTCTATTCTGTATTCACCTAGAAAAGGAATTAAACCTGTCAGGTTCACATAAATAGTAAGCTCCTTAACTCCACACAGCTCTTATGGAAGGAGATCACTAAGCTGACATTTCTTCTCTTCTTAGTACATTTCCGTGGCCACGACTGAATCCTGCATTGTTAATGCTTTTCTGTGGTTCAGCCGAGACAGTACTTGTTTCTCCTAGAGTCTCTTCCTTCATTCCAACTTTCTCCCTTGACAGAAGACGTGGAATAGGGTTCAGTGACAGAATTGAATTAGAAGCAAGCAGGGTAAGGGTGCAGCTTCAAGAGGGTCTATTACTGCATTAGAACTACCCAGCTTGGCTGTTCCAGGACTAAATTCTAGCATAGAAAAAGACTAGACTAGGTTCCATGACTAAGTTATATATATATATAACCAAAGTACCAGACACTGGGAGTTAAATTCATCCTGAGTGTAACTCCACTGGCATCTGCATTTCCCAGCAGTGGGAGAGAAGAAATCAGAGTGCCACCTCCACAGCATGTGCCCCACTTTCCCCCACACCCTGAAGGATCCATGGGCCAATGAGGGAGTGGGTCAAGAACAGCAGGGACTGAGGAGTTGACGCTGATTGTCCACGGAGAAAACCTTTCCTCTACCACTCCTTGGCAGCAGAGTTCCTCCTGGAGTCATGCTGCTAACTGGCCCTGACTGCCACTGCCCCCAAACCCTTCTCAAGGCTGGATTCCAGGGTGCAGAGGCAGACGCCATTCACACCTTTGCACTCTGCTCTAATTAATCTGTTTGCCCATCCCCATTACAATGGGGGTAATTCATCAACTTTGATCCCAACCGTGGAATTGTCATTTTGTAAGACTTCTGGTTTTTGAGATTTACATTATGGCCGAGAGGACATTTAGGAATAGCTAACTGCTCCTGGCCATTGTATTTGTAATCAATTTTTGACAGATATTGGTTGTATTTAACTCTTTCATATGTTTGCAGAGTCACATCATGTAAATGTGGCATAACTCCATTGACTTGGGAGGAATCACTCTGGATTTACCCAAGCGAAGCTGACAACAAAATTTGGGCCATAAAGTTTGAAAAAGTGAGGCAAGCAAAAGACGTACCCAGCTTTACTCGGAGCTGATTGGGATGTGTGTACTCTAAGCAGTGAGCGGCAGTAACTACCCAGCTCGGTCCCAGCAGGGAACCTCCACACTTTGCTTTCTCATTCTCTATTAGCAGAGCCTGAAATATGCAAAAGAAACTTACGTTACACCAATTTGTTTGACCTGAAATTCTGTAGAATTTACAGAGAACATTCATCTTACTTAGCCTGCAAGGATCATGTGTAGTCATCATTTTCCTAACTGTTGATTGGTGAAGTTACCATTTGATCTTCAAGGCAGGGACTAATGTGCATAGCTCAAGGGGGTCTAGGTTTTTAGACTAATCATTTTAGTAACTCAGGCTTAAAGTAATTTGGGGGGTACTGGAACTAGGCATCCAACTTCTGTTGAAAGTCAATAGGAGTTGAGCACATAACTCCCTTAGAGCTCTTTGAAAATCCCAGCTTCAGATACAAACACATTTATAAGTAGGCTGTAAATGCTCATGCTGAGTAGCTCCTTAATCTACAAGCAAAAGTATCACGTCAGGACTACTCTTGGAAGAAGGTACACTGCGAGAGTAAAGGTATCAGCATCTGAGATCTTGGCAACGTTTGTATGTCTTGTGCTTTGCCTCTTCAGAATTTAAATCTTTCACAGGAATGTGTTTGCCTCTAAATTACTAAAATTATTAGCCCTGAAATAAAGGGTTTTATTGTCCTATTTGCTGAAAGAGAAACTTCATGCCTGGCGCCAAAGTAGACAGTTGACAACTTGGCTACTGTACACACAGAATTTAGGGAGAGTTTTGCATTGCTACTCTCTCTCTCTCTCTCTCTCTTTATTTTATTCCCTCATGCTTGAACACATCATTCTCACCAATTGCATGGCAAGTGTGAGGGGAAAAAAATCTTCCATGGGACAATTGTGCTAGCATATGTTATTGATTCTGCCTATTTTGCCCAAGAGTTCACATCCCAGTAACTATGGCAGACAGGCTTGTGGGCAATCTCAGCAATAAGGCCAAGGACTGGATGGGCAGGGCATGGAGGAGGCTGAATTGCCATTTCATGCTTGGAAACGCAGTCACTCCAGCAGAGGGTGGCAGTGGGTGGGAGCTTGCATTACCTTTTGCTGTGCCTTAGCTGTTCTGTGATTGAACAGAGGGGTTTGTTATCCAGCACTGTCCATCCAGCCCCTCTCCCAAGGACTCAGTTGATGACAAAAAATGAAATAGAAAACTCACCTGCCATGGACATTCACCTGGAGGACAGACATAACCACCTACAATTCTCCCCTGTGGACTTGCGCTTTGCTTTGTCAAAACAGGTATTTTCCCACATGGGTAATCCACTGTGAAAAAATAATAAATAAATCACAGTAATAAGTGTGAATAAATACAATGAATCCACTGGAAAACACACAGGGCCAAATTCTCTGCTAGGGTTACTCCAGAAAACTCCCTCCATGAGACATGTCAGCAGAGAATTCAGCCAATAGTCTAGTGGTGTTCCTAATCACAGCGTATTTTAAATCGCCCAGTGAATAAATGTTTTTTTTCTGACCGGACACTGCCCACAAGTGGTGTTGCCTTACAACATAGACCAGTTGGTTAAGAAGTTGCGCTCAGGTATCACAGGAGGCTCCGAAAAAGGCATCGATGTAGTGTGTTTAGTGCCCCTCTAATTCCTCCATAGTTTTCATGATGATCTTTTAAAGCGGGCAGGAAAAGGGGCTCTCTTTGAATCCTCCATGACACCTGATCTGCTGCTACTAAACTTCCTGTCCCTCCCCCCTCCAAAACTGCTGACCTCCTGAGGTGCACATGGAGAGGTCCTGTCTCCTACCCACTTAGGAAGCAAGGCCCCATGTCCTCTATGACAAGCGGCATCTAAAACCTGCAGGATTCTGCAGCACTCTGAGGAAGTCAATTCTTGTTCCTGAAGCAGCAGACAGGAAATTCCAAGACAGACTCAGGTAAATTAGTTGTTAATGAATTAAATAGGAATATAAATAACACAATTAGTATCTCATTGATTTATTTGAGCATTAAATTCAATATAATTTGTGCTGCCCCCAAATGGTCAGTGTTCAGTGTTGTCAAAGTACCTGGGTAGGCTGACCCAGCTGAGACCTTCCAGTCCCCCTAGTGTACACCTTTCTACTGGCACAGCCAGGTTTTGCAGCTAGGGTGAGACGTACGTGATGGGTCATTGGTGTTGTCACCTTCAACTATACACGGTGTCTTGCCCATTTCACACATTATCATGCCTGCTGCACTCTGCCCCTGCCCTGCAACCCTAAACCCAGCTCAGAGCAGAAGGGAAGTCACAGGGGATGGTGTGGGGAGGAGGCTGGAGAGCAAGGCCACACTGCACTCACTCTGCAGTGATGGTCCTGGTGCACGGGGTGGGGCCCATTTCCTCACTGCGGGAGTTGCAACCTGGCATACAGAGTCACAGTGCCATTCAGGTCTGGCCCAGCCACCCCTCCGTCATGATGGAGGGGCAGCCAGGATAAATTTGAGTTAGTGGTGTTGTGACATGGTGTGTGGGGTCACCACACTATGTAACCCTTTGTGCCATGTTGCAATGCCCAGAGCAGAGAGCCAGGCCCAGCCTTGCAGCACAGGAGCTGCCACTGACTGGTGAGTGTGAGGTGGGCTCGTTCTCCAGCCGCATATGGAAATTTGGGTCATACACTTCTTCTTGTCAAGTGCATAATATGCTTGAAAAGGCGCCACACTTACACACGCCTAAAGGCAGCCATGGGGGGGGGGGGAAAGAGATGTCCCCCTGTCCTCTCACTAGTAGCTTCATCACTTCCCCTTTTAAGTGACGGGCCTGTACCTCCACTTCTCTTTGGGGTGAGACTCCATGATCCAATCACTCCCTGACTGAGTCTCCAGGTGGCACCCCTCTGATTGCCAACCCTGACACCTAGCACATCCTATGGGCTTGATATCTGCACGAGTTTCCCTTGGGCACCTGTAAGTAGGGCCACAGAAGCAGCTTCCCCAAAAGAAGTAGGATTTATTTTGCCCATAGGTGCACAGTACTCAGAAAAGTGGATTTACCAGAACAGAGGCCTACACTCCAACTGCCTCACCTATACTCGGCCTTCCCCTCAAGGCCATAAGTAGACATAAGTCAGCCATGGTGCTTCTCATTGTATTTAGGGACTGTGTTACAGCATGCCTGCTGCAGATCCCTGACTCTCAGTCTGCCTGTGTCTTCCTGCAGCACCTGACAGCCCTTTCTCCCCATCCCTTTCTGTAGGGTAGCTCTGTTAACAGATTGGTGTCTTTTGATCTCCAGATTGTCAGCCTTTGTAAAACATCTCTGTAGCCAGGATAGGCCATAAACCTGGCTCCTGTATTTGAGTGTTTTCTGGGGTGCATCTTCTAGGCCATTGTTTTACCTTTTACCTTTCCTGCTTACTTCTTTAACAATCTCTTTTCATCTAACTCCAATCATTCAGGAGGGGTAATGTCACCAAGGGCTCATTTACACAGCAATTAAACATCTGGGGCTGGTCCTGGTCCTGGGGCTGACTCAGACTCACTGTGGATCAGGCTGCTGTGCTATAAAATTGCTGTGGATTCAGGGCTCGGCTGAGGCTCTGGGACTCCAGCCCTAGCCTGAATGGCTACACCATATAGCCAGAGCCACCCCTGAGTCAGCTGATCCAGGCCAGCCACAGTTGCTTAATTGCAATCTAGTCATACTCTCAAATATACTGAGGGGCACATGACGTTTATAAACAATAAAATGTGATGCGGATTTTGGTACTGAAAATGCATAACGGCATTGTAGAAGTTGTCAGAAGGAGCTGAAGGGTCTGACAGCTGGGTAGGGACTTTTGCTACATGGGAAGGCAAGGAAGGCAGTCTTGATTTTTTGGAATCAAGGAGACAACTGATTATTTGGGCACTGAGGAAGGGAAACATCTTATTTTCTTCCCCATTTTGGCCGGGTCAGAGGTTTGTGGTGAGTCTGGAATTCCTTGGTCCTCATCCCGACAACCCTAAACAGAAACCAACTGCCCCCACTCCAATACCTGCTGCAACCGCCAAGAATGGAGAAGCATATGATTGGACTGATGTTTCTTAGTGAAATCATTTCCAGTGTTTACACCCCAATTGTTCAGCTGTTACCATTAGTCTTCAGTATCAATACCCCGGTGAGATGAATGGGAGCAAGTCACTCCTCTCAGAACTACTGCTCCAGGCATTCTGTAGACTCAGGTGTGCACCACTGCAGCAGTTTGCACTCAGTTCACACTCTGAAGGTTTCCACCGTGGTCATAAGAGCTACAGGGGGACATTTACCAATGCACAAAGGGCAGCTAGACACCCAACTCCTTGTGAAAGTAAATGGGAGTTAGGTGCCTGGCTCCCATTTCAGCTTTGAAAATCTCCCCCTTAATATTTTGAAAATAAAAGCTGATGTTTTGGAGCATAATTATATAGCAACTTGAAAAAAAGAGCATAGATGCAGTTACTCATGAGGCCACATAATCTCATGGTACCCAGATCTGTGCTCGAAGAGGCAATTTGATGCATTCAATCCCTTGCTGCACTAATGACATAATTTAGATAGGGATTCTCCAAGGGAGTTTGGCACCCATTAATTTCTCCCCCACTTTAAAAACCCAGCTGTAGTTTGTTATCTCTTCAGATGAGTGCTATTCCCTAGAGAAGAGTACCCAAGTTTGTTGGTCTTACTCAGTAGTAAAAAAGAGCACAGATTTCTCACTGGTTTTATTAGGGTTACTCCTGTCTTGACTCATATATTAAAATAAAGCATCTGTTCATTGGATAAGAATTGACATGAGACAACTGTAAAAAGAAGTGACTCATCAAATATGTTGCAGTAGTAACCTTACCTTGGGGAGTACAGGACACTTCATCACTTGCTAGTACGTAACCCTCTGCACAAAAGCATTGTCGTATCATGGTTGGACTGTCAATGCAATAATGTTCACAGTAACCATTTTCATTAATGCACCTCGGTTTGTCATTCAGACCTAAATATGTGAAAAGACCACATTAGTTCCAGAATGTGGTGTCTTGTGTTTAACTCGAGTCAATTATGTTCATAAATTTTGACCAAGAGTGACCTGCAACTCAGTAATGTTGACATATTGATAGAGAAAGCTTCTTCTGGTAGGCAAATATTAATGACAGAGCTGTACAGGACAGGGAACTAAATACTCTAGCACAAATTAAAGAGATCAAAAAATGCACCAGATATCATACAGTGACTGCCATTCAAAATAATTAGCATTTATCAACAGTTACCACAATATGATATCTGAGATAGAGCAATAGTCACAATAATTAGAATAGGATATCACTGCAGTAACCATATGGTAACTATTGTCAAATATGTCTATTTAAAAATTATTGGAGAGGTAGCCGTGTTAGTCTGGATCTGTAAAAGCAGCAAAGAGTCCTGTGGCACCTTATAGACTAACAGATATATTCAGGGGTGGCTCCAGGCCCCAGCACGCCAAGCGCGTGTTTGGGGCGGCATGCCTGCAGGAGATCCACCGGAGCCACGGGACCAGCGGACCCTCCGCAAGCAGGTCTGCAAGAGGTCCACGGGAGCCGCGGGACCGGCGACCAGCAGAGCGCCCCCTGCGGCGTGCTGCTGTGCTTGGGGCTGCAAAATGGCTAGAGCCACCCCTGGACATATTAGAGCATGAGCTTTCGTGGGTGAATACCCACTTCATCGGATGCACTTAGTCTATAAGGTGCCACAGGACTCTTTGCTATTTAAAAATTGTAACCACTGTATTCCTTTCACCCACAGCAGCGCACTGGGAAGGCCATAGGATAATCCACTGCAGACCTCTCTTCTGGAGAAAAGACATGTCTGAATGGTTGGTAATTCAAGCTGTCTGAATGGCTGAACATTTATGCGTGTTTTAGAATAATAATTATTTATCCAGTACTTTGAAATGTACCTGCCCCAGAGACAGGAGCTCCTACCATGTGGGACAAACAAAACAAAACCAACCAACCAACCAGAATAAGTATGGAAGGTTGTGTGGATATTCCAGATGGGAAACACTAGTAAATAGGTTGGTTTTCACAAGTTCTTTAAAGGGGGTGGAGAAGGAACCTTGCAAATATTGACTAAGAGGCTGTTCTAGTGTGGGACAGCATGAAAAGGTGGCAAAAAAAGTTAGGACTGGACAAAGAAGACAGAGCTAGTAGTCAGGAGAGAAGCAGGAGCAGGAAATGGGAAGGGTTGTAGGATGTGAGAGTAATATAGGCTGGACTGATCACGGATGCCTTATTACAGATGCTTAACAGTAGTTAAAACCACTAGTGAGGCAACCCATTTAGATCAGACAAGCTCCTGATCCTCCTCTGGGCCTACATTATACTTATGTAGTAAATTTAATAGTCAGTATATAGAGCTAGATCAAATGTTCATTGAAATCAATGGAAAGACTCCCACTGATGTCACCGGGCATTGGCTCTGGTCCATTGTTCTTTTAATGTAGTGTAGGCAAGGACTGTTTTCATGTGCATGTATTTACACACTGTGACCATATATGATATCATGGTCACTCCTTTGCACAAAGATTTATCATAATTGTAAAAGTATGCCTTGTGAGGTATCACTGGAAAACATAATCTGCTGACCATTACTGTCCTGTTGTATGCATCATCATTGTATATGATGTTATGAGATTTTGCTACATGTTGATATTGTTATGAGATTTTGCTACATGTTTGCTACTGAAACATGTTGAGAGTCTGGGAAATGTCCACAGACTAGCCCCTCAGAGAGGACAAAGAAACTGCAAACAGAGGCCTTACATGCCAAACCTCAGGTAGACAAAAGGTACAAGCAAAAAGTTGCAATTCATAATGAAGGATGGTCAGCAGTGCACCTACACCATGAGGGCTACCTAAATCCCATGACACAGCATGGATTTTTTCCAGCACCTTGAGAAAAGTATAAATGAGGGACAGTGGCATCACCACGGGGCCTCTCTCTCCTCCCCATCTCAACATCTGGAAACAAAATCATTTGGAAGACAAAGAGAAGTCTCCTTGAAGTGGGAGGAAGGGATGGTTTTAACTAGTTAGAATGAATGTGAACTGCTTGCAAAGTCCCGCAGGCCAAGAAAAACTGATTCAAAACTGCACAGCCTGATAAAATTTAGGATTTAGAATGTGTGTTTAGTTTTTAAGTATCAGAGGAGTAGCTGTGATAGTCTGGATCTGTAAAAAGTGACGAAGAATCCTGTGGCACCTTACAGACTAACAGATATATCGGAGCATAAGCTTTCGTGTGTGAATACCCACTTCATCAAATGCATGTAGTGGAAATTTCCAAGGGAGGTATAAATATGCAGGCAAGAATCAGTCTAGAGATAACAAGGTTAGTTCAGTCAGGGAGGATGAGGCCCTCTTCTAGCAGTGGAGGTGTGAACAACAAGGGAGGGGAAACTGCTAGTTGGCTAGTCCTTCACAGTCTTTGTTTAATCCTGAGCTGATGGTCATTTGCAAATATGACACCATATTTCTAAGGCAAAAGGTTACCATAATTCAGTTGGAAAAATGCCCCTTTTCTCTCAGGTGCTTGAAAAAGTGAACTTCTTAGAAGATCTACTCTGATGATTACGTGTCTACTGTGAAGAGTGACTGCAATACCTGTTTGCTGAATGCTTTATCAAACATTGCAGTTTTAACAGTGGCAGCAACCTCTTTTCTGCTAGAACAATGCCCAGTAATAATGTTTGTTAATTTTAAAAAGTACTGGTAGCAATGTATTTATCAGAGCAGCTAGCATTTGCATAGTGGTTTGTTTTTTAAAGATTTAATACCTGACCTTTTTCACAGTTTTTGCCCTTATACTCCTCAGGGCAAAGGCAAACATAGGCCTGAAATTGGTCAACACATGTCCCACCATTCTGACAGGGGTCAGAATCACACTGGTTAGCATCTGGAAAAACACACAGTAACAGTAAGGCTCACAGGAAGGATTCCAGTGGAGCAATTTCAGTAATTATTAGAACACACAAAATTCTCATACCAACATAATTCTGCCAGAATTCCATCTGGAACAAAGAGGCAAAAAAGGCATAAGGAATTATCCAGACAATATTATGCATCATTTCATGTACAAAGCATAAATACATTGTCTAATACCATAACAAACAAATTATAGAGGTCTAGCACATGGATAGTTGAAGGCTGAATAAAGTTGTGGCTACTTAGGGAACATGCCTGAAATTTAACACAATATTAATTTGCAGCTCTCTGTAAGACAAAAGTACTATATTGGAAACTTTTCAGCTCTCAGGACTTAAGGATCAAAATCCATTTATGTTTCTACTAATAAGATGGGAACATGCAAGATAAAGATCAGGCCAACAGAAGACCCCTGAGCCAGTGCTACCCCTTACTTACTGTCCTTTTATCATCTTGGAAGATTTCTCTGGCTTCCTCATACGAACACTTTTCTTCCAAGCACTCCCGTTGTAGTGACCCTATTTTTAACTCTTCAAACAGGCTATTCGCTCTTCTTTGTCTTTTCAGCAAGCTGTTTGCCTGATCCTGCTTTAAGAAGACTGAAAAATTGAAATAATTGGAACTCTGCATACACATTTTCTCTCTCCAGAAATAAAGTACTGTAGAACTTCAGAGTTATGAACACCAGAATTAGGAACTGACCAGTCAATCACACACCTTGTTTGGAACTGGAAGTACACAATCAGGCAGCAGCATAGAACAACAACCACCCCCACCCCCCAGTAAATACCATATCGTACTGTGTTAAATGTAAGCTACTACAAAAATAAAGGGAAAACAGCATTTTTCTTCTGCATGGTAAAGTTTCAAAGCTGTATTAAGTCAATGTTCAGTTGTAAACTTTTGAAAGAACAACCATAACATTTTGTTCGGAGTTATGAACAACTTCCATTCCTGAGGTGTTTGCAACGCTAAAGTTCTAGTGTAAGCCAATGAGATTTCAGCTTCCTTTACTTTTTAAATTGTTTGCAACAATGTTTAGAGCAGGCCAGGCCAGGCCAGGCCAAGCACATTCCCATTGTGCAACATTGCACAATTTTGTAGAGACATTATTTACCTACCCTGCTGCACATGAAGTCAAGTAACAGAGCCTAAATTTTTATGTAGGCCAAAGCTTTTGAGAAAGTGGTAGTGATTCTAGAATTATAGCAGTTCTGCATTCAAATAATTAATGAAGACTTACCATGCACCACATGGTAGGTTTAAACAAAAGTAGAACAGAATTTACTTTAGTTCTGGCAGCCAAACAACAACACTGCTGAGAATTAGACAAGTGGCATGTAGCCTCTCATATTTACCCAATTTATCTGCCTACCCTTGTGTTTTACTATATTTTCCATATAAACTCACTTGGTAAGATAAAGATCTTTGGATGGATCACAATTTTTCCAGACTCCCAATCCCCTCCACCACTACCCCCACTCCATTCCCCCCCTGCTTTCATCTACTCATACCTTCTTTGGAACAGCTGGATGGAGTCCACGGGCCACTAATGGTCCATAAAGCATAGCTTGAGAACAACTGCTCTAATTTATTCCCACTTACTTTTCTTCTCAAAAGACTCTGGGCCTTGGCAATACCTTTGCCAGCAAAGGAGAGCAGGATGAGTGGCTCAGAATGGAAAGTCATTGCCATCAGGGGTGGCTCCAGGCCCCAGCATGTCAAGCGCATGCTTGGGGCAGCAAGCCACTGGGGGTGCTCTGCTGGTTGCCGTGAGGTCGGCAGGCAGGCTGCCAAAGGCTCAGAATGGAATGGAATGACTGGCTCAGAATGGAAACTCACCCTGCTCTCCTTTGCTGGCAAAGGTATTGCCATGACCCAGAGTCTTTTGAGAAGAAAAGTAAGTGGGAATAAATTAGAGAAGTTGTTCTCAAGCTATGCTTTATGGACCATTAGTGGCCCATGGACTCTGTCCAGCTGTTCCAAAGAAGGTAAGAGTAGATGAAAGCAGTGGGGGAATGGAGTGGGGTAGTGGTGGAGGAGATTGGGAGTCTGGAAAAGTTGTGATCCATCCAAAGATCTTCATCTTACCAAGTGAGTTTATATGGAAAATATAGTAAAACACAAGGGTAGGCAGGAATTTGTATGTGGCAAATCAGTACCACATGGCACTCTTCCTGGCAGTCTCAGCCAGGGTTAATGGGCAAGGAGAGCAGAAGTCGGACTGGAGTGGTACTCAAGACAGCACATCTCTTGTCTACACCAGTTTGTGAATAATGTGAACTTTCTTTTTAAAAAGAGAGTTATGGTTGTGGTGTAATGGAGAACCAGTCCTTACTGGTGCCTTTAGGCCCTATTGTTAAACAAATCCTAAACTGATATATAACGATAACTGATCATAAATAATGCAGGTCAGTGTATTTTGAATCTCTACACAGTAGACTGTAAGAATAGTCAGTCTGTGAGGTGTACAATGTTCTACCATATATTAAATAAACATTTCTGAAGCCTTGTGATGACAATTTAAATGACAATATTGCTCACTATTCCACTTCTGAGCATTTTGGCAAAAACATGCACCTACTCTGGGATGGTGGGCAAAGTTGGGGATAGAGGCTGGAGCTTGAGCAGAGTACTTCCAATCCATTTCCTCGACAAGATAATTCCTAATGGAGAATGAACTGTCTTGCACTTGGAGATATCTCTGCAGGGCAGTGCCGAGCCACACTGATGAGATAGGGATGGGGAAGTTTGCGCTGATCATGATACTTATAATAGAGGACTTCAGTCTCCTGGTCTACCAGCCTCCACATCAGCATTAACGTCATTAAAATATATATTCATTTAAAAACACAGAAGGGATCACTATATATCAGTGGTTCTCAAACTTTTGTAATGGTGACCCTTTCACATACCAACCCTCTGAGTGCGACCCCCCCCATAAATGAAAAACACTTTAAAATATATTTAATACCATTATAAATGCTGGAGGCAAAGCAGGGTTTGGGGTGGAGGCTGATAGCTCGTGACCCCCATGTAATAACCTTGTGACCCCCTGAGGGGTCCCGACCCTCAGTTTGAGAACCCCTGCAATAGATCCCCTACCATGATAATTACCTTCTATACAGTATTTGCTGCATTACATGCAGCACAATTTCTTTTGCTTATGTTCATGTCAGGTTTTATCCTTTCAGTATGTTGAGTATTGTTATTTTTAATTCTTTTCATTTCTTACTGTATTTGTCCTTGTTAATTTATTAAAGTAAAGGAATACCTATCTATCTAAGGGCACACACACACACACACACACCCATACCTCTATACTATGGAGACGTATTGGAATCATCTGAGAATCTTCTTTTTTATATTTTTTTCTAAAATGTTTGACCACCGTTGCTGAAGCATGCCAGTCTGTGGATAGTCTGAGTTCTATGATCACTAGTGCCCTTTGGTTCCCTAGGAGCTGATTTTGAGGCACATATTAAAGACCAGGCACCTGATTTTCAGTTGCCTTGGTTCACCCTCATATTACACTACATTGTTTGTAATATCCCCTTTGTAAATTCTTGTGGATTGAATGAGAACGCCTGATCATTGCTTCTCTGCTTTTAAAATACCACATATAGGCTTGAATTTCTGCTGGCTTCATCTAGTAGGCAGGCAGCTGATGGTCTGTAGCTTTGTGTATGGTGAGATAACTTACACATATGAGCCTAGAAACAATTTTTCCCAATTGACACAATAAATGCGTGAACACAATTGCCAGTCAAAACAATGAGCACATTACAACACTGTGCAGACTTGAATACATTCATTAGTAATCTTTTTGTACAGCCATTGCTGTGGACGATCCAGCACTCTTCACAAGAAAATCATTTGACTAACAATATTATAATCATCATTACAGAGTTTCTGGGACATACCTGCAGCTAGCAAAAGAGGAAGCAGCAGCAAAAAGCAGAGAAGCAAAACCAAGTAGTGTCTGGAAACCATGATGACACTGAAAAGCCAGTGTCCCAATATCATATTGACATTTCAGCAAGAACTGCATGGCTAAAGATCTCTGTTTCAGAGGCTTTGACCTGGAGGAGGGGTTGGGGAGTCATTAAACAGAGCAAGCTGAAACTCATGCAAATAATTCTATTCATGAAGAAACGTACAAACAAATCCTTCAATACATTCTCTTAAAAATAGGCAAAGATCTTGGTTGAGAGGAATTCCCATTCCTAGTGTGAAAAGGCCATGCTGATTATTGTGAATGTTGCAGTGTGTTCTTATTAACAACCCAGAAGGCTATTAAATGTGAAACATAAGTGCCAAATTACAAGCCTCAGCCTGAATAGTACAACATTGCATTTTGTACGGAGCCATCCGAGAAGTTTGCACATGAATCAGAAAGCCAAGATTAGGCTGTTTGGGGTCAAGGTACAGATTTGCAATGTCTTTGAATGTGGTCACATTGTTGATGCTTTAAAATGTACCAGGTTCTTTTTCTTCTTGGTCCCCAGTGGAAACCCCGAACCGCTGACTGACTTAAGATATATTGTGACACTAATTAACTGGCAAGAAATACTAGGTTGTGCTTTGCTCTCTCTTTGTTGCAGTGAAGGAGCTGTGTACCTTATCGCTATGTACTACCACACAAGGAACTTAAGTTATATTGGAAAGAAAAGAAAAGAAGTGGAGCAAAATTCCATTTCATTAATAATTGTAGTGGTTTGACTGAATCGACAGATAAAGTAGTATCTGGAAAATAAGCATTCCTACGAATTCATGTATATCAAGGGCTAGTGGTATCAGAACACATAGTTTACAAAATTCTTGAGTAAAGATTTGACTAAGATATCAGCAAGGTTAGGAGCATGTTTGTCAGTGGGGATTGGAGAATTCCAAAGGGCCTGGTGTATTTTCCAGTCTATTCTTCACTTTATTTAGGATAAAGGAAAGCAGCTCTTCCAGGCATGTCACAGCAATGAAGGGAAGAGCAGTTTTTATACTATTGCCAGCTCTCATCATGTCCCTGCAGAAGTCATGAATGATTAGCAAAGAAGAAATCTCTCTCATGTGAGAAGTCTAAGATGTCAGCCCATGTATTTGCATATTATTTACACTGTTCCTGTAACTTAGCCTTTATGTACAGTGCTGTACATCCTTTTTGGACATCTGGTTTACAATATAGAAAAAACTGCCCTTTTAGGGCATCTTTTGTTTATTGGAATCTGGCTAATTCCCAGAAAGCTCATTTCCTAGGATTTTCAGGGGCTAATCATGGGTTGTGTTCCAGGGAAGAAGGAGGGAGTTTGACTGCTGGAAGACATGAGAAGTTATAACATAGAATGAGTCCCAAAATACTCCACCTCTCCACTATTGGAAGTCCCCTTCATGCCCCATTCCCTCCCCTAATATACTCCTGTCATGCAAGTGAGAGCACAAGGACATGTATCTGATATTGCTATATCTAGCACCACATGAAATGACATTTTTTTTGGACTGCTTTGACTCACCCTGTAAAAATGATGGCACTTACACAAAAAAGCCCTAGGGTAGGAATTAATTACTATGTATTAGCTGGAGCACTTGCTTGGTGCCACATTTAGTCTTGTTGCTAACCCTCCGTAATGGACTAGTTGGAAGAAAACATAGATGTTTGGGTATATAGCTCCCTCTTAACACTTTTACTTAAAAAAAGAAGATGGCTTCACAAACCAGAATTTCTATATACTTCTGTGTACTAAGATTATATGGATTCCCATCTACTTTATTTGACTTCCTTCTAAATTAGATGTTGTTAAAAAAAAATCTATAACATATCATGTAATGGTATGTCACGGCTTTTGAACATTCTGTGCGATTGAAGTGACATTTACAAGTATTTGCTCTCTCATTTTCAGCAACAGAGTGGGTGCTATCCAGTTTATTTTACCCAATGCAGCATGTATGATTACCTGCCCTATGGGCAAGTGGTGTATGTGTGCATTTGGTGCAAGGAGCTCCTGGCCCTCAGAGACCATGTATGGGCTTTGGAGACCAGTGTGGCTGAACTAGAGGAGCTAAGGGACACAGAGGTACATAGATTAGACTTTCCGAGACACAGTAGAATGGTCCCACCCCCAGTTTGCCATTCTCTGTGCTGTTGAGGAGGATGAAGTCTCAGGAAAGGAGAACATCCAACAAGAGCAGAGGGAAACGATCCCCTAGTTGGGACTCTCCTTCGAGATGATATTGTGGAATCCTCTCACACTGAGGATACCTCTCTGCAGGAGGGAACTCCAGTTATTAGGAAGAGATCGGCAATAGTTATGGGGGATTTGATCATTAGAAATATAGATCACTGGGTTTGCGATGATCGGGAGAACTGCATAGTGACTTGCCTGCCTAGTGTGAAGGTTTCAGATCTCTTGAGACATCTAGACAGACTTGAGTGTAGTGCTGGGGAGGAGCCAGTGGTCGTGGTAGATGTAAGTACCAGTGACAAAGGGAAGGATAGGGCAGCAGTCCTGGAGACCATTGCTTACCTAGCTGCCTAAATTTGAAGTCCAGGACCTCCATGGTAGCATTCTCTGAAATGCTTCCAGTTCCACATGCAGGGCCAGTTAGACAGGCAGAACTGCAGCGTCCCAATGTGTGGATGTAGGGAGGAGGGGTTTAGATTTATTAAGAACTGGGGAAACTTTTGGGAAAGGGGGAGCCTATGCAGGAAGGATGGGCTCCACCTAAACCAAAATGGAGCCAGATTGGTGGCACTTAAAATTAAAAAGGTCATAGAACAGTTTTTAAACGAAGGGCTGGGGTCAAGCTGACAGGTGCGGAGGACTACATGGTTCGGACAGACACATCCCTTAAGTGATGATCTATTAATAGAGATTCTTTATGTCCTAGTAAAGAGGAGAGAATGAAAGATGATAAAATAAAGGCAGGATCTGATGAGAAACAGACAAATGAAAGAGAGGCCCTTCAATTACATCATGTAATGGCAAACAGCTAAAAAGCGACAAGTTTTTAAAGTGCTTTTATACAAATGACAGAAGTCTAAATTATAAGATGAGTGAACTAGAGCGCCTTGTATTAAATGAAGCTATTGATATAAGAGGCATCACAGAAATGTGGTGGAATGACAATAATCAATGGGACACAGTAATACCAGGGTACAAAATATATCGGAAGGACAGGGCATGATGGTGTGGGAGTGGCACTATATGTGAAAGAAAGCATAGAATCAAATGAAGGAAAAATCTTAAATGAACCAGACTGTACCATAGAATCTCTATGGATAGTAATTCCATGCTCTAATAATAAGTTTATAGCAATAGGCATGTGACAGCCCAAGGGAAGTATTACTGACCACCTGACCAGGATGTTGATAGTGACTGTAAAATTCGCAGGTACCTCCCCCGAAGCTCCCATTGGCCATGGTTCCCCGTTCCCAGCCAATAGGAGCTGCAGGGGTTGGTGTCTAGAGGCAAGGCCCAGGGGCTGCAGAGACATTGGGCCAGCCACTGCTGAAAGTGACGCAGGTGCCCTTGACGCTGGGGGGGTGTGTGTGTAATCCAGTGGGCCAGATCCAAAGCCCTAAGGGGCTGGATCCGGCCCAAAGGCCATAGTTTGACCACCCTTGCTTTAAAAAGTGGAAGTTAAATCCTAGTGAGGAAAATAGAAAGGAGCATAAACTCTGGCAAATGAAGTGTAAAAATATAATTAGGAAGGCCAAAAAAGAATTTGAAGAACAGTTAGCTGAAGACTCAAAAAGTAATTGCAACATTTTTTAAAAGTACATTAGAAGCAGGAAGCCTGCTAAACCATCACTGGGGCCATTGGATGATTGAGAAGAGAAAGGAGCATTCAAGAATGATAAGGCTATTGCGAAGAAACTAAATGAATTATTTGCATAAGTCTTCACGGCTGAGGATGTGAGGGAAATTCCCAAACCTGAGCCATTCTTTTTATATGACAAATCTGAGGAATTGTCCCAGATTGAGGTGTCATTAGAGGTGGTTTTGGAATAATAAGAAGTCACCAGGCTCATATGGTATTCACCCAAGAGTTCTGAAGGAACTCAAATGTGAAATTTCAGAACTTCTAACTGTAGTTTGTAACCTATCATTTAAATCAGCTTCTGTACCAAATGACAGGAGGATAGCTAATGTGATGCTAACTTTTAAAAAGGGCTCCAGAGGTGATCCTGGCAATTACAAGCCGGTAAGTCTGGGCAAACTGGTTGAAACTATAGTAAAGAACAAAATTGTCAGACATACAGATGAACATAATTTGTTGAGGAAGAGTTAACATGGTTTTTGAAAAGGGAAATCATGCCTCACCAATCTACTTAGAATTCTTTGAGGGGGTCAGCAAGCATGTGGACAAGGGGGATCCAGTGGATATAATATACTTAGATTTTCAAAAAGCCTTTGGCAAGGTCCCTCAAAGGTTCTTAAGCAAAGTAAGCTGTCATGGGATAAGAGGGAAGGTCATCTCATGGACTGGTAACTGGTTAAAAGATAGGAAACAAAAGGTAGGAATAAATGGTCAGTTTTCAGAATGGATAGAAGTAAATAGTAGTGTCCCCTAGGGGTCTATACTGGGACCAGTCCTATTCAACATAGTCATAAATGATCTGGAAAAAAGGGGTAAACAGTGAGGTGGCAAAATTTGCAGATGTTACAAATCTACTCAAGATAGTTAAGTCCCAAGCAGACTGTGAAAGCTACAAAAAGATTTCACATAACTAGGTGAATACTGTGTGTGGATGTGCATCTCAAAAAAGATATATTGGAATTGAAAAAGGTTCAGAAAAGGGCAACAAAAATTATTACGCGTACAGAACGCTCCATATGAGGAGCAATAAATAAGACTTTTCAGCTTGGAAAAGAGACAACTAAGGGGGTGGGGATATGGTAGAGGTCTATAAAATCATGACTGTTGTGGAGAAAATATATCAGGAAGTATTTACTTCTTCTCATAACACAAGAATTAGGGGGGTCACCAAACAAAATTAATACGCAGCAGGTTTAAAACAAACAAAAGGAAGTATTTTTTCACACAACACACAGTCAACCTGTGGAACTCCTTGCCAGAGGATGTTGTGAAGGCCAAGATTATAACAGAGTTAAAAACAGAACTAGAAAAGTTCATGGAGAATAGGTCTATCAATGGCTATTAGCCTGGATGGGCAGGGATGGTGTCCCTAATTTCTGTTTGCCAGAAGCTGGGAATGGGTGACAGGGAATGGATCCCTTGATGATTACCTGTTCTGTTCATTCCCTCTGGAGTACCTGGCATTGACCACTGTCAGAAGACAGGCTACTGGGCTAGATGGATCTTTGGTCTGACCCAGTATGACCATTTTTCTGTTGGTATCCCTTAAACCTGTGAGTTACACCGTTCATAAAGGAAACAAGAAGCGTGGGAAAAACAGATTTAAAAAAGTAAAGAAGTATTCTTTTAAACTCTTGTGGGGTTCCTACTGTCCAGTCACATTCTGCATAAAAAAGAAAGATAAGGTGATCATGAAGGACACACATGGACAGCTGACAAGCAGTCATTTGCAGGGCCGGCTTTAGGAAGTGCGGAGCCCAATTCGAACATTTTCAGCGGGGCCCTGGCAGGGATGACTAAAAAAAAAAACGTGTAAAAAAAAAAGCCTTTTGTTTCTTCCATGTATTATTTACTTTCCATAACTATATAAATAATACAATTCTATATTATGTACATTGCATCATATATGCTGTTGATTGCTTATTAATGATTGCCATTTCACATGTGTGGGTCCCTGCCACTCTCTGTGGGTGTGCACATGTGTGGGTCCCAGCTGCTCCCTGCCCCCCCTCATTGAAGCAGGTGTGCAGGGTTACTGCCCTGGGAACTGCAGGGCAGCAGTGGACATGACGCTGGTTGGAGGCAGGGCAGGGGCTGACTGGAGGCAGGGTCTAGCTGCAGGCAGGGCAAGGGGTGCAGGGCTGGCTGGAGACAGGGGGGTGTGGGGTGGGCTGGCTTCAGGCAGGGCCGCAGGGGGATGCAGCAGGGGTTGAGAGGCCTGGAGACAGAGGAGTGCGGAACTGGCTGGCTTCAGGCAGGGGGATGCAGCAGGGATTGGCTGGAGACAGGGCAGGGAGTGCGGGGCTGGGTGTGGGCAGGGCGGGCAGGGTGTTCAGGGCTGGTGCGGGCAGGGCTTTGTGTGGGGCTGGCTGGCTTTGAGCAGGGCCACAGAGGTGTGTGGCAGGGGTTAGCTGGAGACAGGGCAGGGAGTTTGGCAGGGGCTGGCTGTGGGCACGGGGTGCAGAGCTGGCTGCAGGCGGGGGGGGCAGGGCTGGTGTGGGCAGGGCAGGGGGTGCAGCAGAGGCAGCTGGAGCCCCCGCCCTTTAAATAGCCCCAAGGCTCCCGCTATCCCAGGGCTCTGGGGGTTATTTAAAGGGCCTGGGGCTCCCCTGCTTCTACCCTCGCCCCCGAGACCTTTTAAATAGCCATGGGAGCCCTGGAGAATACATGGCGGTGGGGGGGGAGGGCCTCCGGTGGCTATTTAAAGGACAGGGTGGCAGAGGCAGCTGGAGCCCCGGCCCTTTAAATAGTTCCTGCAGCCCCCCGCTATCCCAGGGCTTTGGAGGCTATTTAAAGGGCCCAGAGCTCCAGCCAGGAGAGCGGGGCCACGGGGCGGCTTGCCGTGCTCCGGCCGGGGCTCCAGCAGGGGCAGCGGGGCTTGCCGCGCTCTGGCCGGGGCGCCAGCAGGGACTGCGGGGCAGCTTGCCCTGCTCCAGCCGGGAGAGCGGGGCTATGGGGCTTGCTGAGCTCCGGCCGGGGCTCCAGCTGGGAGAGCCGGGCTGTGGGGCAAACGCGCTCCCGCCGGCGCTTTGGTCAGGGGAGCGGGGCCATAGAAGACCCCGGAGCAGACCGCAGCCGGGGTAAGTAAAAAAAATTTAAAAGGCGCTTAAGGAGCGGGGCCCTTTTAGGCACGGGGCCCGATTCCGGGGAATCAGCTGAATCGACCTAAAGCCGGCCCTGGTCATTTGGTTCAAATATATAATCAATGTCAAACTGGCTACAGCCTCTCTAGTTAAACCCTTCAAATTATCAATGTAAATGGATATTCCTGATGCTCCAGCAACACCTGGAGGTTGGTGGAATGACTGCAGGGGATGGCGTTACAGAGAAAGGCAATGAAGAGGATGCAACAGCTGTGAGGTTCCTCACTAGCCAAAGACATCACAAAGAGTTGAACTCACTAAGAACCAGTGGAAGTGACACGGGTGGGCAGTGGCAGGAGGTAGCAGCAGCAAGCTGCTGTGGAGCCATCGCTTGACTACCACCCCACGGCAGAAGATGATCCTACTTGAACACTCCACTGGATTCTGGGACTTCACTGACTCAGACAACCAACTCTGAGAGGGGGGCAGCAGAGGGCAAAGGAGTGTGGTATGTTAAAGGGACATTAGTCCATCAGAGACTTTCACAGAGCAAGGTGGGAAACTGAGGCACAGGACTGCTGCCCCAAAATACTGAGGGGTAGGTGTTTTCTTACTTTTGAATCACTGTTGCAGTGTTTTTCCAAATTAGTACTGTGTTCCTTCTCCTTTTAATAAACATTTTCTTTGGTTATACAGAGACATGGTGCTTGCATCAGGGTTAGGGAGGTGAGTACTGCCTCGCAGATGCAGGCAGGGTGATGTTTAGTTTTTCCAGATTTCTGGGTTAAGGGCTCAAGATGGTTCTGTTTGGTAATGTTAAGTGGAACCCCTTGATATGGAACCTGCCCCTTGTTGCTAACAGAAGAGCTACATGTGCCTCTTGTTATACTAGGGACTTCATGTAGCGTGTGGCCAATGATCTGTCTTCCTCCAGACTACAGGCTAAGGAAACTGAAGAGTTTAGCATTCGCCTCATGTCCTGTTTTTGGTCTCACATGCACACATGGGGATTATGTGACAGGGTTGCCTGAGAAGTTGCCTTGATGATCGAATAGGTCCTTTCCAGTCCTATGTTTCTACCCAGCAAAGTGTAGTCTGTTTTTTATATGTGACTCCATCCCATCACTTTAAGACTCCAGAGGTCTGATCATTCAGCTGCACTGCATTGTGGATAAAGAATTTCCTGCCTCTGAAATTGTTTCAAGGTTCTAACTCGATTTATATAAATCATTCTTAAAGAGCAGATAATCAAGATCAGATTCTGGTTCCAGTTACACTGATTTAAATCCATAATAATTCCATTGCTTTCTGTTGACTTAATTTTGTTTTTACAGAGGTGTAAGAGAAAGAACAAGAAGCTGTTTTTCACACTCCATTTTTTACCCTGCTCTTTGCAGAAATCACTCTTCTTTTTTTGCTGCAGGTGGGTCTGTTACACACAAAGCTTTTAGTACATTTATGTATATTAACATTCATTTAAATATGTGTAGTCTTGGAAGAAAATAATTCCCACAGTTAAGGACAAAGGTTTGTTTCAGCTGTCAGGTCAGTGTGCGTCCATCGCTATTTCATGTGGAGTTTGTTTTACATAAAAGGTAGCCCTGACATGCCCAAGCATTTTCAGCTAATTGTGTGCTAGCAGGCGTGAATGGGCAGGTGAATAAACATACAGATAAACAGTAGTACAAACCTTACTGAGCGACCTCAAGTGAAGCATGACCGTAAAAAAGGCACCTTATTAGTTAATTATAAACTAATTATTAATCTCACTGTGCATTGTCTGAGTCTGATTGACTGATTTTAGTGATAGTTCAGTTGTGGAAGAGTGATTCTGTTCTGGCTCATGGGTCAATGTGCCTGTTGTTCCAACTGCAGAACCAAATTCTGTCCGTGGTTCCCTCCCCGCTGGGTTTGCACAGGTGTGACTGAGGCTAGGACTTGGCTTGCAGATGTTCTTTTTATTACTAAAAGGATAGTAATGTGCTACCAACATTTAAACAATGGGCTCCCTTGAAAAACTTCCCATCTCAATCAACGGTACAAAACATTTTTGGGTAAAACCTTGGTGTCTCCCCTCACCCCACTGCACCCCAATCCATCAGTTTAACACTCTCCCCTCAAGAAATATCCCATAATTCTATAATGTCCTTCCCAAATACATCAATTCTTCCACCTCCCAATCTTGGGCCCCACACCTTTAGACCCACCATGTTTCCTTATCCCAGTAACTCACAGGTGTACCACGAGGTGGCTCCTTTATCTGGCATCTGCTCCTCACAGTAAAGAAGTGGTGACAAGGCGAATTGGCTCCAGTGTGGCTGGCTGTGGGCAGGATGGTGTTGGTGGAAGCAGCTATTCCCTGGTCATGGGCTAGATGGCTAGTTTGTGATGGAATCCCTCCAGCTTCTTGAAGTGGGCAAGTCTCCTTTGGCTAGATGCCTAAATAAGTATTTGGATACCTAAATGTAAGTGGGCCTGATATTCAAAGGTACAGAGCAAATCCAGCTCCCACTGAAATCAAAGAGAAATTGACTGAGAACTAATCAGGTTTAAAAATAAGACCAGTTCTATTTAGCTGCCTAAATATGGATTTAGACACCTCACTTTGGGCATCCAGGTTTGAAAATGGCAACTTTGCTTTATTTATTTTAAATAAAGTCTGAGACGCTCTTTCATTGCCTATTCCTCCCACCACCACACACCAGCCTTCACCAGCTCAGCAGAGTACAAGCCATTATTGGTGGTGATGCACACACCAGAAAACCCAGCTTGACTTTCAGAGCTCTGGTTGCACTGTCAGGCCAGGTAGCTTGAACATTTGATCTAGAATCATTGAGACATGGAACCCTACCTGCCATTTTACAGAGCCATGCTTTTTACAGTAGAACTACACTCTGAGAAACAACCAATCAGACTGCAGAGGAAGTTATCAACAAGCATGGAATCAGTGACAACAGTAGTGAGGCAGACCAGACCAGACCAGACTAATGACTCCCAGCAGGCTACTGCTGGAGCCGTACACTAATAGAGCAGCACAGGACAACCAAGGAGACTGGCACCTCTTTATATTGATCTGTAAAATAAATTCTTTAAAAACATCCACCTATTTGAGGGCAGAATTTGGCTAGCTATTTAGCACCCATTAGAGCAGTCCACTTAAATGTAGCCCATACCTTCAACTGAAGGCCAGTCAAAAATTGTCCCTTCTAAACATGTCAGATAACTTAAAATACATGTAAAGAAACTAGTATTTTAGATGGGGCGGCTCCAGGCACCAGCATGCCTAGCGCGTGCTTGGCGCGGCAAGCAATGGGGGGCACGCTGCTGGTCGCCGTGAGGGCGGCAGGCAGGCTGCTTTCGGCGGCTTGCCTGCAGAGGGTCCGCTGGTCCCGTGGCTTCGGCCTGAGGGAGGTCCGCTGAAGCCGCGGGACCAGCGGATCCTCCGCAGGAAAGCTGCCGAAGACAGCCTGCCAGCCTGTGGTGCTTGGGGCAGCAAAATGCCTAGAGCCTGATTTTAGAACATTCCTGCTGATCATATTTATATCCATCTGACAATTGATAGGAGCACTGGTCAGCATTCCTTAAATACATGGTTTCACCTTCAATTCTGCTTTAAGACAGCTCAGCAAAACGGTATTTATGAAACCCATTCTGAGCTGTGCCAGCTTTGAAACAGAAAGCCCCCCGTGACTTTTACAAAGCCCTTGAGTAAGGGCAACCATTGGCAGAGCCTATTATCAGGTTTGGAAACAGCAGATGAATGATCCAGATGGCAGCCCAAGTCAGATAGGGAGGAATTAGTGCTGCAAGGTAAGTCAGTGCTTGAGCCAGAGTGGATTTGAGGAGAGTGAATAGCTTTTGATTTACCTCAGACTGGGGAGCTACAGAAGGATACTGCAGTTCAATAGACAGAATTAGGTAGGGTGAGCTAATGTCATGGCTAGCCAGCACCCAGCCTGGGGACATATCTGTGGACCAAAGTCTGAGAATGCCATAGGGACTGAGACAGGCAGGGCTATTCAATGGCTCAATACAGTTAAAGCCGGGTATCACATAGCTTTTCACATAAACACTTGTTACACTAGTCCCACTGCACAGACCAATGGACCATTCCATTGACTGCCCAGTGGATTATCATGACCATTTCTTTCCCATGACCAATGAGATCTCCCAGCCATCCTCGTAGGTCACTGTGGCATGCAGGTGACCTGTGACCATTTAACTAGATAAGATAGAGGTTAGGGCACTGCCCTTTCTGTAGTGGGGGGCCCAAAACTGGATGCAATTCTCCAGATGTGGCCTTATCAGTGCCGAACAGAGGGGAATAATCACTTCCCTTGATTTGCTGACAATGCTCCTACTAATACATCCCAATATGCTTTTAGCCTTCATGGCAACAAGGGCACACTGTTGACTCATATCCAGCTTCTTGTCCACTTTAATCTTCAGGTCCTTTTCTGCAGAACTGCCGCTTAGCCAGTCAGTCCTCAGCCTGTAGCAGTGCATTGGATTCTTCCATCCTAAGTACAGGACTCTGCGCTTGTCCTTGTGGAACTTTGTCAGATTTCTTTTGGCCCAATCCTCCAATTTGTCTAGATCACTCTGGACCCTATCCCTACCCTCCAGCATATCTGCCACTCCCCCAGCTTAGTGTCATCTGCAAACTTTCTGAGGGTGCAATCCATACCATCATCCAGATTAATGAAGATGTTGAACAAAGCCGACCCCAGGACCAACCGTTAGGGCACTCCACTTGGGGTACACTGCTGCAAACTAGACATCACGCCATTGATCACTACTCATTGAGCCTGACAATCTAGCCAGCTTTCTATCCACATTATAGTCCATTCATCCAATCCATATTACTTTAACTTGCTGGCAAGAATATTGTGGGAGACTGTATCAAAAGCTTTGCTAAAGTCAAGGTATATTATGTTCACCACTTTCCTCATATCCACAGAGCCATTTATCTCATTATAGAAGGCAATCAGGTTGGTCTGCCTTGATTTTCCCTTGGTGAATACATTTGACTGTCCCTGATCACCTTCCTCTCCTCAAAGTGCTTCAAAATGGATTTCTTGAGGACCTGCTCCATGATTTTTCCAGGCCCTGAGGTGAGGCTGACCCATCTGAAGTTCTCCAGATTCTCCTCCTTCCCTTTTTTTAAAGATGGGCACTATATTTGCCTTTTTCCTATCATCTGGGACCTTCCCCGAAGGCACAAGTTTTCAAAGATAATGACCAATGGCTCTGAAATCTCAACAGCCAACTCCCTCAGCACCCTCAGACGCACTGCATCCAGCCCCATGGACGTGTGCATGTCCAGCTTTTCTAAATAGTCCTTAACCTGTTCTTTCACCACTGAGGGCTGCTCACCTCTTCCCCATACTGTGCTGCCTAGTGCAGCAGTCTGGGAGCTGACCTTGTCTGTGAAGACTGAGGCAAAAGAAGCATTGAGTACTTCAGCTTTTTCCACATTATCTATCACTAGGTTGCCTCCTGCATTCAGTAAGGGGCCCACACTTTCCCTGACCACCTTCTTGTTGTTAACATACCCGTAGAAAACCTTCTTAGTGCCCTTCACATTCCTTGCTATCTGCAACTCCAATGTGCTTTGGCCTTTCTGATTACACTCCTGCAAGCTCAAGCAGTATCTTTATACTCTTCCCTAGTCATCTGTCCAAGTTTCCACTTCTTGCAATCTTCCTTTTTTTGTTTAAGCTCATTGCAAATTTCTGTAAAGCCAAGCTGGTCGCCTGCCAGATTTGCTATTCTTTCTGCAAATCGAGATGGTTTGTTCCTGCACCCTCAATAAGGCTTCTTTAAAATACAGCCAGCTCTGTTGGACTCCTTTCCCCCTCATATTAGCCTCCCAAGGGACCCTGCCCATCAGTTCCCTGGGGGAGTCAAAGTCTGCTTTTCTGAAGTCCAGGGTTCATATTCTGCTGCTCTCCTTTCTTCCTTTTGTCAGGATCCTGAACTCAACCATCTCATGGTCACTGCTGCCCAGGTTGCCACCCACTTCTACTTCCCCAACCAATTCTTTCCTGTTTCTAAGCAGCAGGTCAAGAGGACCAGAGCCCCTAGTTAGTTCTGCCAGCACTTGCACCAGAAAGCTGTCCCAAACACTCTCCAAAAACTTCCTGGATTATCTGTTTACTGCTGTATTGCTCTCCCAGCAGATATCAGGGTGATTGAAGTCCCCCATTAAAAACCAGGGCCTGTGATCTACGAACTTCTGTTAGTTGTCCAAAGAAAGCCTTGTCTACCTCATCCTCCTGGTCTCTTGGTCTACAGCAGACGCTCACCACAACATCTTGTTGCTCTCACCTCTAAACTTAACCCGAAGACTCTCAACAGGCTTTTCTCCTGTTTTATACTGGAGCTCTGAACAATCATACTGCTCTTACATACAATGCAACTCCTCCACCTTTTCTCCCTCATCTGTCCTTCCTGAACAGTTTATATCTATCCATGACAGTACTCCAGTCATGTGAGTTTTCTGATTTTGCAGCCATGGGGTTCCCAAACTATGGTGGGGCAATAGATGGCACGCATATCCCTATTTTGCCACCAGACCACCTTGCACCCCAGTATGAACTTTGTGATGAGTGTTGTATGTAGTAATAACATTGCAAATGCACCCATTGCTATTATCTGTGAATGATTGCAGCCCAAGCCAGCATATGTTGTGACCTAATATAGATGACTTAAGTTTCCATAAATAGACTTTTATTCCAAATCCAGACAGACATTTATAACTGAATGAAACTTTATAAAATACAGGGAAGAGAACCTTTGAAGGGGAAAGAACACTCATTTCCATTTCACAAACACGCAGATTAGCCTGGTCTCTCACAGGTCAGTGTATGTGCGGCTGCGATTGCCCGTATTCTCCCCTGCAATGGAGTGATAGGGATAGTGCAGCGGCCCCAGGTGCCTGGTAGAATGTGTGGCAGGGGTGTATAGGGAGGTCCCAGAATGCAGTTCTTGATGGGCTGTAGAGGGATGCAAGCATGGGATTGTTGAATCTGAAGGTCAACAAGAGTCTTCAGCATTTCTGTCTGCCACTTGAAAAGTGCTAGCATCTCCTGCAACACATCTCTCTCCTTTTCCTGTGCCTTTCTCCCCATCCATGCTGTCTGTAAGGGTGATCCTCCAAGCCTGTGTCTGGTATCTGAAGTACCAGAGGCTTGCGGGATCTCTTGGAACATGTCATCCTGCCTCCTCTTCCTTCTCCTCATCTGGCTGAGCTGCTCCACTGATGTAGATGGAGAGACTCTCAAGGACACGTTTCCAGCTGCAAAGATGCACAGAGGTCCTATTGTGAGTGTATTCACCAGATAAATGGAAACTTGCTATACTGAACTCACTCCCCTTGATGCTCACAAGTTCAAAGCACTGCATTCACATTTCTCCTTGGGATGCATAGAGCATGGTGGCAGTCCCAGCTATGGTAAGTAAGGGGGTGAGTGTGGACAATAAAGTGGGGTGATACCTCATGGGCATAAATACATGTGGATAGGGCCACTGAACTGAATACTGGCACTGTTTTCCACAGCTGGTGGTGATTTTAGCTGATGTCTCACCCCTGGGGGTAACGGAGGCTGAAAGAGAACTGCTCGTGCATGCATCCTGCTGCAGACCAGGTCTGTGTGCTGTTAGTCTGTGTGCTGCATCGGTGCCTGTTGAAGTAATTGCTGACTGGTGTGGGAAAAGTGTCCTACCATGGCAGAAGAAATAGGGCAGCCCTCCTTGGAAACCTTTGGCAGAAGATTGCAGACTGCCTGCAGGAAAGTTTCCTTGCAATCTCGATGGAAGATTCACTGGACATCCTAGTGCACATAAACTGTTCTGCAGGGTCCCCTCTGCCTAACTGTAGAGGGGAGTGAGAAGCAGATAGTAACTCTTCCTCTATTGGTTATTTCACTACCTCTTCTAGCGTGATTATAAAAGAGTAAATGAAGAGATGCGTCCCTTGCAATATCAAAGCAAAGTGCAAACTTACCAGAGGTTCCTTCCTCTGTTATCAGCCTCGCCCACACTGGACTGTAGGGACTGGCCAGGAGTCAAAAACAGGTCCTGGCTCACCGTGCCACTGGATTTTTGTTAGTCTGGAGTGTGGACTAAAGAAACTGGCACCTAGCTCCAGTTCTATTAAAATGACATTTTTTAGTAAAACAGACTCACTCTGGCTTCTTGGAACTGAATTCTGTTATTTTAGTTTTTCCCTCTCGTGTATGCTCACCATCTTGTTAGGAGGACAAAGGAGCTGCTAGCTACTTGTTTTTAAAGAACCAAAGAGTAGAGAGCCAATATATGTAAACATCAAATGTTAAATTAATTTTGGAAACAAACACTGTATGTATAATGAGACTTTAGGGCAGACATTCAGATTTATACTAACAGTGGGCTGAACTGTATCACCGGAGCACTGCCGCCTTCTGCGAGACATCATTGTCCTGGATAATGTCACAACTCCACAAAACTTGATCTTATTACAGCTTGTTTTTGCCAGAAAACATTTGCTGTTAAACTGCTTTGAAACACAATCTACTTCCCCTTGCAGCTGTCCTGTCCTTAATTTTTTAGCTTCTCTCACTGCAGATGCTTTGTTGCTAAATTAACTCAATGGCAGCCCTTTCAGAGACATTTTACAGATAACATTAGGACTCTCCTGATGAAAGGGGTATTAGTGGGTGGTACCAGAACTTCTTGCATGTACTGGGTCTCTCCCTTCTATCCTCCCCCCCTTTTACTGTTAGTACTTAACTGGTTTAGTATTTGTATAAGAAGTGGGCTCAAGCTGCAAAATAGAGATCTGGATGCTGAACACTCCAAAATTGGGGGAGGGGGCATTCAAATCTGGGATTTTGTTTGAGCCCATCTCAGAAGTGATCTACACATTGAATAAAAATTTTGGCCAAACCTTGAATTCCAATTTCACATATTCAGAGCTCTGTTCTGAATCCACCTTGTTTGTTTTTTTCTGGAGAAGACATCTAGGCACATGTATGCATTTAGTTCTGGCTTGGATCAGGCCAAAATCTTAGGATGGTGGAAATCTTGAGAACAATTTATTTGACCAAATTTCCAACTACTGCCGGTTAAAGTCATGTGAAAAGTGACTGAAAGATTTTGATGCCATTTAAAAAGGTCAAACATAACCCTTCTGAATAAAGTGAACAGCATACCTTGGTCCCTGTTTCTAACCAAATGTAATTTCACATGCAACACTGCAATAAGATGATTTTAAAAGGTCTGAAAGGTCCTTTTTTTCTGAAATTGACTGGTCAGTGATAAACTCTAAAAATAATTAGATAAAAATTGAATTAAAAGGGGGTTTCTGAAAGTTCCCTAGAACAAAAACAAATAGAGCGAAGTTAATATCTCTGGCTAAAGGCCTGAGGTTAGTCTCATGCAGCAGCTGGCCCTTATCCTTTCAAGCTGTATGAAAAGGACAGAGATCACTTACCAAGCACTCTGCTATAACAGCTCCGAAAATTGCTTCTTCATTGGAAGCCATAACATGGCCTTTCTATTCCGTTTATGGATCCCCAAGACAGCATCCTGGTCCTCTTATCCTGCCAGAAAAGGCCTTTTTTTTTTTTAACCACAATATTGACAACTGTCACACGCTAAATAATAAGCACATATTGACTATCGCAGGGGTCGGCAACCTTTCAGAAGTGCTGTGCCAAGTCTTCATTTATTCACTCTAATTTAAGGTTTCGTGTGCCAGTAATACATTTTAACGTTTTTAGAAGGTCTCTTTCTATAAGTCTATAATATATAACTAAACTATTGTTGTATGTAAAGTAAATAAGGTTTTTAAAAAGTTTAAGAAGCTTCATTTAAAATTAAATTAAAATGCAGAGCTCCCCAGACCGGTGGCCAGGACCCAGGCAGTGTGAGTGCCACTAAAAATCAGCTTGCGTACTGCCTTCAGCACCCATGCCATAGGCTGCCTACCCCTGGACTATCATCAACATAAATGGATTTCAACTTTAATTTGAACCAACCTCCCACTTGTCTCCCACAGATGGAAGCCTGAACAAATGGAGCTATTTCAACATCTTAGGTATTTCTATTGCATCCTATCGATTGCATTTAGGTAGTACAGTATCTAGATGGGATTGTCACCAAGTCTTGAAGGTCAAACTCTGCTTTGTTACAGTGAGTGGGAGAAGCAAATTCCAGATCTGCACAAATCTAATCTTGATTTTTATGTCTATGTTTATGGAGGGAGGTAGTGTTCTCAGGTAGCCAGGATGCGTACCAAATAGAACTTTATACTATATTTCAAAATAAAACTCTTAGATAGCACCTGGAAGAGGGTTGGAAGCCAGTGTAGTCTTTGAAGAATTGAAGATTATCTGAAAAGTTAGTTTATTTCAGTGAATATAGTTCTACACAGTACAATGAACTCATCCTGAAGTCTTCCCTGGAAACCCAGCTTGGTACCCACTAGAGGAGAGTGCTTCTACTTTGAGCCAGTTATCTAGAATACAGGAAACATGAAAAGAAACTATGGTGTTACAGTAGGAAATGAGTTAAAAAGCTGTCTCTGTCATTATTCAAAGTTCTGTATAAAAACATGATTTTTTTCACATTCCACTGGACTAAAACTGGCCTAGGAACATGTTTCTTTAAAGTTGCAGAACCCATGTTGTGGCTGCCAGTTTGTAGCTCAGGAGCACTGGACTCTTGGAGCCAATTACTGGGGCTCTCTAATTGGCTACACAGAGGACACTATTGAGTACACAAGACACACTCTTTGACCCAATGGATTGAAGTGCTGTCTCAGCAGCATATCCAGTGGGGATGGGGGAGAGAGGGCATGAAATTAAACCTGACTTTGACACATGGCAGTGGTTGGCCACAGGTCTAGCCTAGAATATCTCAATTTAGTGTGAAATCACCTCCTGCCTTCCAATACCTAAACACAGTGGGGTGCCCTGAAGATACCATTAACTCTTAGAGCACTAAAGCATATTCTTCTTCAGATACAGTAAATTAGAGTTTAGTAACCACTGTCTCCTACCTTGGCTGCTATCATGACAGGCATAAGGAGGAGGTGGCATGGGACCTCCACCTTCCTCAAGATAGACTTCTCGGTGGTGCCCCCCCCCCCCGGACAATTTGGGGGATTTGTCTATGTACAACTTAAGAATTCTGGTTGTTATGAAATTGCTGTATCTGGGAATCCACTATTTACTGACATGGGCTGCAGTACAGTACCTCCCAGACCAGGGACAATGGAGAATCATTAACGACCGTGAACTAACCAAAAAATGGGTATGCTAAGGAGATTGGCTGAAGCTAGTTTTTGCAATTAGTCTGCAGGGAGGGTGAAGTGGACAGAGTGGAAAATTCCTAAACAATACAAAGATCACAAAGTAGGGCTTTAAAAAGGACTCACAGGAAGAAGAAAGGGAAAAGGGTTTTGGAGACACAGGAAGCATTCGGGAAAGAGATAAGCAGGCTTTCATAGCAATGGGGTGGTCTGATCTAAGTGCAGAATGAGCTAAGATTAGAAAGAGCTAGTTACAGGAGAGAGAGGACACCAACATTATGAAGAGAAGCCACATGCAGGAGATGGAATCTGGCTCTGCCCATGTGGAGAAGAGGACTCTTCCCAAGTCCAAAGAACTCCGCAGAGTGGTGAGAAACCTGAGCCAGGGAAATGCATTTAGGTATATTTGTTATTTTGTATAGCTCTGTGTATTTCCCATTCTACTAAGTAAAGAGTAATAGAGTTTTACAAACCTGTGCTGTCTCTATCTGTAGGTTTTCACTACTGTGTATCCCTGAAGAGGCAAACTGTAAACCCAAAAGCTCACACCTTTGGTGGGATCCTGGGCAATACGCACTAGACGCGGGGGAAGCTAGGGGAAGACAACACTAATTTCAGGAACTAGGCAATCAGGCTTCAGGGTACCCCCCCCTGCCACGAGAGCATCAAACAGAAGGCCTGCACCTGGAGTGCATGCCTACAGGCCCAAAGCCAGGGACAGTATCTCAACTCTGTCCAGCCCTAGCAAGCTAAAGGCATGTGGGAGTCAGCATTTGGATCCTCTCATACCAGTCTGATGAGTATCCAGCAGGGGGAGCTCAACCAGATCTGTGAAAGACACCTCTTCCACGCCCCAAAATTAAACCAAAACAAACATTTGCAACAAGCAGCCAAGAAATCTAGCGACTGTCAAACCAACCTGGCAGCATCTTAAATTTATTATCCAATCAGCAGGCTGGTCTCATCTCCCCAGCCCTGTGGAAGTGACAGAGTTGGAAGAGCAAACCAGGGGAGAAGTAGGAATGGAATTCTGAGAGGTGGATTAAATGAAGAGAGCAAATGGTTTGGACACACAAAAGTTATCCTTCAAAAGGCTCATTCTGGTAGAATTGTGAGGTCTACTCAGAAGGTGTTAACCTGTTTTTTGAAGCCAGCCATTACAGCCCTGTTGAGCTCTCCTGAGGTATTTATGGTCTTATATGACACATATCACAACCGTTTCTGAGCACCTTGAGACAATAAAGCAAACAGCACCCCATACTGAGGACATCCAGCAAGAAATGCTGAAATTTATTCAAACTTTCATACATCCAATAAAGACCTCTGATTTTGTACTTATAATTTACAACAGCTGTAGAAAAGGAAACAGTGAAATGTGCTGTATTAAAGTGCAATGGTGTGTATAAGATCACAAAAATAATGGAAAGGATGCTGCAATGAGACAGCTGAAAGGATAGTTTCATTATAGGACTGTTTGAGAGCAATATATTTAAGTAAATTATGTTACAGATCATTTACAAAATAACTTACAAACAAGAAGGCAAACCGATATCTCTGCACATTGTTATTTCATTATCACATATCAGGCTAAACAGTCCTGGCTAGCACAGTTTAAGATACTTTAAGAAGGAACAGATTAATCCTTTTTTGGAAATGATGCATAAAGTAAAAACCCTGACCAGCCTTCATACTGCAGTATTGCAAGAAACTTAAGTATTTATGAATTGTAAAGTGACATTTTCAGCAGCATGAAGACTATAAATACATCTTTTACATTATATACACACACAAACACATAGACACATACATATATATGTATTTATACACACATTTATGCACTGGCCACAGCCAGCTGCATTTTGATTGTAACTGGGTCAGGAATCCCTTCAGGAAACTAGAAAAGTAAGATCATTCCTTTGAGGCATTTCTCTTTTAGCTGTTCACATCATCAAGTGTAAAATCGAGATTTCTTATATTAAGAGAGACTTCTAGGGGCTGAGCACCAGCAGCTCCCACTGATTACAACAGAAGCTCACTGTGCTCAGTGTTTCTGAAAATCAAGCCCTCAACACGCCAGATTATTTTAATTAATACAGTACAGAGACCAGGAAAAAATGATATTCCAGTAGAAGCAAAACATTTTTAAAATTGATACACTGTTTGCATTTGTAAGGCTGAACTGCAAAGAATATCTGAGGTGATAATTTACAGCATTTACATTATACTCTGAAAAACTGTATGTTTATGATTTCCCTCCCTTTAAAAAAGGATTTAAAATATTTGTCCACAACACAGTCCAGATTTTTTTAAAATAAAGTTATTGCCCCCACCCTCCCATTTTATAGAAAAAAATACACAATTGTTTAAATTTTTTAATCCTTTTTAGTAAATCTACAAACATACATCCTTAGCTAAAAGGTTCAGGTTTCTAATTCTCACAATAAATCTTCAGCGTTATAGTGTAGCTAGCATAGTTTCATTTGCCTGCAATCATCTTCTAACTGTTAGAGCTGAAGATAACCACACTGTATTACAAATTATTAAGAAATCACTAAGTAATACAAATATTTTGTGTTTCAGTATGTACCTTAGTAATGAAAAATAATTTTGTATCAAACATGCTATTAAATTACCAATGTTATGTAAACACAGTGATTCTTGGTAAAGAACTTGGTTCAGAGGCCAAAATACCTCAAAAATGGCCATTAGACACAGTAAAAAATGCTGGAAAAGATAAAATAGTCTTTTCTTTTGATGTTGTTGTGGTCAGTGAATTGTCTATTTCTTTTGCACCATAGCCTGTGAAGATGCATTTTACTGCAGAAAGCAGAGTGCTAAAAATTCAAGACAAGAGAATGGCTGGACCTACATTTAATTCCTGGTTATTGTAAAAGACACTCCATATACTGCATTAACCCAGAAGTATCCTTACAGAAAGGTTTTTGGAAGAGTAAACTGTAAACTCGGATTTCTTATCCTTATTTCTATATTATACAATTATTTTTATTTCATTATTTTACAATAGGATTTACCACAGAGGAACACATTCCTGTCTTGTCTTGTTCTTCTTCTGGTTGTGGTAAAATGGTGAGTCTGTAGAAATCTGATGGCAATATCCATGGGAAAACGCATGTTGAGATTCAGACTTCAGATCAGAAGCTTCTAGAAGATCCCATTTCAGATCATTTACTTTTCTTTAGAATCTCAGATTCCACATACTTTTCACCGAGCTCTTCCTAGGGATGGCTCCGTAAATCACCATTTAAAACATGAGACAGGAAACACATACATGCTGGATCTCCATTTCAGTCCAACATTCAGAAGTCTGCATAAGATGCTGGATGTTCACAGGCGACTTGGGGAAATGTTAGCATTAGCCCTTGATGTCTCAGAAGCTGGTGCTGCCAGCATTGCAACTTTCATTATAACTTGATGATGAACTCAAAGTACTGCATCCAGTGCCTGATTCTGGAGTAGGAGGGAAAACAATCACAAGAAACATGAAATGTCTTTTGTTCTTTCAAAATGCATACTATATAAATGTTTAGCTAAACTGACCATTGCCACATTTACAATTAATCTCTTACCAGAGCTGCTTAAAGACTGAGCTGATTTTGAGTTGCCTATGAGCATCAATAAATTGTTCGCTGGCACCAAACCTTCTTTCCCCGTGCTCAGATTCTTCACATACCTAAGAAAAGAATTTTACTGTCAAACTCTTTAATTTTTTAAAATATATTCTTCATACAAACACACAAATTCTTCCAAGCATATGACATCACAATTGATGCGATACTTGCGTGCATTTTCAAGCAGCTACACACAATTTTCCATACCAAATTCTGTCTTCCCCTTCACGGATCAGCTGAACGAGGTCTCCACTTTTCACAGCAAGATCTTCAGAACCTCTTTTGTCATAATCAGTCACAACAGTGTATTTACCAGGAGTCTAAATGCACAGAAGGAAAAACAAAAACAAATTAAACTGTACAGTAAAAATAAAAGATATTAAGCAGATATTGACTTTTGTACCGCAGGAGTAATTTGTTTTTAAACCACAGTGAAGTTGAGGTGAATATTTACTCTGAGGGACAATAAATGTTGCTATTCACCCAAAATATGAAGTCAGTATAATGTATTCTCACAAACATCCTAAATGACTTCCTGAGAAACATCTCTCCATCATATCAATTGATTTAAAAAAACAAAAACAAAAACCAACCACCACCCTCATTCAGGTTCTAAATAGCAGATTAAATTTAAAGTCGAGTAAAAGCTTAGGTGAACCAGTCAGGGAACCAGAGATTTATATGTGCTCTTTCATTGGATGATATGGTTTTCTAACTCACTATTATTCATTACTGAGGCAGTAAACAATAGACACCTGTGTTACTTCTCACAGTTCTTTTGTATGTAATATAAACAACTGCAGATGCTATGAGTCCAAATGACAAAAAAAACTTTCACAAGGCACTTATGCAAACCCAACCTTAAATTTTGCCTGATTAAGGACTTCAAACGTGGGGGTTTTTTTTGCTGCATATTCAAACAAAATTCCCTTGATACTTTTACTATATTAATTAGTGATACAAATTTCACTAAATTGGTTAAGAAAATATTTCTGGTTACCAGCTTAATCTCTCCTCCCCCTTCTCCTTCTTCTTCCTCTGCATCTGATGAATTAAGTGGGTCCTCAGCACTAGACCAACCATCATTTTCTTCAGAGGCATCAAGTGAATGAGATGTTTTAGCCCAACCTTGGTAAACAAATAGCCTACAGTTATTAACTTTGCAAAAGTGTCCCAGAAACAAGAAAAACTCCCACTGACTTCAATGAGACCAAGACTGAACCCAAAGTCTGTAATAGTTACTTATATATCAAGTAGAAATGGGAGGAAAATGTTAGGTTGGAAAATATTTATACCCTTGGGGCCAAATTCACTGCTGGCACAATTCCTATGAAGTTGTGCTATTTTATGGCAGTGACGAATTTGGGCCTAAATGTTTTTAGAAAGAAAATAGGCAGAAAAGAAAAAGTCCCTTTTTTTAAACACACACACACACACACACACATACACACACACACACACACACACACACACACACTAGGTGTACGACTGTTTTTCTTGGGAGGCAGTAGAAACGGAAATTGCTTCCAATTTGTGTGTTGCTGTTGGTGAAGGTTGGTGGGTAGGTGTGACAATCAAAGCAGCTTAACAGGATAGTCAGATGGTGGCAATAGTGGCCTGATTTTCCAAATTGCTGAGTACCTGCAGTTCCCGCTGAAGTCACTGACTTCAGCACCTCAGCAGATCAGGTTGTTATTGTTCAAAGCCAAACTGGGGTGACAATAATACAGAATTCATCATGATTAAAACTGTTGCAGTAATCACCCCAGGAACAAAGATGTATGTATCACATTGTAAAGCGTTATTTTTCTCATGACAAGTAATGCAGGCTAACCCATTTAAATTATTTACGATGCTGAATCACATCCAGGGTGCACAACTCGGCCTTCTAAATAAAATCAAACTAAGGTCAACAGGTCCTTAAAAGAACAAAGTAACCACAAACATATGCATGTGGTTATTAATCATAAAAGCAAATCATGATAAAACAGATTAGGAAAGTTTCAGAATTAATTTTTTATGATAAATTTCTGTTCAGGACAAATGGTTACATCATTAATACCCAGTGAAAAGAATGACAGGAGGAACATTCCCCAAGCCAACTCTAAATATAAAAACATGATAATCATCACTTATGTTGGGGGGGTGGGACCCAGCATTTTTGCTTTCCATGGAATCTATGAGGCAGTTTCTATTTCCTGCACCATGTGTCCAGACAATACATGTCACAAAAAGTGTTCTAGTACTAGCAGAGTAAAGCCAAAACAATCTCTAATCCACAGCACACCAAAAACATTGGTTCATGTGGCCCAGGACTGATACTTTACCTTGCCTGCGCTGGGCTGCTGGTAGAAGATTAGAAGTACTGAGCCATTTGGCCTTGTCCAGTGTTAATACTGAACTTGCATCTGTGAAAGAACTGAGTAATAAGTTCCAGCTTCATTCTACTCAAATTTCATTTTTAGCTTAAAAGTTACCTTTACTGCTGGGCTTGTGAGATGCAGCTAGAACCCTGTTCATTATTTTTAAATTAATGAAACAACATAATAGAGGAAAGTAATTTTGCGGTCTGTTCCTGGTGCTCAATTCTTCTAGGCTATCATTTACAAAAAACAGAGGACTAAACTTGGTGTTTGCCAATTATCATTCTGCTCATATGTTGCATCCTGTTTCTCCCTCTCTTTAGGGGTACTGATTACCTCTTACCATGTGTACATACAGCGCCCAGTGCTACTGGGCCCCAAATCTTGGTTGGGGTGCTAGACACTACCGGAATTCAGATAACAGTAGTGTTACTATTCATAAAGGGTAGCATTTGAGTTAAAAATAAAAAACAACAACAGTCAAAAGTGATTCTACATCCACACTGGGGAAAACACACAAAAGCCCACAGAATGTCTAAGAGTGATTTCTTATTACTTTCAAGCAGGACTAGCCCAATGCCGACAAAACACCAAACTAGAAAAAAATGTCCTTTTTCCCAAAAAACTGTCTACCTGACGAACATTAGAATGAAGCAAAAGAAAAAGGCAGAGAACCTATGAGAAAAGAGATTGCTAGAAAAGATATCAGTAGGAGGGTATAATTCAGTTACAGGGCCTGACTTTGACTGAACTTGTACCAGTTTTACACCAGTCATTTCAACTGAGTGGCACAGCCCATCTATCCTCCCAAGGCTTTGGTGGGCAGAGGGAAGGTGGAGTGGTGGAAAGGAAAAATGGGGACAGAGGTGCATGACAGGGTGAATGTCAGGACACTTTAAATTTAGTTTCTTGGTTATTTGCTTTCCCAAATCAACAGTCTATGCAAGGATTGTATTTGAAATCTTTGCTGGGAGCTCAGGATAAGCAGCTTGTATTGTAGTGGTACAAATGGAAATGAACAAACTTTATAGGACAGAGAACCTCAATGATATAATAGTATCATCGTCTGAGTGTTTTCTAAGGCATGTGCTTTCTAAAAACATGGCTGTAGGATCTAACTCACACCCAAATATATGAATTAAAAATTGCTTTTTCATCAAAAAGCAGAAGCTGTCATGTGAACTGGATTTGAATTATCTGAGCCACCAGGATAAAATAATTTTCTCTCCAAATCCATATAGAGTTCTACAGAGGATAAGGTACTGGACTAGACATCCAATTTCCATTCTGACTCTGCAACAGACTCCCATAGGACAGTCTTCACCTTTCCCTGCATCTTCTCAGGGAACCTCCCTCTTAAGAGTTCCCAGACCTTTGCAAAGACTCCTGAGCAAAACTTTTCTTCCTTGTAATAGCCTCCAAGTCCAGACCTTTCATACTAGCTGGGAAGTCTAGCAGGTTTCGCTGGTTTCCTATAGAGCTCAGATTCCACATGTGTAGAGGTTGTACACACACTTAGAGTGCATTGAACACCCTGCAGCATAGGCAAAGTGAATAATAGAATATCAGGGTTGGAACGGACCTCAGGAGGTCATCTAGTCCAACCTTCTGCTCAAAGCAGGACCAATCCCCAACTAAATCATCCCAGCCAGAGCTTTGTCAAGCCTGACCTTAAAAACCTCCAAGGAAGGAGATTCCATCACCTCCCTATGTAACCCATTCCAGTGCTTCACCACCCTCCTAGTGAAAAAGTTTTTCCTAACATCCAACCTAAATCTCCCCACTGCAACTTGAGACCATTACTCCTTGTTCTGTCATCTGCTACCACTGAGAACAGTCTAGGTCCATCCTCTTTGAACCCCCTTTCAGGTAGTTGAAAGCAGCTATCAAATCCCCCCTCATTCTTCTCTTCTGCAGACGAAACAATTCCAGGTCCATCAGCCTCTCCTAATAAGTCATGTGCTCCAGCCCCCTAATCATTTTTGTTGCCCTCTGCTGGACTCTCTCCAATTTTTACACATCTTTCTTATAGTGAGGGGCCCAAAACTGGACACTATTCCACATGAGGTCTCACCAATGTCGAATAGAGGGGAATGATCACATCCCTCGATCTGCAGGCAATGACCTCTACTTATACAGCCCAATATTCCATTAAGCCTTCTTGGCAACAAGGGCACACTGTTGACTCATATTCAGCTTCTCGTCCATTGTAACCCCTAGGTCCTTTTCTGTAGAACTGCTTCCTAGCCATTCAGTCTCTAGCCTGTAGCAGTCCCTGGGAGTCTTCTGTCCTAAGTGCAGAACTCTGCACTTGTCCTTTTAGAACCTCATCAGATTTCTTTTGGCCCAATCCTCTAATTTGTCTAGGTCCCTCTGTAGCCTATCCCTACCCTCCAGCATATCTACCAGCTCCTCCCAGTTTAATGTCATCTGCAAACTTGCTGAGGGTGCAGTCACGCCATCCTCCAGATTATTAATGAAGATATTGAACAAAACCGGCCTCAGGACCAACCCTTGGGGCACTCTGCTTGAAAGCGGCTGCCAACTAGACATGGAGCCACTGATCACTGCCCGATGATCTAGCCAGCATTTTATCCACCTTATAGTCTATTCATCCAGCCCATATTTCTTTAACTGGCCAGCAAGAATACTGTGGGAAATTGTATCAAAAGCTCTGCTAAAGTCAAGGAATAACACATCCACTGCTTCCCCCCACATCTACAGAGCCAGTTATCTCATCATAGAAGGCAATTAGGTTAGTCAGGCATGACTTGCCTTTGGTGAATCAATGCTGACTGTTCCTGACCACTTTCCTCTCCTCTAAGTGCTTCAGAATTGATTCATTGAGAACCTGCTCCCTGATTTTTCCAGGGACTGAGGTGAGGATAATAGTTCCCCAAATATTTCTTCTTCCCTTTTTTAAAGATGGGCACTACCTTAGCCTTTTTCCAGTCATCTGGGACTTCCCCTGATTGCCAAGAGTTTTCAAAGATAATGGCCAATGGCTTTGCAATCACATCCACCAACTCCTTTAGCACCCTCGGCCCTATGGACTTGTGCTCGTCTAGCTTTTCTGAATAGTCTTGAACCACTTCTTTCTCCACAGAGGGCTGGTCACCTCCTCCCCATGCTGTGCTGCCCAGTGCAGTAAGCTGGGAGCTGACCTTGTTTGTGAAGACAGAGGCCAAAAAAAGTATTGAGTACATTAGCTTTTTCCACATCCTCTGTCACTAGGTTGCCTCCCTCGTTCAGTAAGGGGCCCACGCTTTCCTTGACCACCTTCTTGTTGCTAACATACTTGAAGAAACTCTTCTTGTTACTCTTAACATCTCTCGCTAGCTGCAACTCCAAGTGTGATTTGGCCTTCCTGATTTCACTCCTGCATGCCTGAGCAATATTTTTATACTCCTCCCTGGTCATTCATCCAATCTTCTACTTCTTGTAAGCTTCTTTTTTGTGTTTAAGATCAGCAAGGATTTCACTATTAAGCCAAGCTGGTCACCTGCCATATTTACTATTCTTCCTACACATCGGGATGGTTTGTTCCCGCACCCTCAGTAAGGATTCTTTAAAATACAGCCAGCTCTCCTGGACTCCTTTTCCCCTCACGTTTTTCTCCCAGGGGATCCTGCCCATCAGTTCCCTGAAGGAGTCAAAGTCTGCTTTTCTGAAGTCCAGAGTCCGTATTCTGCTGCTCTCCTTTTTTCCTTGTGTCAGGATCCTGAACTCTACTATCTCATGGTCACTGCCGCCCAAGTTCCCATCCACTTTTGCTTCCCCAATGCTGTTGGATAATCCCACACCCCAAAACCTGCAATACCAGCTAGGCTTTCACATGGTTAAAAACACGGCTGAAGAAGCCTTGGAAAGTGGGGTTTGGAAGAAGAGACCGTTCTGTAGGGGAAATATTGCCTGAGAGTGTACAAGAAGGGTGTGGAACCAGTGTCATGGAAAAAACAGCCCATGATAATACTGTTGTGCACACACTATCGTATGTGCACCTACACTTATTTGATATGAATATTACATTAGAGATCTATGGCTTATTGTGAAGTAGAAAAGATGTTATCACTCTACCTCTTAAACCAAAAGGAGTTGGATCACTCTTTACTTCATGTCGTTTAGCTTTTTTGTCAGGGCTGGTAGGAGAAGCTGCAGTATGATAAATAGGCATAAAACACAGAAGAGAGATATTGAAGAACTGGAAAAAATAGAATAGACAGACTGCATGCTAAATACCTTTGAGTTTAAACTGGAATACAGGAAATGGTTACTGATGAATTTATTTTAGTTGCCATTGATTGATTATAATAAAAGGAATTAATTTTTGGAGTATTACATCCGTTATGTGCTAAACTGGCAAGGATATTTTTACAATTACAGATACGAATATGATTTTTTTTCCAAAAATTGTAAATCAACAGAATACAGTTAATCTGCATTTTAGGGGCAAACATCACATGAACATGATTATTTTATTTTGGCAAAATTAATTCTACAGCAATACTTGGTCCTGTCAGAAGGATTATTGGCAATGTCTGGTTTTTAGCAGTAGGAGATGGAGTTTCTGTCAAGGCAAGCACGGAATATTAGTGCTTACCTCATATGTGCTCTGAGTATTATACACTATGCTGATACAGTCTCTCCAGAAAGAACTCAAAGGTAATCAGGGTTTAAAAAGACATGTTAAGAGGATGCTTGAAAATCACATATTGTCATATTAGTGCAATGCAGATTATTTAAAGAGAGTCATCCAAAGCAAGAAGGACTCTACAACTCTACAAATGCATTTATTTGGCAACAGGAAGCAAGAAAGTATCTCTGACTCAGACCAGCTCCTGTGTCAGAGCGAAACTGAAGACCTCTTCTGAAAAGAAGTAGGGTGACCAGACAGAAAAATCGGAACAGGAGGTGTGGGTAATAGGAGCTTATATAAGAAAAAGCCCCAAACATTGGGACTGTCCCCATAAAATTAGGATATCTGGTCATCTTAAAAAGAATTGAATTCTTATTTCCTTATATCCTTGAAGATAGCAGCACCCCTTGCACAGCCTTGCATTAAGTAATGCAGATTTGATTAACAAGAAGTCAATAAGGAAACACTTCTAACAAAATAGCGGTTCCCTACTGGTTTTAATACAGATGATAACCCAGAGCAGATTTACTGAAGGTGGAGCATGTTGCTGCTCATTCACTCTGAGGTAGGCAAATGAGCTTTCCACTGCTACTCTCCTTCAGTATTTCCACTGGAGATAGGGTGACCAGACAGCAAATGTGAAAAATCGGGACGGGGGTGGGGTGTAATAGGAGCCTATATAAGAAAAAAACCAAAAATCGGGACTGTCCCTATAAAATTGGGACACCTGGTCACCCTAACTGGAGATGAGCAGCTTAAATACTTTCTGGGGACTCCATGGAGGGAACTGAAATGTACATAAACTGGATTCAGCACACCCCCCATGTCACTCTGACCACTCCACTGTCCTGGCTAGCACCAGGCCCTAAAACACCCTATCACCAACTGTAAGGGAGATTATAGGCACTTGGTACCGTCCACCACCCTCCCCCCCCCCAGCAGACTTTCTACCTCAGGTAGGGCCTTTGCGAGGGTCTATGATAGCAAAAACTAACTTAAATTTAGTAGAGGAGCTAAGATATATATCCCTATATGCATGTATATATTCATATAGAAACACACTCGACAGACCAACTGCATCCTTGTTTGGAAAATAGAATCTAGCTTGTTAAAAATTTACCTTTCTGACTTTTGAGGTTAGTAAAGCCCTGAAGTGTAAAGCGCTTTTTTGACAGTGCAGAGCATTCTGAGGTAGAACTAATTACTGTATCATCTACAAATGGAGAGAGATGGAAAGAGAGAAAGAGGAGATAAAAGGTCAAGGCAAAATCATCCAACACTCTGCCACGGAACTAGCATTTTGAGAGAGAAATAAAAGACAGAAAGTTCACGCATTGCAGAAGAATCCAAGTAACAGCTTATCACCACTGTGCAGACCTTTACATTTAGAAGTGGTCCAGCGGCTGAACTCAGTGATGGGAACCAAAACACAGAGGAATGAAGGGCTCTTCATCAGAATACTCTTGGCAGGGTTTTAAGAGAGTTTTGAGATAGTGTCAAGACGCTTGACCAGTAAAAGTGAAATCTGGGAAACAATCAAATCTGCAGGGTTTATCTACAATGCTGGCCCTGTAACAAAAAAACCCCCAAGAGCAGGGGTGGGCAAACTTTTTGGGCCGAGGGCCACATCTGTGTGGGGAAATTGTATGCAAGGCCAGGGCAGGGGGCTGGGGTGTGGGAGGGGGCTCAGGACAAGGGATTGGGGAAGAGGAGGGATGCAGAGTATATGGGGGGCTCAGGGCAGGGGGTTGGGGTGCATGAGGGTTGTGAGGAGCAGGCAGGGGGCTTGGGACAGGGAATTTGGGGGTGGGGTGCAGGAGGGCTTCAGGCTCCAGGGCGGCAGCGGCACACATCAGGCCCAGAGCAGGCGCCCTGCCTGCCCTGTCCCAGGCCCCACATCACTCCAGGAGGCGCTGCGGCCTCTGGGGGAAGGGGAGCAGAGGGCTCCCTGTATGTTGCCCTTGCTGTTACTCCAAGTACCTCCCCCAAAGGTCCCATTGGTAGCAGTTCCCCGTTCCTGGCCAATGGGAGCTGCTAGGGGTGGTGCCTGGAGGCAAGAGCAACATACGGAGCCCTCTGCCCCCCGCCCGAGGGCTGCAGGGGCATGGTGCCGTCCACTTCAGGAAAGTGGCGCCAAGGGGGGCAGTCCTGCGGACCGGATCCAAAGCCCTGAGGGGCTGGATCCGGCCTGTGGGCCGTAGTTCGCCCACCCCTGCTCAAAGCATACTCCTAGCTCTCACTTTACATTGGATACTCTCCATTCCACTTTGGTAAGAGACTCTGTGCCCATGGATAATTTAATTGTAACTAAGACTCACCTTTGCCTTTCTCGGGGTACTTTGGTGCTACTGAGGTGACACAACCTTCTGGACTTGTGGGATCAGTTTTTCTCTCTTCTACTTTTTTGACAGTTCTTCCCTGAATCCTTGAAGGACTGTTTATCAGAAGAAAATTAAGACAATAAACCTCCTGTAGTTCTAAGTCTGAACAGGGATGGCAAATATCTGCCCCTTCTGCAGACCACAAGGCTATTGCTCCTTCCTGCAGACATGGATACTGAAGAGTGTGCATGGACCACAGAGTCTGCTCCCTGGAAAGGTAGGATGGGAACTATCACCCAGTGATTGCAGCCATGTGTGTTATGGTTGCTGCTGTGGCTGAGAAAGGATTCAGGACTCCTCCCCCCACACCCCTAGTCTGGTGATCTCTGCTTTAGCAGAGCCCTGAACATCCCTTCTGCTAAGAATGATGGAATGAAGTTGGCTTGCCAGCTGTTACCACTGGGCAGACAGATAAGTGGTGAAGGAGGAAACACAAATGGAGTTGTGGAACCATAAGGGGTTCCCATCTCAATGTGAGATTCCAGGCTGGGGAGGAGAAGGCTGTCTCTAGAATCCTGTACAGCTGGCACGTGTTAGTTGTCATTTCACCGCTGCATTCAAATCAAAGATGTATAGTACATTTTTCTTTATTTCTTGGAGTTTAATATACAAATTTTTACAATAAAATATATAAATAATGCTATATTCTGTATGCACACAATCTGGTATGTTTTTGACACATATAGGTGTGCTAGACAGAGTTATTTTCTAGTTCATACCACTGCTATTAGCCCTTCATTTAAAGCAATACGTAAAAGTTCAAAAGCTATTTAAACCCCAGGTCTGTAATTCTACTGTCTAGAAAAGCAGCAGCAGCAAAGAAAAATTAAGTAGTAAAATGTATAGAAGGAGGCAAGTGGACAAAAGAACTACAGATGAACAACATTGGTTAAGCCTAATGTATTTTGTAACCATCTGCTATGTCTTAGCCCACCAAATTGATTTGACGACGTATTTACTTACCTTGTACAAGTCGGTGCAGGCATAGGTAAACTGTGTGTCTGTTCTAGTGTTCTGTGGTGACTAGCTTCTGTGAGAAAGAAAAATACCTATCAAATAATGTATTTGTACTCGGAGCCTTTGTATTCTGATTTTTTTTTTTTTTAAATTCTGATGTATAGAATGGAGTTTCCAGTACAAAACTGCACTGTGTAGAAGGGAGAAGGAAAGAGAATGTTTTACCTCTGCATGCCTGCAGTTGGCTAGTTAACACTTTTCTAATTTCATTCACCCAGGTAGCTTTAATTTCAGGAGTTGGTGCCTATCACAAAAAAGAAACCAGTGATCAAATATTGAAAGCTAGTTGCACTAAACAGGCCTGCAAACACACACCTAGGAAGAGCCCTAAAGAAAAGATACACAACTCTCTCTCCCAGGGCCTTGGGAGAAGGGGAATTAATTTAAGTTTTTAGCTGGCCTGGGGGGGAGGCGGGGAGACTGGATCTTTGTCACTGTCAAGACTTCATTTCTCTAATGAGAAAATTAACAAGTCTTTTTTTATGCAAATTGTTTTTTGTGAAATGTTGGGAATCTTATATTTTTAATCAGAAAGGCCTGGATCCTGCAAACACACCCATGCTGACTTTTACACACCTGAGCAGTGTCACTGAAGTCAATGGGTAGCTCAGGTAAGTAAAGTTAAGCACATTTGTAAGTTCTTGCACGATCAGGGGATATGTTCACACAGTTTTACTCCACTTTTCGGTCAATGACATCGGAACTGTGTCGCAAAACTACTGGGCTGCAAGCTGTAGATTAGTATGTTATAAAATGACATATTCACTCTCTTTTTTGTGTTTTTTTTTTTTAAAGAATGCCTCTTCTGTTTAAAGTACCTTCTGCATTCACTTCTGTGTGTGGGTTCTATTTTCCTCTCATTATACCAGTACACAATAATACAGTAAAAAATCATTACACCTTGTAAAATCTTACATATTGCATCCCAAAAAGCTTTATATTGTTGAATAATACTTCACTTTTTACCTTCATAATTTATCAGAAGAAGAGAGAAATTAAGAGTTATATTTTTCCTCTTTCCTGTCTTTCTGCTGAATGGCTTCTATTACAGTCAATGGGCCACATCCTCAGCTGGTGTAAACTACTGTAGCTCCATTGACTTCGACTGAGCAGTAGTGATTTGCACATATTGTGGATCTAGTTAAATGAATCTTACACATATTCAAAGACCTTTATGCACAAACATGAAAAAATGCTTCACTAGGTACTTTTTTTATGAATCTGGATTGTATAGTGATGTATATAGGCTCCATTTACTTCACTACTTTACTACATTGGAAGTCAGAAAGCATTACTGGCTCATACCCAAACCAGAAAAGAGTCTCACAACTTTTAACCCTCTTCAGGCTACACAAGACTTGCTGCGCATGTCTCTACTTAGGCTCCTTGTCCAAGTGACATTGCTAAGACAAACAATTTCTGTAAGTAGGAGCAATACTTCCAAACATACAGTAGGTGTGGAAAGCACCTCATCACTTATTCTGTGAAAGTGCATGGCTCAGAAATTAAAAATGATCAGTACGTAAAACAGAAATATAAGCCAATGAGTTCATTTAAACTGAAGCGAAGCACCATTACCTGAATGATGTAAACTTCTTCTCTTGCATTATACCAGATTTCAAATTTCTTTGAGTCACCTTTAGCATTCTCTGTTATTCCAACAGCTGTCATCTGGCAAACACAACAAACTGATGTTGACATGCTTAATATCAATTAAAATAACGGTAACAGAAGCCCATTAGTCACCTTCTTTTATCCCAGTACATTGAACTGTTTACACCTATTCAGCAGAGTAATCTTTTTATCACTGATCTGAGGTTTTGCACTCAAGACAAAAGAATATATTGATCATGTACAATCTGCGCATTATGCAGTTGAAGCAGGAGAGATTTAGGGCTTCACTCTCAGCTGTCACCAATGTGTCAGGATGAAAGGGGAGATTCTGTAAGTTAATCAAGGAAGACTCAAATTCTCTCTTATTTAAGGGCCAGATTTGGACTCCTTTATATTTTGGATGACCTTATTCCCCCAGTAGTCCCAATTACCAATTTAACATGGATAAGGAGATCGCAATCTGGACTACATTAGCCTAATATGATTTTGTAATGTCAAAACAGAAGATATTGGAGTTAAAAAAAGGAGGCTATGGAGAGATGGGGATGACAGAAAGGACACAGTAAATAGCATAAGAGGCAGAGATTATAGCAATATTGGTCAGACTTGTTTCAAACTGCAAATTCCATGCTGCAAAAAATTCTTGGAGGGTTTAAGATAGCAAACCCATAATGTGTTTGGGCCCATAATTTGTTTACAAATAAAAGTTATAGGTATAAAATGTCTTCAGTGTGTGAACATAATATACTGTATTAAAGCAGCTCAAAGACTTAGATACGACTTTTATCTTATTATGATTGCTAAATAGCTTACGTTTAAGGAATGCTTATAACTGTAGGAAGGTGCTTTTTCATATCCTTCTCCATTTTCTTCTCTCTTTTTACAGAACAACACTGCCTTCTCATGGAGGAACAGGTGCCTTTGCATTGGCTTGAAACGTGCCAAATCCTTCACTTTTGAGTGACCTTTTTTATGATCAGTCCATACATTGAAGGATCCTTGCATTAAAAGCTTGCCTAGTTCATTCAGGTTTCCCTGAAACAAGAACAGTGAAGTTGTTTACATTTTGAAAAGACATTATCAACTTAAAAACACATGTCCATCTGAAAATGTTGTCCTGGCAATACTGTTGTTCTTGCTGCCGCCACCCGAAACTCCCACAATCAGTAAGGGAAGGTGGACCCAAGAACGTTTGATAGCATTAGATAGGCAAGCAGAAAACCCCTGTAATTCGTGCGTGTGTGCGCACGAGCGTGTGTATTTGTAAAAAAGGTGCTCTATCAAAATGTTTTTTCTTAAAATAAAAAACAGTTGACATTGTTCCTTTATACATAATTTGTTTGGTTTATTAATCTTGAAGTGGGAAGAATTTACACCAAGTTATGTGATGCAAGGTGGTCCAAATTAGCCTAAGGAGAACAGAAGTAGCATATCAGAGCAGCAATGCGGTTTCTTATTTAGAGTTTAACCATCCTCAACAAAGAAAGGATGAGGAATCCACCATTACATGCAAACTCACATCAACAAATCATATGTAACATTATACATACCCAACAGCACATCAAATACTGAAGAGAAATATGATATAGAATGATGTGAGATTAGCCAAAGACAAAAAAAAGCCTTATCTGAACCTCTTTACTTTGATGGTCCAGATAAAATGGAACTTGGAAGTGAAATCCTGGCCCTACTGAAATCAATGGGAACCCTACAGAATAAGATTCTAAGGCAAGAAGGAACCATTGCAATCATCTAGTCTGACCTCTTTTATAACACAGGCCACAGAACTTCCCCCAAATAATTCCTAGAACACATCTTTTAGAAAAACATCAATCTTGATTTAAAACTTGTCCGTAATGGAGAACCCACCATGACACTTGATAAATTGTTCCAATGTTTCATTACCCTCACTGTTAAAAATTTCCACCTATTTCCAGTCTTAATATGCCTACCTTCAACTACCAATTGTTGGATTGTTATACCTTTCTCAGACAGACGGAAGAGCCCATTGTTAAATATAATGTTCCCCAAATATGTACTTATGGACTGTAATCAGTTCACTCAACCTTCTCTTTATTAAGATAAATAGATTGAGCTCTTTGAGTCTCTCTCTAAGGATTGTCTTCTAATCCTTTAATCATTCTCATGGCTCTTCTCTGAATTGTCTCCAATTTATCAACATCCTCTTTGAATAATGGACACCAGAACTGGACACGGTATTCCAGAGTGGTCACACCAGTGCCAAGTAGAGAGGTGAAATAACCTCTCTACTCCTACTCAAGATTCCCCTGTTTATGCAGCCCAGGAGTGCATTAGCTGTTTTGGCCACAGAGTCACACGGGGAGCTCATGTTCGTGACTATCCACCACGACCCCCAAATCTTTTTCCAAGTCACTGCTTTCCAGGATAAAGGATGCTATAATTTCTGGGGCTGGTTTTACAACACAACTCCCCCATCAGTTCATCTCTAGAGGAAATTTCCCTCCAAGGATAAAGTATTAGGCATGCATTAACAATGCCTTCTTCTGAAACATGTGGCACTGTCTACTGTCAGGCAGTGTACAACACTAGAAATGGACAACTGACATGACAATTCTTATTTTCTTCTTTCTGAGGTACACTGCTGAATAAAACTTTGTATTTGAAAAGGAAAATCTGAAGAGGAAAATTGGGATCTCCGAAGTGGGATTAGGACTTGTAATAAAATCTATTAAAAGTTTGTATTAGTAATGAGTTTGGTGAGAAATGTAAGAAATCCATTTTCTCATTATTTTTGACAACACAGTTCAGATATTAGTTAAAAGGAAACAGTGGCACAATCCCATTTGCATTGTTATACAAAACAAAATGAGGTGTGTGTATCTGTATAAAAATAATTAAGAAATGCTGTCACTTACATCATAGCCAGTAATGGCAATCTGGTGCATGGAATCATTGACTGCTTTGAGAATACCGAGTATAGAGGTTAATGCCTCCTGCAGATCTTCAGCTCCTTCACAGTTTTTGCTGTATTTCAGCATTTCCTGTGGAAAAACCAATGATGCAATGCTCATTCAGTTTTGTAAACAGATAACTATTAATACTCAAGATGAGTGTACTTTCAACACTGAATTTGAGGCAAATTTTCAAAGTTAGCTGATGAAATTTTGTGCAAAAAACCCAAAACCAAAAATCCGGTCCTTTGTGACGTTTTCAATCAAAAATTCCCCACTTGCCACATCTGAAAAAGGCCAGAGGAGGAAGAGAAGATGGGAATCTCTAAAAGCCACATGGCAGTGGATTAAATATAAGGCTCGGAGTCGGAAGGGTCTAAATTCTACTTCTAACCTCTACCACAGGACTTAACAATTCACAGAGCACTTTACAAACATTAGTAAATGATAAAGTAGGTAAATCTCTGTAAATGAGGCTTATGCAGCCCAATCTTGCAAACAGTTACTATTAAAACGGTGGAAAATTGGCATGAATTTTTGTGGAAAATCTCTCTGTTGTTACCTACCTCTAAAACTGAAGTATAGGTCATGCTCATTTTAAACTGTTATTATTTATATTGCGGACTAGAGCCCTGGTCACAGACTGAAGCTCCATTGTGCTGGGCACTGCCCAAAACCTAACAAGGAGGAAGTCCTTCACCAAAGACTTTACAATCTAAGTGAAGATGCTCTTTTCTTTTCTATGGCACCAGCCCTGCAGCTTGATGCATGTAGCCCACGTGGTGCTCCACTAACTTCAGGGGGAGATCACATAGGAATTAGGCAGGTCAGATTGCAGGAATTAAGGATATTTTAAGAGAGACTTCTGAAATCATTTGATTATTTCACTCTTCATATTTAAATAGTCAGCAAAATTCATCCCTGTTATAGCCTGATAAACTTCAATGGATTTGTGCCCAGGCAAATTTGGTCCAAATGTTATTTTTAAATAATTAGTGTACTATGATTTTAAAAACTAGTTTTGGAATCTTAACTTGCTTGTGTATGAAGCACTTGTTAAAACAAGTGATCTACATGCATGGAAAAGGTTATGTCTTGAATGTCCATTAAATAATTTATGATGGAAAAAAATCAGACATGTCTTAAATGTTTGGAAATTTGGTGTAGCATTTTCAAACATTTCAGGCTTCTAATATAAAACTATAAAATTCAACATCATATATTTTCTAAAACATACAGTAGGTGTCAATTAAGAAGTACCTGATACCTGAAATGTACCCCTCTGCATTGTCTTGCAGAGTTTCTATTTAACTACAGAGGCATTTTTCTGAGCACATTTTGGAGCCCATAATGCAAATTCCTCCAACGGTCACAAATTTTAAGCAAATGGGAAGTATTCCTTGCAAGTCAATTTGTCCTAGTCCTCCTCCTGTTTACCCAGAGGGAGGGAGAATAAAAGCAAAAGCAACTGTTAAGCAAAGACTACACACAGAAACACTAGTTTGCCCATTTCCTGCTTTTAGAATCAGACACACAAGAGAAGGGAACAAGAAGATGACAGACTGAGATCTGTCCATCAGCCTTCATGACTTGAAAGTACACGTATGTTCTTATTTCTGCTGTCTTTTGGGCTTTTCTCTGGGTAGGATGAGACAAGTAGTGACACACAATTACAAAATATAATTTTTAAAAATGTGCAACCTTCAAAAGCATAAGCACTAATACCACTCTGTATCCCTTACCTTCAGCAGTAACTGGTATTTGGTTATTCTCTGAACAGGTTTCAGTAAGTAGGAATCCAAACTCAGCTTGTGATCAAGTTTCCTCTGACATTCCTAAAATGAATTTAGCACTTCGTTAATATATAAAGTCTTTCTTCTTTCAGCCTTAGAAACACTGAGAAAATATATCAATTTATAAATACAAATATTTTGAAGAAATAAATAAATATACCTGAAAAAATGCAGAGTCTGAAAACTGCCTCCATAAGCTTTCAGATCGGGGCTTATTTTGACAGTATTTTTCATAAATCTGGAAATCTTCCATCTGAATTTGGGGGAAAAGGTTGTTGTGAATTTGAGTACTGAACTTTTACTAAAAAGTACTTACAATTCTTAGGAATGCCTGCTTATGAGACTAAGAAAAACCAAGACAAACAACAGTAAAATTCCCTGGAACTTTATTGGCAAAAAATAGTTAAAATATTCACTATCATTTTAAAGGATATTATGAATTTGCACATTGTATTGCAGAATTTCAAAACAACCTTTTCTTATTAATTCTTGCTTCAGTTTAAATGTCTGTTAAATATGAACAAGCAGTGGCGGACTTAGAGTTAGTGGGGCCCTGTGCTCAGTTTCATTTTTGGGGCCCCTCCCTGGGACCCAGCCAAGAAAAAGGGTCTTCTCTCTTATCTCCCCCCTGCCCCAATTTTTCATTTTTTTTTAAATTCTTCCTCCTCCTACATGTAATAGGAAGTAAATGAAAATAAAGTGAGGTACCTTGATTGTTTTTGTAGTCTAATTTATTTTTCCACAGACCACTTGAAAATCGCTGGGAGTCTCAGCGGACCACTTAATAATCTTTCCAAATATTGTTTGTACCATTAGCTAACTACTGTAAAGCACTTTGGATCAGAGCACTTTATTAAAGGTAAAAAACATTGGGATGCGGGGTCTGGCTAGGACTTAGGGTGTTGGAGGAGGCTCAGGGCTGGGGAAGGAGGTTGGGGTGTGGAGCCCTTACCTGGGACAGCTCCCGTTTGGTGTGCGGACTGCAGGTGGCGATGTGGGGGCGGGGGGGTGCAGAAGTCAGGGGGATGGAGGTGTGTGAGGGGGTGCAGGAGTCAGGGCTGGGGGTGCAGGATCTGGAAGGGGGTTAGGGTGCAGGAGGGGACTCAGGGTTGGGGCGTGAAGCTCCCATCTGGTGTGAGGGATGCAGGTGGGAATGTGTGGGGAGTGTGCAGGAGCTCTCATTTGGTGCTCAGGGTGGGGATGTAGAGGGTGCAGGAGTCAGGGTGGGCATGGGGCTGGGCGAAGTGTGAGGGGGTGCAGATGTCAGGGCAGGGGGCTGGGGGTGGGGGTGGCTCCCAGCCTCCTGTCCCACTCCAGCCCCCTGCCCTGAGCAGCTCACGGCATGGGGGTAAGTGTAGGGGGAGTGCAGGCCCCTGCCTTTGCTCTGCCCTATCCCAATTCCCCCCCCTCCCCAAGGCCCTACCCCTGCCTCTTCTCAGCCTCCTCCCCCTCCCTCCCAGAGGGGCCTGAGTGCCAGCAAACAGCTGTTCGGAGGCAGTGGAAGCGCTGGGAGGGGAAGGGGTGGGAACACAGCATGCTCAGGGGAAGAGGTGGGGAGGGGGAGAGGGGTAGAGCTTGGCTGTCGGTCGGTGCAGAGCCTGCAGCAGGATCCCCAGGAGCCAGCAGGACCAAGCTTCTGCCCCTGCACATGCTCGGCCCTGGAGCCCTCTGTTGTTGGGGGGGGCGGGGGGGCCCGTGCCAGGGCACCCTGTGTTTCATTGTAAATCCGCCTTGTGTACAAGCCATATTATATATTTATATATATATATATATGTGAATCCCTTACTTAAACTAATATATGAAAAAGAAATAAGTCTCTATAGCATTATAATAGTAACCATAAGTATAAGCAAACAGTAATAAAATAGAGAGGTGCTCTTTAGAGGTAGGTTGCTATGTCACCAGCTGCATCCAGGTGGTAAAAGTTGCTGATGGCTAATCCATCACAAACCTTTGCTATCCATTCAGAAATAATCAGTGCTACTGCCATGAATAGACTCATGTGGTATACTCTTGTGGAGTGGGGCAAAGTCTTTGTAGCACATAATTTATTCAAATACTTTTTCAGTTTTTCTGTTTGGGAGTTATCTGTGTACAGATCTGAATTTGATTAATTTGTATATTAAATCACCCAACTGGTTGTGCATTAGTCAATGTCTTCACTGGGTTTTACTATTTATTATTCAAGGGTATGTCTGATCACATAAGCCATGTGGCATTATTTCTGCTCCGACTGTATGACTGAAACTTTTTAAAGTAGAGAAACGTTTGTGTTATATTCACATACGTATTTATGAACCTATCATCTTCTGGGTCAAATTTGCCCCTGTAGAGAGGGCCAAGACAAAGCCTAAGTTCTACTTTAGCCCTCTAAATAATTTAAATGGGGCTTACATGTTACATAGGCTTTATACTGGCCCTCTGCAGAGTAGTGAGTTTCATTTTCTGACCAAAAGTGCTACAGATTGTGAATATTATGAAAGCAAATGCAAGTTTTTATTTTAATGAATATTTGCTATTAGTTTTTTTATTGTAGTATTTACCCAGCTCTACTCTCTTTTCTGTTTCTTTTCTATTTCCTCTGTGAAGATAGCCCAGTTTCTTTGTGGCAAGCATCTTGAATATCATGTCTGGGTTTAACTTGGGGAAGAAAATAGTCTTTAAACCAGCAAACCTATTCATTCATTATATATATATTTTAAAAGCAACACTTACGGAGTCCTGCCCACTAGTTTAGGAGCAAACGCTGGTGTTAAACAACTGCTTCAAGTCACATGTGTAACTATAATAGCATTGAAAACATTCACCCACATGGATCACTATGTTAGCTAACAATTCAATGCTTTAAAACAGGGGTGGGCAAACTTCCTGGCCTGAGGGCCACATTGGGGTTGCAAAACTGTATGGAGGGCTGGGTAGGAAAGGTTGTGCCTCCCCAAATAGCCTGGCCCCTGCCACCATCCAACCCCTCCCACTTCCCACTCCCTGACTGCCCCCCTCAGAACCACTGACCCATCCAACCCCCCCCGCTTCTTGTCCCCTAACTGCCTCCTCCTGGGACCCCACCCCCTATCCAACTCCCCTGCTTCCAGTCCCCTGACTGCCCTGACCCCTATCCACACCCCCGCCCACTGACAGGCCCCCCAGGACCCCACACCTATCCAACCCCCCCATCCCCTGACCACCCCCAGAACCTCTGCCCCATCCAACTGCCCCTGCTCCCTGTCCCGACTGCCCCCCAGAACTCCTGCCTCAGCCAGGAGCTCAAAGGCTGGGTAGGATGGTCCTGCAGGCCACCATTGTTTGCCCATCTCTGCTTTAAAAGGCATGTTGGCTCATTCAGTGGAACAGTTAATGGGTCATTCAATTCTGACCTCTGAGTTGAAGAATTTGCATCAATTTAAAAAATGGATATTTGTCCTCATTTACAAAGAAAAAAATACTATTGTAAAAAAGCCCTCACAAATGCATTATAAAATATTAATGGCTGTAGCAAACAATGGCCCAATTTTAGTCTTGGCATGAACAGGTGCACTCAGTAAATTACAATGGCATTGCGCCTATTTTTATGTAACTCCTTTAGAGGGGAGTGTTCCTGAAATACCACAACGGGTCTCTAGTGGACTGACTCATTCACTACAGCATCTAAAGCTCATTTATGTTCTCTTCACTATGAAGGGTTTCCTTGGGTGCTGCCCTTGTAGGTGAACCAAGAACCCTGAGGAGAAAATGGAGAAGGCTGCAGCCAGACCTCAGAGCTGAGTTACATTTACAAGGCCTGAATTTGGCACTACGACTTCCCTATGAGGGAGTATCATCACAGTCTCAGTTCCAGAATGATAAATGGCATTAAAAGACCACAAGGCCCACCTCGACCCCTTTCTGTCCCCCAACTTCCCAACCTATCTCTGATCTTCCTCCTGCCTTCCAAACCCCTCAGACCCAGGAGCACGTTCCTGCACCCTCAACCGCTCATCCCCAGAGCCTGACCCCCAGCCGGAGCCCTAACCATCCTCCCCCTCACCCCCCACATCCAACCCCTTGCCCAAGCCCGGAGCCCCCTCCCTTACCCTGAACTCCTCATTTCTGCCCCCACCCAAGAGCCCACACCCCTAGCTGGAGCCCTCACTCCCTAATCCCAAATTTCGTGAGCATTCATGGCCCACCATAAAATTTCCATGCCCAGATGTGGCCCTCGGGACAAAAAGTTTGCCCACTCCAATCTAGTAAAACGCACTGTATACGATACATACCCTTTCCAGAAAACACCTTCCCACCAGCTCTGGGTATTCTATGTAATTTTCTAGTTCTTTCAAAAATACTCTATAAAGAAAATAACTTTGTCAGGTCATATGACAAAATATCCTAAATAAAGAACAGTTGTAATAACATAGACTTCCTTAGGCTCTCTCCATAGAATTCATTTTCTAAAGTTTAGGAAACATCAGAGCTGTAATATTGTACAAGTTGAACCTCTCTATTCCGGCTCTCCCTGGTCCGGCAAAATCCATGGTCTGGCATAGGTGCCGATTCTGTGGGTGCTCCAGGGCTGGAGCAGTCACAGGGAAAAATTAGCAGATGCAGAGCATCCACCAGCACCAAGCTCCCCCTTCTGCCCCCCTCCCTCTGCGCCTCTTGCATGCCAGTGGCTCCGCGCTTACCAACTATTCCTCCTCCTTCCCAGTGCTCTCAGAGCACCACAAATCAGCAGATTCGCAGCTCCAGGAGGGAGGGGGAGGACCTGGGGCTGGCAAGCTGGGCCTGGACATGGGGATAGCGGCTGGGACCTGGGGCCAGCAGCCAGGACTCCGAGTGGCAGCGGGTCCCCCCAGGTGGGGGGGGCAATGCTGGGCGCAAAGCCTGGGAGTGTTGTATCACTCCACCACACCCTACTTCCCATACCTATGGAGACCTGCTGGCACTCTGCATTGACCTGTTCGGCAAATTCCTGAGGGTGCTGGACTAGAGAGGTTCAACCTGTACTACAAAACTAAACATGCTCACCCATCTCATAATTTGAAAGGGACCACCAATTTAAAAATTACATTTCTGAAATTTTTGTTTAACCTACTGTTAGAAATTGTACAGAAGATTACTATAACTGAATGGGATTGGAGAAAAATGTTTTCTGTTTCTTTACTTTGTGCATCTGGCAGCATTTTGTGCTATTTCCTCTAGATAGTTTCACATTGTGTGTGGACTTTTCACCCCAAAAGAGTGAGAAAAATATTTAAAGAAATAGAAAAATGTGATTGTAAAACCACATACATTGGCCCAAGGGCAAGTATCGTATGTGAAATTACTTTTTAAAAAAACCTAACTAGATCACATGTTGGCAATTTTCTAATCAAAATTGTTGGCCAAATCCTACATGACTGTATAAGGAATGTAACAATTGTCCTTCATACTGAATTTTAAATTATATTTTTATCTTTCCTATACCAGTTCCAATTCTGCCCTGTGGGGGAAGATCTGCTAAACAGTAGCCATTAATTCAAACTCCTGTGAAAGGTCAATTTCCCTAATAGAGTGTAAATTCAGCAGCCATCACCATACAGAAGAATATCAAGGTTGGGATAAAATGGTTAGTGGCTGAGGCAAGAAGTTAATATTTAGCGGCAGGAAGAAAAGGCCCATATCCAGGGATCGGTCATGTTATTATGGAGTGATGACAGTAACTTTGTAATGGTTGCAAGACAGTTTGTATTATATTTGAAACTGTTAATTTCCCTCCATTAATGGCATGAGTGAAAGGACAGACTGCACACAGCAAAACACTGGTTGTTTTATGCTTTTTGCAGATATTAGATAGCTTCACACAGCTCTATGCAAGGTTCCTTGTCTCCCTTAGGTACTTTGCCTTCTTTTTCCTATGCAATATGGATTTAAATGTATCAGATACTGAGGATGGACTAAGTCAGCATCCTTTAATATGATTAAAAAAATCTGAGACCCCTCCCTCACCCAAGCAGTACTACATAAAATGGTATAACACAACTGAGAACATTCATTCTCTTACCCTCACCCATCCACTCACTCACAGCTTTTTTGATTGAACACAGACACTAACCTGTTGTGAAAGTGATAAATTTCTTCCATATTCCCAAACAAAATATCCTTCTTATTTAGGAGCCCTGGTGAAATGAGATGCATCATTAAAGGATTGTCCATCTCTGATGCATACCCCTGTGACATGGAGAGAGGCAGATTAATTAGTTCCAACACCTGTCTCCCTTCCACAAATCAGTCTACTAGCAGCCAATAACAGAAGATTTCTGCATCAATTATGTAATGTTAACACTTCCAACATTGCTCTTCTTGACTGCCATCAAAATGAATGCTCAGAAGGATTGTACACACATTCATAATCTCTAAAGAGTTAATTTGAAGAATTACTGAATGTTCTTGTTAAATAAGAATGCAACTAAGTTTACACAATCAATCACCGCATTCAAGGCAAAACTAGCATATTACCACATCATTTATTCGTATGTAATTTGCAATTTTTTCGTAACTCTTTGAAACTATCAGTTGAAATGTATAAAGCTAGCTATAGTGTCTATGCAACCTTAAATACTGATATTTCAGACGACTGTTCTTGCTCTCACCCACATTTATAACGCTACTGCCGATAACAAAAATCATTGCAGATCCTGTCCTTTAGCATTTTAACACACAAAAAAAATGCATACAAAGTTGTTTTAAGTCTGACTTTCAAATGTAGACATTATCCACTGGGCACCATGAGCCAGATTCTCTGGTCTAATCACCTAGCATAGTTCAGGAGGGGAGAATGCAAAGGTGGCTTTAGACCAGCACTGCTATTCCCTAAGCCCTGGGGACACTGGGGCAGTCTACCCAAAATGATTTCCAGACAGATAATACATAGGGCAAACAAGGTTTTTTTGGTATGGTACATTTGCTAGATTTTATTAATTAAAGGATAAACTACTGAAGGTGTCGGCTCCTCAGATGAGTAACTCCACCAACAGATATATGGATAAATAGACTTACCTCAAGAACACAAAGAAGTTCTTCCACATATGCTCGTTCAGTTTCAATAAGTTCATTAATTACATGGCTGTTAACAGAGATAATTAAGAAAGGACTGTTCATTTCACAGACTAATGAATCTCCTTATAAAATTCCTTAGCCTATTTTACAGACACAATTAATACGGAATATAAATATCATATTTGCATATCCATATTTTATGTCAAAATGTCTTTCCTAAAAATGGGAAGGGTGGTGGATGCTGTTTAAATCAGAAGATTATATACTGAGGCAGCAGATTGTGACATCAATCGCTCTAAGCCTGGGTTCTGCTTCATTTTCAAGTGCTGGAGGAGCTGGAGTCAGAGCTGCAATGTGCTACTCAAGATAGATTTTTACATTTTAAAATGGTCATTTGATATTCAAGCCATTTTATGCATCAGTATTTATGGCATAGGATGAAGAAATATCATGCCATGTCTCTGTCACATTTGTTTTCCACAGTTAACATGGATTTCTTTTCCTCACTATGGTTTTGGGTGGGTGAAGTGTCATATGCTCGTGAACACATGGAACTAACAGTGATGGCTGGAGTTGGCTGTAGTGAAGGATTTTTCAGATAGGTGAGCCCATACATTTCAGTCTGCAAACCCTGTTATGCCAACCCCAGATCTGTACCGGACCAAGATTACTAATTTTGGAATTCATATGGTGGTTCTGTGATGTGGACAAAGGAATACTAGGGACTTTCTTGAGATTTCCCCAGCATAGAGTTTAAGGCCAGAAGGGACTGACAGCTCATATAGTCTGCATGCATCCGACGAAGTAGGTATTCACCCACGAAAGCTCATGCTCCAATACGTCTGTTAGTCTATAAAGTGCCACAGGACTCTTTGCTGCTTTTACAGATCCAGACTAACCCTCTACCCCTCTGATACTTAGTTCCCATAGTCTGACACTCGTATATCACAGGCCACTAACATCACATCCAACAGCCAAAATTAGAACAAAGTACCACAGTATCATAAACAGATAGCTAAGGGTTAATGTTCTTTTACCTGTAAAGGGTTAACAAAGGGAACCAAACACCTGACCAGTGGACCAATCAGGAAACAAGACTTTTTCAAATCTGGGTGGAGGGAAGTTTTGGGTGTGAGTTCTTTGTTTTGTCTTGGTTTGGTGACCCTCTCGGCTCTGAGAGTGATCTTTCTATCTCCAGGCTTTCTAATCTTCTGTTTCCAAGTTGTAAGTACGAGGATAGTAAGACAAGAGGTTTATATATTTTTTTTGTATTTACATGTGTGTAGTTGCTGGAATGTTTTAAATTGTATTCTTTTTGGATAAGGCTGTTTATTCATTTTTTCTGTTAAGTAATTGACCCTGTATATTGTCACCTTGATACAGAGACCATTTTATGCCTTTTTCTTTCTTTTTATATAAAGCTTTCTTTTTAAGACCTGTTTAAGTGTTTTTCACTGGTTAAGGCTAAGAAACGAAGGAAGGGGGAACATCTCTGTGTTAGATTTACAAAGCCTGACTTTGCATACCCTCTGGGTGAGGGGAGAGAGAGATTTAATCTCTTGGTACTTGTATTTCAAGGACTTGAAGCAGGGAATCTCCTAGGGAACCCAGGGCAGGGAAATCTGGGAGGAGGTAAAGAGGGGGAAGGGAAGTGGGTTATTTCCCTTGGTGGTGAGACTCAGGGCATCTGAGTCTTGGGGTTCCCCAGGGAAGGTTTTGGGGAGACCAGAGTGAGCCAGACACTGGAATTCTGGCTAGTGGCAGCAATATCAGATCCAAGCTGGTAATTAAGTTTGGAGGTTTCATGCTAGCTTCTCACGTTCTGAACTCTAAGGTTCAGATCTGAGTAGGACAGTTATGACAACAGCCTGTAGGAGACCAGACCATTAGATCAGGCAGAAAATTGGGACAAATTATTTCGTGATCCCACATACGCTCAGCATGTGAGCCTGAGCACGTGTGCAAGAATTAGCCAGCCAAGCCCCTGAGAGAATTCTCAGTACCACCTCAGAGCACTGGCTCACCCAATCCAGTGTCCCATCTCCAGCAGTGGCCATCTCTAATGCTTCAGAGGAAGGAGAAAAAAACCCACTGGAATACACTGGGGCAAGGGAAACCTTTCCTGACTCCGGCAGGGGACTAGCTGAAGTCCTGAAGAATCAGATTTTAGGCACAAACAACATGAACTGGAAGTGACCCCCACATCTGCTGAGCCCTAACCCCTACCACCACAAGCAACCCCATCCTACAGTCCCACTCAAATTTGTCAGTCTCACTCCTAAAACTGATTAAGTTGCTTGCTGCCCACAACTCCTACCGGGAGGCTGTTCAGAAACACTCCTCATGCTTAGAAACCTCCTTCTAATTTCCAGCCTAAATGTATTGATGCCCAATTTTTACACATTTGTCCTTCATTTTAAACACAGATCAACCAGCCACACAAATTTCAGGAAAAATCATCTGAAAATTGCAAAGTATGGTGACCAAAACTTTTGGCAGTTTATTTAAGTCTTGATAACTTTTCAAACCTCTAATACCTATCTGAACTGAAACTTTAAAATCTCCTTTCACTTATGCATTTATTATGGAAAGTTGGCCTAGAGAAAGTAAAATTAGGTACATGGTACAACCAAAACACAATCTGCAGACTAAAAATGGGAAAATATCGTCCAATGTAGCCCACAGAGCACAACTGATTCACTTCCACTATCTTAGATTACCTTCCACAAGTCTGGAGCAGAGTTCGGCAATCTGTGGCACGCAGCTTGTCAGGGTAAGCAACCAATGGAGGCTGTGGGAAGACATTGCCAGCACATCCCTCAGCCTGCGCCGCTTCCCGCAGCCCCCATTGACCTGGGACAGTGAATCACGGCCAATGGGAGCCGCGATTGGCCAAACCTACAGGTAAACTAACCGGCCTGGCCCACCAGGGTGCTTACCCTGGGTGGGCTGCATGCCAAAGGTTGCTGATCCCTGGTCTGGAGGCTTGATTCAGAGAAACACATGAAAGCTCAGATGCTTTTCTGAATCGTAACCAAATGTAAAACTAAACAGTTTTCTTAAGGTTCACTTTTCAAAAGTTACAGCATCATCTTAATATCTGTTGATTTAATCTTGTCATAAACAAGGGGATACTTAAACAATCCCAGCAAGTTGCAGTCCTGCGCCAGTGGAGAAGACAACTGCAATGGGGGGGAACGTCATGCTCAATGTGCAGATGAAGATATTCTTTTACAGAAGGTTTATACAGCTGGTTGAAGGAAGCAGAGCACAAAACCAACCATGAATAAGGCTGGAATATGCAATTTTGAGGAGTTTAAGAAATCTAGATCCTCCCATATCATTCTTGCTAAAGGAAGATGACTTGTAAGGGACCATGCAAGATGGAAGTCCATTTTACGCACTTCCATGACATCATAGTCATGTGAATCTGCTGAACCAAATGGTAATGGTAGACCTTGATAAGTCCAATCAGAACAACATGCTGGCTGTTGTACATCAAGCTGTACTCACCTTCGTAACACAGCTAGGTTTTCTTCATCATCCATCACAGATCCACCTCTGCTTTGACGGATTTCACTCATTTCACACTGGAACACAACGTGAAAAATATGTCAGAGGGAAAATAGGAAAATGTACTTCCAATCTATTTGCTATACCATTGACATATGGAACTATTATTTTATTTATAACAGAGGCTGCAACTATTAACAATGAAGGTAACTATGAGGCAAATTCAAGGGCAAAAGAATGAAAGTTTATCAGATGGTCTCGAGGAACATCAGAACATTTGGATAAATGGAGTGTCCCACAAAAGAGGAAGCCAGCCCACCAGTTTAGAAAGGTTCTGCTTTTACTTTTCTTCCAAGCAAAAATGATCTCAGGGCAATGGTACAATCCTAGAGGACAAAACAGAACTCTGTTTTCACCACAACTTGATTTACCAGAGCTCTCGTCTGGGGCTCTCTGTGTTTCTTTGAGTTCTGTGACTTCACAAAGCACTGTGACTTTCTCTAGTTCTCTGTGTGCGCGCGCTTGCACACTGGAGAGAATGATCAAGAAAAAACAAATGCAGAATTACTTTTAGTCTTCTGTAGTTCATCCTCCGGAACATGTTATCTTCTGTGTTGGACACATAGTCAGAGCCTCTTTGAAGACCTGGTACAGAATCAAACAGCAGCTGTTAAACTGGAGCAGGTTTGACAGAGGTCTTTTGTATAACCACAGACAACTTAAATTCTCTTCAAGTTCATTGGTGTAGTGCAGGAACCTGACTTAATAGCTTTTTGCAGCAATTTACCTGGAGGGAGACAAGGAGATTTTACAAAGACTTCAGGTCTTGGTGCCACTGGCTGAACTGGACGGGTCTGCTTAGCTGCCAGTTTTTTAAGGCTCATTTGTCTCTTTTGAAACATTTCTTCCATGCTTTCCTGCTTTTGAAAAACTTTTTGCACATGTTCCTGTAGAAATAGCATAAAATCATCACGATTCTGAATAAACTTACAAGTCATGCTGTCATTTATGGTACAATAACCTCCAATATGTGCAGCTTTTATACAGCATACAAAAAGGAACATGTAGAAATAATGTTCTAAACTTTAGAGAGAAATTCTTCCCTCATTCTAACTAAAATATAATTTATAATGCCAGACTGAGATATTTAGTTCCAATTACATTAGTGTACATCACCATCAAAATATTTCACTGCTGACTAGGTTGTAAATTTAGGGAAATCAAATAAATTATGACTGATTCAAACTTCCACATTAATGGTAAAGGTTTCAAAAGTATGTAAGTGGCATATGAGTCTAAGTTCCTATTTTTAAAACTGACTTCAGCACTTATGAGCTTATCATCATTGAAAGTCAGTGGAGCTTCGGGTACATCTACACTACCTGCTGGATCGGCGGGTACTGATCAATCTATCGGGGATTGATTTATCGCGTCTAGTGTAGATTTAATAAAATCGATCCCTGATTGCTCTGCCGTCGACTCCGGAACTCCACCGCAGCGAGAGGTGGAAGTGGAGTCGACGGGGGAGTGGCAGCGGTCGACTCGCTGCTGTCCTCACGGCCAGGTAAATCGACCTAAGATACGTTGACTTCTGGTATGCTATTCGCACAGCTGAAGATGTGTATCTTAGGTTGACTTCCCTGCCCCCAAGCGTAGACCTAGCCTTAGACTCTTAAGTGCCAGAGTCACTTTTGAAAATGGGACCTATACTCCTATGTCACTTAAGGATTAAGGACAACTTAATTACATCACATAATAGAATAGCTAAGAATGGTAAGAGACACACGAGAGTGACATTGCATTTAGAACAATTCATTTTTCTAAAGAGCATACACGTCACAGAATCAGTATTTGCTAACATGTAACACAAGAACTCATTTGATAGAATCTCTTTTGAACACTACTATCCAAGAAACTAGGGCCACTGCTACATATCCCTGATGTATTTGGCAGCAAACCAGAGGCAGGAGTTGGGGGTGGGGGGCAGACACAATCAAGCTAGAGGCATGTTTGTCTTGTGACTCCCAGTCACATCCACTGGTGCATGGTGGCCTGGAAGAGGTAGAATTGCTAACTATTCTATACTGAAGTTGTCATAGCAGGTGGCCTTGGCTGCTGCAGGGGAAGTCTTTAAAGGGGAAGACCATCCCTTCCTCCTCCATACCCCAATAAATAAAAGCAATTCTGGGTTCACATAAAAGTAGGGCTGGGCTAGAGTAATACTGGTGCTGTAGTTCCCAGAGGCCCCCAAGAGCTGCTGCCAGCTACTGCAGGTGGAGTTGGTGAGTAGAATGAGCAATCAGGCTCAAAGTGCCAACAACAGTTCAGTGCCCTAGGAAGCCAGCTATGCGGTTTACCATTAACATCAGCCCTGCAAGAAACCAAATATAAAATTAACACTGACTAAACATATGTGCACATGCATAAATCCTAAGGGTACCATTAGGTCCTGGTTGAGAATGGGTTCATATAGTTGATAAACTTTATTCGGTTCCTTGATTTTATTGTCTGCCCCTGTGTCCAGGAATTTCTCAATCTCCTGCAAAGCTGATTCTGCGCCCTCCTGGGACTGGCATTTGTCTACAGGTTGTGACGCTAGCAGGTAAATGCCTTCATCACACCACCTCATGGACTGGAAACACACAACAAAAACAGGACAGAGAACACATCAGTGGAAACACTTAAGTGAATGGTTAGCAGAATACATTTCACACATTTACAAAATGTTCAGCTATGTGAGAGGGGAAAAGTCAGATTTCTGATTTTTTTTCCCTCCCTATTAGCAAATGCCCGTTTTACACTGGAAACATTCTTCCTCTGCTGGTCATTATTTACTTCGCAAACATATGGGATCATCACGTTTGCAATATTATTATCAAGTGAGATGGGAAGCAGAACTATTTCATATAAAATTTACCTTCTCCAATAGACTATGCAGTTCCAGAGATTTATTAAGACCACCTCTCCTCTTTTCTATCTCTGTAGCAACTGCATCACAGAGATGATGGAGCTCATTGCACTTGGGAAGAATGGAGTCCACAGCATAGTGGTTATTTTGAACAAGCTGGTCACCTTGAGAAGCTAGCACCCTAGCGTTTTCTAAGGATTCCTAAGAAAGCAAAACATTTTTAAAATACTAGATTTAGTTAGAATGTTAGAGTTAACATTCTTTAAAAAGCTCCCAAAATAAAACTCAAACATGTATTCTGCTATGGAAAAGTGCATTTATTTGCTATGCAAATAATTTCATTTATTAAATTGTTAACTGTTGCATTGTCTAATAAATAAAGTTGTTTTCCTGTCTTTCCAGATGTCCAAATACTTCGGTGCTCCTTTTCAATATAGTACTTGTGTGCTTCACAAACATGAATGGATTTAATCTCAACACTTGTGCAGTCAGAAGTACTATCATTATTTTACAGATGGGGAACTGAGGCACAGAGATTAAATGCCTTGTTCAAGGTCACATATGAAAGCTGTGACAGAGCCAGGAATCAAACCCACATCTCCTGAATCCCAGACCAGTGCCTTAACCACAAGGCTTTACAATGGTTATCCATATGGACATAACTATTCCTCTACAAAATATACATAAGGAAACTGAAAAGAAAATATTCTCCATTTATGTGTCCACACTAGAAATGTTTGCCAGTCACATTTTTAATGTTTTTGATAGTCTTATTAGTTCTAAATTTTAATGACATTGGTTGTTTTAATCATTGGAAGGAAAGACACATTCTATCCAGTTCTGAGTTTTGGCTTTGGGTCATAAAATACATTCACTAACTAATTCTTCACTTTTTTTCCCCAAAAAACAAAAATATACTGTAGACTAAGAAATATGGAGAAATTGCAAGAACATACACGTGATTTTTCTTCAAAGTTGGCAAGATCCTTCAGAATGTGCTCCACATGTGAAACACTGTTTCCCACATCTGTGAAAGCAGATAACCTCTCGGACGCAATACTCAAAGCTGCTTTGACCTGAAATGAGAGACAACTGTATATCCAAGAGGGTGATTTCACCTGCCTCATTAATAAGACTAGTGCTATACAGCCAGCATAATATGCTGCTACATGAGAACTGGTTTGGAAGAAACCACTGAACAGCTATGCCCATTGGTCAGTGGAGATCAGAACATTGCAAGGAGAATACACTTTGTCTTTAGAGAGAAGCATTCAAACCAATGAGGCTCCTACTTATATCCCTAGTGACCTGAAGAAGAGCTCTGTGTATCTCAAAAGCTTGTTTCTTTCACCAACAGACACTGGTCCAATAAAAGATACTACTACACCCACCTAGCCTCTCTCAAACTCTGGGACCAACATGGCTGCAACAACACTGCAAACATCACAGCCTAATGGTAATCCCTGAAGTATCACTGACAGTAACTGACTGCCCAGAGGGTATATACTGTGATAGTGGAATGTAAGACCAAGGCAAGTACAAGAAAAAAGTTTGGAAGAAAACTTTCAATTGCACATGAAAGACACATAAATAGGTAAGGGAAAAAATACATTGCTTTAAGGATTAGAGGGCGTTGAATGTAAATAATCTGGGAAGTGTTTTTGCATCCTTTGGGAATGAAGGAGGTGACAAATGTAAAATATTAAAACATCATCAAGAAACTCTCACCTCTCTAAAAGTTTGTTCAAAATTTCGAAGCTGTACACACTGCTCAAGCTTTTGTTGGTGTTTAGCCCAAAATTCATCAAAGGCAATCTCTGTTTCATCTAATTGAGCCAGAAGCCTAAAAGAAAGTTCAGGATTAAAGTGATGGTTACAGTCTAAGAGACAATAGCATACTTTAGTGGACAACTCAAAGCTTCCCTTTAAGTAAATCTTTTTCTAAGCAATCAGATGGACTAATGTTAGCAGTACAGTAGACAGTGTTCCTATACTATTAGGCAGCTTTTCCTCATTTCTGATATTGCATGTAAGTGGTTTCTTGAATAATACTGATGTAAAACAGAAATCCACCATGAATGTTAGCATTCATGGAAAACTGATAGCAATGGCTAGATCTAGATGCGGCACATACCCACATCTAAGTTCTGGTTTGTAATACCCTTTATACTTCTCTCTCCTGTGCAGAGACTTTCAATCTGCAGTTTACAAGTGTGATAAATAAGAACTTGTTCCACTTGTAATTTAAGACAGGTTTGAACCCAAATGTTTTATGTCTATTTTACTGTTCAACCTACCTATGTATATAGACGTGAATATTGCACTTAGCACTATGGTATCTGAGTACTTATCCTTACAATGTACATTTCTGTAATTAGAATATAACAATATGGCATCAGCTCAGGATTGAGGTGTATTTTGCCTCACTTACAGCATCACAAAAATTCACCAGAATTTTGAAAAAATTTTTTTTGAAGCATTTAGGAGTTGGATGAATTAAATTAAAATTAATTCAGAAGAGGAGTTTATATGGACTCTGTAGTTCACTCCAGGTTTCCTCTGATATCACAGCTACGTGGGACATTTTGGATAAACTACTCAAAACAATGAACAGAGGCTTGTAGGTAACTAATTGCAGCGATGGGAGAAATGAAGTTGTTTCTGCCAAACTCTGTTAGTTGGAATGCCAAGCTCTTCAAAATGAAAATGCTGGAACTAAAGCAAATATATAGGAACACAAAATGACACACAGAAACAACTTAAAATATCATCCTGGGGAAATTATCTTTGTTTTTATAATACTGTTCAAATTTGTATCTCTGTGTTATAGTCATATAAGGGTTTAAAATTTGGCAGTAAATTAAGACAAAACACAAGAAAAGTTAATATCTAACACTTAACTCTACTGGTTTGATTCTATTTTTTATATCAGGCACTTAGCAATTGCTTAAAAAATGTTTAATTAAGCTCATGTAAAAAGGCCAGCAATACACCAAAAGCTCTGCCCTCACCCATGCATAAAAGGTACTCCTGGTGGAATTCTGCATCAAAAAATTAAAAATTCTGTGCATAATATTTTAAAATTCTGCAAAATTCTGAAAATTTTATTTGTCAAAAACACCATTACATGATCATGGCAGTTTCAATTATTTTTAGGGCTGTTAAGCGATTAAAAAATTAATCATAATTAATTGCACTGTTAAATAGAATACATTTATTTAAATATTTTTGGATGTTTTACTACACTTTCAAATATATTTATTTCAATTACAACACAGAATATGAAGTGTATAGTGCTCACTTTATATTTATTTTTGATTATAAGTATTTGCACCGTAAAAAGCAAAAAAATTGTATTTTTTAATTCACCTAATAAATGTCCTGTAGTGCATTCTCTTTATCATGAAAGTTGAACTTACAAATGTAGACTTATGTACAAAAAATTGCATTAAAAATAAAACAAACAATGTAAAATTTTAGAGCCTGCAAGTCCACCCAGTCCTCCTCCTTGTTAAGCCAATTGCTCAGACAAACAAATTTGTTTACATTTGCAGGAGATAATGCTGCCCACTTCTTGTTTACAATGTCACCTGAAAGTAAGAGGTATTCTCATGGCACTGTTGTAGCCAGCGTCACAAGATATTTATGTGTCAGATGTGCTAAAGATTCATATGTCCCTTCATGCTTCAGCCACCATTCCAGGAGATGTGCATCCATGCTGATGACAGATTCTGCTGAATAACCATCCAAAGCAGAGAGGACCAGTGCATGTTCATTTTCATTTTCTGAGTCAGATGCCACCTGCAGAAGGTTGATTCTCTCTTTTGGTAGTTCGGATTCTGTAGTTTCTGCATTGGAGTGTTGCTTTTTTAAGACATCTGAAAGCATGCTTCACTCCTCCCGATTTTGGAAGGCACTTCATATTCGTAAAGCTTGGGTCGAGTGCTGCAGCTATCTTTAAAAATCTCACATGGGTACCTTGTTTGCATTTTGTCAAATCTGCAGTGAAAGTGTTCTTAAAATAAACAACATGTGCTGGGTCATCATCCGAGACTGCTTTAACATGAAATATATGGCAGAATATAGGTAAAACAGAGCAGGGGACATACATTTCTCCCCCGAGTTCAGCCACAAATTTAATTAACGTATTGCTTTTTTAATAAGCATTATCAGCATGGAAGCATGTCCTCTGGAATGGTGGTCAAAGCATGAAGGCGCATATGAATGTTTAGCATATCTGGCACGTAAATACCTTGCAATTCCGGGTACACAAGTGCCATGCAAATGCCTATTCTCACTTTCTAGTGATATTGTAAAGAAGAGGGCAGCATTATTTACTGTAAATGTAAACAAACTTGTTTGTCTTCGTGATTTTGTTTTTGAATGCAGTTATGAAACAAAAAAAAATCTGCATCTGTAAGTTGCACTCTCACGACAAAGAGATTGCACTACAGAACTGATATGAGATGAACTGAAAAATACTATTTCTTTTGCTTATCATTTTTACAGTGCAAATATTTGTAATAAAAAATAACTACACTTGGATTTCAATTACAACATAGACTATAATATATATGAAAATGTAGAAAAACATCCAAAATATTATTGCATTTCAATTGGCATTCTATTGTTTAACAGTGTGATTAAACCTGCCATTAATAGAGATTAAGTTTTTTTTTAATTGCAATTAATTTTTTGATTAATCAACAGCCCTAATTATTTTGGTAATTTTTTTTTTCAAAATACTTGTCAGCAGGTATGTCTGTAACAATACAGACACAAAAAATTCCTCCAGAAGTACAGAGCTAAAGAAACCCCCTATGAAAACCCAGTTCCTGTTTCTCTGCCCCTTTCCCTTCCCCCTCCCAGAACCCAAGCATGACGTCAGACACCAGGACGCCTCCCACCCTAGAACCCAGATTACACCCCCCAGAGCCCAGATGTGGCTACCCCCCAGCCCAGATACCCACTCTCCCCCCAGAGCCCAGCCAGGGCCCCCCTTTTCCCAGATACCCACACCGACTCCCCACCAAAGCGCAGCCATGGAACAGCCCACACACCTGCCCTCCTACCCCCCAGAGCCCAGCTGGGCCCCCACCCTGCCTAGATACCCTTTACTCCTCAAAGCCCAGGGAGAAACAGCCTGATGCTGGGACCCAGACTTTATGGAGTTTCCTGCACACTGCAGTCTCCATTCCTCAGGGTGTGCTAGGAACTGCAGCTGATGGGAACCCTCTATCTCCCTCTCCCCCTGGCAGTGTCTTCTATGTGCATGCTGGGCTCTGCTGGATCCAGTGGCCCCAGAAGCACTGCAGCCCATTTCTGTGGGAGAAAGGAAATTCCGCGCACACAACATTAAATTCTGCAAAATTCTGCATTGCGCAGTGGCACAGAATTCCCCCAGAGGTAATTAAGGGAAAATAACTCTCTCCATTTCAATCACCTTCTCAGACAAAATCTGAGTAAATATATAGCACGCTCTATGTACCCCAAGATCAGCTAAGATGGTCTCCTAAGCCTAAAGGGTGAGAGTTCCAGAGTCATGAGCCCTCCACTGAGACCATCTTGCCTCCAAGCCAGTTGTCAGCTGGATAGTCCCAGCCAATCTCAACTGTCAGGTATGAGTGAGAGGAGATAGGAAGTCTAAACTAACCAGGAATCAAATAAAGTTCTTAATGGTCAAAACCTACACACTGAATTGACAGTCAAAGTAGATTACAGAACAATGTTATGTGCCATGCATCATACATTATTAAGCGAGGAGCCACTACATTCTATTCTGCATTAGCTGAAGTTTCTGGGTGGCCTTTTAACTTATCCCAAGCAGACCACATTGCACCGCTCAAGCTAGAGCAATGGCTCTCAAACTTTCCAGTCTACTGTACTTCTTTCAGGAATTTGATTTGTCTTGCATACCCCCAGGTTTCACCTTACTTAAAAAGTACTTGCTTACAAAATCAGACACAAAAATACAAAAAAAGTGTCACAGTCACACTATTACTGAAAAACTGCTGACTGACACACTCATTTTTACTACACCTCTACCTCGATATAATGCTGTCCTCGGGAGCCAAAAAACCATACCACGTTATAGGTGAAACCGAGTTATATTTAACTTGCTTTGATCCACCGGAGTGCGCAGCCCCGCTCCCCCGGGGCACTGCATTACCACATTATATCCGAGTTCGTGTTATATCAGGTTGCGTTATATCCGGGTAGAGGTGTATATAATTATAAAATAAACCAACTGGAATAAAAATACTGTACTTACATTTCAGTGTGTAGTATATAGAGCAGTATAAACAAGTCATTATCAGTATGAAATTTTAGTTTGTACTGATTTCTCTACTGCTTTTTACGTAGCCTGTTGTATAACTAGGGAAATATCTAGATTAGTTGATGAATCCCCTGGAAGACCTCTGCGAACTCCCGGGGTACACATACCCTTGGTTGAGAACCACTGATTTAGAGGTACCAAGGACATGAATGTCTCTGATGAAGTCTGTATCTGAGGCCTGGTCTACACTACGCATTTAAACTGATTTTAGCAGCATTAAACCAATTTAACGCCGCACTCGTCCACACTACAATGCCCCTTATATTGATATAAAGGGCTCTTTACATTGGTTTCTGTACCCCTCCCCGACGAGAGGAGTAGCGCTAAAATCGATACTACCATATCGGATTAGGGTTAGTGTGGCCGCAAATTGACGGTATTGGCCTCCGGGCGGTATCCCACAGTGCATCACTGTGACCGCTCTGGACAGCAGTCTGAACTCTGATGCACTGGCCAGGTATACAGGAAAAGCCTCGCGAACTTTTGAATTTCATTTCTTGTTTGGCCAGCGTGGAGCTGTGATCAGCACAGGTGACCAAACAGAGCTCATCAGTACAGGTGGCAATGCAGTCTCCTGAGAATTGAAAAAGAGCTCCAGCATGGACCGCACGGGAGGTACTGGATCTGATCGCTATATGGGGAGAGGATTCAGTGCTAACAGAACTCCGTTCCAAAAGACGAAATGAAAAAATATTTGAAAAAATTTCCAAGGCTATGATGGAAAAAGGCCACACCAGGGACTCAGTGCAGTGCAGAGTGAAAGTTAAGGAGCTCAGACAAGCCTACCAGAAAACCAAAGCAGCAAACGGAAGGTCCAGGTCAGGGCCGAAAACATGCCGCTTCTACGCTGAGCTGCATGCAATTTTAGGGGGCTCTGCCCCCACTACCCCACCCCTGTCCGTGGATTCCGAGGTGGGGGTTGTAATCTCAACCATGGCTGAGGATTCTGCGGAGGGGGAAGATGAGGAGGAGAAGGAAGAGGAGGATGACCTTGCAGCGAGCACATAGCACTCCGTTAGCCCCAACAGCCAGGAGCTTTTTGTGACTCAGACAGAATTACCCTCCCAGCCCTCCCAGGCCACTAGCCCAGACAGTGAAGCCATGGAAGCGACCTCTGGTGAGTGTACCTTTGCAAATATAAAACATGGTTTAAAAGCAAGCATTTTTTAATGATTGATTTGCCATGAGGACTTGGGATGCATTGGCGGCCAGTAAAGTTACTGGAAAAGTTTGTTAACATGTCTGGGGATGGAGCGGAAATCCTCCAGGGACATCTCCATGAAGCGCTCCTGGAGGAACTCCAAAAGCCTTTACAGAAGGTTTCTGGGCAAGGCAGCCTTGTTCTGTCCACCATGGTAGGACACTTTACCACGCCATGCATGTAGCAAGTAATCGGGTATCATTGCATGACAAAGCATAGCTGTGTATGGTCCCGGTGATTGCTGGCATTCAAGAAACATCCGTTCTTTATCTCGCTCTGTTATCCTCAGCAGAGTGATATCGTTCATGGTAACCTGGTTGAAATTCAGGAATTTAATTAAGGGGACAGAGATGGCCATTTTCCTACTAGGCTGTTGCTTAAAAGAAATCCTTCCTTGCACGTAGCCAAGCGGGGGGAGGGGAGGAAGGATAGAGCTAAGCTTTTTTGCGTCTGGCTAGCAGGAATCGTCCCAGCTACCAGCCACGCAGTGGGGGGCGGAAAGGGGGGTGATTAGCAGTGATCTTCCATGATACCAGCCATGCGGTGGGGGGAGGGGTAAAGCAATCATCCTGGAGAATTGGATGGTGGGGGGGTTGGCTTCTGCTGCTGCATGTTAACAGAAAAGAAGCATCAGAGGGCACTCTGTATATGAAGGCTGGAGAAGCCGAAAGACAATGGCTTACCATGGCCACATGCAAGCTGAATTCTGATGCCCGGACCTGCGTCTGTGAGATCTGTAACACCAGAGCCGCAAGCACTCAATATTAAGATGCAAAATGCGACCTTTTGGTGAAATCACATATGCTATGTAAGGTGAATAGTGTTCACTGTGAAAGAGTTTAACCACTGTTCTGTAAAATGTATCTTTTTAAATACTTCTCTCCCTTTTTTCCCTCTCTCATGCAGCTGCACATTTTTCAAGCCTCCCTACTCCATCCCAAAGGCTCCCTCCAATAAGGCGGAGGAAAAAGAAGACGCGAGACGAAATGTTCTCGGAAATCATGGAAATAACTCGCAATGAAAGAGCTCATCTGAACGAGTGGAAGGATGTGGTAGCAAAGTACAGGAAAGATGCCAGTGAACGTGAGGACAGGAGGGATGAACGTGAGGACAGGAGAGACGCTCGAGATGAGAGGTGGCGGCAGGAAGATCAGAGGTGTAGGCAGGAAGATCAGCGGTGGCGGGATGTAGCGCTGGAGCTGCTGTGTGCTCAAACTGATATCCTCCGACGTCTGGTGGATCTTCAGGAAGAGCAGTGGGGTCACAGAGTGCCGCTGCAGCCCCTGTGTAACCACCCTCACCACGTTCCATATCTTCCTCACCCAGACGTGTAAGAACGCGTGGGGGAAGGCTTCGTGCACCCGCCCATTCCACCCCAGTGGACAGTCCAACCAAAAGGCTGTCATTACATAGAAATGTATTTAATGGCCTTTTCCTTCCCTCCTATGCTCCTCCCAAACCACACCCGGGATACCTTGTCAGTTCTCTGCCTCTTTTTATAATTACTTTTTAATAATGAATACATGATTTTTAAACGATAGTGACTTTATTTCCTTAAGCAAGCTCTAATCGAAGGGGGAGGGTGGGTTGCTTACAGGGAAGGAGTCAATAAAGGGGGGGCATTCATGAAGGGGAAACACACACAGCAGTCACACCGTACCCTGGCCCGTGATGAAACTTGTTTTCAAAGCTTCTCTGATGTGCACCGATTTGTGGTGTGCTCTTCTAAACGCCCTGGTATCTGGCTGCGTGTAATCAGCGGCCAGGTGATTTGCCTCAGCCTCCCACCCTGCCATAAAGGTCTCCCCCTTACTCTCACACAGATTGTGGAGCACAAAGCAAGCAGCAATAACAAAGGGGACATTGGTTTGGCTGAGGTCTGAGGGAGTCAGTAATGTGCACCAGCGCGCCTTTAAACGGCCAAATGCACATTCTACCACCATCCTGCACTTGCTCAGCCTGTAGTTGAACAGCTCCTGACCACTGTCCAGGCTGCCTGTGTATGGCTTCATGAGCCATGGCATCAAGGGGTAGGCTGGGTCCCCCAGGATAACGACAGGCATTTCAACATCCTCAACTGTTATTTTCTGGTCTGGGAAGCAATTCCCTTGCTGCAGCATTTTAAACAGAGTAGTGCTTCTGAAGACACGAGCGTCATGAACCCTTCCTGACCATCCCACGTGGATGTTGGTGAAACGTCCCTTGTGATCCACCAGTGCTTGCAGCACCATTGAAAAGTACCCCTTGCGGTTTATGTACTGGGTGCCCTGGTGCTCCGGTGCCAAGATAGGGATATGGGTTCCATCTATGGCCCCCCCACAGTTAGGGAATCCCATTGCAACAAAGCCATCCACTATGACCTGCACGTTTCCCAGAGTCACAACCTTTCGTAGCAGCAGCTTAATGATTGCTTTGGCTACTTGCATCACAGCAGCCCCCACAGTAGATTTTCCCACTCCAAATTGATTCCTGACTGATAGGTAGCTGTCTGGCATTGCAAGCTTCCAGAAGGCTATTGTCACTCGCTTCTCCACTGTGAGGGCTACTCTCATCTTGGTATTATGGCGTTTCAGGGCAGGGGAAAGCAAGTCACAAAGTTCCATGAAAGTGCCCTTACGCATGCGAAAGTTTCGCAGCCACTGGGAATCGTCCCACACCTGCAAAACTATGCGGTCCCACCAGTCTGTGCTTGTTTCCCAGGCCCAAAATTGGTGTTCAATGGCAAGAACCTGCCCCATTACCAGCAGGATCTCCAAAGCGCAGGGGCCCGTGGTTTGAGATAATTCTGTGTCCATGTCCTCCACACACTCATCGCTGTGCTGCCATAGCCGCTACTTCCTGCTCGCCTGGCTTTGCAGGTCCCGGTTCAGCATAGACTGCATGAGAATGCGCGAGCTGTTTACAACGTCCACTATTGCAGTATTGATCTGAGCAGGGTCCATGCTTGCTGTGCTATGGCGTTCGCACAGTTCACCCAGGAAAAAAGGCACAAAATGGTTGTCTGCTGCTTTCATGAAGGGAGGGGTGAGGCTGTACCCAGAACCACCCGTGACAATTTTTGCCCCATCAGGCACTGGGCTCTCAACCCAGAATTCCAAGGGGCAGGGGAGACTGCCGGAACTATTGGATAGCTATGGGATAGCTACCCACAGTGCAACGCTCCAGAAATCGACGCTAGCCTCGGACCATGGACGCACACTGCCGAATTAATGTGCTTAGTGTGGCCGCATGCACTCGACTTTATACAATCCGTTTTATAAAACCGGTTTATGTAAAATCAGAATAATCTCGTAGTGTAGACGTACCCTGAAAGACTACAACCTTCTATCTGATGATGAAGGAAGAAAAGCACTCTGCTAGTTGCTATACAGACATGCAGAACAGCTGGTGACCTAACATGACTCCTAGGTTCTTGGTCATAAAAGGTGGATAAACCCAAAAGATCTCCCTTACTGCTTCTCCCAAAACAATATTACCCATTTTAGCTGGATTGAGTTTCAGACAGCCATCTCTCAAAAAGTAGCAATCTTCTTCAGACAGTGGGACAGCTGATCAACAACATCATCTGAACCAGATGAAATGGAGCTACAGAGCAGAGTGTCATCAGTATATTCATGGCACTGAAACCCAAACTGAATCCTTATCTCCCTTGCATGCAGACTGAGCAACAAAGGAGACTTTGCTCAACAGAGGATTTGGAGCAGACGAGCTACTGCCCACTAACACCTTCTAAATATTTACCACCTTGAATCACTTTGCCAGTTTGCTAACTACATGTATAAAAATTAAATACTAGAAAATAAAAGAAATGAGTAAAATATAAACTAATGCACACTCCATATTTCATTCACCTCACCTTTCCACAGTGGTTTGATTGTCAAGTTGATCTTGGTTGAGTTTGTAATCAGAGTTCTCAGCAACTGGCTTTCTATTACTTTCAAGGATATCATGTCCCTGTTTTAAAGCTAACCTCAAATCCTCCTGCAGAAAATGAAAAACATGTTTTAGAGGTCTTTCTAAAGAAATCTTGTCAAGTACCATGGATAAAGTGTTCTTTATAGGAAGAATAGCGAGAACAATTTAATAAAGGAATCTGGCTAAGCAGCAGTTCTGCAGAAAAGGACCTGGGGATTATAGCAGATGAGAAGTTGGATATGAGTCAGCAGTGTGCACTTGTTTCCAAGAAGGCTAACGGCATATTGGGCTGCATTAGTAGGAGCACTGTCAGCAGAATGAGGGAAGTGATTATTCCCCTCTATTCGGCACTGGTGAAGCCACATCTGGAGTAGCGTGTCCAGTTTTGGGTCCCCCACTACAGAAAAGATGTGGACAAATTGGAGAGAGTCCAGTGGAGGGCAATGAAAATGATTAGAGGGCTGGGACACATGATTTACAAGGAGAGGCTGAGGGAACCAGGTTTATTTAATCTGCAGAAGAGAAGAATGAGGGGGGATTTGATAGCAGCCTTCAATTACCTGAAGGGGGGTTCCAAAGAGGATGGAGCTAGGCTGTTCGCAGTGGTGGCAGATGACAGAACAAGGAGCAATGGTCTCAAGTTGCAGAGGGGGAGGTTTAGGTTGGATATTAGGAAAAAGCTATTTCACTAGGAAGGTGGTGAAGCACTGGAACAGGTTACCTAGGGAGGTGGTGGAACCTCCTTCCTTAGAAGTTTTTAAGGCCCAGCTTGACAAAGCCCTGGCTGGGATGATTTAGTTGGGATTAGTCCTGCTTTGAGCAGGGAGTTGGACTAGATGACCTCCTGAGGTCCCTTCTAACCCTGACATTCTATGATTCTATGATTAAAAGTAATGAATTAAAGGTACTGAAAGTTAAACCTCAACATTTTCGAAGCTTGTTCCAACCTCTCAAACCTGCATTGGAAGTTTCATGATAACGGACACTTTCTCAAGATTTCAAGTGCATCTGGTTGTGCACAATTACCTGGAGATTTTTTGCTGCTATATTCTGAAACTGCTGGCAAACTAGTTTTGGTTCAAGTTATTGATGTTTAAAAAAATATATATGTTATTGGGTTTGTCCATTCATAATCAGAATTTCATATATATGTGCACACATTACAACAAATAAAAAATGAAAATCTAAACATTCCCATTACTACATCTTTGGTTGTACAGCAATTTCCATTACAGAAACATAATATCATAATTTGTATGTGCTATATCTTCTTAGTCTCCAGGATTATTTTTGCAAGGAATAAAGATCCTTATTAAACTTCAAATATAGCCAGACAGCTTTAAGAAGATTTCAAAGATCTCACATTCTTAATATTATCTAAATATTTTCAAAAGTTCTCAATTTTTTCTGTTGTATTTTTATTGTTAGTTATAATGAAAATAATGTGCTAACTAAAAGCAGGGGTACTTTCATACAACACACCTACCTTCATTTTGTCCTTCTTTTCACTATGTGCTGCAAGAAGGGAGCTGGTTGATTGTACATCATTTGGTAGTTCTGTTTCAGCCAATTCGGTTCCAAAGGACTGAAGCATTTGAGCTGTTTGCTTAACCATTAGGGCGAAACTTTCTATGGCCTTTTGGAATATATAAAACCATTAAAGACATTTCATCTTCCGACCACCACTCCCCCCTAATAGTAAAATGCAAACTTTAGACTACAACAAAAATTTGGCTTAAAAAAAGTTTTAAATAATATTTTGCTAGCAAGAGTTGTAAATAAAACACCGTCACCATTAGCTTCTTAACTGCATATTTTCTCTATGCTTACATCAGATGCATTCTCCACACAATTATATAACCTGGAGTCATTTTTTAACTTGAGCTTTTCCCCTCTCTTGTAACAAATACCCAGCCCCTGCCCCCCAGCCCTCCACACAACAATATTCCTTTGCTCCAAAACCCTAAGAAAACCACTCCCAAAGTTATTACTTATGTTATTTCTTTAAGATAATTAAGTTCCACTGAGATAATCTCCTCACTCAGTTGATGTCAGCTTGCATTAATTATAATGTGTTTTATAACTGACAGAGTATAACTCAGAAGGGCCCACTAAACCGCGAAAAATAAAAACAACAACTAAGGCTTACAGTGCGGTGAGAGAGCCATCTGTTATGACAATAATCCAGAGTGCCACCAAGGTCTTCTGTTAGCTGTGTTTTGTCAATATAACCATGCAATTCTGTTACTGAGCCCAGCATTATGATCTGCAACCACAAAGGAGTAGAATTAATATGACCAAATAAATGACAAGACTCATATTAGGAATTTTCGGGCAAATCCTGCAGTCTTTATTCAGGCCATTGAAATCAAGGGAAGAAGCACAGGGTGGATTTGTTCCCTTTGTGTATAGAACAGCACACTAACTCAATAGTAGTTTATGCTGGAAGATGTTACAAATATAATGACTACAGACATAACCACCAGCATTTTATTCAGGTTGAACAGCGTAAAGGCAGGCATATGTACTGTACAACATATAATCTTTGCTTTTGGCACACTACATATGGCTATTTTCTGAAAGCTATGGTATTTGGTTAATTCACATCACACCAAGGACATCATAGGCATGTGGCTTAACTTGAGTGGAAAGGGTGAGACACAAATTACAACATGCAACTGGAGTTTTGAATGATTGCTTTAGTTCCCAATTATAATCCAGTTTTTGACTGAGGAAGATGTCCTCCTAGTTAGGGTAAAAAGAGGTTTTTAAGAAAGTCATCACAGCTATATGACAAATCGTCCAGTGATACTATATTATGGGCCAGATGTAAAAAATCCAGGCTCCACTTTTCAGGAAAATATTATTGAGGGTGCAAGTTTTCACCCACAATTTCAATGGCTATAAATCGATGTAGCTTAGACAGCTCTGTTATCTACTTTATGATTGCATTCAGGTACTTGGACATTTAAGTAACATTAATTGTTCCCACAAATAATCATGGGCAAGAAAACAATGGAGGCTGGGTTGAAAAAATCAGACCCTGTAGCTGTGTATCATTAAAAATTACATTACATATAAGATGTTTTAGTTAGGAGGAACCGGAGTGTTAGCAAACAAATGATATTCAGCAATATGAGTTTGAAAACAGATGGGAATGAAATCATCCTCCTGCTGCTCAATGATGTAAACATACAAGATCTGCCACTACACAATAGATATAAATGAACAAAATAGTTTTTTAAAAGTACATACACTATATTTTACATAAAGCCGTACATTTATAAATGTTAATATTAACTCTAGGGTTTAGCTAAGTGCTTGATATTAGATTACTCATTTTATGTTTACTCCCATGTTAAAATACTCTTTTGTCTAAAAAGACTCCGTGGGAACAAAATACCAACACGGAACAGCATAGACAAATTGTTAAAGTAACATGTAAGCATTTCTTTTCCATTTGCTAATGTGCACATTGTCCAGATTAAATACCTTAACAGATCACTGCTAGTATAGTTGAGGCATAGAAATACTTACAGGTACCTTCATTTTAAATTCATCTCTGTTGAATTTGAAAGCGAGGTCTGAGAGAGTTCGGTGGATAAATCCTGTTGGGCGCAGAACAAGGACCAGCTGCAGGTTTCCTGGGAAAGATGCCTGTAAGTATTATTAAACAGGTGTGTCCCATTAATTTCTGTATTCCTGGGTTCTATAAATGTATCTTTAGACCAGGGGTCGGTAACCTTTCAGAAGTGGCGTGCCGAGTCTTCATTTATTCACTCTAATTTAAGGTTTCATGTGCCAGTAATACATTTTAATGTTTTTAGAAGATCTCTTCTATTTCTATTGTTGTATGTAAAGTAAATAAGATTTTTAAAATGTTTAAGAATCTTCATTTAAAATTAAATTAAAATGCTGAGTCCCCCGGACTGGTGGCCAGGACCCAGGCAATGTGAGTGCCACTGAAAATCAGTTCGCGTGCCGCCTTTGGCACGCGTGCCATTGGTTGCCTACCTCTGCTTTAGACTATATGAAACCCATGCTTAACCATGTCCTGACTGTACCAAAGGCCTACATAAATGCTTCACTGAATAAAAGCTCAAGGCCTGTAAACAGAACATTTTAGAATCTGCTCATCTATGAGAATTAGGATTTAACTATTTTTCACCTTGGACTGTGAAGTGTTTGGATGATGAATTATACTGTCCGGAGCAATTATTACAGCTACGTAGTTGAAATAAATGTTATGGTTCAAGGACAGTAGACTGACAAAAAGGAGGCTTATTAAAACTTACAGGTGTAGTTCTTTTACAGTTACCTTTTTCCATTACCATTTGAATGCATTATGATTATCTTTTCTTGTCTGTTTGTATACCTTACCTATTGCTAGCCATGTGAACTATTACCACCATAATTGACTCTCTCAGGCATTAGCTTAAAAGAGACCACCACAGCCAGTCTATCTGAAACAATGCTATCAAGATAAGTTTTGTCCCCTGCTGCTTAGACTAAGTCACTCCACACTCAAAACTGCCCAATAGTTTCCCCTCTCCTTCTTCATTAAGTGTAAGCTCGGTACAACTCTACTTTTGCCTACATATTTTCTCTCATCTCCACTTGCCTCCATTTCTCCTATCTGTACACTCCCTTTCCCAGCTGTAAATGGTACTCCGCATAGCAGCGAAGGCACCAGTTGGGAGGTAGTAGTTGAAGGAACATGTAAATCTTTTTACCTGAAGTGGTAACATAAGAGAACTGCTACTGTAAACAATGCTGGATGGGTGCCTGCTGTTCCTCTTTATCTGAGCTCATATCAATACTAGCTAGATAACTGCACTCTTTTTATGCCTTTTTCAGAAAGTTCTGGTGACTTGCAGAGACAAGGACATGACACAAGAGACATTCCTAAAACACATTTTAACTTCACGAACTAGCCAACTTTAGAACGAGCAAAGACAAAAGGACAGAAAAAACCCATGTCACCCCAATCCAGCAGCATATTTGTTATGAAGCCCACTGTATAGTAAGCAGACATAACAAACCACACTATGTTTTCTTAATAGTGCTCCATGACAACTTATTAAGAAGATAAACCATGGATTAATTTAATGTGTTGTTACTATGGGTTAATGTTCATTTGTTGTACGTCAAATTTTTCACAATGTAAGAGAGAGAGGAGAAAAAATATAGAACAATTTTACTTAAAAAGTTAACATTTTATACTCAGGGCACAGCTATGGACTTCCAGGTCAGAAAATGAGAGAATTGGTAGAAAGAGTTCTACAATATGCAGGAAAAAAAAATTACTGTACATTCTTTTTCATACAACACTACCAAATCCTTGGCCACCCAGGCTGCTATTATTCATGCTGTGATGGTACCCACAACATGGTACATCTTCTCCACACACACACACACATCAAGACAGAGTGTCCCAAACAGCTCACAACTTAGGACTTCACTTTTATCACTATGGTGCCCGCTGTGGCCATTTGGAACGTCACACCAGCACCATGGACAGACCTTGGAGCAAGGGACTAAAAACACTCCTCTACCGACTGAATCGCCATTAGCTATTAGCAGTAAAGGAACTGACACAGTAGAACAGCTTGAATGCCACCCAGTAGATGGCAATGGTACACAGACATATCAATTCACTGCAATATCAGTAAATAGCAGCATCGCATATTAACATCCTTACAGGCAGTATTAATCCATGAAGTGAGTCATTCCAGGAATAATGTTACCCTCCCATAGATAGGTTGGATATTTGTAGGATAGCCATGCATGTGAAAGAAAGACCTCGTATCTTCCTCTGCTGTCCATCATTAAGTGTCAGAAGAAGGTTTCTGAAACTTCTTCAGTTCAACATTTCCATCAGTTCTGTCATTTAAGAAGATAAATTTTCCTGGAACTACATCTCTTTCTGGCAATTGATGCAGTGAAATTACTGCAGCCAAGATGTGCTGTCACTATCAGAGCACTAATGGAAGGTAAACATTGCCAAAAAAAAGTCAGCATTCACAATATATAAATGTTTGACCTCAGAGGATCTAAATATTCACATCCATGTGCAACTGACGTAACACTTCCTCCACATACAGTATATTCCATGACCAGAACCCCTTCAGCGTGCAGGTGACTGAAACCATCTTGTATGTGTACATACTACTGACAATGGTGTTAAGAAATATTTGTGTAATAGTAATAATAATTTATATAGTGCCTCTCCTACAATGCTTCCCAAACCATATACTACATCTACCACCACTGAAATGTAGCCACTTGTGGAGTGGAAGACAGCAGCCAGCTATTCTTATTATTTAAATTATGGCTCAAAGGCCTGTCATAAACAGATAGCTAAGGGTTAATGTCTCTTTCACCTGGAAAGGAGTAACCTGAAACACCTGACCAGAGGACCAATCAGGAAACAAGACTTTTTCAAATCTGGGTGGAGGGAAGTTTTGGGTGTGAGTTCTTTGTCCTTTGTCTTGGGTCTGACCCTCTCGGCTCTAAGAGTGATCTTTCTATCTCCTGGCTTTCTAATCTTCCGTTTCCAAGTTGTAAGTACAAAAATCATAAAACAATAGGTTTATATATATATATTTTTTGTATTTACATGTGTGTAGTTGCTGGAGTGTTTTAAATTGTATTCTTTTTTAATAAGGCTGTTTATTCATTTTTCTTTTAAGCAATTAACCCTGTATTTGTCACCTTAATACAGAGAGACCATTTTTATGTCCTTTTCTTTCTTTTTTATATAAAGCCTTCTTTTTAAGACTTGTTGGAGTTTTTTCTTTAGTGGGGACTCCAGGGAATTGAGTCTGCAGCTCACCAGGGAATTGGTGGGAGGAAGAAGTCAGGGGGGGAAATCTCTTTGTGTTAGATTTACTAAACCTGACTTTACATATCCTCTGGGTGAGGGGGGGGGAAGTACTTGTGTTTTCCAGGACTGGAAATAGGGAGGGTGGAGTCTCTCTGTTTACATTCACGGAGCTTGCTTCTGTATCTCTCTCCAGGAACCCAGGGAGGGAACACCTGGAGAGGGGAAGGGAAATGGTTTATTCCCCTTTGTTGTGAGACTCAAGGAATCTGAGTCTGGGGGTCCCCCAGGGAAGGTTTGGGGGAGACCACAGTGTGCCAGGCACTGTATAGATTCCTGGCTGGTGGCAGCTTTACCAGGTCCAAGCTGGTAACTAAGCTTGGAGGTTTTCATGCTAACACCCATATTTTGGACGCTAAGGTCCGGATCTGGGAAAAATGTTATGACAAGGCCCCAATCAAAATTGCTGGCCCATTATGTGGGGTGCTGTACAAATACATAGGAAGACTGTTCCTGCCCTGAAAACGTACAATCTAATATTAAATAAGATGAAACAAGGAAGTCTTAAAAACTACAGGAAGGAAGGAGGACAAGGGCAATGAACATAAGATTATGTGGCTAAACAGAGTTCTAGCTGAGCAACAGCTAACCTATCTTCTACTCATAGTTATAAATAAAAATAAAATTAGCTATTACCTGCTGAACAACTTAGTCATCACTGATATGTTGTGGATATTACAACAGAAGTGGGTCTGATGGAGGGATTTGAATGAAGAGAGCGTAGTGACCTTACAGATTTGTTCAGGGCATAAAACTTTGCACATTGATGATAGGAGGGGACATTCTGGCATGTGACAACTCTTACAAAAAGTGCCATAGAACATTTAGCGCCTGCACAAAATGGACAGGAACTCTGTTTTCAAGGTCTCATTTGAAGCACAATAAAATGCATGGTATTCAGTTTATCTGTCTCGTATATCTGAAAGCTGACTCGACCTGCTAAGAATTTAACTAGCAATTCCAGGGAGCGTAGGTTTCCCAAACTTAGGGCCTGACCCCATCCCATTGTGCTTCCATTCAGGTCAATGGCAAAGCTCCCTTTGAGTTCAGTGGGAGCAGAATCAGACCCAAAGTCAACTGGAGTTTTACTACTGACTTCAGTAGAAGCAGTATTGGCTCCTGATGCCTAACCACTAACGAAACCTCAGCAGCAGTAAAACAAGTTAATACACAGAATGTCCAAGAATTTACTATATGTGCTTCTCAACATCACAGAAGGCAATGCGGTATTTCAACTGTATGATATCCATTTTTGTGGTGCTCAAGCAGAATGCTACAAACCATGAAATGAGGTTGCACTGAATAGTATTTCAAACAGTTGAATTAGGTACTTAATGTTCTGTAACTAATGTACATTGTTACTAATAGTCTCTTTACTTAACTCACACTACAGTGGCCTTCTCATAGAAACAGGGTGGTTGTTTTTTTTATTAGATGGTTTTATTGATCCAAGTGATGTTTCTTGAAGGTAGGACAGTAACTCCTCACTTAAAGTCGTCCCAGTTAACGTTGTTGCATTGCTGATCAATTAGAGAACATGATCGTTTAAAGTTGCGCAATGCTCTCTTATAACGTTGTTTGGCAGCAGCCTGCTTTGTCCACTGCTTGCAGAAAGAGCAGCCCACTGGAGCTAGCTGGTGGGGGCTTGGAACCAGGGTGGACCAGCAGTCCCCCTATCAGCTCCCCTAAGATCCATCCCTATGTGGCAGCCGCCCAAGCAGGCTATCAACTGCCGGGCAGTTCAGCTGTCCCTCCCCTGACTGCCACGTGCTGCTCCTGCCCTCGGCCTTGGAACTGCTCCCAGGAGCCTCCTGCTTGCTGTACAAAGGGGAAGGGAAGAGGAGGACTAATGTCAGGGTGTCCCCTTCCCCCCGCTCCTGCCCTCATGCTTCCCTCATCTCCATAGAACAGGGAGGAGACATGACAGGGCTCAGGACAGAAGGAGCTAGCTGGCAGCAGGGGCTCTCTCAACTTGCTGGTCTACTTAAAAAGGCAGTGTATTTAGAGCGGGGTCAGTATACTTTAATGGCCAATGTGCATCTCTCTCTCTCTCACACACACACACACACACACACACGAGTGTGTCTGTCTGCCATGCTGTCTCCCATCCCTCCATTTGTGCTGCTCTGTAGAGTGTGAGGCTACATTAACAACGTGTTAACTCTTGAGGACTCGGCTGTTTTAGTTCATCATTTAGCAGTAAGGCATTCCTTGGGAAGTATCTCACCCTCTGACTTCACCACTTCAACCAAGCTTCACAATCATCATTGCTGTGTATGCTATTAAATTGTTTGTTAAAAACTTATACTGTATTTACATAATATAGTCTTTTGTCTCGTGAAAAACATTTCCTCAGAACCTGACACCCCCATTGACATTAATTCTTACGGGGAAATTGGATTCACTTAACATTGTTTTGCTTAAAGTCACATTTTTCAGGAACATAACTACAACGTTAAGCGAGGAGTTACTGTACAGTTTCAGTGTACATGAGAATCTGAAATTTCTTGCAAGGTAGTCTCACACCTATTACCCACAGCTATCAATAAGGAAAAAGAAAAAGAAACCCTAAATAACCAGGAATAATTTCCACAAATAGTATCTTCCAAGTCTAAAATCTTTAATTAACCTGTTTAACATTTTCCCCTAAAACGTTATTTCAGGAAGCACACTCTGCAGCCCTTTTAGAGGGACACAATTCAGTTTAGGATCAAAATTCAGGGTTTGTAATTTCTGAATTGATTTTATTTCATTAAATTAAAAATAATTCAGAGTGAGAACAGTTATTGTTTTTAAAATTTAAAAACATTCCCTGCACTGTTGCGAACCATTATGCTGGTATAGAAGAACCAAAAGTTGAAAGTACCTACAAACATAAATAGTAATGACCAGCCTTTTATTGTCCAAGCAGAGTGACATTCCCAAAGTAAACAAATAGCATAACATGATGAAAAGATACCTAATTTAAATTATTTCTTTTTAATAATCTGTTCTGTATAAAGTTAACATTATAAAATACCTTGAGGAAGAGCTCTGTGTGCAGTTTGAAAGCTTGTCTCTCTCGCCAACAGAAGCTGGTCCAATAAAAGATATTACCTTACTCTATGACTAAATCATGACAATCTCTTTAATCTCTTACGTTTAACATTCTCACAGTGGCTCCTCACTTCTGACTAGGATGGCAACGCTGTGCAAGACTTCTCCAAAATCCATGTTTGTGCTCTACATTGTGTAGGCTAACAAAGACGTTTCTGAGTGGCTCTTATTTTGTGGTATGTGCTTACACAGCAGCTAGAACTATACTTCCCAGCAGAGGTGGACACACTCGTGCTAGCAGACCTTGAGCTAGCGTGCTAAAAATAGCAGTGTAGACACTGTGGCTTGTGCTTTCAAGCTTACGGGGTCAGATGGGCTCCAGCTCAAGCTGCAATGTCCATAGTGCTATTATTAGCATGCTAGCTCGAGCCTCTCTAGCGTGGGTCTGTCTAACAGAGCAGGAACGCTCACTCCCAGCTGCAATATTGATATACCCCTAGAGGCTACAATAAACAGCTTATACCGGCCTAGAATAATCCGGAATCCATTCCATGATTTACATTCTCTCCTATTACCACAGTAAACAGCTGCTACATCACTGGACTAGCCCACTCCCTGTAGTATTTATATGCACAGTGAAGCCAAAAAGAAGGTTTTGAAGGGAAATCATACTGAAAAGGATGCCAACTTTCTTGGTAAGTAAAAGATGAAGGGAATCTCCTCTTGTATGTCTGAGTCAGTGTTGCTAGATCCTGCCACAGTTATGAAGCTGTTAAAAAAAAGCTGGCAATTTGTAACACTGAATCAATACAAACGAGTTAGATACACTCGCAGAATGCGTATACACACACACACACGTTAAAGCTCAATTATACAGAGGTCTGATGAAGCCCATACACCACCTTTGGATAACCTTGATGGTCATCAGTTTTTCAGATTATGCAAAATCCTTTAAAAAAAAATCATACTTCTGGCTGAAATGTTCATCAGCTCTGATGGTCAGAAATAACCTCTAAGATGACTAGAAATGAAAGAGAGCAGAGAAAAAAATACTCTCTCGGCGGTTGTTCGACAGCACTTTGTACAGAGACAGATTAACTGTTAGCCTTGTATAGTTAAGGTGGGTCCCAATCTTGCAAGCAGATTCCATTCAGGTGGCTGGGGTGGACCCTTATGGAGTCCACTGGCTTCAATGGTGGGGGTCATCCACATGGAGCATTGGAACCTTAGTTAGCTTCAGCTTGTGTGCATATGAGCTTTTCATATAGCAAAGGAGAGAAAAAATAAATATAAAAAAATATTGCAAAACTACACAAACTGGCTGAGGGATTCAGTGGTCAACACAGCCCGATACTACTTTTAGTCCCACTGGATAATCTATTCCATTTGTTCATTTAAAAAACACACACACCCCTCTATCTCCCTACCTTATTGTGTATCTATAGATTCCTGGCTTTGATTTGGGGGAATTTTTTTTTTTGACATACAGTACACCCACTAAATCAGAGCTTTCCAGTAAATGAAGATCAATTATGTTCCCAGGTACTGTACCATGCTTTCTTTTGTCCTCTGAGTGTCCCACATCTGGAGCACTGAAGAGCTGCCAGCTGGCTGAATGAAAGAGGAGCAGCCCATTTACTGGCTTCCTCAAGGCTTCTGTTAAGTGCTGGGAAGTAGGCTGCTCCTCTCCAGCTGGCCAGACTTGCAGAAGCCACCTTTGAGCTGCTCCCTTCCTCTTAAGGGACGGGAAGCTTCCAACTATGCCTCAGTTTGTGGAAAGCTAAAAGTACCTACAAACAAAAATCAAATCCAGCTATGTTTAAAGCAGAATTCAAAGTGGATAAATTTATATATAATTTTAATGATAGCTTAGAAGGTTATTGAAATGCAAGCTTCCTATGGCACCAAAACTCACCTTAGGATTAAGGAACTCTTGTGGAGGGTTGATAAAGAAGCATTCTATGCTTCATTACTATGCTGGCTACTAAGATGATGAGCTACTGCAGAATGGATATAGTAAACATCACCCGGGAAGAGCAGAATTTCCACTTTCTATAGCTGACAGGTTCACAGTTCATCAATCCACGTTTTCCCCAAGGAACTACAATACAACTTGATCTGCTGCCCAAGAGCCCAGAAAGCCTCAGGCTGCCACTGCTTTCCTTTGGTTTACTCTGACAGATAACTGGCTAATCCAAAAGACAGTTTTTAAGACTTCTCACTTATCAACTGAATAAATAACTGCATTCAGAGATGACATCTGACAAGTATGTGAACCATCAATATGAGAGGGGGCTAGAAACTGACTATAGCATCATGTATTTCACATGACAAGGTCAGATCCATATTTTAGTTATTTAAAATATTTGGACTAGAATGAATAGTCGTGAAATCTCATTTTATGTGCAGTACCTCAATATATCTACATTTCTCTGTAATAACCCAAAATGTTATGAAATTTCAGTCCTTCTACATTCACTTATATGTAGCAAGTCAGAAGACATATGCCAGAATTCTTGTATATAAAGCAGCAAGCAGGTACTTCTGTTGAAACTACATTAACAGTGTAAATTGCCCAAATCACCCAACATGGTTTAATGGCAGAGTCCTGCACAAGATGAGCTCCCTTATATGGGCTTATTGTTGGGAAGTTTGAGTTAGATGAGCTTAGGGGAATATCTTTAAATTTGAAATTCTAGTCAGTCAGTTTAAAAAACATAATTAAAAGTAGTTCTAGGCACCAGGTCTGTCCTCAAGTTTCCCTGGTAATGCTTGTAGCTTTACAACCCCATTTAAAAAGTATTTTTCTCTCCTTTTTTGTGTTAAAAACCCATGTAATAAAAGAGAAAATTGACTGACTATATCAGGGAAATAGTGAAAATGTCTACACAAAATGCTGTTAAATTCACATTGTAAACAAAAATAAATAATAATTACACTTCTCTCAATGTAACTAACAAATTTTTGTATCTTATCTTTAAAAAACTCTAAGTTTTACACAATCAGAAATATCTCAACAGATACAAAACAATACACAGACAGAAAATGAACATAATGGTATTCTTCACTGCTGACAATCACTGCCACTCCTAAGATACCACAATGCCTATAAAATATCAGCTGCTGAATGGAGAGGAGCTGGTTTAAACTCAATCCATGGAAGCCCAAAGTGATGGTGGTTGGTTGTGGGGGACATGCTGTGAAGAACTAGCTTAAACACTTTCCCTCAACTCCCAGTCCCATTAAGTCATACAGCCCCCACTCATCAAAATGGTTCAACAGAATGACTCCTGTTTGATTCATCACTAAGCTTGTATGACTATGTAACACCAGTTACTAAAAACATCTTATCTCCAGCTCAGTAGAAAATTTCACTCTCTCTGGGCCAGGCCTTGGCCACAGAGATTAATATCTAGATTATTACAATTCACTGTATCCTAAGCTGACTGTAAAAACAATGCAAAGGCTCTAGATAGTACAAAATGTGACTGCCAGGTTCGTCCATGGGTTTTTAGGCTGTGGTCATGTTTGGCACATGGCTTGCCAGGCTAAGACCCCTGACGGGCCAGGATGGTTTGTTTACCTGCCGCATCCACAGGTTCAGACAACCGCAGCACCCACTGGCTGCGGTTCGCCATCCCAGGCCAATGGGGCCTGCAAAGCGGCGTGGGCCGAGGGACATGCCGGCCACCAGTTCCTGCAGCCCCCATTGGCTGAACCTGCGGACGCGGCAGGTCAACAAACCGGCCTGGCCTGCCAAGGTGATTACCCTGGTGAGACGCATGCGAAATGTTGCCAATCCCTGCTCTAGTCCCTTCACTGGTCACCAGTCCACTTCTGCTGCCAATTTAAGGCCTGGGTCTAATCTTCAAATTAATTAACGGATCAAGCCCCAGTTACATGGGAGACTGTGCTATGAACCACTAAGAGAGCTGCACTCCTACAGGACACTGCAGCTCACAAAGCCCAATATGAAAGGCATAAGAAGTGGATACAAAGCATTCTTAGTCAAGGGGAACCAGACATGGAACAAACTTCCAGAGCAGATTAGATGAATCCAGAGTCTGGTCACCTTTAGGAAATGCTGCAAAGCGTTACTGTTTGATAACACCTTTCTATCATAAAGAGACGGCACACACATAAGTCACCCCCTTCACCCCATCGAACAACAAAAAACTTAAAAAAACCATACCACAAGTTATATTCTTATAAACCGAAGGCGAGCCAGAGACACTGAGAAATCCATCAGGGACTTCACCACTGCTAACAGACTTTTGAAGGAAGACACCTCAGATATGTGGCTTATAGATGGCAGTATAAAACCCTAAAATACGATAGGAAAAGAGATCCACTTTTCAACTCTGGTGTGAGGCCCGTCTTTTCTGAGATTTGTTGATAATCTCTTCTCTCAGCACTGACTATCCAGGGGTGTTACAGAAAACTCCACAGATAAAATATTTTGCTTCTAATTGAATCCCCAGTCAGAAGTCTTGCCTTGTTTGCACAATCTTATCCAACTGCTCAGGTTTTGAGAGCAGGATAGTTAAACAGGGCTGTGATGGGGGTGTTCACTCCACGCTACCCTGAAGAGGTTAAGGTGGCTCAGAAGGAGCTAATCAACCCAGTAGGCTTCACCAGGGGAGAGATTTAGGCTTGACTGACAAGTCCTAACTGGAGGTGGATCCCATTTGGACAGAAGTAGGAGAGGGCTTGTGTGAAGCCAGGAAATGAGAGCAGAAGGGGGCTATAGAGGGGAGGTCTGCAGTCACTCTGTGGGCCTAGTGAAAAGAAAAGGAGGACACCCAGAAGTGGAGCACAAGCCCTGACCTTGAGGGAAGGGTTTACCTAGAGGGGTAGTGTAGAAGAAAGCTTGTGGAGGGTGGAGTAGGAAGAGGCCCCAGGGAAACAGGAGCAAAGGTTGAGATGGTGCAGACCTTGGCTGCTGATAGTACAGTCCCTAGACTACTAGGCGAGCCCAGATTCTCCTACCAGCCACTAGGAAAGTCACACATTTGTGTCATGGCACCCAGACAGTTAGTCCAGGAAGACACTGTTACCTCGGAAGGGAGAACTGTATAGTGACCTGGCCAGAGGGCCAAGCCATCAAAAGGAAGCACTGTGACTCACAGAGCAAGAGGGGGCTGAGGTACAAGCTGAGAGAATACTGGGCAGAGCTAATTCCCAGATGCACCCATGAGATGCCGCCTGAGCAGGAAGTGTGCCCCACTACAAATTGATGGATAATGGGGGCAAGAAGATCGCCTCAACATAAGGGGAGTGTGAAGGCCGGTAGCAGAAAAAGGACAGTGAAAGGAAACTATGTAGCCCACTGTGCATGGAGGCCTTCTTTGCAGAGGGCAGATATACTCTCCTGAGCTGGGCCCCAGAGTTGAGGCTTCCACTGAAGGTGGTTGACAGACAGAGGATCAAGGCCCTACTTCATGCAGGTTGCCATAAACATACCGCTAAGGGTAACATAAAATCCCTCCTGAGCAGCTACAGATTCAGTGTATCTGCAAGGGGTTAAGAAGCTCAAATAATCTGGTTGGAACCTGACCAAAAAGGCCAGTAAGGAAAAAAGATATTTTCAAATCTAGGGGGAAGGTTTTGTTTGTGCTCTCTGTTTGTTCCCTCTCTGGACGGAGAGAGACCCCAGTCAGGAAAAATATCTCCTGAAAACATACCTGAAATGAGCATCTAAGATTACAGAAATTGTAAGTAAGGGCAAGGAAATGCGTTAGATTATCTTTTGTTTTAGCTTGTGAATTTTCCCTATGCTAAGAGGGAGTTTTATTCCTGTTTTTTGTAACTTTGAAGCTAAGCCTGGAGGGGAATCCTCTATGTTTTAAATCTTACTACCCTGTAAAGTTACCTTCCATCCTGATTTTTTCAGGTGCGATTCTTTTCCCTTTTTTAAATTTAAATAAAATTATTCTTTTAAGAACCTAATTGATTTTCAGTGTCCTAAAAACCCAGGGGTTTGGTCTGTGTTCACACTGTAACCAACTGATTAGTATATTATTCTCAAGCCTCCCCAGGAAAGAGGGTAAAGGAGCTTGGGGAATAGGGACTCCATGTGGCCCTTTTCCTGAATTTTTGTCTAAATCACTTGGTGGTGGCAGCAATACCATCCAAGGACAAGTAAAGGATTTGTGCCTTGGGGAAGTTTTTAACTTAAGCTGGTAGAAATAAGCTTTGCAGGTCTTTCATGTGGGTCCCCACTTCCGTACCCCAGAGTTCAGAGTGGGGAGGGAAACCTGACACAGGTCCTCCAGAACCAGGGGAGACAATGGGAAGCACTGGTCTACCTACATGGTTATTTGGCAAAGTTAGCTTACGATCCTCCAGGAAATGAGCAGACAGGAGGGAAATGGAAAAGTGTTTCCAGTGCCAGGAGTCCAGAAGCCCAGCCAAGGCAGTGCTAAGCCTGTGGCCAGCGGGAACACACAAAAATGGAGTGCCTTTACTGGTATGGAGACAAGAACCCCATCCTGAAGGCGGGAAGGCAAAAAAGCCCAGAGGCATCCCACCTGTTGAGAGATCAGGAAGGAGGAGGCACCTGTTTTTCCTGAGGGGAATCAGGGTAGATGAGGAGGCATTGTCCTCATAACAAACAGAATTGTAGCCCAGGGAAGGGCAAGGTCCTGATTAAGAGCTGGAAGAAAGGATTAGTGGACCACAGCATGAGTTCAGCTGTAGTAGAGAAGGCTGACAGGGCAGTGATGAAAGAGGGCAAGAGAGAACTGGGGGAGAGAAAGATGCCTACAAAGACCAACCTGAAGAAGGGTGAGGTGAACATTGAGTCCTTCCCACATACTGACTGGACCCAGACGCTGAGAGAAGGTGCTGAGGGAATCTGCAGAGCAGAGAAGGGGTTACAGGAGAAAATGATGGACAGAGCCAGACTTTACAAGTAGCAGTACAAGACATACAGTTTCAGACAAAGATGGGACACCACGGAACAGAAGGGCAAACTGCTTTTCTTGGTGGGTGAACTAGAGCAGGAGAGGGATGATCTGTGAGCCCAGCTTCAGCAGATGCAGGGTAGAAAATGTCCGTACCCTCAAATGTTGCAGTCTTGAGGGGGAACGCATGAGATGAGGTGTTCACCCCACACCACCCGTAATAGGGTTAAGGTGGCTCAGAAGGGACTACTTACAATAGAGCCTCAAAGTTACGAATTGACCAGTCAACCACACATCACGTTCGGAACTGGAAGTACACAATCAGGCAGGAGCAGAGACCCTCTCCCTCGCCACCCAAAAAAAAAAAAATGTTCAACAAAAACTCCCCAAAACAATAAAGGGAAAGCAGCTTTTTTCTTCTGCATAGTAAAGTTTCAAAGTTGAATTAAGTCAATCGTCAGTTGTGAACTTTTGAAAGAACCACCGTCATGTTTTGCTCAGAGTTACGAACATTTCAGAGTTATGAACAACCTCCGTTCCTGATGTGTTTACAACCCTGACGTTCTACTGTAACCCAGTAGGCTTCACCTGGGGAGAGATTTAGGCTTGACTGACAAGCCCTAACTGGAGGTGGATTCCATTTGGACAGAAGTAGGAGAGAGCTTATATAAAGCCAAGAAGTGAGAGCAGAAGGGGGCTGTATAGGGGAGGTCTGCAGTCACTCTCTGGGCCTAGTGAGGAGAAAAGGAGGAAAGCTAGGGGTGGAACAGAAGTCCTAGCAGCCTGACCTTGAGGGAAGGGTTTACCCAGAGGGGTAGGGTAGAAGAAAGCCTGTGGAGAGCAGACTAGGAAGAGGCCCAGGGAAACGGCAGCAAAAGTTGAGACGGTACAGACCATGGCTACTTACAGTAAGGTCGTTGGGCTGGGACCCAGAGTAGCAGGTAGACTCAGGTTCTCCTACCTGCCACTAGGAAAATGGCACAGTCTTGAATCAAAAGACTATCTGGAATGGCACTAGATAGCTGGTCTGGTGAGACTGTGTTACCCTAGAAGGGGAAAACTGTATAGTGGCCTGGTCAGAGGGCCAAGCCATGAAGAGGAAACACTGCAACTCCTAGAGAGCATGAGGAGCTGTATCATGAACAGAGAAGGAAGGGGCATCACACTGGGCAGAACTAACCCCTAGACGCAGCCCTGAAAGGACACTCCAGCAGGAAGTATGCCCTGTTATAATGGCATTAGCTCAGTGGTCCCCAACCTTTTTTGTCTGGTGGGTGCCAGACGACGAGACACGGAGGACCGTGGCGCCGGACAAACATCCGCCAAAATGCCATCGACAAGCGGCAATGTCAATAGGTGTTGCTGAAATGCCGACGACAAGCAGTGTCATCCAGAGGTGTCGCTGCCTAAATGACCCCAAAAATCGAGGTCATTTTGGCAGCGATGCCTCTGGATGACGCTGCTTGTCAGTGGCATTTCGGCGGATGCTCATCTGCCAGCCAGGATGCAGGCACACTTAGATGCCCCGGCGGGCACCATGGTACCTGCAGGTACCGCATTGGGGACCCTTGCATTAACTCTTTGTTTGCCACTTACTGCCCCTAATGCAGAGTCTCTGCATCTGAAACAAAATTTCACTGTGTCATTACGTTAATTTTGTTTTGTGATTAAATGAATGTATGCAATGCAAACAAAACTTGTGTACAGGAGCAGTCCCAACAAACAAATATAAGTGAGTGCATTTCTTGTTAGCAAAGTGGATTTCTAGTTAGCAGTTGCTAAAACATTCATAAATGTCTCCCATGATACACATCCAGTCTAGTCATAATGTCACCTCTATCTAGCCATGACATTTTTATTTGGAATGGTAAAATGGAATTTTCAAATGTGTTCAGCACTGAAGACAATGGGAGTTTTGTCACTGACATCAATGGAAGCAGCATTAGGCCAAAGCTGAGCATGTGTGCAACTTCAGCTAAGGAATCGTTGATTTTTTAAATTTTTTAAAATAGTATGCAGAACAGTACATAACGAGAGAAGGAAACATTTATGATTCCACTGCAACAGCCTGTGCATATTTGCCAGTTTCTCCCTTTTTGCTTGAAGAAGGAAGTTAAGCTTTAGACACCAGCTACCATTGCAGTCGTTGCTATTACAGGTCTCATATGTATCGTAGTGAGTAGGTATTCAGGTTCTATGTTCTGTGAAAGACAAAAAATCTCCCATTTCTTCAACAGATGGAGCAGTTCATATGTACCTGGTGCTTAAAAACCACAACATTAGAGCTTACTGTAAGCTCTAAACTTTATCATGGCTGCTAAAGAACCCAACATCAAAGACAATTTTGCAACCAACTGTGATTTTATAACATCAAGCAGAAAAGCTGGATTTTTGGGAACAGTTCACAAACTACCGGAGAGTGAATCCCATTTCTTTAATCACCTCCAACCACTCCAAACTCAGCTCTTTTCAGGTCTCAGTAGAGGAATCTTCTCAATGCTAGATCTCAAATTTTCATGAAGTACTATCAGGATTCATTTTCGCAGCATTTTTTGATGATTTATTAAACATTTTAACATCCAGAAAATTCCAAGTCCTATTATGGGAATATCATATTGTCAAACCAATTTAAACAAATTGCTACGCTACAATGGACAAGAAGCCTTGTGGCAATGCCACAAGAACAAAGAAGCAATACCAAGATGGCAAATAATTTGCAGCTTTGATTCTGACTTGCTTTTACCTCCCAGGAGGAGAACCGCTTACATAGAAAATGGTTACAGCTCTATGGTTTTGCACTTACTGGTAAACATTCTGAAATAATGGTAATTAATGCCAGCATGACAAGATCGAAAGAGGCAAAAAATATAAGAAAGGGTTATGATTAGTACCCAATCAGTATACAAGTTTATATTCATTTTTTATTATTAGTCGTGCCTCTCTTTTGCAGCTTATGTAATAAAATAACTTGTATTGTTTAACAATTCTGTTTATATTTAATTTTTAAAAATTAATAACTGAAAGGTATGTTAGTTAAGCTCTGGTAATTTTTTTTTAAAAAGTTATGAAATGCATGCTGAAACAACTTAAAACACCTGCTCTTGAATTTTCTTTGAAACCTGTTTTAAAACTATGTTACTAGAATTAGCAGATTTAAAATGTATGTAGTATCTATCTTTTGAAATATTAAACCACAAAACTTCCTCCTATAAATGTACTTTTGTTGATGGAGTTTCATGTATTTAAACAAATACTGAGATAGTTTCAATTTAAAATTTCAATTTAAACCAAAAATGGCATTTTTTAAAAATCATCCTCCGCATAAAAACACAAAGCGGGTTTGATCAGTGAAATGATCACGGCTCAGCTCTATTAGCTTTGGGTTACCAATGCAAAAGCTATTTTCCATTTGAACCTAGGTAGGGATGAAGCTACTTTGCAGACCACATTACAAGCATACTGTACACCAGGGGTAGGCAACCTGCAGCACACGAATTGACTTTCAGTGGCACTCACACTGCCTGGGTCCTGGCCACCGGTCGGGGGGGGGGGGGCGCGGAGGGGGACGCTCTGCATTTTAATTTAAATTTTAAATGAAGCTTCTTAAACACTTTAAAAAACTTATTTACTTTACATACAACAATAGTTTAGTTATACAGCATATACTTATAGAAAGACCTTCTAAAAACATTAAAATGTATTACTGGCACATGAAACCTTAAATTAGAGTGAACAAATGAAGACTCAGCACACCACTTCTGAAAGGTTGCCGACTCCTGCTGTACACCATACCACTGGTCTTGGTGGGTTAAATCAGAAACAGAAGTAAGAACAGTTAGAATGTATTTCCTTAACAAAAAGGTATACTGTAACGCTGGTAAAAGAAAAAAAATGTTTACAGCATTTTATATCTGAGACAGGTTCAATCTGGAAGGACTACCATAAAGGCCTTAACTGAAAAAAGAACTCACCGCTATTCGCAGAATGGAGGCTTTCACAGAGGTCCATTTGTCTTGCCTTCGATCTATGACAAGGATAAATCCAATTCCAGCATCTTGTAAACTAAGTTTGGGGGAGCAAAAAAACCTGTAGTTAAACATACAGATGAAACTGTCTGATATTCTCTAGTAATATTTCACAGTTAAAAAAATAGTAGGTTAACTTTTCTTGTGCTGAGCCTTAAGTTGTTTATTTAAAATACACACATGAATATATCTGATATACCATTAGGAGGATGCAGCAGCACTCCCAAAATGATTCCATACAGCTTGCCAGTCAGTTAAGCCATAAATTGTGCTTATCCACAGAAGGCAAGGTTTCACATAATCTGAACAATTATTATTTCAGTGGAATATAAACCCCTTTGATTCTTTAGGATTTGTTGCCAATATAATCCATCTTTTATATAGTTTTCAGTATCACTATTTCTGGATAAAAACAAAATCATTTTCCTTTTGCATCCGTTTTCTTATTCCTTTTCTGGACTGGCTTCTTATTTTACTTGTGTCTTAATCTCTTCAAAAACTCAATATTTTATGATCCATGCATTACATTAGTCCTTCCATCTGAAATTCTCATAGTTGTCCATGTTAGAAATCTTCTCTTAGGGCAATTGTTATATTCACCAAAGCAAAAAATCCTTAAGGCATCTAAGAGCTCAAAGTCATATACTACAAAGGTAAGATAAGATGCACTTCGTTGAAATGGAAACATCTGTGAGAAAGATCACACTTGAATCCTTGTGTAAAGGTGAGCTTTGCTTTTCTGCTCTGTTCAGCTTCGTGTGCTACAGTCACGGAGTACAGATAAAGAGATCTGCTCCGAGGGTTTCCTATCAAAACCAATTGTGTAATGCCAGCACTTGACTGCCAGCCAATCACAACAGAATGAAAATGACAGGCAAGTACAAGATAGACTGACTTGAATTGCTATTTTTTTGGTATATATAGCAACTTGTATATGGAATAATATATACTGTAGCAGAACATAGCAATAATTAAAGAAAAATATAAATTGATGCAGAATTATATAGTTTGTACGAAGCTTTGCATGCTGTGCTTGTAAAAATTACGTATGATCATGATTTGTTTATTGTCATATTGTAATGATGGTGCTTTTTTATTCTAGGTTTGTAAAATGATATGGAAATATTTCTTGCTTATTTAGCACTGATGGTTTATCATAAATGAGTTACATATTGTTAGCTACATTCAATACAGATAAATATTATATGTTATGGTGGATGAAAATTTCAGTCATTAACTGTGGTCTCCTGAATTAATATTTACTATTAATTTACTAACACCATTTTGGGCATTGCCAGCAGATCGAGGGATGTGATCATTCCACTCTATTTGACATTGGTGAGGCCTCATCTGGAGTACTGTGTCCAGTTTTGGGCCCCACACTACAAGGAGGATGTGGTAAAATTGGAAAGAGGCCAGCAGAGGGCAACAAAAATGATTAGGGGCTGGAGCACATGAGTTATGAGAGGCTGAGGGAACGGGGATTATTTAGTCTGTAGAAAAGAAGAATGAGGGGGGATTTGATAGCTGCTTTCAGCTACCTGAAAGGGGGTTCCAAAGAGGATGGATCTAGACTTTTCTCAGTGGTAGCAAATGACAGAACAAGGAGTAATGGTCTCAAGTTGCAGTGGGGGAGGTTTAGGTTGGATATTAGGAAAAACTTTTTCACTAGGAGGGTGGTGAAGCACTGAAATGGGTTGTCATAAACATATAGCTAAGGGTTAATGTCTCTTTCACCTGGAAAGAAGTAACCTGAAACACCTGACCAGAGAACCAATCAGGAAACAAGACTTTTTCAAATCTGGGTGGAGGGAAGTTTGTGTGTGAGTCCTTTGTTCTTTGTCTTGTGCCTCTCTCTCTCTCGGCTATGAGAGGATCTCTGTTTCCTGCCTTTCTAATCTTCTGTTTCCCAGTTGTAAGTACAAAAGATCAGATAGTGATTTATATGTTTTTTTTTGTATTTACATGTGTGTAGTTGCTGGAGTGCTTTGAATTGTATTCTTTTTGAATAAGGCTGTTTATTCATATTTCTTTTAAGCAATTGACCCTGTATTTGTCACCTTAATACAGAGAGACCATTTTTATGTATTTTTCTTTTTACATAAAGCTTTCTTTTAAGACCTGTTGGAGTTTTTCTTTTTTGGGGGGGGGGGGGGAAATCCAGGGAATTGAGTCTGTACTCACCAGGGAATTGGTGGGAGGAAGAAGTCAGGGGGAAATCTGTGTGTGTTAGATTTACTAGCCTGACTTTGCATACCCTCTGGGTGAAGAGGGAAGTACTTCTGTTTCCAGGACTGGAAATAGAGAGGGTGGAATCCCTCTGTTTAGATTCATGGAGCTTGCTTCTGTGTATCTCTCCAGGAACACCTGGAGGGGGGAATGGAAAAGGTTTATTTCCCTTTGTTGTGAGTCTCAAGGGATTTGGGTCCTGGGGTCCCCCGGGAAGGTTTTTTGGGGGACCAGAGTGCCCCAAAACACACTAATTTTTTGGGTGGTGGCAGCTTTACCAGGTCCAAGCTGGTAACTAAGCTTGGAGGTTTTCATGCTAACCCCCATATTTTGGACGCTAAGGTCCAAATCTGGGAATAGGTTATGACATGGGTTACCTAGGGAGGTGGTGGAATCTCCTTCCTTAGAGGCTTTTTAAGGTCAGGCTTGACAAAGCCCTGGCTGGGATGATTTAGTTGGGGATTGGTCCTGCTTTGAGCAGGGGATTGGACTAGATGATCTCCTGAAGTCCCTTCCAACCCTGATATTTATGATTCTATTATAGGTCTTAGTATCCCATCCTCCTTTTCCTCACTGCAAGTTGGCCAAAAGTGCGGGCTACATTTTTATCAGAGCCAAAGTGGAACTAGGCTTCCAAAAGTAATGAGAAAGGAAAGAAACAATAACTAACAAAGGAAAACCTAAACAACATATGTATCAACCAAAACAGAACATTTATTTTCTTTTACCACAGAAAGGCTTCTGCTGCCCCTGAGCTTCCCAGAACCAAGACAAGCAGCCTTTAACTCATATTTCTGGTTTAGGATAACTATCACTGGTACATACAGCTTTTGAGCATATAACTCATAAACCTGACCAATCCACTCTATCTGAGGCGGATTCTAGCCCTGTAAATTTACCACTACATGAACTCACACAAAATATGCAAATATTCAAATAATCAGCTGTAGCTTACTTTGGGGTTCATGATGCTTTACAATGACTTTATATTTTTGATTAGTCTTCTTACTTTTTTAACCTATATGCTCCACCTAGGGAATGCTGATACCCCATTAGGTCAGATTTGGAATGTTAATTCATTTAATTATTAAATGGATAAGAAAATTCTGTTAATGCCTGACGCAATGTGGTTCACTATACTACACACGACTAACTCTCACACTGAACACCTGAGGGTTCTAACAACAGGATGCACTCCAGGATGCTGCAGATCAGGTGAGTCATCTCCACAACACATGCCAGTAAATCAGAGTCAAGGAACCTCAGGGTTGCTCCTGCATCCACTCTAAGGCCCTGATCTTGCAAGCTGTTCTGCACATGTAAATCCTGCATGGAGCCACAGGGACCACTCATACATAGCTTTCAGATTGGTCATCTCAGTAGTATGGCCCCAAACCACTACCACTTTACAATTTTGTATTGTAACAGTTGGAGTTTCTTTTTCTATTTTGCAGGAAACCCACTTCCCCTGCTTTTCAAAGCAACAACATTTCTATTAAGAACATAATATTCAAATCCAACTTCTTGTCTTAAAATTCTACAGGTAATACACCATGCAGGGCATCTATTTTTGCTGAATATTCAGCCGCAGACTTTCAGATACAAAACACTGTAGTGGGGTTTAATATTTGAACTACAAGAGAATTTTCATTAACTGTCTATTACTGCAGTAGCTGGGGCTGTGTAAAGTTTACCATTTCTTCTTGGAAATCATGTGTGGGCACAAAAACAACAATTGGAAATACTAATAATCATAACAATGTTCCTCCTAATGGCTCTGAAGATTTGCAAGATATCAGACCTTACACATGCCACTGGTCCAAGACTCAATACTAACAGTGTGATTTTGAGGAGGAAATTCCACATAATCTGGAAAGATACATACATTTCTTAAGCAATTTTATTTAAAAATGGCAGCTGTTTGAAATGGCTCAGAGGTTTGGAATTTAGACTAAGTCCAGTAAAAGATGGATCAATAGGCAGAGGGCATGTAAGATGGTCAAAAGTACATGACAAACACAAGTTTGAGAAGCTGTAGCAAATCTACGCTGAGCATATATGAACTGTAATTTTTATAGGCTAATAATAGCCAAATTTGAATGGCTTTTCACAGGCATGGCAAAGGCCATCCATCTGCCAAATTCCAAGTCACTGCTCCAAACCTTGGTGGTGCTAGAGTTCTTCAAATAAAAGGCTGATAGAATATTTTTTAAACATTGACAGAACAACTGATTTCCTCCTAATCTAGGTCTCCAACTGCAGAACCTTTTGGGTTGAAATTTTCCAAACAGACTCAACAGCAAGCATGGAAAACTTCAGCCAAAAAACCTAACATTTGTGAAAATTATAAGCAACTGGAACCTCGTATTAGAATAGGAAGTTATGGGCAACCTTAATAATAGGCAGAGCAGGTTAGACCCTGTTTTCAGTGAATATACATATAACCTGATATTAGTTTATACACATTTATTTTATATATACTTTATTTGTATTCTGAAAGGCAATTTATAAATGTACAAAATTCAAAAAACTACCAAGCAGACAATTCTCTCCCTCCATCTCCCATCCTTCCCCAAATAAATAAAAATACACCAGGAAGTCTGCATCATTCTCTATACTCTGCATAATTATAAGCAGACAGAACAGAACATGACTTAGGAAAAAAAGTAGCTAAAAAGGCACTGAATCAACTATATTAGTAGTGCTCCCAGACTACAGGTAGGAAGGGATGGAAGGAAGAGTGAAGGGAGAGAGAAGAAAGTAAATTGGACAAAAATTATACCCTAGGCTGGGTCTCACCTTTTCAAGGCCAGTATCCCACAATGCAGTGCCAGATGGCTGAGGGGCACTGAAATAACCCCTTACTCCCTTCTCCTCAAGCACATATCTCAGACAGTGTACAGTAATGGATGGAGTTTTCATTTAGTGAATGTTCTGCTTTATGCTATGGGGACATCTCCCGCCTTTGTCTTCTGTTGTAAGATTTATGATCTCATGTACCAGGGGAAAGGGTGGGAGAGCTTATAGCACATGCTGTTTCACAAAGCAACTTTCCCGTATGGCGTGTGGAAGCAATCATGTATTCATCATTTGAAAGATCCTTACATTTCTCCAAGGTATGGGTGGTGATAACTGGTATATATCTAAGATGTCAAAAAAGTTTCTGCTGCTTTTATACTGTTGCATGAGTATTGCTTACATATATTGCTCTTCGCACTGACACAACTCACTAAAGCAGAGATTAGACTTTTCAAAGGGAGGACAGGATTACATCATTTTTGACCTAAATAACGAAATGATGTGGATTTAATACAGTATTTCATTAACGACAAGTTGCTTATTTTTTTTTATTAAAAACAAATGGAAGTCAATTGACAATGCATGTCAGTTATTCCCTGCCCTTACCACATCTGCCTGGTTATACTAATGTGCTAGGTATTTAAACTTTCCACAGATGAACATACATTTTGTCAGTGACACTTCGGTGAGCAAGGACCATTCTTTTGTTCTGTGTTTCACCAGCACCTAGCACAATGGGGTCCTAGTTATTGAAAAGGTGCCTAGTGGCAACAGTTATACAAATAATAATAGCGGTATTCAATGAGGAACCAGTACTGTGACCAGAACACCAGGGTGACATGTTTACAGCAATCTGTGTTCCTAAGCAGGTGAGTTGTTATATTCTGAGCCAGCTGGAGCTCTCTCAGGACCCCCAATTCATTCTCAGATACAATGCCTTGCAATGCCTGGAGGTAACGCATAAACTGATTGCCAAGGCAGGTCTTCATGTGTCAAGAGATACCAGAGTCTCCTGGCACCTTTGATAGTAGAAGACATTTCCAGCAGATGTGGCTATCTGAAGTCAGAGATCATTCTTCATTTGCTTCTTATGAGAAGACCAGGAATGGTAATCAGCATCACTACTCTCATTTGCCTTGTTTAGGAATGGGTGATTAGAAACCAGATGATAACTGACAAGATGTGTTTCCAGGGGAATAAAGAGCTCTGATCTTTAAAAAGTTTCAATGGGCAGGACCTGAGCTACCTCAAAGATTTGCTAAAATGTCTGCATTCCTCAGACAATGGAAGCATTGGCTACAAGAGTGACACTCTTGGGAGCAGTGGACAAAACCTTCTTTCACCAGTCAGCATGTGGCTCTGGAAAAAGAACAGGAGTACTTATGACACCTTAGAGGCTAACAAATTTATTTGAGCATAAGCTTTCATGGGCCCACAGCAACTAAAATAAATCCTTTAATATGTACTAGTAACTAGAAGAGAAGCAAGAATCTACTCATCCACCTTACGTAAGCTTTGTAAAACACTCAAAAATGTGGAGATGACTATGGTATAAATTAGGTAAAATAGAACTCTCCTCTACAGCAATTGCAGCTTAAAGAAAATAGGTCAGATGCAAAACATAAGGGTGTTATGTAATTTAATTGAAAATACTAGGGTGCTATGCAGCATACTAAAAATATTAGAAGAAATTCACACCTTAAGGTAATACACTATAGAACCCAAATTGCAAGACCAAGACCACTAGCTAGACACTGAACAATTGCATCTGAAGAGGTCTCACTTTATTAATTTGTTCTCCATCAAAGATTACCACCACTTCAGAATTGGCTTTTTTTTTTTAATTTTTAAAAAACCTGTTTAGGTTCTTATACTGCATCTACCATTGTGGTATTTGAGTGCCTAACAAATTTCTTGACATGAACTCCTTAAGTTGTCCTGTATCTAGCTCTCTACCTTTCCATTCTGTTGGGAGTTTTTTATGTTTTGATCCAGTGAAGCAGGACTGCTAACCATCTAAAACAGGCCAAAGTCAAGGGCAGTTAGCTTGGGAAATTATTGCTTCAAAAGAGTGAAATTGTCTTGCACCTTCTTCTGTAAATGATGGAATAATGAGGTTCTGCATTCTCCATAAAGCTCTACTTTGAATGCTTCAGGACTTGGACCTGGGAAATGGTTCTATAACTCATAATAATAGTTCTGGCTTCACTGTAGAAACCATCTAGTTAGGTTCACTTTAGAAATAATAAGCTCTAAGAAGTAATGTTATTAGGTGAAGATGTATGTTGTTTTGGTCCTTCACTTGGATAAAGCAAACTTTCTAGAGTCAGTTACTAAGATGATATGTTATGCATGTTTTAAAATATGAAGTCTGAATTGAACACTGAACTTTGTAATGCTGTAGACATTTTAGACACTTTACAATGTAAAAACTGTATTAATTGTAAGTTTTTTAAGCAGTTTTCTTAAGGGATAGGCTGAGACACAAAATATTAGAATAGTTTCAAAACTACCTTAAAATTTTTAAATATCTAAATGATGAAATAATTTAAAAGCAAAATACAGTATTCTTTCTCTGTCATTTACCATGAGCAGGAGAAAATGTATGACTGGCCTTGAAATCTTCTGATGAAGTGGCTCCCTTCAATTTTTTCTTTTTATCCTCCCACACATTCAATACCTCCTTTTCTCTTTCCAGATAGTGTCCACCTTTTCACTTTCCATGGAAGTTATATTGGTGGCATCCTTAAATCAGTTCCTAAGTACATCTGTTGTTTTCTTACCATATTTGATGCTTTAGATTGGTTTGGTCTACCTTAGAATGTCTGATGTTAAAAGAAACTTTTTCTAATGGACTCTGAAGATCTTCCACAGACATTTACTTTCTTATCAACATTTGTTAATAGATTTTCATGACTCTGCTCTGTAAAGGAGGACAGACAAAGCTGATATTAAAAATTCATAATTGTGTGCCAGTGCCAATCATACTACTTTTCCAAATCTTTTCAAGTTTATGGAAGTTGTTTGCTGGTTTTTATATTCTTTCCTTGACATCTAGCATAGAGTCACCATCAGAGGTAGTCCAGTTTTTTTTTTCAAGGTCCAAATTTCTTGGTCGAGGTATAGTCAAGGTCCAGACTCCAGAAAAAAAACAAACAATGAAAATACTACGTAAATAAAAAGATTTTGGGGTCCGTTCAAAAGCGTCTGGCGGTCCAGATTAGGCCCACAGTCTGCCTATTGACTATCCCTGCTGACATCACTGCATATCTCCCTCCCTAGACAGGTAAAATGACATACATCTTCTAGTGTTTCTTCATCCACTTGAATGGTTACTTTTGGAACACTGATAGCAATATATCTTGTCTTCCTGTTGTTGAAGAATACACCAACTTGTTCTGCTGTATCTGCCAGAGGGTGGGTCTTTTCTTCCATAAAGTGATGTGTTGAACTAAGCAAGACAATGCCATCAGCAAAAGAAGAGGTCATCCAATTGTGCTTTACCATTTGTCCATACAATTCCTTGGTCGCTTTCCGTGGTTACTTTCCTCATGAATAGTCAATGACCATTGCAAACAATAATGGGGACATAATACACCCTTACCATACTCCAGATGTCACTGCAAACCATTGGCTGATATGGTCACCATCTCTGACTGCACATTTGGCATTATCATATAGATCCTTGATTATTCTAATTATTGTTGCTGGTATTCCATAGTACGCTTTAATTTTCCAAAGACTGTCTCTGTGTATACTGTCACAAACCTTATGGAAATCTATAAAATTTATCACAAGAGATGCTTACATGCCTCACTTTGTTCTATCATATGTCTGAGAACAATAATATGGTCTTACATGAGCTCAGTAGTCTAAAACCTACTTGTCCTTCTCTAAGTAGGACAGTCTGTTTCTTGATACATTCCAGGATGATGCTGCACAAAATTTTTCAAGGCACTAACAGTAATGTGATTCATCTCCAGTGACTGCAGTTGGTAAGGTCACCCTTCTTTGAAAATTTTACTATAAGGCATCTCTTCCACTGGGTGGGGTTCTTCATTCCATATTCTACTCAATTGACAGGAGGGCTGTTTCATCACTTGCTTTGAAAATTTCTGCAGTAATGTTATCTCCAGCAGGGCCCTCCCTAGCTATTCTGGGGCCCTACGCAGCCGCAGCCCCATCCCCCATAGCATGTGTATGTGGGGCCCCAGGCCTCTGCGGGGAGGAGCAGGGGACGGGGTAGGAAAGGAACAGGAGGTGGGGCGGAGGAAGGGAAGAGGCGGGGGCCCTGGGGAAAAGCTGGATAGGGCCTGGAGCAGCATGCAGATGAGCAGGGCACCAGGAAATTTGGTGTCCCATATTTCCTAGTGCCCTATGCAGCTGTATACTTTGTGTATGGGTAAGGACGGACCTGCTCTCTAGCTGCTTCCCCATTTTTGAGCTTACTAATGGCTTTTCTAACTTCTTCCATTGTAATATCTCCTAAATCTGTATCAAGCTCTAGAGTGGTAGATCTTCATCACATATTTCTAATAGTTTGCTTCGGCTTAGTTCATTTAAAATAGTCAGAAAACGTTCAGCCCATCTTTTCCTTTGCTATTCTTCTGTACTAAGAGTCTTTCCATTTGCATCTTTAATAGGGCCTCTAGTACTGCTAAAGTTTCCCCTGAGCTGTTTGATTGTCTTGTACAAGGTTATAAGATCACTTCTTTGGCTAGCATCTTCAGCCTCTGGACATTTTCTATCAATACAAGCCCTTTTATATTTTCTAGCACTCCGGGGGTGGGTGGGTGGGTTATATATTAAGAGTGGTACAGTATCTTAACCCTCAGAACAAAAGCAGAAAAGTATCCATCCTTTTGGACAGCTAATTTTGCTGCTAGCCTCCAAAGCTCTGTAATTTTGACATACTACTGAACCCATTTTAAATATTTACTTCTCTTTTTAATTTTTTTCTGCCCAAATATTACTGTTTTTATGGCACACAAAGAATTTTAGGTTTGGATACATCTCATTATATTGGTGGCAAAGAAATAATATAGGTAGAAAGCAAATATAATGAAACTATTTCCCCAGGGCTAACTATAAATACAACTGTATGATGATGACATGACACTTAGCTGGTTAGACAGAAAATAACTTAGGGCCAAATTCTTTCCATGGATGTGTGGTATGAGACTCTCAGCGAGGTTACACATCTGAGGACAAAACTGTTTCTAAATAAGTAATAATAATGAGTCACTGCAGCATAAAAGTAAAAGATCCAGATAAACTCTTTAAATATCTGGCAGGTCCACAGAGCTATATGCATAGCTGTCTCCTTAAGCAAACTATACCCTCATATTTCAAATCCGATTCATGTTGGTGACCGGTCACCTCAAACGCTACAATCCAAAAGATGTATAGCATCATCCTAATCTTTGAACAGAAATTTAATCTTTTGGTGAATCGTCATTAATTCAACTGTATATAATCCATCATAATTTCATATGGAAAATTTATGGAGAATGGGAGAAGCCTGAAAATAGAAACATTTCTTTAAAAGTTTTGTGTTAATTCTTTCAGCCTGCGGGCCATGAGACATTTTGTTTACATTGACCATCCTCAGGCACTGCCCTCTGGAGCTCCCAGTGGCTGTGGTTCACCATTCCTGGCCAATGGGAGCTGCAGAAAGCAGTGGCCAGCACATCCCTGGGGCCCATACCTACCATCTCTTCTATAAACTTATCAAGCAGAGTTCTGAAGCCAGTTAGGTGTTTTGCCCCCACTGCTTCTCTTGGGAGGCTGCTCCAGAACTTCACTCCTCTGATGGTTAGAAACCTTTGCCTAATTTCAAACCTAAACTTGTTGATGGCCAGTTTATAGCCATTTGTTCTGGGTCCACATTGGTGCTTAACTTTAATATCTCCTTTCCCTCTTCTATTTATCCCTCTGATGTATTTATAGAGAGCAATCATATCTCCTCTCAGCCTTCTTTTGGTTAGACTAAACAGGCCAACCTCTTAGAGTATCCTCTCATAAGGTAGGTTTTCCATTCCTCAGATCATCCTAGTAGCCCTTCTCTGCACTGTTCCAGTTTGAATTCATCTTTCTTAAATGTGGGAGACTAGGATTGCACACAGTACTGCAGATAAGGTATTATCAGTGCCTTGTATAATGGTACTAACACTTCCCTGTCTCTAATGCAAATACATCACCTGATGCATTCCAGGACCGTTAGACTTCTTCATATCCGCATCACGTTGAGGGTTCATAATCATCCTGTGACCAACCGATACACCCAGGTTTCTCTCCTCTGTCACTTCCAACTGATAAGTCTCCCGCTTATAGCAAAAATTCTTGTTAGTCCCTAAATGCATGACCTTGCACTTTGCACTATTAAATTTCATTCCATTTCTATTACTCCAGTTTACAAGGTCATCTAGATCTTCTTGTATGGTATTCCAGTTCTTCTCTGTATTGGGAATACCTCCCAACTTTGTGTCATCTGCAAGTTTTATTAGCACACACTCACTTTTTGTGCCAAGATCAGGAATAAAAATGTTAAATAAGATTGATCCGAAGACTGACCCTTAAGAACTCCACTAGTAACTTCCTTCTAGCCTGACAGTTCACCTTTCAGTATGACCTGTTATAGTCTCCCCTTTAATCAACTCCTTATCCACCTTTCAGTTCTCATATTAATCCCCACCTTCTCCAGTTTAACTAATAATTTCTCATGTGGAACTGTAACAAATGCTTTACTGACATCCTAGTAGATAAGATCTACTGCATTTCTTTTGTCTAAAAAAATCAGTTATCTTCTCAAAGAAAGATATTAGTAACTTTGTACTACCTCTTGAATATAACAATTGAAACAATTGTAGAAAAATCTACAATTACTTTCAATCATTTCAGCTACTTACTTTTTGCAGTTCACCAAGCTTGGAACAGATCATTTAACTTTAGGAAACATCCTAACAGACCTTTCTTATCTTAATCAGCTGTTAATCACTCGGTTTATAAACAAAGTTCTATGAGTACTTGTGGCACCTTAGAGACTAACAAATTTGGGCATAAGCTTTCATGGGCTAAAATCCACTTCATCAGCCATGAAAGCTTATGCCCAAATAAATTTGTTAGTCTCTAAGGTGCCACAAGTACTCCTGTTCTTTTTGCTGATACAGATTAACACACAAACAAAATTGACTCCCTGCCTCAGGGACGCAAGCTGGGAGCAGTCTGTCTCCTCTATTGCACATCAAGGCTGCCTGCTTGAGGCTGGCAGGTTTTTTTTTTTAAATCAGACCGTCAGAGTTGGAAGGGACCTCAGCAGTTCACCTAGTTCAACCCCCTGCTCAATGCAGGACCAATCTCCAACTAAATCTCCAAATGGCCCCCATCAAGGGTTGAACTCACAAACCTGGCTTTAGTAGGCCAATGCTCAAACCACTGAGCTATCCTTCCCCCCATCCCCAATGTCTCACCCCCTTAAAAAAATCCACTGATGGATTTAACCTTGCTTAATGCAATTCCTGGCTTTGATGAGACTTGTAGGCTGGAGATTCCTGTTTACAAAAATATCACGAAAGAAGTGGACCATACTTTGCCTGTGCTCAGGGCCGGCGCTTCCATTGAGGTGAACTAGGCAATCGCCTAGGGCACCAGGATTTTCAAGGGGCAGCATTTTGCCGGAGGGGGCGGCAAGTGGCTCCGGTGGACCTGCCGCAGTTGTACCTGCGGAGGGTCTGTTGGTCCCGTGCGGCTCCGGTGGACCTTCCGCAGGCATGGCTGCGGCAGCTCCATCAGAGCCGCGGACCAATGGACCCTCCGCAGAAATGGCTGCGGCAGCTCCACCGGAGCCGTGGGAGCGGCACACGGGGCAGCGAAATGGCCGTGCGCCTAGGGCGTGAAAAACTCTAGCGCCGGTCCTGCCTGTGCTGCAGTTTTGTAACTCAGTGGAAGCAGAATCTCCCATCTCTCAAGGCTAGCTCCACGCTGTCTGACAGTTCCAACAAACTCATGGATGCAGAGAAAGCTACGTCTAAACATGGACAGGTGTTTTCAGAGCGGAGATAGGGAATGAAGAGAGAGAGTTTCAGGATTCTTCATGCTCACATTCAATTAGTGACATTTGAAACCAGCACTCCCCCACCCCCCCCGCTTTTGTTAACTTGAGGGCTTTACACGTTTATATTTTGCCATATTAAAACACATTCATGATTTGTTACAATACTATGAAATTTAAGGTTTAAATATCTGAAATCATGAAATTCAAGTTTTAAAAAATTGTTATGACTGTGAAATTTACAAAAGTGGGCTCTGAATTTGGTAGGGCCGTGCTTACGAGGTATTATTTGAAAACGAATAACTTACTGATCATTAATATTCTTGCATCATATATTTACGTGTCATGATGGGTATTAAGAGTTACAGAGATATGCTGGAGTGAACTAAAATGTGTTCAAACCAGGTGTGTCGGGGGAGATGTTAAACAGGTGGGTCTATCCTAAGCAAAAGACTCATCACACCCATCACAAGTGGGGGAGAAGACAGCATGGAGTCTATATCCAGCACAAAAGAGAAGCTTAGTCTGGGTTTTACTTTTCAGAAGAATCCATTTCAAAGGTTTACTGGTCTATAAAGACGAGGTGTGGGGGAAGAACCTCAAGTGTTCAGCAGCTGAATCGACTGACTGTATACTACATTACTATATTATAAAAGTGTATGGAGTGAGGTCTCTTCTGAAAGCTAATGATGCACTGCTGATTAATATAATTGTGAAACATATTATTAAACACGACATGAGGAATTATGAATACTCACTGATATTAGGCTTTACAGTCTGCCCAGGCAGGACACAATGTCACAGCTATCTACCTGTCTATGTAAATTAAGCATGGTGGCATGAGAAAAAATGCAAGCCTCATTTACACAGAAATCATGCAGGGGATGCAAAGCCCACATAAAAGGAAGAACATAAGATCATCCTACCTCTTGAAACAAAGTAATTGAACTCTGGGAGATATAAACAAGGACAGAAGCCACCTTTGACATCCATTACTAGACAGATATGAGAGGCCACAGTTTTTGCAAGCTGAGAAAGATGGATCCTCAACCCAGGGCAGGGGGGTTGAAGTCCCTGGAACTGAATATAGGTGAGAAACCTATTTAGGTAAAGATCTTCACCTAAGACGACAAGGGAAGCCAATGCCTTCTACTTTTGTAGAAGGTCCTGACTCAGGAAAAGCCAGCCACGGCTAGGAAGAAGGACTGATATGAGAAACAAACTTGAACAAAGGCTGCAGCTTGCTAAATTAAGGTTCCGACTTATAGATGTTTGTTTTCACTTTTATTTGTTTGTAAACCCTTCTAACTTTATTCCTTTTACTTGGCATCACTTAACCTAGGTCCTATGGTTAATACATTTATTTTATTTTACTATAAACCAACTCAGTGCTGCGTTTAAAGGGAAGGATGGATTCACCCCAGTCAGGTTAATAAGATGTGATGTATTTTTGCATATTTAGAACAACAAACCAACCTTATTATATCTGAACTGTCCAGGAGAGAGCTTGACACTTCAGGGCACATAGTTTTGGGGAAATTTGGAACCGTGGTGTGTGTTGGGATCACCCTGCTGGTTGTAACCAAGGCTGGTGGAAGCCAGAGTGGGGTAGTGGGGCTGCAGCCAGGCTGCTAGGGTCAGGGCAGCTGGTCCAGAGCTGTCTAGCACACAGACACTCAGGCTGTGACCCACATGCTAGTAGGCTGTCTGTGAGCAGCCCAGGTTGGGAGCTACAGCAGCAAAGCATTGAGAGGCATCCAGGAATGTAGGAACTGAGGTGAAAACGCATTAATGGTCTAGATTTGCACCCACGAATTGTAACAGTCTATGACACAGGCGCCGTCTCCATGGGTGCGCCAGGGCTGGAGCACTCACGGTGAAAAATTAGTGGGTGCTCTGCACCCACCGGCAGTCAAGCTTCCCGTTCTACTGCACCTCCTCCTCCTCTGAGCATGCGGTGTCCCTGCTCCTCTGCCTACCTCCCAGCGCTTGCCACCACCAAACAGCTGTAGCAAGCTCCAGGAGAAAGGGGAGAGGAGCAGGAACGTGGCGTACTCAGGGGAAGAGGCGGGGCTGGGGAAGGAGTTGGAATAGGGGCAGGGAGGGGGCAGAGTTGGGGCAGGGACTTTGGGGAAGGGGTTGGAAGAGGGCAGAGGGGAGTCACGCACTCACCGCACCAATAGAAGTTGACACCTATGGTCTGTGACAAATACTTATCCACCTTTCTCATAAGTATGTTGTAAGTTTTAACTAGTTAGTGCCTATAAAGTGTTTTGAACAAGTAGACCACTATACAAATGTGAGTAGATGATGATAATTAATCACTTATTGGGTCATTTCAATTCTCTCTCATTGTCAGCTCAGAACTTTCTGCAGCACTTCTAGAACATCAACAAAGGAAAGGGAAGAAGAAAAAATTAGCTCACACAGAGTATGTCTACAATGAGCTGGGTGCGTGATTCCCAGCTTGAAGAGACACATCCCCCCTAGCTCTGTAGAGTGTAGCCACAGCAGCAAAATGGTGCAAGGGTCCAGCTGCCCCTCCTACATGCACAGCATCTCAGATGGGGCCATACTCAGGGCAGCTAAAGCTGCTGCTGCCTCTGCTATACTCTTTCTAGCATGCGAGCTCAGTCAGAGCTAAAGCTATCGTCTCCTCAAGCTAGGAAGTACAGGCCCAGCTTGAAGTGTAGACGTGGCTACAATCACAACTAGTGCATTACAGATGCTCCCTGGGTTATGCAAACCCGACTTATGCAAATCTGCACTTACGGAAAAAGTTCCATAAGGTTTTGGGGTTTTTTTGGCAAGTATAATGTTTGGTAATACATTCTCGACTTCGGCAAAATTCGACTTATGTTCCGAAATGGAACGGGGAGCATCCGTATTCAAGCCTAAAGTTGCCAATTGATGTGCATGCAGTGTTCCACCTAAAAATGATCTACAATGAACTTGTGGTAAAAACATATTTATGATTGTCACAACAGTTCTGGGGATCTGCTCTCCTTAAGTACTGGAGGAACTCCCATTAGAATAAATATACAGGAGAAAAAGGGGAGAAGAGATTCCAGTTTGTTAAATAAATTTAAAAACAGATCATTCAGAGCATTTTATGTCCAACAGCGGCCTCTAGTGGTTTATGCCAAAAACTGAATACTGAGTAAAAAAAATGCTGTGACTACTCCCAGCAATAAATACTAAACTTCATCCATAACAACTAATGAACTAGCAGCCAACAGGGAAAGCATAATATCCACATAACTCAGAGCCAGTCATACTAAAAATCAAAGTTATAAAAGTAGTCTATTGGAGAAAATCAGTCTGAGTGAATAGTAGTACGACAAGCACAGTGTGCATGCTATATTTCCTGTTTTCATGCTATACTAGAATCCTGTACAAGTATCTGTATTTTTTAGAAATGTGTATTAAAAACATGTGCCTTGGGGGCCTTATCTTTGTTTTGTTTTTGGTAAATACGCCCTTCCCTTACTAGTCATGGATGAAGCAGCGCAGAAAAAAATCTGAACCAGCCCTAACCTTGGCCTCTTGTTTATTGAAAGGAAACGGAACCTGTTTTAATATTCTCATTGGTTCAGATAAGAAATTACATATACATTTTAAAATACTATTTCCTTCCTCCTCCTCCCTGCCCCCGATGCTTCTCCTGTTCCTAAATTCTATCCTGATTGCACCATTGATGAAAACTGTCATTTGCTCCCTTTGCTGTTGTGCTTGATATTGGTGTCCTGTATTGTGAGCTCATGTCCCATGGGTACTTTTCAGAATCATACAAAGTATTCCAGGATCTCACTGAATGAGAGATATCCTAGGATGTGTATGGGTATAGTTCAGGAGTTCAAAGCATAGGTGTGAGCAGCATAAAGGAACAGAGGAATTTTTCATCAATATTGCATTGTGTGTAGCATAAATAAGGATCAGGCTGTAATTTGCCTCAGTGGGAAGTGGGAATAGGGAGGTCATACAGCTGTGATGACATGGGAAAGAAAGAAAGAACAATGTGACAAGACTGTTCTTGGGAAGGTGATCATGGGACAGACATAGATAGGTCAGCTAAGTCTGGGGTTGTGTTGTGGCAGGACTATTTAGAGGTCAGATATGGCAGAGGCAAAGAAAAAGGAAAGCAAAAACTTTGTAGGGATTGATCTTTCAGACTCTTGAAATTTGTCCATCAGTATTCCATCCCTGGACATACCCATGGTTAGTTCATTAGTCTCCACCTTTTTTGCCTTCTGAACCCCATCTAATTATTGTATCCACCACAATTGTACCTGCCACAGCTTACTATATTTGCCACTCCAGCAACATACAACTAGGACAGGCTATTATCAATGTTTTGCAGATCAGAAGGCAAGGACACCAAGGAGAAGGATGGCTACTCTTAATCTCTGTGGAGAGATCAAATTCTTTATTAAGCTGGGCAATAGGCACTTCTGGACTGCTCCACAACACAAATCGATATCTACTGATTTTGACAATATCACTGTGTGACACATTTCCACCCAACCACCTGGCTTAATTAGCCAAAGGTCTAATTAATTGGTCTAGATAGAGAAAAAAACTCTCATTGATTAAATATTATCCAGCTGAATAAAGCAATGTACTCATATTGATAGCAACCACATTTAAGGGATACATTTTCAAAATAGCTGGGCAGCATTTTAGGCATATGGTTTCCATGGATTGTACTAGGTATCACATGGTTAATATTCTCGCAGGCTGCTTTGAAACTTTATTTCTAAATGCCTACTGCTTAACATTGCATTTAATTTAGGTTTGACAGGTAATTTTGCATTCAATGCCAGATATTCACATTGTTTAAAAAGAAAGATGTGTGTCTTAGGGATGAATTTGAACAAGAACCTTAATCATTATCATCCCCATCCCCTGCCCTCAGACCTGAACCTTGTTCCACACCACATACTGCCTTCCTGTATCTCAATCTAACTGATAAATCCCTTATATCATTCATCAGCAACACAGAACAGTGCACAGCCCCTGCCTACACCTCTGACCTGACCACCTCTTTTGCTTGTTCCTCTCACTCCCTCTGCTCCACCAATAGTATCAGTATCCATATCCTGCACGTCTTTCTTTCACTGGTCTCTCTGACATCTTCCATGTTGCTCTTTATTCTTGGAGCACCCTTTATCAACTTGTTTGCCAAACCACTTTCAAATCCCTCCTAAATATTCACATTATTATCGATTAATTATAATACTGTAGCACTAGATGCTTTCCCATCATATCTGTAGGGTTGGTTTCCATTTTCAAAAGCTTACACTGGTGCCATGAAGTGGAGGATATAAAGCTAACATTACAAATAAAAAACTAACATGACCAGGCATTCCCCTGATCACTCTGCTTGTATTGTGCATATTGATTCTCTTTCCATGCTGTCTGGTTCTGTCCTTTGAGACCGCAAGCTTGCAAACATGTACACAAGTGAATAGTCTCATTGTTTTCAACAGGACTTACATGCGAAAATTTAAGCGTTTGCACAAACAAAGAATAGCTATTAAAAGAGTTCCTGCTTAATAGACCTTCGATCTTTTAAAAGATTACATACTTAAACTGTGGCTGTTTTTCGGTGGACTGAATCCTTCAAAAGAAAGGAATTTAAGATGTTTCCATTTTGTACATGCAAAATAGATACATTCTTCAGATCATAAATTAACTTCTGTCTTTGTCAGAGCTATTCCAAGAACTGCAGTGTTTTTGGAGAATAGACACAGACTTGTCTTAAGTACAGATGGTTGAAGCAGGACATACTATCCTTGACGGGCTATATTCTGGAGAACTAAAAATATATACGTCACTGTACCAAAAGTGCTTCATGTTGGTTAAACTTATGTAAACAGGAGCTGCAGAGAGCTGAAGCAACACTATATTTAGAGCTGTTAACTCAGACTTCATTTTTGTAATTATTGAAAGATGTCAAACTTGAAATGTTTACCACATTTTTGTTAGTCACAATCGGTCTAAAATTTAATCAATTAAAAAAAATTACAAAAAGTTGTTTCAAGTACTACAAAATGTCCTTTAGTCCCCTGGCCATTTTTGTGCTTTTACAATAACATCTTTTTTTTAAAAAAAACCCTCTCATTCTTTGTTTAGTCCATCGGTTTGACGTGACATTTTCATGCTATTTTTGTCGATTCTGGAGTGACTGAAGTCCAAAGCATGACACACGCTTGTGAGCAGATCGGGCAAACAAAGTCACTGGTGAGCATCTTGGTAGCAATAGCAGTAGTATGATGCCTTTCCCTTGCAGCTAACAATCAATTATTTCTGTCCTCTTCAAAGGCTTGGAAAGCTGAGTGTGGGCTCTGTTAAATAGATCAGCATGGCAGCACACATCTCAAGATCTGGTTTTATTGCACCGGAGCATATGCTGTTCTCGATATTGAGGCAGCCTTGATTCCAGTGTCCTTGTGCCAATTCTCCACAGAACATTTTTCTGGGGAGTTGATATCAGGCATCTTAATGTGTCGTCCAACCCTGCGTAGCTGGACTTTTATCAGCATGGCCTCAATACTTGTGGCATTTGACTTTTGGAGAATCTCCAGGTTGGTAATTTTGTCCTGTGAGCAGAACCCCATAATGGCACGCAGAGTGCATATGGAAGGCCTCTAGCTGTTTGATATGCCATTTGCATGGTGTCCAGGTTGAACAGCCATAGAGGAGAGATGTGAGCACAAAAGCACTGTAAAGTTTTATTTTTGTTGAAAGGGTTGTGTTGTGGGATTTCAGGACTTTGCTATGTAGCTTTTCTAATGTCTGAGAAGCTTTCTGCATCCTGTTTGTGATCTTTGTCAAGAGATCCATCACTGGAGATATTGCTGCTGAGGTAGGTAAAACTGCCAACTTGCTTTACCTGGATTCCACTAATGGACACACTAGGGGATATGGCCAGAGTGGTGAAGATGATTGGTGCAACAACACAGTTTTTTCCAGGCTGATTGTGAGGCCAAACAATTTTGATGCTTCAGCAGCGCGATCTACGATCCTCTGTGCATGCTAGGAGAGAGCACAATCATGCGCAAAGAGTACTTCACTTAGTAGTTTTGTTATGTTTGTTTTTGTTTTAAGCTTTGAAGACTGAACCATCGTGTCTGTATCTGATGTATATACCTCTGTTGAACCAGTTTGTAGCATGGTTGAGAACTTGAGTGAAGAAGAGGTTGAATAGTACAGGGGCAAGGACACGGCCTTGTTTGACTCCATTTGAAATGGGAAAGGAGTCAGTGATATCTCCATTAAAAAGTACCTGGCCTTGCATCCCGTCATTAAATAAATGAATGATCTTTACCAGTTTTGGTGGGCAACCAAGTCTGCTGAGGATCATCCATAATCCTTCTCTATTGACTGTATCAAATGCTTTTGTGAGATCAATGAAAACACTGAACAGATACAGGTTTGGTTTGATATATTTTTCTTGTATTTGCCTGAGACTGAAAATCATGTCCGCACTGAGGGTATGTCTACAGTACAGGATTATTCCGATTTTACATAAACTAGTTTTGTAAAACAGATTGTATAAAGTCGAGTGCATGCGGCCACACAAAGCACAATAATTCGGTGGTGTGCATCCATGTACCGAGGCTAGCGTCGATTTTTGGAGCATTGCACTCTGGGTAGCTATCTTGTAGCTATCCCATAGCTCCCACAGTCTCCCCTGCCCATTGGAATTCTGGGTTGAGATCCCAATGCATGATGGTGCAAAAACAGTGTCACGGGTTATTCTGGGTAAATGTTGTCACTCATTCCTTCCTCCGTGAAAGCAACGGCAGACAATCATTTCGTGCCCTTTTTCCCTGGATTGCCCTGGCAGATGCCATAGCATGGCAACCATGGAGCCCGTTTTGCCTTTTGTCACTGTATGTGTACTGGATGCCGCTGACAGAGGCAGTACTGCAGCGTTACACAGCAGCATTCATTTGTCTTTGCAAGGCAGCAGAGACTGTTACCAGTCGTTCTGTACCGTCTGCTGTACCATTGTAAATTGGTGATGAGATGACAGTTATCAGTCGTTCTGTACCATCTGTTGGTGTCATGGGTGCTCCTGGCTGACCTTTGCTGAGGTCGGCCGGGGGCGCAAAGACAAAAATGGGAATGACCCCCCAGGTCATTCCCTCCTTCATGTTGTATCTAAAAATAGAGTCAGTCCTGCCTAGAATATGGGGCAAGTGTACTAGACAACCAGTGTACCAGAGAGCACAGCTGCTCCGTGTCAGATCCCACAGAAATGATGAGCTGCATGCCATTCTAGGGGGTGCCCCTGCAACAACCCCACCCATTGCTTCCCTCCTCCCCCAACCCTTCTGGGCTACCGTTGCAGGGTCCCCCCATTTGTGCAATGAAGTAATAAAGAATGCAGGAATAAGAAACACTGACTTTTTAGTGAGATAAAATGAGGGGGAAGCAGCCTCCAGCTGCTATGATAGTCCAGACAGTACAGAATCTTTTCTTTACACATGGGGGGGGCAGCTGATGGAGTTCAGCCCCCAGTTGCTATGAGGATGACGGTTACCAGCCGTTCTGTACCATCTGCTGGAAATAACCGGGAGTCATTCCTATTTTTACCCAGGTGCCCCTGGCCGACCTCACCTGAGGCCAACCAGGAGCACTCACAGGATGATGAAAAGGACAGCTACCAGTCCTACTGCACTGTACCGTCTGCCACCGGGGAAGGGAGGGGAGAGGATGCTGCTGTTCAGTGCCACAGCACCGCATCTACCAGCAGCATGCAGCAGACATATGGTGACATTGAAAAAAGTCAGAAAAGGGAAAAAATCGTTTCTTTTCACGGAGGGGGAGGGGGGGGACATTTACGAGATATACCCTCAACCACCCTGGACAATGTGTTTGACCCTACAGGCATTGGGAGCTCAGCCAAGAATGCAAATGCTTTTTGGAGACTGCAGGATAGCTGGAGTCCTCAGTCCCCCCCTCCCTGAGCATCCATTTGATTCTTTGGCTTTCTGTTACGCTTGTCACACAGCACTGTGCTGTGGACTCTGTATCATAGCCTGGAGATTTTTTTCAAATGCTTTGGCATTTCATCTTCTGTAATGGAGCTTTGACAGAACAGATTTGTCTCCCCATACAGCGATCAGATCCAGTATCTCCTGTACGGTCCATGCTGGAGCTCTTTTTGGATTTGGGACTGCATCGCCACCCGTGCTGATCAGAGCTCCATGCTGGGCAAACAGGAAATGCAATTCAAAAGTTCGCGGGGCTTTTCCTGTCTACCTGGCCATTGCATCCGAATTCAGATTGCTTTCCAGAGCGGTCACAGTGGTGCACTGTGGGATACTGCCCAGAGGCCAATACCATCGATTTGCAGCCACACTAACCCTAATCTGATATGGTAATACCGATTTCAGCGCTACTCCTCTCGTTGGTATATATATCGATATAAAGGGCCTCGTTCTGTGGACGGGTGCAGTGTTAAATCGGTTTAACACTGCTAAAATGGGTATAAACGCGTAGTGTAGACCAGGCCTGGGTCTCAGTAGATTAGCTTCAGAGACAGATGAAATCAGTCGGTTCAGGAGGACATGAGCAAAGATTTTTCAAGGAACAGATAGGAGAGAGATCCCAGACAGGAGAGATATGTCCCTTGTAGATATGTAAAAAACTCACATAAAATAAGGGATTACTGACTAATACACAAACAGTGAAATTGATTGTGCACAAACTACTGTCAAAAAGGAAGGAGCAAGCCAACTGAAAATATATCTGTAGGTTTCTTTTCTCATCTATCAATTATAATTATCTTAGGTGTTGATTATAACAATAGGTACACAATTTTCAGATCTGAGGGTGATCCTTTAAGTTGACACACCATGTCATGGTTCCAGAGCTAGCTGTACTTTTGTCCTAAGATGTCAGGTCTGGTGCCTTTATCTATCCTGGGGTGGAATTAAGCAATTCTCCCATTGTTAGACTGGGTCTAGGGCTACTGTACCCTGTGTATCAACTATTCCTAAGCTGCAGATTCAGCTTCAGTTCCAGCACCAACAGTTCTTTTCTTCAGGAGTGCATGACCAGCAGTATACAGTGATCAGACAGCCTTCTTATCACCAACGTTTATTTTATCAATTGTAATAAGCATTAGAGAAAAAGGATTTTTAACAACAGTCTACCCACATCTATAGTACCTAAACTTTTACCTTCCCTTAATAGTAACTTAGGCAGACTTAACTTCTTCAATCCGCTCAGAGTGTCCTGTCTCAGTCTGGTTCCCAGAAACAGCTGGTGCCCTTTCAAACACCGCTACAGTTTTTTCTTCAGGTGTTCCCAGGCTTTGACCCTTCTGAGTCAAGTCCTCAGCACCAATGGTTCTGGCATTGTCCCTTAACTCTCAGTATTTGCAAGGGATGGCTATCCAGACAAACTATTATGTCAAATCAATACAGTGTTTGGGTCCCGCACTGAGACCTCTTCCGCTTGGTTCCCGAAGAACTCAGTTCAACTCGTCTCACTACTTAGGTTACTTTATTTGACATATAGCAAAGCTACATTGAGTTGATCAGACTCAAGTGTAAGGACTGGGTATAGGATATACCCAAAGTGACAGAAACAAACCGCGTCCTTTATATACATTTCTTAGTTACATTGCACTTACTATACATTGCATTATGCATTTTGGGATTGGCTTGGTGCTTCTGTAGGAACCAATTCCTGTACAGCATTCTCTGCCCATGCACAATTTACTTTTTACCTCATCTTTATGTTCCCAGCTCATCTTATCAACTGTTGTCTTGTCCATTGCAAATGGTGCCCTGGGTGTTTCCGCTTATCTTAGCTAGTACAGACATTCTGTCTCAAGCCTGCAGATCCATTTTCCATCTCAATTCTGTCTCCCAAGAAATGAGGCCTCACCCATGTCCAATTACTCATGCCAAGCTAGGTCTATATGCCACTGCTTTTGTTTTTCTTTTCTACATTAGCATGTTTATTTGCATTATATTTCTGTCTTCATGTGTTCTTTTTAGTTCATTACAAAGCAACACACTTCCAAGACTACAGTAGTTGTAATTATTTGAACCATTATTAATACTAGGCTTAAAGTATGAAATGGGGTGCAAGCTCACCCTCTGTGGTACAGTCTACCAGGGTATAATTCTACAGTATAAGATGGTTCTCCCTTTAAAGCATCCTTCCCTGACTTTAACTTGACTTTTATTTTAATTACATTATATTTTGTACCAGTTTCTTTAAATGAAGTCTATTTATTACTACAGGAAATTTAGATTACCAGAACACAGACCAATTAAAATAACACTCCTTGGGTTCATGCCAGGAGTGGTCCTCTTCAGCTAGCACACCATACTTATCACCACGACAGGCAGTTTTTATTTTACCAGTGCCCCAGAATCGCAACTGAACTGTGCAATTTAGAGACTGTTCCCCCCCACGGTGAACCCAAGTGCTGGCAACTGCCTGTAAGACGTTACAGCTGCACACATAAGTGTTCCCCAGGTACAAACAGCAGTACACGTCTGGGGCTTTCCAGACCTTGCCTTGTCTTGCAACAGTATTGGAGGGGGAAAAAACCTTCTATGCCTTATGGGTTGTAGTGTTTTGCAGCACTTTCACAGGTAACACTTTGAACAAGGTGATTGTTGTGGGTGTTGTGGCCCCTCCCCACTAACTTCATGTAATTTGATCCTTGTTAATTTTCTTACCCTACACCAACTGGTATTACTCTCCTGTACCAAATTATTAACTGTTCTGTGAAGATAAAAGAACAAGAAAACATCTCAATAAGTAGGCCAGCAAAAAGAACTCATAAATTAGAGAGGAGCTCCAAATCTGTCACACTCCTTAAATGCTACTGTAAAAATGAGTCTGATAGTCTTCAAAAGTATACTGATAAAAACAATGATACTATAATGTTCTTTAGCGATATTTTTCCTGCCCCTAAATGGAGTACAGCCCATACAATAAAGGGCTCTAATTCAGCTGGAAAGTTATGGGATTTTCTGGGACTAACCTGTTTAGGATTAAGACTGGCATACTGTGAAAAGAAATGCAGAGAGAGGGGGAAAAAAAACTTGTTAACCCTGTCAGAGGGAGCAGTGAAGCTTCTTTGTGTCAATGGGGGAATGGTCCTGCTACTGTGAGAAACTTCTCTGGCTTATAAACGGCCCTAGTGAAATGGGCTAGCAAAAGGAACTGAGTCCTCACTTCCACTTCCTTTACCCAGAGGCCTGCCTGACCTTAAGAGCTCCCCTTCCACTCTCCTGCGTGGCAGAGTCCTCGTAACCCCAACAAGGCTGGGCCCAGGATTCCTGGGGGGCTCAACCCCCAACCTTGTTGTGGTCACTTAGGACAGGGGCTAGGGTGTTCCCACTCTGGGGGGCTCTCTCTGAACAGGACACGTCCCTGACCCACTCCTCATTGCATATATTTCAGGTAAATACACTTTAATAAAACAGCAACCAACTTAAAAAAAATAAGGAAAAATGGGCAAGGTAAAAGGAAAATATGTAACCCCGCTCTGTGGCACAGCGACACCAAAACCAGCTGTCTCTGGAATGTCCGTTCCAGGCAATTCCAGCTCACACATAGGTTGGGACCCCCCCCCCCCAGCCTCCTGACTCCCTCATTAGCCTGCTCATCCTGTCAATCAGGCTGACCTGGAGCACTGGCATCTCCCCATTGCTCCTGGGGACTGTCAGTCTTAGAGTCCTGATTTCCCATCAACCCTTCCCCTTTGTTTTTGATACTGGGAGCTAGCCAACCAAAAAGCTCCCACTGAGTTTTAGTAAGGGGCCAACAGTCCCCTTACATTAGTAATGAGTAGTCCTATTCTGCTTCTCTTCATCTTCTGCTGGAGCAGCTCAGGTTGTAGCATTTATTATAGTTCCAGAGCTGTGAGGAACTCACTATGTTTGTTTCTCTTATGTTTCTGGATTTTAAGAAATGCCTGCAGTTATGGGGTTCAGCTCAGCATGGGGCTGCTTCACTGGTGCACCACACTGCTTACAAAGTCTGATTTACAATACAGAATGTTTACTAAGGGCAAGGAGTTGGCTTTGACATCCAGCTGTCTTTACACAGCAAAGAGTGTATCAAAACAAAGCTGAAACACAGGATCTTCAGGCTGAACATACAGGATATGTTAGGGAATTCTTTGAGATTACTCCTAGGTGTGGCAAAGTAAACAATCATAACAGCAACTCTTCAGGGAACAAGTACTGCTCCTACTGAAGTGTACAGCCAGGAGTTTTAGGGAGAATTTCTATATCCATCTTTGGGGGTACACAGAGGTCTTCTGGGTGTACATCAACTCATCTAGATACTTGCCTCGTTTTATAACGAGCTACATAAAAAGCACTAGCAAAGTCAGTACAAACTAAAATTTCATACACACGACTTGTTTATACTGCTCTATATACTATACACTGAAATGTAAGTACAGTGTTAATATTTCAATTCATTGATTTTATAATTATATGGTAAAAATGAGAAAGTACGCAATTTTTTCAGTAATAGTGTTGCTGTGACACTTCTGTATTTTTTATGTCTGATTTTGTAAGCAAGTAGTTTTTAAGTGAGGTGAAACTTTGGGGGTACACAAGACAAATCAGACTCCTGAAAGGGGAACAGTACTCTAGCAAGGTTGAGAGCTACTGCTCTAAGTAATGTTTGCCAAAATGTCATCACATCTGAACCAGTGGCACATGGATGGTACAAAAACTTTTGAATTCTATTCAGCTTTATGACTGAATGCAATCATTTGAATCAAATTCCAAATTTGATTATTTTCCTCTTTCATAGGAACTTATAGTATTTCCAACAGCTCAACAGCTGTGCCATGTGAAAGGAATAGTATACAAAGCACAATAGATTTAACTGGAAGCCCTGGGACATTCTAGCCAGTGACTCTGGGAAAGGGATTGTGAGTGTAAAAGGACGATGTAGGTTCTGCATCTTTACCTTGGGTTGTAAACCGATTGAGAGTGAGTGCAGCCAAAACACAGCAGAAGGAAGCAGACACTGAAGCTGCAAAATTGTTGCATATTACATCAACTTGAACTCTGTTAGGCTGTGTGCTTTTTGGAGCCTTTGACTCACTGTACAGCAATGTTCATCTGTGGTACTATATAAAATGATAATAAAACAGGGATTCCCTGAAGTTTGGGAGAACTGCAGTAACAGAACCTCAGAACCCATGAGATGCAAAAGATCTAGTGCAGGGTTATTCTCTAATGTCTGGTTTAAAAATGTCAAACAATGGAGGTTCCTGGAACTCAAGAGAGCTTCTTGGAATAAAGAGTTGAGTTCTAGAGTTAAAGCAATTGGGACCCAGGGACAATGGCATTCTCCCAAATCAGAGACCAAAAAGAGATGGTCTACAAAAAGGGAAAGAGTAGAACACCCCAAGTTAACATAAAAGTTTGTGCAAGTGAGGCAGAGATGAAGAGCAAGTTGTTACTTAACAACCTTAACGAGCTTTAGAAACTAAGTTTGGTAGTTGGAATTTTTATTTTATTTTAAACAGCTATCATTTCCATGCATAGGTAAATTAAGACAGATTTATTTAGACATTAGGTGCTCAGAAACTATGGGGATGAGGCCCACATAAGTAGATTCATAGCTAGATTTTAACCATTTTTTCTTCTTTGAGTGCTTGCTCACATCCATTCCACATTAGGTGACTCACAAGCAGAACCCCAGTAGGTGGGCTTAAAGTTCATGGTCATGCTGACCGCAACACTGCTTTCCCAAAAACTGGTGTCGTCTCAGGCCGGTTGGGTGATGGCATAGTGGGATGCAAAGGTATGCACCGATGACCAGGTCGCAGCTCTGCTGAGGTCCTGGATTGGGACCTGTGCAAGGAACGCTGCTGACGAAGCCTGGGTTCTTGTGGAATGGAGAGGTTAAGATGGGTGGAGGAGGGACATTCACCAGCTTGCAGCAAGCTCAACTACAAGGCGGTTATCTAGGACAAGATCTTTCGGGTTGACACAAGTAGCCCTCTCACCCTTTCTGCTATTGCTATGAAGAACTGTGTGGATCTGTGGAAGTGTTTAATCCTCTCAATATAAAAGGCAAGAGCCCATCTAACGAGTGAAGCCATTGTTCTTTGGAGTTTTTGTGAGGTTTCCAGAAGAAGACTGGTAATAAAATGACATGGTTATGATGTAATTGTGACACCACCTTTGGCAGGAAAGCCGGATGGGGGCACTTTTAGACCAAATCCTGGAAGAACACTATGTAGGATGTCTCTGACGTAAGGGCCTTGATCTCGGAGACCCTTCTGGACAAGGAGATTGCCACCAGGAAGGTGACCTTCCAGGAGAGAAGTGTCAGGGAGCATGATGAAAACAGCTTTAAAGGGGGCCTGTAAGCTTCAACAGAACCAGGCTGAAGTCCCATGGAGGGGTCGGCTTGTGTTTCTGAGGGTAGAGTCTTTCCAGCCCCTGGAGAAACCAAGTCATCATCTTGTGGGAGAACAATGACCTGCTGTTAACTGGAAAGTTGAAGGCTCAGATGGCTGCCAAATGCACTTTAATGGATGAGAGGACCAGGCACTGCTGTTTTAGGTGGAGCAAATAGTCTAAGAGAAGGTGAAAGGAAGCTTAAGATGGAAAGAAAGCACATTCAGAAGCCCAACACAGAGAGAGACTTCCACTTGGCCAAGTAGATAGCCCTGGATGAAGGCTGTCTACTGCTTAGCAAGATCTGCTCAACTTGTTCTGAGAAGGCCTGTTCTTCAGGGTTCAGCCAAGCTGCATCCCTGTAGTTAGGTTCAGAGAGGCAAGGTTTGGGTGAAGTAATTGGCGGTCTTGTGAAATCAGGTCTGAATGAAGAGGGAGGCAGAGCGGGAGCTGACACCGAGAAATCCAGGAGTGTGCCGAACCAATGCTGGCATGGCCACACTGGTGCTGTCAGAATAACTCTTGCCTTGTCCTATTTGATTTTTAGGGAGGATCTTGTGAACCAAGGGGATTGGGGGAAGGCGTAAAGTAGGTGGCCTGTCCTGAGAGCAAGAAAATGTCAGAAAGGGAGCCAAGGCTGTGTCCAGGCAGAGAACAAAACTAATGGCATTTTCCATTTTGCCTGGTGGCGAACAGGTCCACCTCTGGAGGCCCCCATCTTTGGAGGATGAATTTGGTGACCTCTGGATGAAGGGACCCTCATGGTAAGAGGAGAAGGATCTTTTGAGGTGATCCACCAGGACGTTCCAGGCTCCCAGGTGATATGATGCCTCAAGATGAACAGAGTTCTTCGCGTAGAAGTCCCACAGAGGAATGGCCTCCTGACACAAGCCCCTCCCTACTTATTGATGTAAAACATGGCCACAGTTGGGTCTGTCAGGACTTGCACCACCTCGCCTGAGATCTGGGGGAGGAACACTTAGCATGCTAAGTGTACCATCCGGAGCTCCCTGACCTTTATGTGAAGGGAAAGTTCTTGGGACCAGAGGCCTCGAGTACTGAGATTGTTGAGGTGGGCATTCTATACTAGGTCCGACATGTCTGAGATTAATGTTGCCAATGGCTGAGAGGTAAGAAAGGGCACACTCTCACCACCAATCTCAGGCCTTTCCACCAGCCCAAGGAGGCGAGAACCAGAGAAGGAAATGCAAGCACTGCGTCCAAGTGGTGTCTGCTAAGGGACTAAACTGATACTAGCCCACATCTGAAGAAGACTACACCATGGAGGAACTGCACCTCATGGTAACTGCAGAGGACATAGTCCTGGTTGCCAAGTTGGCAGTATCCAGAACCACCTGGAGAGAGGTCCTGGCTACATTCTTACCCTCTTCCAAGAGCATCACAAACTCCTAAGAATATAAGAACAGCCACACTGGGTCAGCCCAAAGGTCCATCTAGCTCCGTATCCTGTCTTTCAATAGTGGCCAATGCCAGGTGCCTCAGAGGGAATGAACAGAACAGGTAACCAAGTGATCCATCCCCTTGACTCTTGGGGCAAGGAGTCTCTGAACTTAGCAAGGAGTCCCATAAATTAAAATATTATGTTCCCAGCAAAGCTTGCTGATTGGAGATTTGTAGTTTAAGCCTGCCCATCAAATAAACCTCTCTTCTGACAAGGACTAATCTCTTTACATTTTTTTGTTTTGGGGTAGTGCTCGACTGGCTCTGCCTGTCCCTTTCATTAGCTACAGATACCACCAGAGAGAGTATAAGTACCGGTATTTGAACCCGCTTGCCAGCACATACTACTACTTCTCTGCCCTATTTGAGATGGGGTGTAAAGGAGGAGTTTGCCACAGGGCCTTGATTGGTCCCATCACCGCCTTATTGACGGGGAAAGCCATCTTGGATGGAGCTACTGCAGCCAGGATATCAACAAGGCTGTGCAATGTCTCTTTGAGCTCCCGAATTTCCAGGCTCAGGTTCGCAGCAACCCACTTCAGAAGGTCCTGACAGGCCCTGAAATCACCCTGTGGAAGCAAGCTAATGGGAGCCATGATGGCCTTGTTTAGGGAGGAAGAGGACGCTTCCAAAAGAGGGGATCCTTTCTCATCCTCAACTACATCCAGGAGATGGCTCCGGTGGACATTGGTACTGGGGTCAGTACCAGAATCAGGATCAGGTCCCAAGCAGGAAGGAGCGGTAGCCCATCTCTCTGTAACCAGCGAATTAGAGCAATGAGAGGAAGGACTCTGTACTGAGTTCCAGTAAAGGCCACTGCATCCATCAGTGACCCGTTGACCAGGTGCCGGTCGGGGGACTGGTACCAAAGCCCAGTGGTGCATACGCTGTGTACGGGTGGTGGGTTTTCAGTGGCACATAAGGTTCACCTTCAGACTCCAAAGAGAAGCATTTTGTCAGCAACCACGGTGGAGTGGTAGCTGCTTCTGCCTCCATTCAGTGGGCTTCTGGAGACCAACAATGCACCGGAGACCGGGACACTGGGATAAGGGAAGATTTACCTCTAGAAGATACCGGAGCAAGGTGAGGCAACACTCTGTTCCCTCTTGCTTCTGTACGCTGGCTCTGACGGGTGTCCCACTGGAGTTGGTGGGACCGGCCAAGAAAATGTCCCTAGCCACATGGAAAGCTTCTGGGATTGATGGCACCATCAGACTGCTAGCACTGCAGGGGCTTCCTGGTGTCAGTGGAGGGCCATGGGCGGTGTGTATCAAAGGCCAGGGCAGGCTATGCCTCCCTTGATCCAGACTGTCCCCTCCACCCACATTCTGCCCCCAGGCATCGCCCTCCCTCCCCCTCTACCCTGAGGCCAACAGGGGCTCAGATCCAGCCGGCAGACAAGGGTGGCACTGGGGCTGAGCTAGCCTGGTGCCTGAAGGCCAGGGCTCCTTTGGCCAGGGGGACGGGGGATCTTGAGCAGAAGAGGCGGGGCTGGTGGGCTAGCATCCCCGCAGAAGGGGTTCACCCAGCACTGATGCAGAGGGTCCAACACCAGATTGAACCCTGTCATCGAGGGTGCCGACACAGGCCCAGGAGCAGAAGAATGACCCATGGGGGTCTCACTATGCTGCCTTCACTCCACTAGTCTCTCTTCTGCATTGAGGAGTGCCCTCTCTTGGTGCACTGCTTCTTGTGCTTCCTCCTCAGCACCAGGCATAGTGAACAGTGCCAGGAAGAGCTCGTTGCCAAGGGAGCACTTAGCACCGATGCTGAAGTACTTGGTGCCAAAGTGGAGCACCTCAGTTCTGAAATTGGTCCAAGGGCAGCTTCCATGAGTGGGGTCTAAAGTCCAGACAGACCACAGAATCATAGAATATCAGGGTTGGAAGAGACATCAGGAGATCATCTAGTTCAACCCCCTGCTCAAAGCAGGACAAATCCCCAGACAGTTTAAAAAAACCAAAAAAAACCCACCACACAGTTCCCTAAACGGCCCCCTGAAGGATTGAACTCTCAACCCTGGATTTAGCAGGCCAATGCTCAAACCACTGAACTATCCCTCCCTGGCACTTCTTGTTCACCTGGGTTTTCCCCAAGCACTTTAAGCAGCTGGAGTTCGGGTCACATACAGCTTTGCCACAGGAGGCACAAGGCTTGAAGAATAGGGATCAGGGCATGCCCGGCCCTCAGGGTGAAGAAGTCCCTTGACGATAGGAGCTATGTATTTACACTAACTATATACACTAAAACTACTTGTAAAAACTATATATGCTAAACTGTAACTATGAATGAAGGAGGAGTCAAAACCCCATGGGAAGAAGTCTGGACATAGCAAGAATGGTCCTTCCAGCAACCATTATGGGCAGTAAGGAGGAACTGAGAGGGTGCAAAGCCAGTGCATAAGTGTGTGGCACTTCAGAGGCACTGGAGCCAGCCCTCAGGGTACCACCGAGGGAAAAAATCTCTGGTAATGCTGGACTTAAGAAGAATGGGCATGAGCAAGGACTCAAAGATATTAAGATAGGCATTGGCTTTTACTGTTAAATCTGATGCTTTTCCCCCTAGGCTACAGGGTCCCCAAGAAAAATCAGTGACTCTCTTCTCTGTGCCATAGCTATCACATATGAAAAAGTAGGGTCAACAGAAACTTATTAATTGCTTATTTTGTTATCTATCTCAGTGAAATAAAAATTAAAAGGACAGAAATGGAAAGAAAATGGGACAGACTCCTGTACGTGGCTAAGCAAGTGAATTACGAAAAGAAAGCTGCTGTGCAATATCATTTCTTCTGTATGCAGGTAAAAATCTTGTGTATTGTATTTATAGTTAGTCTGGAGGTCAGGATGGGCTCCCGTATTTGGTAGATTTTTGTACTGTAGTTTTTCCATTTCTCTTGAATGATACAAACTTTGAAATTTCCAATTTGCAGGAGGATCCATGTTAGGTACATAGGGTTTTAATCTTCAAGTTTCTTGGATCAACAGAAATTGTAGCTTTATTTATTTTTTTTAAAAAAGGTGAACATAATACAGCAACAATAAAGCATACCTTTTTTCCTCTCGCAGAGAACATACTGACCATTGTTAATAGTCTGGCTGCAGCAGAAACTGCTAAGGATCCAGAAACAAAGTGATATGTTTGAGACATCCTGTCAATTCTATACAATGGGTAATTTACTCATTTCTTTGGACTAAAGACTTGTGCTGCACCTTATACTCCGAGGATGTGTCCACATTATTAATTTAACAAAACATATGTCTAAATGACAACTGTGTTGGATCAGAATAAATACACATAGCATTTGGCTATGGGTGTATCCCACATCTTACAAGTCAACTTACTAAGATAAAGAGAGCACATTTTACAGTAAAGAAAAAATGCTTTCAAAAGAGAGTGAGTGAAAGAGAGGAGAGAACAATTTATGTCCTTCTGAAATTACTTCGAGTGTTTTGAAGCCTCTTTCTTTCTACTGTGACCCACTTGATGAAACTTACAGAGGGTCTGTCTACACTGCAATTAAAAACCTAGGGCTGGCCTGTGCCAGCTGACTTGTGCTCCTGAGAATTGGGCTAAGGGGCAGTTAATTGCGGTGTAGATGTTTGGGCTCGTGCTGTAGGACCCTGCAAGGTAGGACAGTCCCAGGGCTCAGACTGCAGCTCAAACCCAAATGTCTACACTGCAATGGAACAGCTTCTTAGACCAGCCCCGTGAGCCCAAGTCAGCTGGCACAGGCCAGCTGTGGGTAGAGTGACCAGATAGCAAGTGTAAAAAATTGGGATGGAGGTGGAGGGTAATAGGAGACTACATTAGAAACCCCCCCAAACACAAAATTGGGACTGTCCCTATAAAATCAGAACATCTTGTCACCCTAGCTGTGGGTTTTTTTAATTACTGTGTAGTCATATCCTAAGAGTACTTAAGGGTGCCTGTACCACTAAGATATTGATGCTTGACATTGGACAATGCAAATTGGGGTCCTCTGGCATTCACCCACTTATTAATTATCAACTATCACTGTCCTGTACTACCTCATCTTCCTCTCGATAGCTCAGCAGCAGCTATGATTACAGCACCCACCCTGTAAAGAGGTGGAACAGCAAGAAACAGTTTTCTCTGCTTTCTCCACCAGACCAGGAGAGCAGCCCTGGAGGGAATTATTTTTAAGCCCCATGAATATTTCTAACTCATATAAGATTAAGGTCAGGTTTACACTACAGTCTTATGTCTGTATAACCATGTCATTGAGGGGTGTGAAAAATTCACACTTCTGAGCTATGTAGTTATACTGACCTAACCCACTTTGTTGACAGCGCTATGCTGATGGGAGAGATTCTCCTGTCAACATAGCTATCGCCTCTCGGGGAGGTGGATTCACTATGCTGATGGCAGAAGCTCTTCCATCAGTAGGAGTGTCTTCACTAAAGCGCTACAGTGACACAACCGTATCAGTGCATCTGCGTCGCTGTCGTGCTGCACGTGAAGACAAGCCCGTAGGGTCACTGATCTGTACTGATTACTAGTTTGTTCAAGGTACTTTAACAACATCTCAGTAATGTAACATTATTAACGTTAAGCTTAACTCCTGCAAACACTTAAGCGTGTGCATAACTTTACTAAAATGACAGTACCATTGATTTCAAATGGAACTAACTCCTGTGACTAAAGTTATTAATCTTTATAAGAGTTTGCAGTATCAGGCCCTTAGTTTAAATATTTTTGTTAGGCTGCATCTCCCTAGTAAGTTACCATGCATTGTAGTTTAGGTTGCTATCCCTGCATTGTTGCTTCAATTGTTGTTGCTGAGGGATTACAATACTATAAAAACTTTTAAAAAGCAACGTGATGTGGTTTGATTAAACTTTAGTTTTCTTTACAAGCAAAGCAAAACAAAAACATGAAACTCCACCCTTTACATAAGATAAAACCCTACTTTATTCGGTATCTGTCAAAAACATTAGTAGCTGCTATGGAGACAATGGTTTTATTGGTCTTCTTTAAAGAGACAAACTTAAAACACAGATATACACCCTGCATCTAATCAAAACAGGAGCAGAAAAGGGATAAGCTACCAATCATTCATAGTCTACACTCTGCAGCAGTGATTCTCAACCTTTCCAGACTGCTGTACTCATTTCAAGAGTCTTATTTGTCTTGCATACTCCCAAGTTTCACCTCACTTAAAAACTATTTGCTTACAAAAATCAAACAAAAATACAACAGTGTCACAGCCACATTACTACTGATAAATTGCTTACGTTCTCATTCTGTGTGTATGAAATTTTAGTTTGTACTGACTTTGCTAATGCTTTTTATGTAACCTGTTATAAAACTAGGCAAATATCAGGATGAATTGATGTGCCTCCTGGACGACCTTTGTGTACCCCCAGGGGTAATGTACTGCTGGTTGAAAATCACTGCCCTACTGCACTCACCCTTAATCCATGAGTTACACTGCTAGAGTAGGAAGAATTAAATGTATATGGTTGATAAAACTAATCACAAAAGAGCGCTGTATTTAACATTTACAAAGATTACAAAGCACGTTAGATGATGCTCTCAAGAGGATTTTGTTCACTATATTACATCCATGTATCTATAAAATATGAATACACTTTGTAATTCCAACCATATCCACTTGAGGGAGTTGCATTGCATTAAATAAAATACTTATTATAGTTTGTTTAGTTTAAAAAAATTGAGAATATTTCAAACTGCTAAGGGATTGAGGACCTCCCCCAAACCCATTTCCTTTGTTAGCTTGCAATATCTATACATATAAACCTATACATTGGCATCATGCTGGTTCACTCATCTGCACCATTCCCTTCCCTTGGAGGCCCAAGTTTGTATCCACTATTTGGGCAGGCAGGACTTGTGGGTTGTGATGGAGAGGACTGTCATGCACACAGCCCTAGTAAAGTTCCTTCTAACTGGGCACTCTCCGAATCCACTGGGCTTTAAACCTCAAGAGTCTCAGAGTTCAGGCACTGCCCCAAGCTTGGATCTCTAGGCACATTCTTGGGGTGCAGATCCTCTGTCTAGCACCCCCTTCCCTAAAAGCTGGGACCCATAGTCCAACAGTTTGGCCCCTGGGAGTAGCGCTTCTCTCCCCACCATTAGACTTCCGGTTGCTTAATTACACACTCTTTCAGAACTCCAGTTGTGTGGGCACACTGGTTTTAGACAGGTTTCAGAGTAGCAGCCATGTTAGCCTGTATCCGCAAAAAGAACGAGAGTAGAATCATAGAATATCAGGGTTGGAAGGGACCTCAGGAAGTCATCTAGTCCAACTCCCTGCTCAAAGCAGGACCAATCCCGAGGCAGATTTTTGCCCCAGATCCCTAAATGGCCCCCTCAAGGATTGAACTCACAACCCTGGGTTTAGCAGACCAATGCTCAAACCAATGAAACCTACTTATAGCCTATCCATGGTTTGGTATATAGCAGAGTCATCAAGTACAGCTCAGACCACTGCCAGTAGCACTGTGGTGCGTATAACAGACCACCACTGTCATGGTGTCTCTTTACAGAGTAGCAAACAAGGTATGTAAAAAGGTAAGACTAAAGTTAAATAATATGCAAAAGAGAAAACAAATATGTCTGTAAAAAGAGTACAGGATAAACAACAGTTTATACAGAGGCCACCTACCACCAACTGTTATTTCAAATACTGTCTAGTAGCCGCACCTACACAATTTACTTTGGTCTCCCCTGCTCACATACTGCTATTATTGTGATGCGAAGGGAAAAGAACGCTGCTTAAGGGACAATACTAGATAATTGTGCTTTTATAAGTGAGCTGTTTCTAAATCTGAGAGCTACGCATAGTTTAATTACACTCCTACATTGTTGTAATAATGCAACAAAACACAGCACCTTGGGGTAGTGCAGTAGGTTGGCCAAATATTCGTAGTGCCTTATTCTACCCTATTATTTATCATTTGTATTATTGTAGTGCCTAGGGATGTTTGTCATAGACCATGACCCCATTGTGTTATGTGCTTTGCAAACAGAACAAAAAGATGGTCCCTGCCCAAAGAGGCTTACAATCGAAGTATAAGACAAAAGACGACAGATGGACATAGACGGATGGGGGAGTACAAGTCAACAAGACGACAATGTTGGTCAACATAATAAGCAGTCTCTGCACACAAAGAACCTAGTCATTATTAAGATACCTTAGGTCGATCAAGTAAAAAGTCAAATCCTACATCTGACCCTTGCAAAACCAATGGCTAAGAACAGGGGGGTATATTTAGCAACAAAGAAGATTTTAAAATTTAAAAGAATAAAATAAAATAAAATGTGTTTCTCTCATTCTGGAGGTCAGAAAAATTGGAACCAACTTGATTCCACAATAAGCTTACAATAAAACATGGTTTCTGTGTGCTGGCCCATTGGCTTAATAAAATGTGCCACACTGCTATGGAAGAGAACCATGGTAAATTGCTAGGCCAGTTTCTGTGCACCACAACCAGAAGGAGATGGAAGTGCTGCAGTGAAAGTGTGCTCAGCTGCTGGAGGAAAAAAGAGAATACACATATTGATCAGTAGAAGAAGTTGTGAATAACTAAGTAGTATTCTCATGCTCTGTGTGGTGTCCTGCCCAGCGTTTCCTTTGCTGGAAGGCTGCTGTTCCATTGTGGGGCCTCAACAAGGTAACATGGTGTAAAATAGTAACTGGTGAAACAGGGAATCCTCAAAAGTCCAGACAGGAGAGACATGACCCCACAGAATAATTCAGGCTTTTCCAAGTTTGGTTTTGTTAACAAGAATGAGACGTCACCCCCAAAGCATGTGCACATTTTAAATTAAATAGTGAATGCAGTGAAACAACAAGACCCAGTCAATTCCTTTCACAGAATAGAGGGGCAAAAACTGCATTTGCTTGCAGCAGAGAATTATTTTCTCTGATTGTGCCGGTGAAGTATAGATACTCTCTCTTAATTCTCGTTTTGAGCTATCTTACCAATAAAAACTCTTAATGACTATAATTCATCGTAAGACAAATTGTACTGTTCCTTTTCTCCATTTACTTGGTCACAGAGTCTGAACTTTGCAACCTGTGTGACAGGTGTTTGAATGTAAACATATTTGATAACCATTGCTGTTTTCTCTGGCACAACAAGCACCTACCTTGGAATGCTAGTTAGATATGTCAGGACATTGTGAAACTCTCTCTCTGGGATCTCACTGAAAGCTGGGTAGTCTGGGAATGTGATAACAGGGCAACCATCTTCTCCTCTGCCACCTAAAAAGCACAAGCAAAAGTGACGATATGTAATTAATCACCTTATGTAGTTAATATTTCCAAGCAAACCAATTATTGTAATTTTTTTAAAATAGTTTTTATGTAGTCCTCAGAAATGAGGATATTTACTCTGAGTAATCCAGTTTTCAAGTACTATTTAGGAAATATAATCTACCATATCGAGTACTTCCAACTTTTTAAAAATGAATAAATAAAAGGGTAAAGTGTCTTTGTTCCCACGGTGAACTGGTTTTAACACTGCGTTGATGGCTCTGTGCCTTGCACACAATTTACTTTACCTGAATGCAAAGATAAGCCACATAAAATGAGAAATGGACAAACTATTTAAAATAAAATCTGTCGATTCAAAACCAAATCACCCAAATTAGAGTTAGTTGGAACCTTCACCCAGAGCGGAGTCAAACTTTTCACAGGGGTGAAAATGCTAATGTAATCCCCGGCTGTGTTATTTTTTGCAAGGCTCCACACTTCCAGTTTCCACTCGTCTGGAAGAAGTGGCAGAACAACAAGAGTCTGTTTCTGGTGAGATTTCCTGTCCAATTCTGCAGACAGAAGTGGAAGAGATAAAGTGTAATTAAACATCTGAGCTTCTGAGTGTTTATTTGAACCTTTTGTGACTTGTCCAGAACTACAAAGAATCTAAATTAAGATAAAGGGAAGTGAAGTAGTTTAAAATGTATTTCCCACAGGTTTTGTAGATAAGTATTTTTACATATGTCACCACTGCAGTTAAAAATATGATTAATTAATATATAAAAAGAGCCAAGGTTCTCTAACCCCCTGCAACTGCACAAAAGTTAATAGTGTGGGATAGCCCCACCGAGTCCTAAAAGATTATCCCTGCTTAGTGCTACAAAAGGAGGAGATTCCAAAACAATCAATAAGGTCCCTACCAATACCAGGGGGAAATTCTTTCCCAACCTCACAGCTGACAATGTGAATAAATTAGCTGTAATATTATTTCTAACAATATTAAGAATTAGAATGCTGCTGTAAAATTTAGGATACCACAAACAATATATGTGCACCTGACATTAACTCAGAAATATCTACATTCATAGAGTTATTTTGATAAAAATAAACTTTTTGCTCCAAACCATTCATAATCAGAAAAGCATATATATCACCACTGTGTGTGTTACTCTGGTTACTTTGTGTTACTATGCTCTGCTTATTTTCATGCAACATGGTGATATCTCTGTAAAACTCCTGAACGTAAATTGTACTAAAAATGAATCATCCTGGATGAATTCCAAGGAGAAAAATTATAACTACTGTGTAAACAGCATGGTTTAGCAGCACACCCTTTATGACATAGCCAAGCATTAGCATATGAAAGTTAATTTTAGCCATATAAATATTCAAAACAAATGTAAGTCAGGGTCAGTTTTGATTATCTTAATCTCTTCCCTTTTCTCTCCCAAAAAGAGAGAGCAAACATTTTCCTCTATCAGTTTTATTAAAAATATTCTTCCTATTCAAAATAACATTTATTTCTACACTTCAGAGAATCCTAAACTTTGAGTAGCAGCAAAGAGTCCTGTGGCACCTTATAGACTGTCTCTAAGGTGCCATAGGACTCTTTGCTGCTTTTACAGATCCAGACTAACACGGATACCCCTCTGATACTAAACTCTGAGTGTTCGGGTTTCTCTAGAATATACTTTTTCAATATAGGAGGGTCTTCTGTCCAAAGTCTGAAATGAAGCAGTTTTAAACAGACATCCACTATAAATAATCTGTGGTATTCTTCTTGGCTGCTTGCTTTGCCCCAATTAATTTCTACAAATCAGAAAAGCCAGAAACCTGGAACATAAGCAAACAAAGACGCAAGCAAGCAAGCAAACACAAAAAGAGAGTAATGTGGTTGCAATATACATTTTAAAGTTTAAAACGATCACAGTCAATTGTAACACTAATATTTATCTAGCAACATCACCACATGCTTAAAGCTAGGCATGTGATTAAATGATTTTCTGCTTCAGGGCCATAATGCAGAAAACAATTTTGGAGTCATTTGACCTGAAGTACTAATTATTATTTGTATGCCATATATTTTTCTGGGGTAATCTGGTCTTTTTTTAAATGTTAATGTTCCATAGATCTTGCTTCTTTGAGTGAAGATACTTATGAATGAGGCATAAATTCATCTACCTTTTAATAAGTCTTAACTTGTGTTTATTATTATTTTGTTAATTGCACGTGCCTGAAAGCATCCTCCTGAACCGACTCCTATTTAGGTTAGGTGAGTACAGAACAGCATGATCCTAGGTATATGAAGGAAAGGCAAATAACATTTCCCTGACCTTTTCAATTTACCTATAGGTAACTCCCAACACTGAGATTTGAATGTGCAAGACTTATTACTCACATGAATAAGATTGATTCATATAAGCAGCCCATTCTATTGAAGCTAGCTGCAATTTAGATCATCGGGGCCTAATTCACTGCTACACAACTCCCTAAAATCTATAAATTCTTCCATCGTCCTAGTCACTACCTCTCGGGGAAATGGACCAACACCAGCTATGGGAGAACCCCTCCCATCCGTGTAGGTATTGTCTGTGCTGAAGTGCTACAACAGCACCACTGTAGTGGCACAGCTGTGACACTGTAATTTTGTTTTAAACATCATAGGACAAGCCCTTAGAGCAAGGAATTAATGGACTGGGAAAAGACAATGGTGGAATATTCTGTAGAACTAGCCTCACTTTTTCAAGCAGTTGACTTGCGAGATTTTTTATTACTGATGTGTATGAAGAATAAAAGCAAAAAGTCAAAAAGCTAATAATACATTTGTCCCCATTCTATTTATAAGTCTGAGAGTCCTAGATTTCTCAACTATTAACAGTTTTGAATGGGAAACAATTCCTCAACTGCTAATTGATCCTGCTTGGACCTGCCTATCTGAGGGACAGCCTCTCTCTTTGTGACACACTGCCCCAGCTGCAGCCAGCTGTGGTGCTTGAGCCAGACCTCTCTTGTTTTAAAAGAGAGGAGTCTGCCACCAGAGTGTTCTCTGAGAGGAGTCTGGGACTCAGACTCCTCCTCAGTCTGAAGTGGCTTGAATTTGATAATCTTCCAGGCCAGCGGCAAACACCATCTATTTGACAGATATTTTTTAAAGAAAACTGAGCCTATATTTCCTGCAGCAACAAAGAGGTAGAAAGGATTTATTTATTTTTTTTGGTAGGTGGCTGGCAGGCAAAGTTCCTGTTTGACTGTTCTAATAATGCTGGGGTTAAGTTTTAATATGAATTATGCACAAAAGCACCATGAGCTTTGTATAGGCATGTTTTAATTATTTAAATCAAAATAGATAAACAGATAGATAGATAAACAGAGAAACAGTTTTCACTTGAGAACTATGGTACGCCAGGGCTGGGGATTTCAACAGAGGTTATAAGAGCTAGACATCCAAATCCAATGGGACTTTGGTGCCTAATTCCCTTGGACTCATTTGAAAATTCCAGCCTCTCTCATTTTTTATATACTACCAAAAACCACGCTAAGCACCTTTCAGGTAAGTGTAAAGACAAGGTCCTTTCCTTGAAAAACTTAAAATCCAAACAGACAACGTATGGGTGACAGTAGTGGTGTTTTCTACACGTACTGTATTTTATTTTCTCTAATGTAGCACTTTATGAAAGGCATAGGAGGGCTTGCAAATGTCATGGAAGAAGTGTGATTCCAGAAGGACTTGTAGGGGTGCATATAGACATGGCAAACGAGTGCTTCATGATGTTCTGCTCTATTCAGGTTCTTTTACAATGGTATCTGAGCATGTTGTCATCAATTATCGGATGTACAATCTCAAACAAGAAATGATTAAAAACGTTTACATCTCAGTATGGCGTTAATGTGAAATCAAAGTGACTGAATTATTTGCACTATAGTAAAATGAATAAAAAAGACTCAAAGTAAAGAAGAATTCTCTGCGTGGATCATTGAATCAACAAGTGTATTAATCAGTCATAGCAGAACAACATAGGCTAGCATCTAGAATCATTTTACAGAAAGAAAAAAGCCCCCAAACAGATAAGCTGCACACAGATTCTTCTCCTTAGGGCTAGAAGGGTTTGGGAATAGTGAAGAAGGTTTCTCAGATTTTTTTGGTGAAGTGACAGGAGAAAGATGGAGGGCAGCTGTGCAACATTCAGTAGTGACCATTCCACTTGAGTGATGGTACTGATGGATTCTCAAAAGCACTTTTTCCAGTCCTTTTGGTCAGAAAGGGTAATGGACACGATATGGCAAGGGGTAATTAGAAGGCAAATGGTATTAGTTAAAAGGAGTAAGGACAGAGATCGTCAGACCTAAATCCATGGTGGCAAGTTGTAACTGATATTCATATTTTCCAAAAATGGATGATCTCTCCATTGATTGATATAAGCAAACAAAACCCAAAAGTATTAGCATGATTAAGTGGCCCAGATCGATACCAGTAGTTTAAAAGCCGTAATTTGGCTACATTCCATTTCTCTGTATCGAGCGATGCCAAGAATCAAGCACTTGGGACAAATGTAACTAACTCCTAAGTCAACGCAAGCCTGAAGAGACAGTGTTTGGAAATAACCCTCCTTCTCATTTGGAATTTCCATTTTCTATAAAGAAAAAATTGACTTATTAACAGAAGCACTCAACATGCTTGTGAACAATTTTAACTGTATGGAGTTGATTAAAATCTTCATTATTCTTATTTATTCTATTGCATTCCTTATAGAGCAAAAAGATCAGACAAAAAACATGTTGAAATGTGTTTTGGAACAAGAAAGAAGTTTTACACATATTGTGTTTCTTCTTAGGGTTCCACTTCATCCAGAGGGATTCAAAAGTATCTGTAATTACAAACTATACTGGATTACAATTTAGCCAAATTTGAGAATATATTTGAAATCTAATACTATATGGACAAATAATAAATTTTAAAATAATTGTGTATGGCACCAAAAATGAGTTTATTACTGTAACTTTATTTTAAAATTTTAAAATTCTGGTCTGCAGCTGGAACAATGCAAGGGAAGTGGTAACAGCTGTCCCACTGGCAACGTGGATTTAACCTCCCCCTCCTCCTACCCTACAAAATATTAAAAGCCTCAGTTTGGGCCTTGTAGCTCCATTTTGGTCAAAGGAATTATGCCAATTTATACTACCTGAGAATCTGGTAGATAGATAAGATAGATTAGATATGTTTAATTCCTGGTTTTTATCAGCAAAATTTCAGCTTAAGTTATACCACTAATCTGTTTTCTGAAAACCAGCAGAAGCTGTAAGATATCCAACATGACTTCCAAATTTTAGATTCACTCTATTTCCTCTGCCCCTTGAAAACAGGATTAATACAATATTAAAACTGTTAAATCAAAGCACAAAATTCCAAAATTTAAGGTTGCTCTGGTTAGTCTGAACACATGTAGTTTCTAGTCTTCTTTCTTTTGCCAAGGGGATAACATACTATATTTTTTATTTTGTTGACGGCATATACTATAAAACAGGTTCAACATGGCTACACATTCAGTTGGAGTTTTGCAAGACCAGGCATTTTGTCTACTTTAAACAGACAAAAGAACAACAATCAAATGTAGAGAATCATACAGCTATCAATCAGCTATGCCTCCTGCTAGTTAGAGGCTTAATAAATAGATCTGAGTCATTTCTTTTAATTTATAAAGCACCTTTTCCTTCTGTTCAGGAGAGTCACAAGAGAATACAAAGAACATGAAAATAAGGGCACACATTCTACAGTGCACCCTCTGTCCGCAGCTAGTTGGGGCAAAGGAGCCGGCTGCTGATTTGGAGGCTAGTTCTATGATGTCTGATTTATGCTGGCTGGATATGGCCCCACAAGGGACTGTCCACCAGCCAAGAACTGCCAGAGTACAGCAGAGCTTTACACTCCCTCCTTATCCTGGGGCTGCAATGGGAGTGGTGTAGTTGTACATCTGCTCGGGAATCCATCATGGTAAGGGAATCCTCAACTGGTGAAATCTGTTTAGTGTTGTAGCTGTTTTGGTCCCAGGATACTAGCGAGACAAGGTGGGTGAAGTAATATCTTTTATTGGACCAACTTCTATTGGTGAAAGAGACAAGCGTTTGAGCTACACAGAGCTCTTGTTCAGGTCTGGGATATGTACTCAGTGTCATAGCTAAATACAAATTGGAACAGATTGTTCAATATAAGGAATTAACATATTGTAAGAGACCTCTAACCCCTCTTCAGTCATAGGATCACAAAAAAAAGGTGGGGTGAAGTTAATGGATTACAGATTGATGTAAACAAACCATAAATCCAGTGTGTCTATTCAGCCCATGATTTGTAGTATCTAGCAAAAGTTATGAATTTAAACTCCCAGGTTTGTCTTTTAAAGGTGTTGTGCAGGTTCTTTGAGGATGAGGACTGAGAGGTCAGATATGGAGTGACTGTTTTGCAAAAAACGTTCACCTAAAAGGTGCCAGGTTTTTTTTGGTCATTTTCCTATGAGAGTTCATTTCACCCACACAGTTGTTACAGGGCTCTCTGGACAGTTTATGGGCAGTAAAAAGGGCCTGGAACATGAGAAAGGATCTGGCCAAAAGTTTTGAACAAATATTTAAAAGCAGTGTCATTCCTGTGGCTACTGTAGAAAAGAGTTCCACAGTTAGTGTACAAAGCTTGCAACGCCTGTTATTTGCATACTGTATAAAGGAAGAGTATTGCTAATACTAAAGTAAAATATAAAACAAAGATGCAAAGTTGGAACATAATACCTGGGTTTGCCATACAAATCTCAAGGACCAAGAACAAATACTTTAAAAATTAGTACTTCAACCTAATTTTCAAGTTGCAATTGCAAAAAGTATGCATAATTATCAGAAAAGGCAGGTAACATGGGAATTACAAACAAAGGCGTAAATGTGTATTATAAAACTTACTAAAGGAGATAGTGAATCTCTTACCATGATTATCTAATCTACAGTTTGTTTGACATTACATGTTATACCAGAAAACAATACACAGAAAAGAGTGCTGGAATGAGTGGTTCAGTATTCGTGGTGGCCAGAAGTCATTTGTATTTTATCACGTTTTACGATATTCAAGGTGCTTGTGACAATTAGCTTGGGCAGATAACATTTTGATAAGATACACTTGTCTGTCTATTCTTACTCATCTATATTCTATTATAATGTACCTGTGCATAAACAATTGCTGGGAGTTAAAGTGTGAAAATAAAGGAAATATGGAAACTTCTCACCTCAGGGGAGAAAAAAAATCTGAGCAAGTGTCTGAGTGAGAAAACAACATGAAGTGCTAAGGAACAAAGCCCTAAGAAAAGTGTTGATCACCCACAGAGGGAGAGAATGTCCTTGGAAAAGGTAACAAAGGCCTTGGTTACACTGGCGCTTTACAGTACTGCAACTTTCTCGCTCAGGGGTGTGAAAAAAAACACAGCCCGAGCGCTGCAAGATACAGTGCTGTAAAGCGCCAGTGTAAACAGTGCCTCAGAGCTGGGAGCGCGGCTCCCAGCGCTGCAAGCTAATCCCCATGAGGAGGTGGAGTACGTGCAGCGCTAGGAGAGCTCTCTCCCAGCGCTGGCACTGCGACTACACACACACTTCAAAGCGCTCCCGCGGCAGCGCTTTGAAGTTTCGAGTGTAGCCAAGCCCAATGGCTGCAGAGAACTCTGAAGCACAGAAGGAAATTAGAAGATTGTATATCAAAGAGTAACAAAGATAAAAATAGAGTAAAATACCAAGTAAAATAGAAACGATAGTAAAGTAAAAGAAAAATACCACTCTAGGGAGTGAGTTATTCAAAGTGATGTCTGAGAAGAACAGCTGACCTAAGGTCTGAACATTCTAATGAAAATGTTACAAGCTTTCCAAAACAAGAAAAGTTCTTCTGTAGACAGAACAATGACTAAAAGGGACATGCCAAGGAACATCATTTTAATTGTGGGGCTGGGCATGAACTTGCTACACAAAAGGATCACTTGGACCCCTGTCTGGAGCTAAACTGGTATTTGGCTGGACTGCTACCCATAGATTAGGTGGAACAAACATCTACATATCTAAGGGCAACAGCTACAGTCTTTAAACTCAGTCTGTACTAGCCTGATTTTTCATAGCTTTTGACTAAATAGGGTTACGTTTAAAAGCTTTTCTTAGTTTTACTATTTCATTTCTCTATTTCTTAAATATGAAGTATTTTGTTTAATTTCAAGTATAACTTGGATGGGGCTATTGACATAGGGAGAGAAATGCTGTCTGCCCACCATAGGAAATGAAATAATTGTTTCCCTTAAGGGAAAAAGAGATAGAGTTAACTGATCCAGAGGTACCCACGATCACAAAAAGAGGTTTGGAAAAGGCCATGGTATCCTACCCATAAGAGGTGCCCACAGGGCCGCCCAGAGGATTCAGGGGACCTGGGGCATAGCGGGGGAGCTGCAGCGCTTGTACTCACCCGGCAGCAGTCTGGGTCTTCAGCGGCATTTCAGTGGCGGGGGCCCTTCAGTCGCTCTACCTCTTCAGCAGCATCGAAGGGCCCCCCGCTGCCGAAATGCCACCGAAGACCTGGACTGCTGCTGGGCCAGGGCTCGCAGGGCCCCTGCAGGACCTGGGGCAAATTGTTCCACTTGCCTGCCCCTCAGGCAGCCCTGGGTGCCCAAGGTGGATAGGGCTTTGTGCTGAGGTTCATTGACTTCCTGTTATGGTCCTACATTCAGACAACTATTTCACAAAGCTAAATAAATAATATATTTTGTTAGAGAAATTACTGCATATTCAACTATATGCAGCACTGCTATTTTTGCTACATTTTAAGTGTATCTACCTAAGGCAACAAATAATGCACCAAGCCTAAAAACTCTTAAAGGGAAATTATTTAAAAAATATCAATCTATATACTTCCATTAATTGTAATTTATTTTATATTACAAGGTCAAAGTAGTATTAAAAAACCCCAGCACTCTCACGGACAAAAATAAATATCTTAAACAGCAGAGCAGCAAAGTCACAATGCAAGCGTGAGTAAGCTGTTTAATATTCTGTCACTGAAGTTATGTAACACTGCTCTTGCGTTCCCAGAACCTCTAGCAACGCTGTATAGTAGAGCACTGAAAAGATAACTATTAACACACTTTAATATGAACACTAGGATAAACATGGAGTGCATAAAAAGTCAAATTGCATAAAAAGTCAAACTGCACTATAATGGTAAACTGCAAAAAAAGGGTAAATAATTATCACAATCCCCTTATTAAACAGCTGCACTAGCTTTTAAAACAAAAATGTCTACTCATAACAGATTGAGGGGTTAAGTACAAATTCAATAAACTGGAATGAGAAATAGATGCTCTTGTTAAGCTCCACTGCACTGTGGACATAATGAGTGCTGAATATGCTTTTGGCTGTGTGAAAAAGAATATTGGGGGGCTAAGGAAGCTTAAATTGCATTCAATTGGATTGCATCTATTCTATTCAAAATAGGGTTTAACACAGTGGGGGGAAAAGTAGTAAATGCTTCTTGCAGTTATCTAGTAAGACTTTCTTATATAATATGATCATGAGCACTTTTTTGCCCCTAGTTAGAAAACTAAAACTTAGGCCTGGTCTACACTAGAAAATTAGGTCAGCACGAACATGTTTAGGGCCCTACCAAATTCATGGCAATGAAAAACGTGTCACAGCCTGAAATCTGGTTTCCCCCTGTGAAATCTGGTCTTGTGTGCGCGCTTTTACCTTATACTATACAGATTTCACGGGGGAGACCAGTATTTCTTATATTGGTGGTCCTGACCCAAAAGAGAATTGCAGGGGGGTTGCAAGGTTATTTTAGGGGAGTCACGGTATTGTCACTCTCACCTCTGTGCTGCCTTCAGAGCTGGGCGGCCAGAGAGTGGCGTCTGTTGGCCGGGCACCCAGATTTGAAGACAGCGCCCCACCAGCAGCAGTGAAGAAATAAGGGGGGCAATACCATACTATGCCATCCTTATTTCTGTGCTGCTGCTGCTATCTTCAGAGCTAAGATCCAAGCTCTGATGGCAGCACTGCTGCCAGCAACAGCACAGAAATAAGGGTAGCAGTACCACAACTCCCCCTACAATAACCTTGTGACCACCCCCCCCAACTCCTTTTTGGGTCATGACACCTACAATTGCAACACCATGAAATTTCAGATATGAATAGCTGAAGTCATGAAATTATTGATTTTTAAAATCTTATGTCCATGAAATTGACCAAAATGGACCGTGAATTTGGTAGGGCCCTAACTATGTTGCTAAGGAGTGTGAAAAATCCACACTCGGAGTGGAGTGGCGTTATTAAGAAGACTTAAGTCCCCACACAGACAGCACTAAGTTGACGGAAGACTTCTTCCATCGTCCTAGCCACTGCCTCTCGGGGAAATGGACCAACTACAGCAATGGGAGAACCTCTCCCATCGGTGTAGGTATTGTCTATGCTGAAGTGCTACAGCAGCATCACTGCGGTGGCACAGCTGTGACACTGTAATTTTGTTTTAAGCATAGGACAAGCCCTTAGAGCATAACAGACCTCATGTATGATGAGAATTTTACATTAAATACCAAAGGGTCCTTCACTTCCAACTTTCCCCTCCAACATCAAATATGTCTTTACTTCAAGACAAAATATCTCTGCTTATTTTCCCCTGGACATTAAGGCTCTCTCTACCCTGGCAACTGAACAAAGAGGTGTTAAAAAAACACACACACACACACACACACACACACCTCTGAAAGAAAAGTTTTGCTGACGAAAAGCACCGATGTGAACAGTAGTTTCTCAGAATGCTCTTTTGTATTTCAGCGCTGTGTAGAGACTTGCTCTGTGGTTTCAGTAAGGTGTCAGGCTTATTCGATATGGTGTGGCTTCAGCAAAGCATGTTCTGTTCTTTCCCTCTGAAGTACCTAGCAGCGGCAGCTGTTGGAAGACAGGATACTGGCCTAGATGAACCATTGGTCTGACCCAGTATGGCTGTTCTTCTGTTCTTATAGTTGGAGGATAGGAAGGCAATGTCTAGGAATGAACCCTCATGGACACCGAGAAAGCAATATCGTGATGGTTGGCTAACAACAACAAAGTGGGAGATTTGGGGACAGGATGGGATTAGGAATGAATTGGCCTTTTTTGAGGGAAAGGAATGGCTAGTTTTCAATCTTGTGTGGGTGGTTTGAGAGATGGGTAGAAAGCAAAAGAAGTCTAGTTCTGTTCGGGGAGCAGCTGGGTGAGGTAAGGAGAAACTAATAGGGTGTTTTTTTCAGTGTAATCCCTTAGGGACATTTATACCTACCATTATATTCTCTGCATGTCAAAAGGGTAAGAAACTATATTCTACATTTTTCTTGTTTCTTGACCCACCCTAGGTGAGTAAGTTTGCAACATTTAACGTATATTTAGGTTTTTTTGTGTGTTTTTTAAAAACAAAGCTCTTTTAGTAACTGGAGTAATCAAATACAGAGTTTTTCAAGTCTCAATTCACAAAGTCCTCTATACAGTAGGCTAAATCCTGAAGTCCTCCTCCAGTTTTTTACAACGTTATCTCCTACTGATCCTTGTGTGATTATCTGAGGTTAGCCTCAGACCTGGATCTCCTTATCTATAGATCTATAAGGAGCACTGTGATGCTGCCCACTAAGCCAGCCAGCTGGCACTACTAGAGATTATATAAATAATTCAAGTTTTAATCATATTTAACATTTTTTTGTGAATTCCAGAATAGCATATTTATGAATCATTCTAAATACAGATCACAAAATGATGGCTGCCCTGATAATAGTGTTCAGTGACTATATGAAAGCGTGGATAGAAACAGCTGAAACCACACATTTGAACAAAAGATTCAGTAGGAACTTTCCAATTTTTACCTGACAGATAGGCAAATTGCTTCTTTAACTGGTCTTCAATATCTGCAGCACAGAGGGGAATGATATCCTGATGCATGATTTCTTCTGAAACAAAAAACAATGCTATGTAATTTTACTGAGAATCATGGTCCACACAAACTCTCAGTTCCAGAGCTGCGACATACGGAATTATTCAAATTTTGAAACACCTGTCACGTTTGGAGAAAATCATTCATTCAGTCTTCTGGCAAGAGCAATCCTTTGGTTTTCCATGTGCGCCAGGACTAATATATTCACAAATGATTACAAGTAACATAACTCTGCTGAGAGTAAGGAGGATAGGATGGCTGTTGAGTCCAATATTTTCTGGAGTGATTATACTATGGGATAGAGGTAAATCTGATTTTGCACTTGAAGTTCAAACTCAAATTTCATTACAGCCTGCTCAGATCTTTTTTTTTTTAAAGCAGAAAATGGGGCTATTCATATGCAGTCAACTCTTCCTGAAACCCTCCTGTAATGTACACAGAGTAACATTTTCAGAATGTTCTGTAAAATTATGTAGGCATCTCCAGACTTCTCAATATGTCTAAAGCAACATGTACATTCAGAATTGCACTCACTACACTAGCTATTAAATCCAAATGTAGCTGAATGAATACTTAAGAATAATAAAAGTTTTTACAATGAATATTCTTTATGACAGGAACATAAGATTTACTATTCTAAATCAGACCATTGGTCCATCTAGTCTGGTGTCTAAAAAGCAGGACGATTATTGGCACATTATATCACATGAGTAAGATAAACTTCAGAGGAAGGAGCCTTCCACACAGGTAATGCACCTGGGTTAACTGAGCTATAATAAACTTGGAAGAACATATTTCCTGATACCTTCAGTGATTAAATTATTCCTAGAAATACAGGATTTTAATCAAGCTAAGATAGTGGGCGTTAATGACAAATATAACCAAACTTTACCAATTGTTTGATTTCCCGCCACATTATTTGACTTGGGACAGCTAAAACTTCAAAATTTGGTTGTTGGACAAGGAAGTGTGACTGTCCTAGTTTTAGATTTGTGGTTTCTTTATTCCAGCTGTGGTCTCATTCTCTCAGGTAATCTCAAAATTAAATATTGCTGCACTTGTGATTGTATGAAAGTATTTCTCTGCATTGTTCTTTTTTTGTTGTGGACCATCATGACACCGTGTCTCATTTTCATCCACTTGTTTTTAGTATGTCTGACTCTCATTTGGTCTTTTATACATTTCATTTTGCCCTCACATTAACATGCATTGAAATACCACTGCCAGCACATGACTGAGTCTGACAGACGGAACTGAGAATGTGAGACAGTGAGTTTTCAATTAAAAATACCTAAAGAATATTATAGCTAATATCCATTTTAAAATGTAGATCGGATCAAATAGAATAGTGCCAGTCTAGTACTACCTGTGGTTACTGAATGGTCACTGTGACAGGGTCCATACATATGTTTGGTTCCTGATACCACTAAACCAGCAGAGAAGAGTTGAACGGGGATAAAAACAGTAACGTCTACACTACGGGATTATTCCTATTTTACATAAACTAGTTTTGTAAAATAGATTGTATAAAGTCGAGTGCACGCGGTCACACTAAGCACATTAATTCAGCGGTGTGCGTCCATGATCCGAGGCTAGCGTCGATTTTTGGAGCATTGCACTGTGGGTAGCTATTCCGTAGCTATCCCATAGTTCCCGCAGTCTCCCCCACCCCTTGGAATTCTGGGTTGAGATCCCAGTGCCTGATGGGGCAAAAATCATTGTCGCAGGTGGTTCTGGGCAAATGTCATCAGTCATTCCTTCCTCCGGGAAAGCAATGGCAGACAATCATTTTGCACCCTTTTTCCCAGGATTGCCCTGGGAGACGCCAAAGCACAGCAACCATGGAGCCCATTCAGCTTTTTTTTTTTTTTTTTTATACTGTCACCGTATATCTACTAGATGTTGCTAACAGACGCAGTACTGCAGCGCTACACAGCAAAATTCATTTGCCTTTGCATGACAGCAGAGACAGTTATCAGTTGTTCCGTACCATCTGCTATGCCATTGTAAATTGGCAATGAGATGACAGTTCTGTCGTTCTGTACTGTCTGCTGCTGTCATGGGTGCCCCTGGCCGAGGTCGGCTGGGGGCGCAAAGACAAAAATGGGAATGACCCCCCGGGTCATTCCCTCCTTTAAGTTGTATCTAAAAATAGAGTCAGTCCTGCCTAGAATATGGGGCAAGTGTACTAGAGAACCAGTGTACCAGAGAACCAGAGAGCACAGCCGCTTCATGTCAGATCCCACAGAAATGATGAGCTGCATTGCATTCACGGGGGATGGGGGGGGTGTGCCCCTGCAACAACCCCACTCGTTGCTTCCCTCCTCCCCTAACCTTCCTGGGCTACCGTGGCAGTGTCCCCCTCATTTGTGTGATGAAGTAATAAAGAATGCAGGAATAAGAAACACTGACTTGTTAGTGAGAGAAAATGAGGGGGAGGCAGCCTTCAGCTGCTATGATAGTCCAGGCAGGACATTAAGTGGTATGGGGGAAGAGGAGCTCAGCATCCCGCTGCTATGATAGTCCAGGCAGTACAGAATCTTTTCTTTAGACATGAAAGGGAGGGGGCTGATGGAGCTCAGCCCCCAGTTGCTATGATGAGGACAGTTACCAGCCGGTTACCCAGGCACCCCAGGTCGGCCTCACCTGAGGCCAGTCAGGAGCACTCACGGGCTCATGATGAGGAAGGCTATCAGTCCTTCTGCTCTGTACCATCTGCCACCGGGGAGGGGTGGAGAGAGGATGCTACTGTTTACTGCCGCAGCACCGCATCTACCAGCAGCATGCAGTATACATAGGGTGACACAAAGTCAAGAAACATTTTTTCCCCTTTTCTATCACGGAGGGGGAGGAGGGGTAAATTGACGAGATAGACCCTGAACCACCCCGGACAATGTGTTTGACCCTACAGGCATTGGGAGCTCAGCCAAGAATGCAAAATGATTTTCAGAGACTGCGGGATAACTGGAGTCCTCGGTCCCCAGTCCCTCCCTCCATAAGCGTCCATTTGATTCTTTGGCTTTCCAGTATGCATGTCATGCAGCACTGTGCTGTGGACTCTGTATCACAGCCTGGAGATTTTTTTCAAATGCTTTGGCATTTTGTCTTCTGTAATGGAGCTTTGATAGAACAGATTTGTCTCCCCATACAGCAGTCAGATCCAGTATCACCCGCACAGTCCATGCTGGAGCTCTTTTTGAATTTGGGACTGCATCGCCACCCGTGCTGATCAGAGCTCCATGCTGGGCAAACGGGAAATGAAATTCAAAAGTTCACGGGGCTTTTCCTGTTTACCTGGCCAGTGCATCCGAGTTCAGATTGCTGTCCAGAGTGGTCACAGTGGAGCACTGTGGGATACCGCCTGGAGGCCAATACCATCGATTTGCAGCCACACTAACCCTAATCCGATATGGTAATACCAATTTTAGTGCTACTCCTCTCGTTGGGGAGGAGTACCGAAACCGATTTAAAGAGTCCTTTATATCGATATAAAGGGCCTCGTTATGTGGACGGGTACAGTGTTAAATCAGTTTAATGCTGCTAAAATCAGTTTAAATGCATAGTGTAGACTAGGCCTTAGACTGTCCAGTTGTTTCTGCTTCCAGTCCTGGAATATGCTTTTGCCATGTAAACAACATTTGGGCCTATTTAGCTAACAATAATGGAGGAAAGCATGTAGTCTGCCATTGCAACATTATAGGACAATAAAAAGTATTTTTCACAAGAGCAATATATCCTGCAGGTAGCCTGCTAATTAAAAGCCATGTTGAGTATGCATCTATTCTGTCATTTGTTGTGGATTGGATGGTATTTAAGTGCACCTTTAGAGACAACTGCTGATGTAAATTTAGTGATTGATTTTCTTAACGTTCTTTTGATTTACGAGCAGAATCAAGAAATGGTCTTGTAAAACACCTCAAATCTGAAGGATCCTCAACCTTTATCAAGTCTAGAGCTACATCAAAATTAACAGCTAACCTTTATCGCTACATAAATGGTTCAGACCAAAATCCCAGTCCAAACACACTTGAGATTTTGGATTAAAATTTGACAGCTATGGCTCATCTTCATCTGTCTGTTCATAATTAACTCAGTGCTAACCATCTGGATGTTTTGGAGAGCTCAAATAGCACTGATGGCAACATAAGAGAACATTTAAATATATCATTCTAAGGGATCAAAAACATAAAACCTTCAATTAATTTCTATGCTTTTGCGGATTTGAAACCTACAGCAATAATGAAAAGTTAAAGAACTTAATTGAAAATGCACTTTTCTGCCTCATTCAAGCACATTTCTAATTATATCTAATACTTAGATTAATTAATCAAAGTAAGGATGAGTTTCAATCCCAACTTGGCATTTTCATTTGGTTAAAATTTAAGCATTTGAGGTATTTTTTTGTCATTTCTTTTCAGAAAAGTAAATCCTGTGTAGATCATTGGAATTTACTTCTTACAATTGGATCATGCTTGGCAATAGATCAAAAGTGCATTGTGTGGAGTAGAAAATTATAAGTATCTCACCCACCAAAGAAAAATGTTTAAGTGAACCTAAAGACTAGTAAAGTGGCAAACAGCAACCATAGGCTGATTGAAATCTGTGGAAGACTAAAAATGCGAGAGAGAAATATTTTTTAATTGAATGAATCTCATCCAAGCAAAATTCTGAGAAGTGCTTTTTTAAGAGTAGCCAAAGAATTCAGTTTCATTTCTTCCTGATAAGTAGCAACTTATTTTCTGAAACAGAACTTTACTGTTCTCTTTCTGGCAGCTTGACAGAAGAAGCACGGACAACTTCTTTCAAGGTCACATAGTGATTGAACCAATCTGTCTGTAACTAGTGGACCTCTAGTTAGCCAAAAGACCTCTGCATACTTTACTTTCAAATCCATAAGAAGAAGATGTGTTTAACAGTTAACTACGATTTAACTCTGGGGCCTCCTGTTATGCAAGTGTCTGATATGTACAGGAGATAACTGAATTACGTTCTTTAATTTCTTTTGAAAGATCTGTCTTGGATGATCAGCCCTCCCACAGAGAAGAAAAATCCGGTCCATCAAAAGCAGGGGGAGTTTACTGTTGGACAACAGAAATATAACGAAGATTCCATCTGCAGTGTCATACACTTTAAAACCTAGGGTTCTGGCCCTGCAAACAGATGTGCACAGGTGAACCAATTTGCCCATACAGATTTAATTACAGGTTCAAAGCCTATGTTTTCCAAAAATATGTACAGACACAGTAAGATATCCCACATCTGCAGGAACAAACAAACAGAAATTTAAGCTTCTAGTAAAATTGACAATAAAAGATTCTGCATGCCCAATTTTCGACAAATTGAGGAGTCCGGCATGCACCTGAGCATCCAAGGTATCGTTTTTCGTAAAATTCAGGGAAACATTTTTATGTCCCCACATGTGAACAATCCTATTAGTGCTCTTGTTTGCATTATATAAAGGAGTTTGATTGCTCGGTCTTCATTTTATCCAAACAGATTTTGAAGCCTCAGAAAAAAACTGAAGACAGCCTAACTTCACTGATGCCAAGACCAAAATGTTAGTGCCTATGTTGAGTCCCATCAGTGAATCAGAGCCTTAGTTGGTTAAACCTCTACCAAATTACATACTCTGAAAACATTCAAAACAGTTTCCCATTGCACCCTACTTAACCAGCAGATGAATCCCTTGTTTCTTGCTTGTTCTCCCTCCCCCTCCTCGCTCTGAACACACAGGGTGAGGATGAGGATATATGAGGTCTTCTAAAAATATTTTTCATATCTTTTCGAAAAAGTCTTTTCACAGGAACATTGTGGAAATAGATCACTCCATGGCTTTCTCCTATTGCCTGCTCTTCTGACCATCGGCACTGTAAATCCTGGTGTCCAGGTAAATATTTAGAGGGACAAATCTCACTCTGCTTTGTCATGTCACCTGTTTTGTGTGCATGTATATGTATATATGCAAACACATATACCTAGAGACAGACAGAGAAATCAACGGATTACATCATTAAATTGGAGAGAGAAGGTGCAGGAGGAAATGTCTTTTTACTGGACCCAACTTCTGTTGGTGAGAGAGACAAGCTTTTGAGCTACACAGAGCTCTCTCTCAGGTGTGATCCAATAAAAGACATCACTCAACTTGTCTCTCTAATATCCCAGGATTGACACAGCTACAACAACACTGCGTACAACCATGACATTGGTCAGTTTCATCATCAAATTGATGCATTAATCATTTAAATCATGCATACCACAATATGACTTATAATCGAAGCTGGTTAGCAATTTGTCAGAAAATGCAGATTGAACCAACCCATAACATTTTATGAAAACACATGCAAGGTCTGTGGCTCTGGAGCAGACCCACCATGCTAACTTCTCCAGGACTGGGGACCCCAAGGCTTCCAGGCTCCATACCATAAAGGCAGAGACTCAAAGTAGGACTCTCACAGCCAGGAGCCTGGCATCCCTGGAACCACAAGCTCAAGATGGGGCTTTCAGGGCTTCTAGACTTTCTGCTCCATGGCAGGGCATTCTTCTGACTCCCACTGACTATGGGGCAGCTTGAGGATGTCCTTGGACTTGGGGCAGCCAGCTGTTCTATTTTTTTTTGTGGGTGGGAGGGAAATACAAACCAAAACCATTAGATTTTTCCAAATTCAAAATGCTTTTTCTGTGGGAAAATTCAAAATTTCAAGTTCTCATTCCAAATCAGAACAAAAAAATGCTGTGAAATATTGGCATTTTTCCACAGAACATTATAAGTAGAGCTATTTCCATTCTGATCTGTATATACTGTGATGCGGCAAGGCCAGATGGCTACAGTAAAGTAGTGAGGAACAGGTATGTTAGCCCCAGGCTAAACAAATCCCTACTACTATGGTAACCAAATGGCAGTTGCTCCAGGTTAATCAAGACACCTGGGGCCAATTAAGATCCTTCTAGAATGCAGTGGAGATAGCTAGATTGACTGAGACAACTGAAGTCTATCAAGGGCTGACTGGAACTAGTTAAAAGCCTCCCAGCTGGTCAGTGAGGTGTGGGTGTCAGGAGCTATAGGAGGGAGCTGTGCTGTTGGAGGAATGAAGCACTACAAATCCATATCAGGTGTAAGGATGGAGGCCCTGAGGTAACGGTGAAGGAGATATTGAGTGGGGGCTGCTGTAGGGAAGTGGCCCAGGGAATTGTACACCTCTATTTCCAAAAAGTCAGCTACCATAGCTGCTAATTTTCGGGTCCCTGGGCTGCAGCCCAGAGTAGAGGATGGGCCCAGGTTCCCCACTCCCCTCCATGATTAATCAGAGACTGGGAGACAACAGAGACTGTGAGAGGGAGATTGCTTCTCCTCACCTCCGTTGCTGGCTTATGATGAAAATGGCTCAGTAAGCTGTGACCCTTGCCTCTAGAGAGAGAAGGGCTACGTGGAGGATCACAGTGTGCCTCTGAAGCTAGCAAAATCCGCCAGGAAACGCAGGACCGACAGAGTCAAGGGAAGAACTTTGGCACAATACGTTATCTGGTTAACAACCTCAGGTATGTTACTTTGGACTCTGGTAGTTCTTTCTCCCGTCTCCTCTTCTTCCTATACATCTTTTTCTTACTATTGTTCCTGAATTTCAAAAAGTATTGTGTAAAGTAACATACTCAATGCACAATAGCATATTTTCAGTAATGCATAATATGTATAACTACCTGGTTTACAAAATTATTTCCTGCATGCACTTTATTGTGTTAATATACTTCAGAATGTAATAAAATATCACTCTTTGGATATGTCTACAATACCTGCCAGATCAGCAGGCAGTGATTGATCCAGCAGGGTTCGATTTATCATGTCTAGACTAGATGCGATAAATCGACCCCCGAGTGCTCTCTAGTCGATTCCTGTACTCCTCCTCCACAAGAGGTGCAGGCAGAGTTGACGAGGGAGCAGCAGCAGTCGACTCACCACAGTGAAGACACCACAGTAAGTCGATCTAAGTACATTGACTTCAGTTACGTTATTCACATAGCTGAAGTTGCGTAACTTAGATTGATTCCCCTCCCCTCCCCTCCCCCCAGTGTAGACCAGGCCTTTGTAAAAGCAAAGGTTGCTAGGAGAAAACAAGAAAGGGAACATCAAAACTGCAAAGGCAAATCACTGGTAATCAAAACTACGTCAAACGAATTTTATCTGAAGTAACAACAAAACTCATATCACATTATAGATTTATGACATTGAAAGTAAATTATTCAATACTTCAGAACAGATGTGAGGGAAAATTCTGTTTGCAGAATAATTAAATCAGAAATGCTGGTGGAGGGAGAAGTACATCTTAGCTCAAGTCATCTCCGGATTATGCGGGGTTTACGCTTCTAATGATGCACAGGCAGCCTAACTGGCCTCAACTGAGTATGTGCCCGGGGATTTCAGATGGGACTGTATTCGGGACGGCTAGCCTGTCCCACTGCTCACACCACTATGGCTGCCCTTCTATTTTTAACATACTTGCTCAATAAGAGCTAGCGCAGGCACATCTATTCAAGCTTGAAATTACACTTCCTGCTCCAGTGTAGACATATGCAAAGTCACCTCATCTTTGTCTTGTATACCAGGGAAGCACAAGGGAGTTCTCACTTCTAGAGTGCTTAAGAAGTGATTGAATGAATACTCCAATACTTCAGAAGATGACATGTGAGCTGCAGTTAGTAAATGAGAATGAAAGAGCTGACAAAGAAAGAAAGCAGATCAAAGACTGACAGTGGTGAATATATGGCTTAAAATGATGGGACAAACCGCTAAGTAACAGGATGCTATCAAGATTAATTAATTTAAAAACATGTTTAGAGGGTAACTAACATCTTTGACCCCAATCTGGCAAGGTTGTCAATAAGGGTGTAGAGGCTCAGCTGCACAAAGTGCCTTGCAGAATCCGAACCTAAGAATTTTTTTAAAATTTAATATACGCTATGCTTTGCATTTAATTGAAGTTAGACAGCAAGATAAATTACTATCATTTTTATTTTCATCAAGTTCAATTTTGTATCTAGTCAGTTTCCTTTTCTGGTTCTCTTGCACTAGAAAGATGCTGTCAAGTTACATAGCACACAGGAAATTTTAAATTCTATTCATATTAAGCTAGTAAAAATTTTAACTTCTCTCTTTAAATGTAAAGAAGTCTAAATTTCAAGTCAAACTTAAATTTACAATAGATGGTCTGATATAAGGAAAAACACCTATAAACTATCAGAAATGTAGATAGAATAGCTACTCTAGGCATAATCCTTCACCTCTGTTCATCCTCATGCCACTAGCCCAACTGACATCAATAGGACTATAAGCAGGAATAGAAATTGCTGCATTGGGTCCAGTATTTGTAACGCAAGGATGAAATGGCATAAAAAGTTTTTTTAGTAACTCAGTCAATATTTAGAAACCTCACAGTGGATATTGAAGCCATTCTCAGTGACAAATGAATTAAGCAAGAAGAAAAAAGTCCGTTTAAAATAGAAGACCAATATCTCAAGAAAGAAGGGTAAGACAGACAAATACAGGTGCCCACATACAGAATAAAGAGGAACAGTGAACATCATACACGATCAGTTTAGAAATCAAGAACTACCATGACATATGAGGAAGGATGGTCTTGTGGTTAAATCATAGGACTGCATCAACATGTTCGGTTTCTATTCCCTCCTCTGCTACATAAGTGCTCTGAATTTCCCAAGGTCACACATCCTCTTTATATTGCAGCATCCTTATCTGTTAAATGATGGTAACTTGCCTACTGCATAACACTCATAAGAAGTACAGAAGAATTAATGTTTGTAAAGCACACTGATTTTTTCTTTATAATTCATTCCACCTGAAGATCTCAATCAAGTGTTGTACAAATGTGCTACAGTACAGTTCTCTGAATTACCAACAGAAGCCTAACTAGTTGTCAAAAAGAATTTCTAAAACTAAATTATGATTTTAAGTTTGACATATGCGGTTATGACCACCCTATCCATTCCATATCGATGGATGGAAGGGGTATCTGGATATCCTAATATGGAAAAGTTTGAGAGCCACTGGTTTAGACAATCGTTTGAATGGGTAAACAGAAGAACTTATTTTAAATGTTTTGTTATATCAGATCTTCCTGATGCATCCATACCCTCCCACAAAAATGCTGCAATGAACCACCAGAACAAAGGCCAAAATGCAGTAAAAAGCCAAGGCAAAGCTCAATAGAAACCTATGCTGAATGGTTCAAAGTATCTTATACATCAGAGGACCACCACAGAAGATATAGAAAAATTATGAGAATAGAATATAAAAAATAGAAAATGTCATTTGTGACATTGCAAAAGAAAAGGTATAGCTCAGTGGTTTGAGCATTGGCCAGCTAAACCCAGGATTGAGAGTTCAATCCTTGAGGGGGCTGCTTAGGGACCTGGGGCAAAATCAGTATTTGGTCCTGCTAGTGAAGGCAGGGGGCTGGACTCAATGACTTTTCAGGGTCTCTTCCAGTTCTATAATATAATATAATAATAATTGGAGATACACCTATCTCCTAGAACTAGAAGGGACCTTGAAAGGTCATCAAGAGACCTATATGAGATAGGCATATCTCCATATATTATATTAAATATAGAAAGAGGTGTGTTTTCTACTTGCCATCCGAAAGCATAGTCCTGTCCCATGGTTCTTCAGCCCAGAGTCGGGATCAAACAAACAGTGGTAAAATTACTTTAAAGTACCACCCTAGGACAAAACAACCTGAAAAGCTCAGTCTAATTGGCTCAGTTTACAAACACAAGAACTCCAAATAAACTATGTTGCAGCACTTGTTCCCATAAAATCAGAAGCTCCTCTGGCTGCATTAACATGGTAACAAACGTGAGGTCATTCAGCAATGTAAAATAATAATAAATAATAAAGAACGTCATCACCACATGCCAGAATCCTACCTCCACAAGCTGCCTCAGGTTTTCAGTACGGCAACACGATCAAGCCTGTGCTATATTAGAGTAGGAATCAGATTATGCTACTATTCATTAACATCCATGTTTTCACCCAGCAGCACAAAATCTCAGTTCCATAATGTATTCCAGCAGGAGACCAAACAGTAAAAATGACCAAATGCTTAGGGTAAACACCTCGATCTACTGAAGTCATTGGAAACTCCCACAGATAACAATGGGTTCAGCATTTCACCTTAGGACAGGAAGATGGTCAGGTACTTTCCCCCACAAATACAGCATCAACCCTAGCCCTGAAAGGGAGTCCCAGATCTTTTGTCTCATTTTTACATCAATTAAAATGGTATGAGATGTTAAAAAAAAATAATAAAAAACCTGTGTTTCAGCTAACAGATTTTTACAGCAATAAGGGAAGACTTTGCATGATGTATTTATTGTAACTAGCAGAAATTTAAATTCTAAAAACAAAAGCGTTGAAAAGTATTGTCAGAAACATCAGCTTTCGAGTAGCCTTGGGCTGGAGATCAGATTCCCATTTCTAGATATTTATCTGCTAAGCCTATACTTGAAAAGGTACTAAATGTAATAAATACAAAATGGACTAGGTGACTGAATATAATTAAAGTGCTGGATGCACTTTTCTGTCATAGCACGGTCCTTTCTTATAGGGGCCACTGATTTTCAAAAACATATGCCCCGCAAAGCTTAACTTTAGATAAGAAATTTATCAAAGGGAGCAGGAAGTGGAGAATTACATCACAGGAGGGATTTCTGGCCACTGTCTTTCCCATACTGATAAAAAGCTAGATGGGGTTAATGAGGGAAAGACCAGAGTTCCAAATGAGCTAAGCAACCAACAGATCCCATTACACTCAGATGTTGAGTACAATGGGACCTGCTGCACGCTGAGCTCATTTGAAAATCTGACCACTTCAAGTAGATGCCTAAATAAGATCTGACCTCTTGGGAAAAAAAATCAAACCCCAACTTCAGGTGCTAAGCACTTTTGGAAATCTAGCCCTAGGTGTTTAGGCCTATTAAAAAGAGGACATTAAAACCATCTGTGATCAATATATTCAAGTTCTGACAAAGTAAACCAAGAAAGTTAAAAGATGTTTTAAAAACTTCTCAAAAGTACCCAAGAGACTTAGGAATCTAAGTTCTATTGACTTTCAATGAAACTTAGGGTATGTCTACAGAGAAAAAAAATCTGGAGCCAACTGAGAAGCAAGCATTTATTTGTTACAGGTCACCTAGTTAGACTAGGTGTGCTGGAGAGGGAACTTAATGCTAGTACCCCTCTCTCCCCTTTACTACAGGCTTTACTCCAGAAATTCTAGAAACAGGTGTCTGTCTCAGAGTCTGGGAAGCCTCATTTGATTACCACAAGTAAAGAGGCTACAGTAACTGACAGAAGTCCTATAATGGGTCGTGTTGGCCTTTGAAGGTTTGAGAGGGGACTCCTGGCCACTCCCTCCCAAGCCATTCTAACAACAATGCTTTTGGGACAGAGGATGCAGTCACAGGTGGGAAGGATGATGTAGTCTCAATTTACAGTGTGTGAAAGTCTATACTGCTGACTCTGGTCTAGGGCTGGGGACCAACATTCCAATGGGGTGGATCAAAATGTCTCTTCAAGCTGACCCACTCACACAGAGGACCAGAACAGCAAGGCAGGCCACGAGTTGTCTCGAGGGAAGCCAGGACTGTAATTTGGGTTTCTGGCAGAGTCTTCTGGGAATGTAGCTGCATATATAAATTCCTTTCCCTCAGATCAGTTAAGAGACCTGGAAAGGTCAAGGTACGTCTCCAGGAGATAAGGGACCACCCACTAATAAATTTGTGTTTTCTTTTTATTTTGTTTCTCATGCCACAGTACAAGGAAGAAAAGAAAAGAAGCAAAACCCTCTCTGGAGAGGCCAAGTACACTGAAAAAGACTGGGAAGATAAAACTCTCCCAAGGGAAGGTTTGTCTCCTCACATTTTTTTTTTTAAACTCCATCGGCATGGTTCTTTTGTTCAGTTTGTCCTGACCATGGGTCCCATTAATGGCTAGCAATTTACAGCTGCTTTCCATCTGGAAAGCTCTTTATCTTTATCTGAGGTCATCTTAGAGGGTGAATCAAATTACCTAACAGTGCCAAAAGTCCTCTCATATAAACACAGCGAACTCTTCTTAAAATCAGAAATAATATTTCAGGTGAAATAAACCATGCTGCATATATGTAAGAGTACCTTGAACACCCCAATCCTGCCAGAAGATGCAACAGTGCAGATCCTTGCACCAGAACAGAGGCCCTATGCAGAAGTCTGTAGGATCTGGGAATTGGAGCCTAAGGCCAGGTGTACACTAGAAAATCAAGTTGGCTTAATGACATTTCTCAGTGTGAGAGAAATCCACACCCCTGAGTGACATCGTTGTGACAAAACACAGACAAAAAGGAAATTCAACAATGCACAATCAACCTCTGAAACTCATTGCCTGCGGATGTTGTGAAGGCCAAAACCTGTAGCTAGAACAACAAAGATTTGAAGAAAGGAATGATGGTGCTTGCATTAGAATTTATATCTATTGGTACAAAGGCCTCTGTGCTTTTTCATATCAAGCTCAGATTCTTTGCAGATAAGAGAATTCATCTTTCTAATATGAGAAAGCAAAATCTTTTCTTACAACACAACTGAACAAGGAGAAGAGGCTGAAAATAATATTTAGGTGGAGCTGTAGATAATCCTATCAGTCGGTTTTCCCTTGTTTAGGGTCAGATCCCATTCAATCAATGGGAATTGGATCAGACTCTTTGCAATCAATTGCAATATGCTGCGGTATTTTACTTTATATGGAGTTGAAAGCCAACCTGTTTCTCTCTTTATTTTTATTTAAAGGCAAGTTCTTTTGTACAACTCTTGAAAACTATTACAGTCTTTCTGAACCAAGTCCAACATGATTGAAAAGAAACTGTGAATAGCGAAAGAGAGTCCTGTGGCACCTTATAGACTAATATTATCTCCATAACATGATCTGTTAGTCTATAAAGTGTTAAGACTCTTTGTTGCTTTTACAGATCGAGACTAACACAGCTACCCCTGTGATACTAGAAACTGTAAATAGTTTTGGGTTGATTTTTTTTCCCTCTTTTAAAAAAAACCCTCTGTTGCTTAGCCCACTTTTGATTTTGTTGTGTCCCCTCTGGATCAAGTTACACAAACAGTATTGTACTAAGAAAGTCTTCAACAGAAAATCTTCATTAATGCACTATCCAGTCTAGTAATCATACATTCAACATAATGACTTGCAGAGCATTCCCTTCAACTCCTCAAGGTGGGAAAAGCTTTCATTTCCCATTCTGTCATCATTTCTGCCTCCCCCATCACCAACAGTCAATTTCTTTGTGTAGCCCTAAAAGTGGGGGACTGGGTCCAATTAACCAGTTAAGACACTGAGGGAACTCTCCCCTAAAAGCTCTTGTTTACTGAAATGGACTGTAGCTTTTTTTTTAGAAATGCTGTTTGTAGTGGTCTTGATATTTGCTAGCTCCACAAATAAAGCAAGTTAAGAAGTTGTTTTGAACCATTAAGCCAGTATTCAACAGGAGTTTCTCTCTCCAATCCCTGACAGTGTAGTGCATTATTCTGGTTGATTTGTGCGCTGTTTGTAACCATGTTGAATTGTTTCACAGTTAAAGTACTAGCCTGACTGGCAGGCCAATAGAAATGAACTTTTCTAGAATTAATGTTAAGGTACATTTAGAGCTAGACAAAAAACTTTTAGGATGACTATTTCATCTGATGACCCAAACAGCCATTTTGGTTGATCCAAAGCTAATTTTGCATTTGACACATAGTTTTGGTCATTCCCAAATGACCAGAGGAGTGGTGATGCTGCCAGTTCCAAAAGCCCTCATAATATAACATTTAGACCTGTGGTTAGGGCACACATTGAGGATGTGGGAGACCCAGGTTCAAATCCCTGCTCTGGAAGAGACCTACAATGAACTTTTTTGATTCAGCAAAAACTGCTAAATATTTCAGATTGGGTTCAACACAAGCCACTCCCCCACCCCCCAATTTTTCAGAACTGCCATCAAACCAACAAAATCAATTATTCACCCAATTCTAGCTCCATTGCAACCTAAATTTCTGTTATTGGATCAGAAACTGTAAGTGACCAATCCCCCAAGATTTTAAGTCACAATGGGACTCTTTCCATTGAAAGTAATTTATGAAGTGCCATGAGAAGGCAAGTTGTAAATTATATAAAACAGCTCCATCAGAAATAGCTTGTTTCTGGTACACTGAAGTCAGGCTGTGGTATGTAAACTTAAAAACACTAATGCTTCATCTTCCTCAACATTCCATCAAATTAGCCAGGTTATATACCTGAAAAGTGTCTTTAAATGCCAGCTACTAAGGAAAACAAATAGCCTTGTCAGTTCAAATTCAGCATTAGGTATCCGACACATAGCTGAATCATTTAAATATTTAAAGTCTTATTTTTGAAACTAGACAATTGAGGCTTACTGTTAGGAGACAGCTCATGTTTCTCCACCCATTCAGGAGAAACAGGTTCCTCTTTAGAACTATGATAAATAAAACAGATCTTCACATTCTGAGTTTTTTAAATAGAATCATGTTATTCCACTTCCATGGTATTAAACCTACCCTGAATATCAGTCTATTTGATACATAGCTTCTAATTTACTTCTGTCATAAACAGATAGTTAAGGGTTAATGCCTCTTTTACCTGTAAAGGGTTAAGAAGCTCAGTAAACCTGGCTGACACCTGACCAGAGGACCAATAAGGAGACAAGATACTTTCAAATCTTGGTGGAGGGAAGTCTTTGTTTGTGCTCTTTGTTTTGGGTGTTGTTCACTCTTGGAACTAAGAGGGACCAGACGTCAATCCAGGCTCTCCAAATCTTTCTGAATCAGTCTCTCATGTTTCAAAGTTGTAAGTAACAGCCAGGTAAGGCGGATTAGTTTTATTTTTGTTTTCTCAACTTGTAAATGTCCCTTTTTTGCTGAGAGGATTTTACCTCTGCTTGCTGTAACTTTGAACCTAAGGCTAGAGGGGGTTTCCTCTGGGCTATATGAATCTGAGTACCCTGTAAAGTATTTTTCCATCCTGATTTTACAGAGATGATTTTTGCCTCTCTCTTTAATTAAAAGCTTTCTTTTTAAGAACCTGATTGATTTTTCCTTGTTTTAAGATCTAAGGGATTGGATCTGGACTCACCAGGGATTGGTGGGGGGAAAGGAGGGAGGATGGTTAATTTCTCCTTGTTTTAAGATCCAAGGGGTTTGGATCCGTGTTCACCAGGGAATTGGTGAAGCCTCTCAGGGCTGCCCAGGGAGGGGAATGTTTTGTTTGTTTGTTTGTTTTTTGGGGGGGGGCGGGGGGAGACACGACAAGAAGTGATCCAGACACTGAAATTTCTGGATGGTGGCAGAGTTACTAGATCTAAGCTAGTAATTAAGCTTAGAAGTGTCCATGGCAGGTCCCCACATTTGTAACCTAAAGTTCAGAGTGGGGAAGGAACCTTGACAACTTCACATTAAGAAACATCACAATTTCATACCTTCCAACAGTCTAGGGTTCACAAGACTGTCCTGCTTTGACCCCCCAAATTCCATCGTGGTTGGAGTAGATCATGTCCCATAGGGCTGGCTAGGCTCGGCTCCCTGCTCTGGGCGTTGCGACTTGGCTTCTGACGCAGGGAGGCTGAGCCAACTACAAGTGAGTGGCATTGCAACCTGATGCACATGGTCACAGCACTATTCTTTCAAACTTGAGCAGCACTGCAACTGTGTGCCAGAGGCCAGGTGGCGACACCCAGAGCAGGAAGCCAAGTTCAGCCAGCCTTCTGGGACAGGAGCTGCCACTGCAGGGTGAGCTCACAGCAGCAGGGCCTATTCCTGCTTTAGCCAGTTGAAGAGTTGAAAAGTATACAATTAAGGAGGAGGGAAGGATGTCCTTACATATACTTCATCACAGGAGGGAAGGATGTCCTTTATGAAGGACTGAAACAGCCCGCTGCCATGCTACCGGGAGCAGTAATGTAAAATTGTACAAGCTAATCAAGGTCTTGCCCTTCAGAAAGAAAGTAAACAGGTTGCTAGAGGAAGTGATACTGGGAATTCAGTAAGTGGCATTCCTTCCCTTATAAGCCCGAGCACTGTGATATGAGGCACTTTATTGCTTGAATAGCTTTTATATGACCACTTTTAGTCATTAAAATGTTCCATGACACTTCTCAAGACGACAGGTGCTAGTCCTTGCATCTTGGATGAGTTCTAATTTGAGCAGCTATCTTCTGGCCACCTAAGGTCTGAGTTCCCATTGTCAACAGGATATGGAATTCTCATTATCTTCATTTCTTAAACTGTGACATACTGTTGCTATTGCTATGTGCAATCATTCAGTCTTCCCTTTAGAAATGTCTGCATTTCAATGAGGGTGGTGAAAGGATAAATTAGATTTTTTTAAATAACGATACATGTATGTTATTTATGGTATACAGGATCATTTTGAACCCATATAAGATCAATATTAATTCAGTTAGAATTTATTCAGGTTTGGATATTGTTTATAAATGGGGCTTCAACAGGATCATATCCTCTGCAGATCAGCACAGAGGATGCACCTGTAAGATTCCCTTCCCTTACATATACTTCTAGGTTGTTTTTTTTTAACTAGAGTCCAGCTCTTTAGCTAAAGATGTAGCATTTCATGCTTTTAGCTATGGAGGTCCCCATGTTTGAGGGCAGGGGGTGGGAAGAGTGTCCTTAGGGAAGAGAAGAAGGTAGGCTGCAGGCTGGGGGGAAAGAGAGTCAACAGCTAATAGTTAAAGGGGAAGTAAATAGCAACCATCTGCGAAAGAGCACAGCTGACCCAAGAAGGGAAAAGGGAACAGTCATCCAGGGAGTGAGGAAAGCACGCGGTGTCATGAGTAGAGCCCCATTACTTATTTCCTCCCTCACACTTAGCACTCACACTGCACTTTTCATGTTCAAAGCACACATATGCACAACCACACAGTCAAAATGTATATTGCATTGCTTGACACCAGTGTTCTATTAAAAATAGAGCGGTTTTGGTGTGATTAAGCAGTGGAAAGAGATTAATAGCAGGCATGGTGCAGAACCGTCTAGTAGGCTCAATTATAAAAGAGGGATATTTTTGCTAACTGAGGAGTCTGATCATGGAACACCTTCTGAAGGCTCATCTACATCTCAAGTGAAAGCACTGTCGGCAGTTATGCTGAGCAGCCCAGCAGTAACTTCAGCATACCACACAAGCAAGGAAGATATGAAGATTAAAGATAAATGGTTAACACTATAAGTGAATACAAACTAAAATGAACCACACAGTTACCCTTCCATTACAGACTCAGCAGTCAGTGTGGATACATTAAGTTTCAGTGCTACCATTTAAACAACTCCCACCAAATGCGCATTTTAAATTTGTGTTAATTTGTTCTCACTATATGTTAACCACATAGCTTAATTCTTGGAGACAACTGTACCAGCAGTAAAAATACATTCCAGAGCAGGCACTTGCAAAGCATGTAATGAGGGGGAAAAAAAAATAAAAGGACACTGCACAGATGCAGATTATGCCACCTGCTCTGCTCACACCAACTATGGCTTTCTGTTACCATGAGCACAAGGCATTTTTTTTTTCCTTTTAAAGTCTCCATCTGGTTCTTCATTAAAATCATAAATTGAGGCTTTGGCAAAGAATCATTCACAGCATGATGACGGTCATCTTTCATACATGGTGATTACGCACTGATTATTCTTGCAAACAATTTGCTGAAGTGCATGTTGATGGCAGTGTGCCAGTACAGCAGCACCCAATGCAGCACGTGAGATGCTCACTGTTTTGATATTTCCAGTCACTCACATGTATGTCTTGACAGTGTCAGTAGCCAACTCAGGTTTTGAATTCTTCTAAATGCTTCTCTAAGGGTCTCTAATCCAAACACTTAATTAGCGTTAGACAAGCATTTAAAAAATGGTTTATGTTTTAATATTTTCCTTTGCGATACTGAGCCCCAGATACTGGAGTATTAGCTTCACCTTGTCTAACTACTTTCATCTCCAGGCACATGCGGGCGTTGCACATTTGAGGCACTTTCTGATTCCGGGTTGCTCTTTTCCTTAGGATCTATAGTCTAACTTAACTGTACTTGCAAGATACTCTGAGTGTAACAGCACACCACATATCCTGGCAGAAGAAACCATGTCAGTTTTTCTATTTCACCCATGTCCACCCAGCAGAACAAGCTGAAGTTTTTGAGTAATTCAGAACAAACTTAAAATGAGGTCATTCAAGTGGACATGTCCAAACACTAATCAATGTCTAGTTTAGTTTAAGGAAAGTCTCTAAGAAACAAGGACACATCAGTTTAGAGATCAGAAACAGAACTCCTTTAATAATTGTTTTTTCCTGTACTGAGGAAATCCAAGATGGTTTCTACTATCCCAAACACTTAAGATTTTTTTCTTAACACAAAACAAAAAAGTAAGAGGAAAAAAATAGAAAATGAGGAAAAAAAGGGAATTCTTTTTACAGAAGATTTCCAGTTCTTTCATATATACAGAGTCTAGTAATCACAGTTTGAGTCATAATGTGCTTCAATACTCTGGTTTTTATTCTGCTCTCAAGTATCCCAACACTGTCTTGACACTTCTAGATGCTTCCTATGCTGTTCCAAGTAATGTTCGTTACTGCCAATGTGAGGTGACAGCAGGGATTCTTGATTACTTCATAGTCTATCATGAACTAAGTCACATATACATTATTGTATACGGTAGCTGCAGTATGTCAGCAGCAGACAGACCTGTGCTCAAGACCTTCACGATGACCCAGCATAGTGAGACCAATACATGGAAGACCCAGGTTTGAAGCAAAAAGAAATTGCATATCAAGAGATTAGAAATCATTCATTCTTTCACCTTAAGTGGCTGGAGGAGAGGGAGCACTGACTGTGTGCATCTCAAAGTTGGTTATCTACATCAGTACTCTAACTTCAGATTCCTCAAGACCGCCACCACAAAATCAAAGTTAAATTTAATAAAAGCTGGAACATTTCTGAAATAGATAATATTTTAAACAATTACTATTGGGTATATGTGCACACAGTGTAGAATATTAAAATCATTTCTGAAATGTTCATTTTTAACTTTAGCAATTTCAGTTTATTATTCTAAGTACATGAGTGTCTTTATAATTGAATATGACAATCACATATGACATTTCTGAAGAAGAGAAACATGTTCATAGAAAAAGCGTGATAGACTGAACATAAGATTGTTCCATTAGCAAGTTCTTAAATGAGAAAAATGGAACTTGACCCAAATGTGTTTGATTTAGTACTTTATCAAACAGGCCTCTGTGGACTGAATGGAATATTACACTTTTCTAACTGACTGGCTGTAGTCAGTTTTAAGACTCAAACAAAGTTAATACAGTTTTCTGAATATTAGTCTGAAATGAGAATTAAGAGGAAAGAAAATTCTTAGTACTCAGCCACTGAATTTGGAGAGACCTACTGTATTAAGAAAATTTGATAAAAGCCTTATCAAAATGATAGGGTGTTGTTTTTACCAAGATTTAAAAGAAATACATCTCCCTTTAAAACTTGAGGGAATTGCACAATTATGTTTGAAAATATGTTCAAAATGGTCTTGTCCAGCCTAACACCCCAACATTATTTCCACCCTCCATCAACAGAGCTCCCCCGAAGAGAAAAACCAATGGGAACGCACATTCCTTGCAGCACGCCCTGAGAGGCAGCCTCAGGCTTTGCAGGACCAGCTAGGGGAGCAAGTTCCAAAATTTCTGAAAATTCCTTCTCCGGCTTCCTCAAGGAAACGGCTGTGTTAGGTGCTTAGGAGGATCTCAGCTGCAATGGATCATGGTATCAGGTACCATCAGTGTGACCAGATAGCAAGTGCGAAATATTGGGATAGTGGCTGGGGGGGTAATAGGAGCCCATATTTAAAAAACCCAAATATCGTGACTGTCTCTCTAAAATTGGGACATCTGGTCACCCTAGGTACCATCAAGGTGGCCTCAGAAGGTACACGTGGTACATCAGTGACAGCAGATAATTGGAACAAGTCAATTTTCTGTTGGAATGATTTTCTGATAGAAAATGCACTTTCTGCAGGAAAATTTCAGCTTTATTTGAAAATTGTGATGGTTTGTTTATTTGGAAAAATCATTCCCAGCTCTGGGGATCCCCTGCTCTTTGGCAGGTCATCTGACAGGCTGCTGGGGAGCCCACGCTTCCAGGCTCGCTGATTCCCGGACAGTCCACCAGGAGGCCTGTCTCAGAGCTGGGGGCTCCCAGGACTTTCAGGCTCCCTTGCAGCCTGGAAGCCCTGGCACCACAGCTATGTGGTTCTCCATCTGGCAATCTGCCTTAAACTTTGAATCTTACATGGTTAGAAAAATACATTGAGCCAAAGTGCAAAACTGCAAAAATGCAATATTCTCCCCCCCTTACAATTTGAGGTAATTTTCAAGTTACCACCACATACTGCTGCGGTGTGAACTTATGCTGTATTCTACTTGGAGAGGCAGATGTGGGGTATTTACCTCAGTGAAAGTTGATCACAGGGTATGTTCCTGTACACTCAAGCATGACTATTTCAATCAATGGATGAAAACAACACTGCTGATCAATATATTTTGTGGTATTTGTGCTTCACGCATCTATCTACAAGACCACCACTATAAATGGGAGGAGGGATAGCTCAGTGGTTTGAGCATTGGCCTGCTAAACCCAGGGTTGCGAGTTTAATCCTTCAGGGGGCCACTTAGGGATCTTGGGCAAAAATCAGTACTTGGTCCTTCTAGTGAAGGAAGGGGGCTGGACTCAATGACCTTTCAAGGTCCCTTCCAGTTCTAGGAGATAGGTATATCTCCAATTATTAAAAAAAATTATAAAGAGCAGCTTGGATATGTGAAAGAAGAGAAGCAGTTACTAAGTAACTTTAGCTATTCCTTAATATTTCTTTGCTATAGTTAGTACAGCAAGTTTTTCTGGCATTTCTGAGCAGGGCCGGCTCCAGGCACCAGCCGACCAAGCACATGCTTGGGACGGCACTTTGTAAGGGGCGGACAATCTTCGGGTGGTGGTGGGGGGGGTGCTCGGAGCTTTTTTTTTTTGTTTTGGTTTGGCAGGGTGGCGCTCGAGGTTTGGTTTTGTTTGTTTCGGCCAAGCGGTGCTCAGGGGTTGTTTGTTTCGGTGGGGCAGTGTGGCACTTGGGGTGGGGTGTTGTTTTGGCGGCACAGTGCTCGGGGGGGGGAGGATTGTTTTGGCGGAACGGTGCTTTTTTTTTTTTGGCACTTGGGGCAGCAAAAAAGTTAGAGCCGGCCCTGTTTCTGAGCCTGTGAAAATCCAATTAAATACATGAGCTCTCCCTGACACATCTGAATGCATTTGTAAAGTACTGCCCATGTTTAACTGTTATAGGTTAAAGAAATAGGAGCAGATACAGGATCCCTAGTCTAGCTTCTCTAATGGAGCACCTAAGCATTCCCCTGATGTATGAGAATTCCCAGGGGGTGAAGTAGTCAACCATGCTGGCTCTATCCCATACACTCCAAGTTTTCCCTATTCTTCAGCACAAAGGGCATGTTGGAGATGGATTGGCACATTAGGCATGGAACGATTTCTCTTATCTCCCCCGTCTCTAGGGTTCCAAAATGAGCACTTGCTCAGTGTCTGATCTGATCTGGCATATGGCTTTTTATAAAACTTTAAAAAATATATTATATGGAAGGTACACTGTATTGTATGGATTTCAGCCATCAACTCCACACTTCTGAGCAAGGATTCCAAGTTATTTTTGTTGAGGGCTGACTGTGAAAAGCAAATTAATGGGGAGAGATTTTCTCAGTTCTCTCTGACTCTTTTTACCCACAACTGGAAACATGCAAAGTTTTCCTTTCATATGTAATAGGAAGAAAGTTCAAATTACACTTGAGTATCCCAAGCGCATGTGTATGAAACCTACAGAGCAAAGCTTGAAAACAAACCAATAGCAGTTTATTATTCTATATTATGCCAGCTGTGGGTGACTAGCTGCTGTATAGACATAACCTAAGTTTCAAAGGCTCCTGGCTCTCTGCACAGAACAGAGCCCCCAAGACACTGCATTGGGACTGCACTTTGAAGAGGAAATGCTCCCAGAAGATCATGTAGGTTGCGCAAGCCAGCTTAAATAGTTTAAAAAGTGTCAGAGAGCAAAAGATGACAACATCAACATCCCAAAGGCCCATCTCAGAGCTGCCTGAAAAACTCATTTCTCCAAGAGTCCCCTTCTTTCCAGATAACATTACATGGATGACAGGCAGAACCTTTCATAGATTAAATGTAGTTAAGAGGTGTAACAGCAAACTTTAGATTTGAACTTCCTCAGTTGTAAGGGATGTTCAGATTTGGGATTTTGTCTGAGCTATATTTGTAATTAAATATGATCATTGGACTCACTGGATCATCGAAAGACATTTGCTACCTAGGGACCAGTTCCCTGCCAAATTTCAAATTCCAATGACCTTCCAGCTCAGGTGCTAGAGATTCAAAAAAGTAAGTAAATATTTATATATGACAGCAGACATGTATTTGTTTTCTGTTCTCTTTCCTTACTGAAAATGGCTAAACCATTTAAACTCAAAACAAAAAACAAACCAAACTACTCATGCTCTTGGGTTGAGAAAAAAACATGCAAAAGCAGTGTTATGATAAATACAAGCAACTGATATGAAACATGTGCAACCCAAACTACAGGTGTTTGGCCTGCAAAACGGTAAAAATAATATAAAAATCCATCCGTAATAGGATACAAAAAATTCAGTTATCTAGGTCCATGTGCCTTAAAGATTAACAAAATCCATATGACAACTGCAACAAAAACAACTGAAGTGTCTGGTATAGACCTAGGATTAAAAAAAACAAATGAAGATCTGATATTGCCAAAAAGCACAGAAAGAGAAAATATTCAAATGCCACAAACAGGTAACTTCAGAAAATATTTCTTAAAGAAAGCTTGTAAACAGATTGCTTTCTGAAGCCTGTTCATGACTCTCTGGGGTTGTGTCCTCACATTAAGAGCTCATGGCTTAGCAGGATGCAGCCCCTCCCGGAAAGATGGCGTATCCCACATAGCTACAGTAGGAGGGCTCTGTCCATGACCAGGCCACCCCACACTCCACTGAATCTCTCGCTCAAGGACAGAAAAATGGCTCCGTTTTGTTTTCTTCCTTTACAAGAATTGCCTTAGTTCATTCAAAATGCTGAGCTACAGCAGAAGTGGATGATTCAGCCTGCATTCTGCTCCTCAACATATGACCTTCCTTGTTTTCTGTTGCATGTATCAGTAACTGGAACATACCTATTTTTATTCCAAATTAGCCCTTGCCATTGGCTTTGCCCTTACCTACAGCTTGTAGAGCTTTATACTGATTTCAGATGCATAGGAATGTAGTCGCTCTCGTGGCCAAGATCCCTGCCATTGGGGAGAAAACCTGCAGAAAGATCATTTCACACTGTCCCATTAGGGGGCCCTCCCCCATAGCCAATTATCTGCCTGGCTCCCCTGGGAGATGCAGGAGGCACCAACTCTAATCCCAGACAGCCTGCCCATGGTCCTATCAAAAGGGCTGATCATGGCCCCCATTATTGTAGTATCTGAACACTTCACAATCTTTACTGTTGTCCTCACAACATCCCTTTGAAGTACTGAACTATGACTGCTCTATTTTACAGAGGGGAAACTGAGGGACAGATACTTACCCAAAGCCACACAAGAAAGCTGCAGGCAAAGCAGGGAATTACACCCAGCTTTCCTGAGTCCCAGAAATAGTGTCCTATCCTCCAGACAATCCCTCTGCTCTGTTTGCCCTTGTCCTTCGGCCCCCTCCACTGGAGCCTTGCTACCAGGGCTGCCCCCACCAGGGAAGCTCAGCAGGGGAAAATACCCCCCACACACATACACTTTACTTTCTGGAGAATCCTCATAGGGTGAAAAAGGACAATGTCTCTCCTCCTTCTGTCCCAGCCTGCCTCGTCTTTATTCCCTCCCCTTCATGGATCCTGGACCCTATAACTCCTCCCATGGGGTCTGGAGGAGGGCGGTAACAGTGCCATGAAGACAGCTGACCCTTCCTTCCACCTGTCTCTGGAATGACCCCTATCACACATGGATCCCAGGGAGGGATGATCTGGGCCATAATGAGCAGGCTCACAATATGTAGCTACATACTTGAGATCAGAACTGAGCCCTGGAAGTTGCCAGTCAAAGCTGCCTGCTAACGTGTTTACATTTTGTCCAACTTTAATAAAACCTTACTGAAAGAGGGAGCTCAATGATGTGATATGCAGAAACTCTCACCATTATTTAGCACTTAACTCAGACCCATACATTTAAATTCGTACACCACTGTTGTGGCTGGGCTGGATAGCTACAGTTCATAAAATGATCTTATTCTACCTAGAATATTCACTGATCTTACAAGATAAAATATATTCTAAATATACAGCATGTTTTAAAATATAGCCACCTCCCCACAACACACAAATACCAAAAAAGTTTTATCTAATGATTAATCCTCCCAGCCTTCTAATCTTTCTAGCCTTACCTTTAATTATTCCTTATATTCATTTGTATACAGCATGCCTTGTAGTATGTTCCTCCATACCAAGTGCAGTAATAGGAATGGCTACTGATGAACACAGAGTGCAGTGAATGCTCACACACAAATAATTTAATTAGTTATTCTAAACAGAAAAGCCACCCCTTACGCATATCAGTTTCATTTAAATATGTCATTTGAAAAGCAGCAACATTGGAATGTAAAATGCCATCCCAGCAAGTTACAGTCCTTCCTCTGGTATTCCTCAACAACAATCATGCACACCAAATAATAGAAAACGGAACTGGAAATGTGAATTGAAGAAGGAGAATAAGGAAGCAATTTTTGGATGTCACTATTTCCACAAAACATGCTTTTCAGCTTTCCAGTGGACTGTAGCTGTACTATTTATAGCAAAATATCTCCATGTTTCATTTACCTCCCAAGTGAAACAAGATTTCAGTTGAACTCTTTAATTAAGGTATTTAAAACAATATTTTTGTTTGAGCCTCCAACGCTAACAATTTTAGAATGACAAATGCCCCCTGAAAAAGCAACCATCTTCCCTCCCCCACCACCCTCCTTATTGCACAGGGCTTCTCATAGAGATCAGTACAAAAAATAAATATTTGTCAGAGTGAAAATTACAGCTCAAGCAGTGTAGTATAAGGAGAGCAGACTAGCTTTCCAAGATAGCACCCTCTTCCTACTAGCTGTAAAAGCGGTTCTAATTTTTATAAAAATTTACAAAACTGGTTTTTTGCAACTTCTAAGCAATGTAGTTGATAAGTGTGATATATTATGTAATACGTATAAAAATAGGATACATTGCAAATTTACATATACATAATCTCTTCCCCACTCCCAACAGTATATTTATACAATATTATGCACGCTGAAAACATAAGAGTTCAATTTCTTGTGCCCTTACACTCCACCGCATGACACATGTTCCTCAATAGGATAGTGTTATTTGCCAAAGTTACTGAGTAAGACATAACTTCAATGCAATTAGGTCACTAGGAAAAAACAGAAAACAAATATAAAGCTGACACACCTGTGCTTTTCTTCAGAAGGAGCCACAATTCTGCAACATCCTTGTACAGCAAAGAGATCAGACTTAAGGTCATATTGCCACAAATCAACGTAGCGCAAAACAGTTCCATAGACAGTGACCTATTTATCTGTAAGCCTGCCTTCAGAACACGAAGCAAGCAAAAAATTCAATCTTTCAGTCAAAGCCAAGCTCCGCGGGATACAATACCTTTCTTCAAATTACATGCAAAGCAAGTGTGCCTTTCAACATGATCAGAGGTCTGGTAAAGGGTTAGCTGTTTACTGGCTATTTATCAGTTTCAGTCTTATTGTATAAAGAACTGGCATGTATTACACTCAGTTTATTTACTAAGAGTATGAACACATTCACTGTTCAAATACTATCAGAACAAGAATGTGTTAAAAAAATTCAAGCTCTCAATGCTGCATGTCAAAAACCTCCCTTTACGAGCCCTACATTTAACAAATGGTAACCTCTCAAGTAAAACGATCTTTTTTCCCTCCCAACACAAGGAAATATATTGTCCAACAGACAGCTGTCTTCCCCAAAGACCATCTGATTAGCAAATCCCTTGGAATTTAACTGGGTATTTCATATTTAGTAGGGAAATCTCACCCTTGCATCTTTGACTGAATTAGATCAGAATATTTTGCCTCGTAGTAAATCCATCTGTTCCTTATGAAGATGTATAAATCCAAATGTGCTACAAACAGCTCCCTTCTCTAAAAAGAACCCTATTTTACTTACAAAGTCACAGTGGTGAAAACGTTCATCAGGTTTTAAAAACAAAAGGCAATCTTTTTGAAAATCAATTATAACCAATTATTTTTGTATGACCCTTCACACACTAAATATTTAGCAGTTTTGCTTTACTTGAGCCTTTAAAGTAATTGCTGAAGGATAGATTATCTGTTAATTAATGGTCTCAAGATTATTTAGCAGCAATCCAGACTCACTAATGTGAAGAGCAAGAAGATAAATGAGAGTGGCAGCAGAAGTAATTAGATGTCCTATATGAAAATTCCTGGGTTCCCTCCCCCAGTTGTTCTTATAAGAGCTCTCTTCCAACAAGAGAGGTCAAGAAAATAGAACAGCAGGGATAAACAAATTGGATTGATGCTTATATCTGTCCACAACAATCCATTTACATGGGGAAAAGTTCAGTTATATATTCAGCAATCCAGGCTATCACCCAATTCTATACATACAGAACCAGCAGAAAACAAGTGACAAATGGATTGCACGGAATATTTTAACTGTGTACTTGCAAAAGTTTTACTCGTCTGCCTTTCACACATCCATTTTTAGTGAGGCAGAAATGCTTATAATCTCAAACCCACTTAACATTTATTACAATACATATATCTTAAATATAAATATCAAACAAGCTGGTACAGTACATTGCATTAAAATACAGTTTGACAGTGTAACCATCTGAAAAACAACGCATCTTGCAAACATTAGTGAATTAATTTTCACATCATACCTGTAAACTAGTATCTCAATTTTACAAATGTGGAAGCTGAACCAATGAGATTCAAGTGAGTCGTTCTATGTCACACAATACATCTTTGCCAAAGTCAGAAACAGAACCCAGATCTTTTGACTCTCTGTACTCTGCCTCAAGCATAAGACCCTACTGCCATGGGCGGCAGGTATCATAGGCTGGGGAGGCTGTTCTGCCCCAAACAGACAGGTGTGGTCCCGTCCACTCTCCGCTCCCAGGCCCTCCCAGCTTCCTGCTCTGCATCTCCCTGTGCTGTGGCCCCGGCTCAGGCTGAGGCCGCATTGCCCGCCCTCCCTCCCAGCGCTCTGGGACTGAGAGGACTGGGGCCATGCCGCCCTCCCTTCCAGGGCTCCAGGTTCTAGTCTGGCGTGGGGGCCCGTGGCTGCGGTGGGGGGGGCCCCCTCTGGGATCCAGCAGGGGGGCACAGAAGGGGCAGGGCCTTGGGGAGAAGGGGTGGGGCTCGAGGACTAGCCTCCCTCAGCCAATGGTTCATACGCTGCCTATACCCACTCCCTCTTGAAGTTTAACAGACCGCCACAGATTATCACCTGAATGACATGTAGAGATTATTTATACATTGGCTCAAGACCTTGAATTCCAAACCTCAGACAGCAATTGTAATTAAAAATTACCTCATTTACAGTTTTTGCAGTATAAAATGTTCCCAGGCAGGGCTACTCCTCTTCCCTATTAGGACATCACAACAGTGTTTTGGAAATCAGAAATTCTATTAATCTTAAAATATATGCATGGGCGCATGCTGCCATTTTTTTTTCTTATTTAGCAACACAGTCACTTAGATGCAACAGCTAGTGTGAACTCAGCACTGTATTTGGCTGATTAGACAACTACTAACAGCTATGGGAGTCAAGAATCTAACCCAGTGGTCCCCAAACTGTGGGGAACACCCCCCAAGCAGGAATGAAGGAATCTTCAGGAGGGCATTGCTGGGCCTGGGCCAGCCCTCGCAAGGGGTGAGGAGGGAGCACCACCCAGCCCCACTCTGCTCCAGCCCTGCCGCCCGCCTCAGCTCTGTTCCAGGCCCTGCCCGCAGCCTTGGTCCCCAGTGGCTGCTCCACTCCTGGTCCCAGACCTAACCCCACCCAGCTGCAGCCCCAGCCTTAGCTTCTTTACCCCTGTCCACACCCTCCACCAACCACAGCCACAGCCCTGCTCCTGGCCCCGTCTCCTGTGGGTGGGTGCAGACAGAGGTTGCGGGGGAGGGGGTGTGAAAAGTTTGGGGACCACTGGTCTAACCTGCTGCATAGCATGCGGAAAACTGAGTCCTCAGATACCATGTGTCATAAACAGATGGTTACGGGTTAATGTCTCTTACCTATAAAGGGTTAACTAGCAGTAAACCTGGAACACTTGATCAGAGGACCAATCAGGAGACAAGATACTTTCAAATCTCGGTGGAGGAAAGCTTTTGTTTTGCTTCTTGGGTTTTTTTCTGTGTGTTCTCTCTGGGTTCTGAGAGGGGCCAGACATGTAAGCAGATTCCTCCAATCTTTCTGAAAAAATCTCTTCTGTTCAAATTAGTACCAGTTAGAAAGGCGGTTTAGTCTTTTTTGTTTGTTTTCTTTATTTGCAAATGTGTATTTTGCTGGAAGGATTGTATTTGTGCTGGGGGGGGAGGATTCTCTCTAGTGTCTATAAGCTGAAAGACCCTGTAACATTTTCCATCTTGATTTTACAGAGACAATTTTTACTTTTTTCTTTCTTTTATTAAGTTTTCCTTTTTAAGAACCTGATTGTTTTTTTATTCTTGTGTGAGACCCAAGGGGAGGGAGTCTGCACTCACCAGTGAATTGGTGGGAGAAAGGAAAAGCCTGATTTCTCTCTCTGTTAGGATTACTGTCTCTCTCTCGGAGAGTCTGGGAGGGGGAGAGAAGGGGGGGGGAGGTGAACTTCCTCTCTGTTTTAAGATTCAAGGAGTTGAATCACAGGGATTTCCCCCAGTGTTACCCGGGGGGGGAGAATCTGGGAGGAAGAAACGAGGGGAATGGTTTATTTCCCTTTGTTTTGAGATCCAAAGGGTTTGGGTCTGGGGGTCCCCAGGGAAGGGTTTGGGGGCCAGAAAGTGCCCCAAAACACTACATATTTGGGTGGTGGCAGCTCTACCATTTCTAAGCTAGTAATTAAGCTTGGGGGGGTTCATGCAGGTACCCCATCTTTTGGACGCTAAGGTTCAGAGTGGGGGTTCATACCTTGACACCATGTATTTAACTACACAGAAGTGATGACATTTCTTTTAGATTACGTGAAGGAAAGACACAGACTGCCTTTAATGACATCTGTGAAAAAACAGCAGAAGCAAAATGAAAGATGGGGCTAAACCACTGTCACAAAAACAGAAATAGGTATCCTATTGTGGGAGGGAGACAGCCAAGAGCAAGAGGAAAGGGGGCACTATGAAGAAGTTGCCTTTTAAAATGTTATTTTTGACTCAGCTTCCTATTCGTAGAATCAGATTATTGTGTGCTTCAGAGAAAAAAACAACATCAGATTGATACAAAACCCAGATCAAGCTCTCCTGACACCTCAGCATGTCCTGAAAGAGAAGGGTTCAAAATTCATCAGTCACACTATTGAAGAAAGGGGAAAAGGGCTTAATAAAGATGTGTGGACTGTCAAGGGAGGGAGAAGGTTGTGTTATTTTTAAAATAGTCCAACAAGAAGCCCAAAGAGGTTGTGATGCTGGCAGACCAGGTGCTAGCTCATGCCAAGGCCCTAGGTCTCAACTGAATACTGACAAACACATAGCTGGAACCAGTCAGGCTCACCTGTAGTATTAATGTTGTTAGAATAGGTATTAGAGTTACAAAAATGGAGTTTCATGTTTAGACTTTATGAAATACTTTTAAGTTGCTTGCATTAACCTCACTTATATTACCTCTATCCCACGTTATAAGGAAATATGTGAATGTTTGCTCTGTAGCTGTAGATCAGACAGGAGAGAAGCATTAAATACTAGTTTCCAAGAGGAGATGTTATCTCTTGCCTAACAAAAGGAGGCCCATCAATACCAGACAAACCATTGTGGAATGTCAGAAGACAAAAGGCTTTGTTGATTGCTTCCCTCCCCTCTTTATCCCACCTCCTGTCATGAAGAGGAGACTTGCAACTGAATTCCTCCCAACAGTTGACTTTGTACCTGGAAGCAGGAAGGAATAAAAAGCCCTAACAAGGAGGAACTGCATCTTTTTTTGCTGCTTGGGCTCTGAGGGACAAAGATTACTAGGCATAAGCAAAACATTCCCAGTGCTTGTCCTGGGTTAACCCTAACAGACGTATAAAGCTTGCTTATTATAGACGTTTCTATTACCTTTTGAAACTTAATAGTAACTCATACAAGTGTATGCACATTTACCTGATTTAACCACGTAAATAACTTTTAGTTTCTTGTCTTAGTTAATAAACCTTTAGATTATTATAGGATTGGCTGCAAGCATTGTCTTTGGTGCGAGATCTGAGATGCAACTGATGTGGGATAAATAATATTTTTTGGGGGCGAGGGGAGACTAGGACTAACCTGAATATCATTGTTTTTTGGTATATCAATCACAAAGGTAAGCTTGCCTAGGTGACAAGACTGATATGAGTGCCCAAGGGGACTGTCTGACTCAATGGTTAGGCTGCTACAGTGCCTGAGTAGTTTATTCTTGATACTTGGTTGGTGAAATTTAAGTATAGACCTCTCAGCCAATTTCAGGTTTGTGCCCTGCTTCATAATTGTGTGCGCTGAGGTCAGTACTCATGTTCTTGAGCCACTGAAGAAGCGCTTGACAGGTAGCCAACCCCAGGGGTCAAGGTCAGCCATGAAAATACTAATTTCTGCCCAAATTCTACAAAAAATTACTTGCTTAACATCATTCAGATGAGTGGTCTCATTGAAGTCAACAAGACTATTTATGTGAGTAAAGTTAAGCGTACTGTTTGCAGAATGTGGGCCTTAATATTAATGAAACTTGAATATTAAAATGTTACAGTTAAAGATGTTTCCTCCCAAAATGGGTACAAAGAAGAAGGCGCCTGTTAAAAGAGCAATTAATCTAAAAAACAATGACCAGTTAAATTGCCTGATTTGACATGACACATCATATGTCCAGAGTCATTTATAGACTACATTGAGGAAGTATACTGTAAACTTGTCAGATTGTATAAAAATCAGCAATACACATTCTGGCACGCCTTCCTGACAATGAATGTCTCAGGAGGAGATATAATAGGGTTGATTCTTAAAGTGATGAAAAAAGATTTAGTGTGCCACTTCTTGCAAACTGTAATTGAATACAATGGTTGATTTAAAAGGACAAAATTAATAGGGGTTTTAAAACATTTTAAATCTTCTGTGATGGTATTTAAAAGAATGAAAACTAAAAAAGTTATTTTTTCTCTCTCATACCACTAAACAATTATTTTCATTTATTTTATATGGTTTACAACGGATCCCAAAGCACTTTAAGAAAATCAGTTTTTACATACAAGTCCACTGTCGAAATAAATTATTTGCTAACCCGTGTCAGCTGTTTGCCACACCTTGACACCGCAGTAACAATTTTCAAACTTGGTTGTTTAAAGCTAAACATCTAAATAAAGTCCTTCACTGCATCGAAGTTTGAAAGTGTTGATTGTTGTACCTAGTTTTAATTCAGTCAGAAATTTTGATAAAACTATGGGGGAGAAAAATCTACTCCTCTGAGAATGAAGGTGCTGATATTATCAATATTTATTTCAACACTTCACAATATAAAGATCGCTGTTAAAATAGTAGGGTGAATCCTGCAATAATCTAGACTCCACTAATGAGACATGCTACCACTGCAGGGGAAGCTACTAAGCATCATATTTTGACTGTTAATTGATACCTTTCTGGATAAAAACAAAAAGTCCTTGCAAATGATTATAGCAGTAAAAACAGCATTTCTCAACAGAAGGCATAAACTATCATTGCTAGCTGATAACTACAGAATGAGGCAAGACACTATTTTAGGGACTGTACTTCCCTGTTCCAGGTTCACAGAAGAGGAAAGCCACCTTCAGGGATTACATTGCACCACTAGGCCCTCCCCTACAAAATAAAGCACAAGCAGTCTCTAGCTTTTATGATATAAAGGTATAGTTGGTTCAAGATTCATTAAGTACATTTCCAAATCCATTTCTAATTTTCAGATAGGAAAAAATGCTTAAAATTTAAATCAAGAGAATCAAAAGATCCTATTTATGTCCCCCACTGAACAGGTTATTAAGTATTTAATCCTAGGAAAATACATAATTAGCCCTAGATCTACCTCTATTTGCTGCAGGATTTTCACTGTGGGTTTTTCCACTTAAGAGGTGAGGCTGCAAAAAGAGTTCTCAGAATGGGACATTTCTTCATGCCAAATTTATCGTGCAACATTTGGTTGTATGATATGTTATCAGGTGACATTTGGTCACAGTTATGTCATCCCAGCAGCAAAATCGATAACCTACCTTTAACACGTCTAACTTAATTTGGTCCACATATCGTACTACTAGGGGTGATGTTTCACGGTTATGAACAACAGCATAAGGAAATGTTTACTACTAAAAGGTGGCCGTTGAAACTCCAGTGGAAGAAGTCACATGAGAAGACTCCTAGGGCTGTGCTGAAATTATCAGCAGTGATGTGTGAAGCTTAATAAGTTCACAGGTTCAGTATGATTAAGCGTACAAACGCTGAGTTGGTTATCCGAATCTTCACTTCGAATATTTTCATTCAAGTCCAAACTCCTTTGAGATCATCATCAAGCAAATATTCTTCCTCCACTACTACACTCAAGATCCTTCTGTCATGCATCTCTCGCCCAAGTACAAAGGATGCCAGACTTGTGGGGTTCTATAGATCATTTAACATGAAGGAGCAGGAGAAGAAGTGATAGCAGGAACTGGATACTTTCATGAGAGGGAGGCAGGTCTGGATGGAAGCAGGTTCACCAAATGTCTTAGGTGGGAGCCAGAAGTTCAAATGAAGTGGAGACAGATGGTAATCCTTTATTACAGTGGCAACAGGTTGGGAGCCATTGAAAGGGACCAGAAAAAGATTTGGCTTTGATATGGATCTGCAGTGGAAAGAAAGTTGAATGGAAACTGAAATGGGAGAGAGAAAGGTCACAGGTCAGAATGGTAACAGGAAGGAACCTAAGAGAAAGTACAGTTGACCTGTTTTGTTTTTGTAAGAGGGTTAATGAAGATGTGTTGATTTCAAAAATATTTATGTACATATTATTTGACATGAACAATAGTAAAAAACACAGATCTGTTAAAACAGAGGAAGTGCAGCTCCCCTCTCTCAACCCACCCTCCCCCGCACTTTAATGAACCAAATCAATCAGAAACAAGCCTTTCACTAACAGAGCCTTCCTTGGGATGCAAAATTACACCCTTCTCAGTATTTACAGAATAACTATGTAGTGAGAAGGTAAAAGGACCTGAAAAATCAGCCCATTAACTTCCCTGCCTCGGTTACCTGGCCATCTGTAAGATGGGGATCATGGGCCAAATTCTGAGTCTGGTGCTTAGTGGGCCCCGCGAGAGCTCTCCAGCCTTATTAGGCTCCTTGGCCAGGGTACGCTAGTCGCATCCAGAACAGGGAGCTTCCTTTCAACTGTGGATCTGCTCTGAGGCCACTCAACCCTGCACCCAGAGTCCAAGATTCCCCACCGCTGTCACTGCTGTGTTGTCGACATTAATCACAAAACTCATGATATCTGGAGTTTTTCTTAAATGCTCCCTCTCCTGTTGAATCTCAGAAGAAAAATAAACAAAAGATTATGTTTCCTAGCTCTCATAGTTGCATAGAAAAGCTTGAAAACGTGAGCAGTAAAGGCTCAAAAACCAGCAGGCAAATAAAAAGAACCCCACATTTCTTTCTCCTAAGCCAAACAACATAATTTTAGGGCCTGACTCATAATTTGGAATCCTAAAGGCTGGCAGAACCACACACCTAACCAGTCCAGCAGTAGACAAGGGTGAAAAGGGAAGCACAAGCCCCACATAGCCCCCCAAAACTCGCCATGCACCAGCTAACGTTTTCAAAAGCCATGTCTGAATTCCTCCCATTGCCCTGCCCTCCCTCTCCAGGGCTTCAATAGGTTCCACAGTCCCCACACGAGGGAGAGGGAGCCCAGAATCAGCAAAAGGCCAGCGGAGGGCTCATTTGGAGCAGTATTGCCAGGGAGCGTGGGGCCGGGACGCAGCGGCAAATGAGCACAGATAATTCTGTCCTCCAGAAGATTTTAGGAGGACTCTTCAGATTCTGAGGCCAAAGCTCAGGTTTCTTCCCTGGAAGGAAAATCCCAGTATAACAAACTAATTAAAATCCTAGCCCTAAATGTTTTTTTCTGCTTTTGGAAAACAATTTGCATCTCAGTTACTAAAAGGAGAAACCAAACTGATGCTGCTCATGGCAGCTATACTACAGAAATAAAAACAAGATCACCTACAATACTCACCCCTCTTCTTCTTTATGGAAACTGTCTTTGTAAAGAACCACTTGAATAAGCTATAAAATCCCGCAAATATAGATCGCTGCATACAATTTAAAACACAAAAAACCTGCAAAGCGTTTGGATTGTTTATGCACATTATAACAAAAGATACACAGCAGCTGTCACTGTGTCCCACGCCTATTCTCTGTGAGGCAAACAGGAAGCATATACCTTTACCTGATTGAAAAAGCAGCCAGTCCATGTAATTACCCTAAAACAAAGGACATTTTTCTTTGTTTTCCTGTGGTGTTTCCTGGCCAGTCCAAGGTAGAAGTGTGGAGACAAAGCTTTTTCACAGAAGCACAAGCTAACATTTACCACTTTAAGAACTGCTATTTGCAGTGTTACACTGTTTACTTTTACACTAGGTGTGACAGAATGGGTGGGACTCTTGCTGTGATTCAGACAGCAGAATAACGTCAGCTGAAGAACAGTCTAGTTAGTCAAAAGCTTTAATTTCACATTCCCACATATGCAGCAAAATCCTTATAGTTCAACTTGTTCAGCTAAGCAGTAATCAGCATAAACTTATTACCAATAGGGAAATATAATGCACATCTGTTGGGTTGGTGGAGGAAGGAAATAAGATTTGGCAAACTACCATAAAATCCCCTAACCCCATGATCATAGATTTGTAATAAACTTTTTGTACATAAAGCAAAACTGGCACTTTGCCTTTTTTCAGACGTTGAATACTCCCTCCGCACCAGCAAAAAGTCCACTGAATCATAAATCTGCCTAGGGATTGGTCCTGCTTTGAGCAGGGAGTTGGATTAGATGACCTCCTGAGATACCTTCCAACCCTGATATTCTATGAATCTGTTTTCTGTTGCTGTTTCTCCATAATGCAAAGCAAAAAACTTTTGACTGTCATAATCAGGATGAGTCGAAGGTCACAAAATGAATTCTATGTGCTCTGACACATGCTCATCATTTGAGCCAATATGCATGTGACTAATATGAGTGCGGGACAGCCGTCAAATGCCCCCCTCTGCCTCTTTTTTTCCTGTTTACTCTGCAAAGATTTTAGCATTTTCACTCATCTTTTCCTGTCTCTGGCTCCCCACCCACTGTTTTTTTTTCCCCCCTAAACAAACTGAAAGAAACCTAACATGCTTTGTTGGTGCTAATAAAATGGGGATATTTTAATTTCTATCCTCTTTCTAGCCACTACCAAATTTTTCTTCCATTTTATTTGTGTCATGATCATCACAGGGCTTCAGACTCTCAAAGATACAGACAAATGTGCTTACTTTTTTTTTCCAGGTTCAAATGAAAATTAAAAGGGAAAATTAAATTCTATGAAGAGTTATTTTGCTATTTATAGAGAGTTTTTATTTCTTTAGAGTGTGTGTTAGCAGAAAAGTAAAAGAAATAATCCACTAATAGATACCACATCTTCTTGCCTATACCAGAATTTGCATCTGAACCACCAGTCATTTACAAAAAGAACCGAGGAGTACTTGTGACACCTTAGAGACTAACAAATTTATTTGGGTATAAGCTTTCGTGGGCTAAAACTCACTTCATCGGATGCATGCAGGGGAAAACACAGTAGGAAGATTACACACACACACGCAGAACATGAAAAAATGGGTGTTGCCACTACCAACTATAACAAGACTAATCCAATGAAGGTGGGCTATTATCAGCAGGAGAGAAAAAACTTTTGTAGTGATAATCAGGATGGCCCATTTCCAACAGTTGACAAGAAGGTGAGAGTAACAGTAGGGGAAAAATTAGCATAGGGAAATAGTTTTTCCTTTTGTAATGACCCATCCACTCCAAGTCTTTAATTAATTAATTCCAATTCTGCAGTTTCTTGTTGGAGTCTGTTTTTGAAGTTTTTTGTTGGAGAATTGCAACTTTTAAGTCTAGAATTGAGTGACACGTGTGTGTGTGTATGTATGTGTGTCTATCTTCCTACTGTATTTTCCACTGCATGCATCTGATCAAGTGGACTGTAGCCCACGAAAGCTTATGCCTAAATACATGTTAGTCTAAGGTGTCACAAGTACGCCTCGTTCTTTTTGCTGATACAAACTAACATGGCTACCACTCAAACCAGTCATTTACAGAAGTTTCTCAGTCCCATGAACACCACCCACCACCAGCAAAATCTGTTTTCTACAACTCTGCTCACAGAGATGTAAACTTACTTATAGGATGCATCATTGACCAGTTACAATGTTAAATCACTTTTTTCTACTGCATCTGCAGTAAGACAAAGACTAGGTAAGCCAATCAGGGATGGGGTACTGGAGTAGTGGCACAATTATAGTCCTGCTCTAGAACTGAAAAAAAATATTAAGTTTGTCCTATACTTTGATGATGGATACCAAAGAAAGAACCTAGCTAGATAGAAAATAAGTCATCTATTCATCAGTGGTGATGGTCATCATGGTGCTGAGGCTTGTTCACTTTGGTTGAATACATTTATATTGAAGTCAAAAGGGATGGCTTTGCCATCTATGGAAGAAACCTTGAAACCACGGGTTCAAAACACGGCAGTGTTCGCACTAGCATACAGCCTTCCAATATGGAAGCTCTTAATTCAATAAAGATAAGTAAAACTGAACCCTTTCCAGTTCTGTGCCTGGATCCCTCAGACATGATCTTGATAACTGAAGTCCTGTCTCTCCTTCACAGACAGTGAAAATACAAGAGAAGGTGTACAGTGTCATTGGCTAAAATCCACCCTTGAAAATGTTCAGTAGTGTCTAGTTCACCTGACTACCACCATCACTCTTGAGCTCACTTTATTTCCTTGCTGTTGCATGTATCTAATTTGTAAAGCATAACCAGGATCCAAAATGTGTGACATTGAGAGTGTAGAGCAGAGAAACATTGGGAAAGGAAAAAGGTGGCAGAGTAGTCTCTTCAAGAGTGTTTTTTCTGCGTTTGACTTATTTGGAACCCAGGGAAGGTGATTTCCCCAAGGAACTGCATGGCAAGTTGCAGGGTTTCTGATGAAGAAGTCCCTAGAATAGAGCTCTTAACATGCATTGGGGGAAGAGGATGTGGGAGGAGCCAAGAGCATTCTATTCTTTCCCCTCTAAGATTCTGAAGATATTCTCCTGTAGCCCTGTGTCCACGCTGAACTCCTCCTCCTGTAGAGAAAGCCTTCATTAATTTAGCTTGTGTCTCTTGTGCTTCCTCAGCTCAAGAAGGTAGAAGCTCTTACTATCCCTGAGGGGAAAGCAGTGGAAAAAAAAATAGTAGTTGTTCCCTCTTCAGCTTATCCAGAGAAAAGTGTGAATTTGTCATCTACTTTCTGACAACTGATTATCTTTAGGCTTCAGAAAGCCCAGCTGTGACTAATTTAAAGAGAGTCACAAGAGGAGGAATAATAATTTAGCAGGTAATGAGGGAAATCAGCATTCAATTCTACTACAGAACCCTGATCTTCAGGCAGATCCCCAAAAGGAGAGAGCATGTAAAACCAACTGCTGAGACTTCTACTGGAACCTTAAAACACCAAGGAACAGAGATTTTGATCCAAGTTAAACAAGCTCAAATCTAGGACAACTCCACTGAAGTCACAGCCTTCAATGGAATTATCCTAAATTTACACCAGTAACCTAGTCAATGTACTCCCAAGGTATGCCAAAATCTGGCAAACTGTAAATCGTGTGCTTTGTTCTTGTTGTATGCATTTTACTTCATTTGCCTTAAATCACAAGTCTACCCCAATTGCTTAGCTGGTGGCAATACCAAAATGTTATAAAGTATGTCTGCCTGTATTTGAAGTTCCTGTTCTAGGGAGCCTAAGTACAAATAATTTGAATATAGTAAGTAAATAAAATAAATAAAAATAACGAAAATACAGTTTTTGGGAGTGTGGAGGGGAATTGTGCCAAAAAACCTCAAACTAACCAGAATTGGTGGCCACTTTTTGTATGGGACACTTTGAAGCAGTAGGGTACCATCAATATTTAAACAAGGGTCTCCCACAAACTTCACTCCCTTAGCTTGTGATAAATACTGTGCATAAAATCTGAGTATGTTCACATGGGGAGGGGATGGATTGGGGAATCTGATTGTTTAAATAGGGGAAAATGCACACACACTCAAAACCAAGGAGGGGGGGGCAATGCAACATAAGTTTATATTGCATTCACTTTAGTGGAAACATTTATAGCTCTTGCCTCCTGAAAAATATGCTGAGTATATTAACAGTAAAGTACAGTGTTCAACCTGGGACATTGGAAACTGGGAGCAGACAATACAAAGCCATGTTGGGGATTTCAGGAGTATCCTCCTCAGGGAAATATTTTCAAAAAGTTACCTGCCAGTTAATGCATTCTGCAATTCCAGAAAGCGACATCCATTGCTTTTCAGAATCATTTTTACGGCCTCAGGGTAAGTAATTTTCAGCACAGATGTTTTAGTATTATCCAGAAAGACCAGATGAACTTTAGGCAAGAAAATCACTAAACCCTGCCTTCCATTGGTAGCAGAATTTTAACAAAGGGTTCTGAATGCCAATTCCATGCCCACCTGCTTTCTAAAACAAAATAAAAAATAAATCCTAAACATCCAAACATATCACCAGATGCTGTAGAAGTAGTACTGGTGATTCAGATAATGTCCTTGTTTTATGAGTCAGTTCTACATCACACTTGTCCAGAATGCCATGAATAGGTACTGTGTTATCAGAGGTGCTTCTGATGGAGAAGATTTAAAACCAAGATTCTGACCCGATTATTAAAGATTCCATAGCTCTGTTCACAGGAGATGGAGTTTTAACCCCAATATCTTAGACAAATTCCAGTAGTTCAGGTAGTAAATTAGTGACTTACAGTACTGTATTAAGGCATTGTGTAAGTTGACCAAACCAGCCCAGCTCCTTTCTGATGGCACCAAGCAATGGTTTTCAGCATGACAATGTCACACTTATAATTCAGATCAGAAAAAAAAAGGCACTCTCTTAGGTTATTTGTAAAATACAATGTGCTGTCTCACTGCTTGAGTTAAACAAAGATGACTAGATCTAAATTCTCTTCCAACTGACTGTTTTTCTGCCAGAAGGCATTCTGTTGTGCCTACAAACTGTCTAATGTGAAGCATGACAAGATTTCATAAGAAGACATATATCCATTTCATCTAGCTGAACTGACTATATTTGCATGAAATAATAGATCAATGTCCTTTATCATTAGTCAGCCCATGCATCTGAAGTGCTTCTTATATCCAGTCTGATTTGGGTAAGAAATCATTTTATATTTCTGAAGGGAAAACACAGCGTAAGATTTTGCTTATGTAATGTTACAGGATTTTACTTTCCAATCTTGAAATAACCATCTAGTCTAAAACATACACAAAGCATTAAAAAGCTTTCCAGTGTGGTTTTTATCACGTGAAAAAGATTTTCAAAGTATATTTAAAAGAATATTTAAAGCTAAATTCACATAGAAGAGTCTCCAAAACATATTATTGTTACAATTTTATTTTAACATCAGATGCTTGTTCAAGGTACCTATCCCTGTACCAAGTGTGCTTATGAATTGCTGGAATTGCAAAAAAGCGAGGCCTTCTCCTTAAACCCCACATTACTGTATGTGAATTCTCTTCTGAGGGGAAACTAAAACACAAATGTCATTGTTTCCAGAATAATGAATGTACTTCAAGAAGAAAAAAAATGTAGAGGACTAAAAAGGGCAAAGAAGAATTATTAGATATAACAAATGTGGTATAAATAATGTGTAATACTGGGAATGTTATTATATTAACATGTATTACCAGTTCCTTGGAAGTACTTGAATAATGTTCTTGTTACTCCACCACTCATGTACCTATAAATACCTACGTATGGAGAAGGTATCCAATACTAAAGGGCTCTTCAATCTAGCAGACAAAACACAAGTTCCAACCACTAGAAGTGACAAATTCAAAAATAAAAAGAAAGTGCAAATGTTTAACAATGAATATTAGATACGTTTACTAAAGGATGTGGTGGATATTTTTTGTACTGTGGTAAAACCTAAAGGCCTCAAAGTCAGAGCCCTAGTGTGCTAGGTGCTGTAAAAACATATAGGAAAAACACATTCTTTGCACCCACAGAATTTATAATCTAGCTATGACCTAAAGCATAAATAGCACAGTATAGAAGTTGTTGGGGTTTGGGGCAGGGGGACCTGCAGATTTTGGCAGCGGGTTGGGGCTTTGGTCTTACTGGAAGAGGCAGAAGTTCTGAGTTTCTGGCACAAAGGAGGTGGTTAAGAGACTTCTGCACTCGGGAAGAAATGCATCTTCCTTGTAGGATGAAATATTTGGGGAAGTCTCAAATTCTTAGTTATATACCCTAGAAATCCTTATCAGCCTTACTGCTGGCTGCTCACCTCCCACTATCCATCCCTTGATCCACAAAAATAGGTAAGCACATTAGCTGGATTTTCTGCTAAAATGGGGAATCGTAGGAGAAAATGTATTTATTTTATCATGAAATCTAAGAATATGCAGACTAATTCTGCAGCTGTAGAATCAGAGAACACAAGACACTGATGATTTTTAATAAAAAATAAATATTTACAACTGTCATCTAAAAGTACAAAGGGCAACACCGATAAAGGTGACGGATCATGCACTGTGCCCAAAGAGGAGTTATGAGTTGGGCGAAACCTTATTATGGGATAAGACAAAACCTTGCAAAGATTGACAGGTGTGAATAGGGTGACCAGACAGCCAGTGTGAAAAATCGGGACAGGGGGTTGGGGGTAATAGGAGCCTATATAAGAAAAAGTCCCAAAAATCGGGACCATCCCTATAAAAACAGGACATCTGGTCACCCTAGGTGTGAACTCACCCTTCAATTAACATAATGGTAAGGATAATCACAAGACCTTATCTAAGACAAAAGTTTACGTGAATGCACCCAGGAGTTTTGGACTGAATGGACGGAGGCTTTTGTGGAGATGTGCGCATACACATGGAACATACGGAAAATGAGGGGTGTGTATGTGTGTGTGTGCACGCGTGCATGCACACGTTAAACAAACAGAAACCAAGAACAGAGAAGAACAAAGAGAGGTGGGGGCAAAAAAGCTAAGAAGCAGCTTGTGAATACGGTGTGACCACAAAAAAGCTAGAAAGAGAGCTTTTGGGTCTGGTGTTGGCTAAAGAGACTTGGGGCTGTAAACTGAGAAATTGCTTCTTTTGTTCTTGGTCCCTCCTGTGTTCGGAGGGGTAGGATTTTGTACATTCCTTGTAAATAAACAAGATTGCATCAAATTAAATACCAGACTCCATTAATTTCTGCTTCCATCTGGAACATCTCCTGGGCCCCAAAGTTTGACTAGCTGCTTGGGTCAAAAAGGGGAAACAGTCAACAGACTGTATTGGACCAATATCTGATGCACATTTCAGAGCATAAGTGCAACCACCAGTCCTCCAATATTTCCATGGTCTGTCTCTCAGCTGTTGTGGAGACTTCAGGAGGTGATTTCTCAGGCAGCCATAACCAGAGTCTTTCCCGGAAACTGAAATTAGACACGTGTTCAAATTTACTTGGGGGGAGGGGTTGAAAAAAGACTAAATTGGCAACACTACATGTAATTAACTGACAACTACAGGAGGATGTGGGAGTTCAGGGGTGGTGTGGGGAATTCCTAACCCTAACTGTACAAAGCCAGAATTAAATCTGACGCTAAAGTAATTAGAGAATCCTTTGTGACTAGCACCAGTGAGCTGGGATGATACCAATTTTACATACCAGCTAAAGCTTCTGATATTCTTCAAGTGTAGATTGAAATATCGCAGTGGGATCTACAAGTATCACAGGCAACAATTATTGTGACAAGGGCCAACTCAGAGAAATCATCACAATCGTCTTACCAGTCAGTTTTTTCTTTCTGTTTTTTTAAAATGTGATTTTGGCCACTAGTACACGAGATTCCAAGGACATTTGGGAATCTAAAAACAACTAAATTCTGAACTTCTTGGACAAAGGGTGTACAAGACTACTCAGCAGAAGATTATAATTACATCTCTACCCCGATATAACATGAATTCGGATATAATGCGGTAAAACAGCACTCCAGGGGGGTGGGGCTGCGCACTCCAGCAGATGAAAGCAAGTTCGACATAACGCAGTAAGATTTTTTGGCTCCCAAGGACAGCGTTATATCGAGGTAAAGGTGTCCTCACACTATATCCTCCAGACTCCTTTCCTAACATAGGCTAAGTCTACACTGACACTTTTGTCACTCAAAGGTGTGAAATAACACCCCCTGAATGACAAAAGTTTTAGTGACCAAAAGCACCAGTGTGGATAGTGCTTTGGTGGTGGGAGAGGCCTTCCCAGCGATGAAGCTACTGCCCCTCATTGCAGGAGGTTTTATTTTGTCGCCAGGAGAGCACTCTCCCAGCAATAAGGAGTAGCCACACAGCACACCTTACAATGGTATGGCTTCGGCGGCACAGCCACACCAATGTAAAGTGTGCCATGTAGACACTGCCTTCCTACCATCACTTCCATCTTCTCTGAACTCAGGTTCAGTCATTTTACCTTCCTTCAACTCCTAATCTCAGCCAAACACTAGGAAATTAGAAACAAATGCACATCTGATTAAAAACGTTAAACTGAGATGAATGTCACTGCATGCTGACGACACCTCAGATCAAAGAAAACAAACAATCTCACAGTCACTTGTAAAGGAGGAGGAGGAGGAGGAAAAACTCTGTAGAACCCCATATAAGATTCCTGGAGGCAGATAATCACTGGGCTAAAATTGCCCTCTAGAAGGAAAGAGCTGAAACACACAAAAGCAACAACAGCATTCACCCAGTTAAGAACTGCAGACAAGTTAATAAGACCTTGTTATCAACCTTTGGTCCCATTGACCACGGGTTGATAACAAGGGTTGCCAGGTGTCCAATGTCACATCACACCCATATTCTTCATGGAAATATGTTTATGATATGAATATGGCATAACGAAGTTGTATTTGATGCAAGATGGGTCTTGTGAGACTTCACTGAAAAGGCAGCAAAGAATCCTGTGGCACCTTATCGACTAACAAACGCTTTGGAGCATGAGCTTTCGTGCTCCAAAACGTCTGTTAGTCCATAAGGTGCCACAGGATTCTTTGCTGCTTTTACAGATCCAGACTAACACGACTACCCCTCTGATACATGACTGAAAAGATTATGATTTACCAAATATGATTATCTTATTTGTATGCATCTATCATTGCTGCATCTGAAGTGAGGAATATAAGCTCTGCATCAAGTGCAAAAGTGTTCCCATCTGGGAAATGCCCAAACAGTAGGCAATTACCCTTCATTAGCTATTAAGAAGAACAATTAAACTTTGAAGATACTAATCTCCCATCTTCCTGAGAAGCTTCTTTGGTTGCTGCTTTGACACTACAGGGTCAAGTGATCATGCCATCTGGAATGAGACCCCCATCTTGGGCTTCCAGTGTTTTTCCATTAAGTGGGGGTGGGAAGTCAGACTGGGAAACAAAAGACTCCCAGCACATGTAAATTCTATTTAAGGCTGGAGAATGTGTTAATCACGGTCACAGATTCTTCACTAAATCCCTGCCCACAATGACTGCCGGAAACACGTAGGACTGATCTGGGGAGAAGGACTGGGACCCAGGCTGAGAAAGGTCAGCCTGTGAAGGGTATATCAGGAGATTTAAGCTGCAAGCAGTGCAGTTTACTTTCAAGAAACTCTGCAACCTACATCAAACAATATTTACGGTGAGAAATTACTATTTGTAGCCAGTTTCTTTAATGTATTAAGCCTAGTTTGCATATTTTGTTTTATTTACTCACTAATCTGCTTTGATCTGTTTGTCATCCCCTATAATCACTTAGGATCTGTCTTTTATACTTAATAAACTTGTCTTTTTCTATAAACCAGTTTTTACAATTCATATGGGGGGGAGCCGGCGGCAAAAAGCTATATCTCCCTCCAAATTGAGGGAGGGGGCAATTTTTATGAGCTTGCTCTGTACAAATCTCTCTGTACAGCGCACAATATAATTTTGGGTTTACACTCCAAAGGAGGTGTGCACATGAGTGCTGGGTAAATCACCAAGATGAATCCTTCCTCACAGAGCTGATTTCAGTCTGTGTCTGTAGCTGGGTATGGCCTTACCTGTGTGTTTTTGCTAGAGAAGGCTTGAGGACCTGGCACAGCAAGACAGGGTGAGACAGTCCAGGCTGGTGGAACTGGTGGGCTCAGTGGGACCACAGTATATCAGATGGCATCCCAGACAGAGGGTCCAACCCGTCACATCTGGTTTTCAACTGGAACATTCGGTTGAAAAGGGACCCTAGCAGCTCCAGTCAGCACTGCTGACCAGGCTGTTTAAAGTGTGGTTGGCGTGTGGCTGGCAGATTCGCAACCCGGCTCCACGTGGCTCCCCGGAAGCGGAGACATGTCCCTTGTCTCCTAGACATAAGAGTGGCCAGGAATTCTCCGCGTGCTGCCTCCACCCTGCATACGGCCCCCACTCCGCGCACCAGCTCCCACTGGCCGGGAACCACAGCTCATCCCTGATCTCACCACAGAGCCCACACCCCCAGCTGGAGCCCTCACCCCCTCCTGCATTCCAACCCCCCTGGTCCAGCCCCCTGAAAATGAGGAAGCGAGTAGGTTGGGGGAGAGTGAGTGGGGCCTCAGAGAAGGGGTGGGGCAGGGTGTTGGTTTTGTGCCATTAGAAAGTTGGCAACCCCATTGGTAACAGATGTTAAAAAAATAAAATCAAAACAACCCTGCTCCCACTCACCCACCCGCCCACACACACTATGTACAACAAACCGTTGCCTATTGCTTTTAGAAAAAATTAGCCAGCCTAGAAGACTAATGGAGCCTCCATGCCACAGCTAATCCAAAAACCAGAAGGCAAGAAATTTAAGTTGTGTATAATATATACGCAACTGTCCAATATTTTTAGGGACTTAAAAAAATGCCATTTAATAAAAACTAAACAAATTGATGAAAGTTTTGTGACTCTGTACTTCCTGATTTTGGCTTGGAACAGAGGTAGAAATACTAAAATAGAAGACGGGCTTTTCTTGTGGCAATATGGCCCAGTATAAATTTTAGAACCCTCACCAAAAAGATTGCTGTTTCCAGCCCAGTGGGTATAGTGAACCTGAGAACCTTTTGAGATCTGTACAACGTATTTCATGAACACATGGGGTTTTGTTATGCATAACAAGTATATATAGTAGGAGGAAGTAGGTATAGCCACCACACAAACACTGCTTTAGGATAGGGAGAATATCTTAAACAGCGTGCAACAAGCACAAAAGATTGCAAACATGTAAAAACATCAAAAGAGAAAGAGTACCAGTAAAATTATAGTCCAAATGGCTCTGCCCAGAATGTAAATAGTGATTTCGCTTATTGGTGACAGAAAAAAAACAAAACCTGTTCTAAGATTACTGGCAAGCGACTTTTGCTCTAAATTCTAAAGAAATAAAACCTCTCTTGTAATTGAATAAGAGCGATACTGAAGTGTCATTTTCTGCAATTCCATTTCCCTTCCTAATACAGGCTAAATTTTTACAGTAACTAGAACGTACAAGCAGCTAATTTCCTATTACTTATATCAGCTAGACACTGTACATTATTGCCATTTATTAGGATGAGAATTTAAAAGTGCAGTAATCCAGATTCATCAAACAGGATGTGTCTATCTTCAATTTCAAGAACTACAGGACAAACCCAGATATAAATATAGTGTGATTTTGCATTTGAAAAGTGTACAACAAAATGTTTTCAAAATGTTTGTAGTAAAAGCAAATATTTTAAGTTAAATGTTAATTTTAAATAATGTTTTAAAAAAGTGTTTAGTTGTAGGCTTTTTAAAAAAAAATAAAGGCCTGATACATCGAATGCAGATACAGGTCACAATGAATTTCTGCTTCCTCACATTTCAACATTATACCATAGAGAAAACTCTCACTGGAAATGGCAACTGATTTCACTTTCCTATAGTAAAACATTTAGATGACAGCTTATTATATCAAACCATCACTGTAAAGAAGTTTCACTGAACAAGCAACATCAGGCCTAGCACTTCACTGAATCCATTGCTTTCTTGGATGGATCATCATTAGACTGGATCAAAAATGGCAGCCTCATAGGTTAGTATTTCAATGGCTACAACTTAATTACAAAAAAATGCCATACACGCTTTGCAAAACAGTTACGTTACTTAGACATCACACACAATGCTACAGCACTAAAAGCTGGATTTCTATTTAAAAGAAAATATCAAACCATTATACAAACTCTTGGAATAGTTAAACCACACTGTGAATAATTAATGAAACACTATAACTATTATAGTAAAAGAACATTTTAATTGAGTTGAAATTAAGTTTCACATGGTAACTATTTATATATAAACAAACCTCTTAAATGTCTTCAGTTCCAAATAAGTAGGGTTCAGTCCTTGTTTCTACTAATGATGTGTTAAATCAATCCCAGTCACTTGTCACATATTGTACGACATCTCTTTTGCATAGTTTACCTAGAGATTTTAACTTTTCTGAAATAGTTTATAAACTCTCCATTCAAACTAGAATTTACTCGCTGATTAAGAAAAGGAGATTACAGGAGTATATGAACCATAAAAATTTAACAGAATCGTCAGCAGTGGAAAAAAATTCCAATCAAGGCTGGTTATTTGTCAAGAAGTGCCTTGGCAAGACAAAATTTGAGTAACTAGAGATAAATACTCAATCACTCAGATTCCAGCCCCTAAATTTTCAGTAACCTGGGCAGCCCTCCAAGCTGCCAGAAGGATACCAATTTTGGTGCTGGTTTTATGTATCCATTTCCTAAGAACTTGACTGAGATCAACGCATCATTTTACACAAAGGCCTGGTCTACACTATGCGTTTAAACCAATTTTAGCAGCGTTAAACCGATTTAACGCTGTACCCGTCCACACGAGGCCCTTTATATCGATATAAATGGCTCTTTAAACCGGTTTCTGTACTTCTCCCCAACGAGAGGAGTAGTGCTAAAATCGGTATTGCCATATCAGATTAGAGTTAGTGTGGCCGCAAATCGACGGTATTGGCCTCCGGATGGTATCCCACAGTGCACCATTGTGACTGCTCTGCAAAGCAATCCGAGCTCTGATGCAGTGGCCAGGTAGACAGGAAAAGCCCTGCAAACTTCTGAATTTCATTTCCCATTTGCCCAGCGTGGAGTTCTGATCAGCACGGGTGGCGATGCAGTCCCAAATCCAAAAAGAGCTCCAGCATGGACCGTACAGGAGATACTGGATCTGATTGCTGTATGGGGAGACAAATCTGTTCTATCAGAGCTCCGTTACAGAAGACGAAATGCCAAAGCATTTGAAAAAAATCTCCAGGCTATGATACAGAGTCCACAGCACAGTGCTGCGTGACAAGTGTAACGGAAAGCCAAAGAATCAAATGGACGCTCATGGAAGGAGGTGGGGGGTACTGAGGACTCCAGCTATCCCACAGTCCCCGAAAAGCATTTGCATTCTTGACTGAGTTCCCAATGCCTGCAGGGTCAAACACATTATCCAGGGTGGTTCAGGGTATATCTCATCAATTTACTCCCTCCCCCCTCCGTGAAAGAAAAGGGAAAAAAATTGTTTCTTGATTTTTTTCAATGTCACTCTATGTCTACTGAATGCTGTTGGTAGATGCAATACTGTGGCAGTGAACAGCAGCATCCTCTCCCCTCCCCTCCCCAGTGGCAGACAGTACAATATGACTGCTATCCATCATCATCATCATCATCCCGTGAGCTGGCTGGCCTCAGGTGAGGCCGGCCAGGGGCACCTGGGTAAAAAGAGGAATGATTCCCGGTCATTCCCAGTAGATGCTACAGAACAGCTGGTGACTGTCCTCATCATAGCAACTGGGGGCTGAGCTCCATCAGCCCCCTCCCTTTCCTGTGTAAAGAAAAGATTCTGTACTGCCTGGACTATCATAGCAGCGGGATGCTGGGCTCCTCTCCCCCGCACCGCTTAATGTCCTGCCTGGACTATCATAGCAGCTGGAGGCTGCCTCCCCCTCATTTTATCGCACTAACAAGTCAGTGTTTCTTATTCCTGCATTCTTTATTACTTCATCACACAAATGGGGGGGGACACTGCAATGGTAGCCCAGGAGGGTTGAGGGAGAAGGGAAGCAACGGGTGCAGTTGTTGCATGGGCACCCCCTAGAATGGCACGTAGTTCATCATTTCTGTGGGATCTGACACGGAGCAGCTGTGCTCTCTGGTTCTCTAGTACACTTGCCCCATATTCTAGGCAGGACTGACTATTTTTAGATACAACATAAAGGAGGGAATGACCCGGGGAGTCACTCCCATTTTTGTCTTTGTGCCCCCGGCCGACCTCAGCCGGGGGCACCCATGACAGCAGCAGACAGTACAGAACGACAGATAACCGTCTCTGCTATCATGCAAAGGCAAATGAATGCTGCTGTGTAGTGCTGCAGTATCGCCTCTGTCAGCAGCATCCACTACACATATGGTGACAGTGACAAAAGGCAAAACGGGCTCCATGGTTGCCATGCTATGGCGTCTCCCAGGGCAATCCAGGGAAAAAGGGCACGAAATGATTGTCTGCAGTTGCTTTCCCGGAGGAAAGAATGAGTGACATTTACCCAGAACCACCCACGACAATGTTTTTTGCCCCATCAGGCACTGGAATCTCAACCCAGAATTCCAAGGGGCGGAGGAGACTGCGGGAACTATGGGATAGCTATGGAATAGCTACCCACAGTGCAACACTCCGGAAATCGACGCTAGCCTCGGACCATGGATGCACACCGCCGAATTAATGTGCTTAGTGTGGCCACGTGCACTCGACATTATACAATCTGTTTTACAAAACCGGTTTATGTAAAATCGGAATAATCCCGTAGCGTAGACGTACCCTCAGTTACCAAATGGTAACAACTTTTTTTCTCACTACTAGTGACCAAAAGATGAGGAAAGCAGCCCCAGGGCTTGACATGCATCAGCCTGAGGACAAAGTCTATGACCCCATGCCTCCCCAAAGTCTTGCCTCATCAATTAAATTGAGTAAAATAGTTAACTATACATTGTGTCTAACTGAAGCATATTATTGATCAATTTTCTATTTAGTTATACATACAATCTATATTAAAAGAATGTTAACTCTTAAAAAAAGTTCAAGCACTCTGAAGTCAGGAAATGGTAGAATTCTGGTGTCCTCACATCTCTCACTACGCTTCTCTTTAATAATTTACCCCATCAGTATCTCCCTTCCCATCACATGCTTACTCTCACACCAATCCAAACATCCACTCACAGCTTGGGCATTAGCAAACACTAAATCTCATATTGACAAGGAAGACATCCTCCAGTCCAGATATCCAGATATCTTCCACTGCCCAGTTAAGAAATCACCAGCTCGTCTTACTGCTGTTAAGAAAGGGAGGGATTCTATCAGGCTGCTGTCCGTGGACCTTGCTCAGGGGGGCGAGGGAGGTGTCCATATTTTGCAGAAGCCTTTGGCTAATAGATTTGATAAACGTGAAGATCTTCACACTCAATCACCAGGAGAAGGGGCTGTAGGAGTGTCCCCCACTCCTACCACAGAGATGGGTGGGTGGTTGGGGCCAGGGGTCTACCTCTCCCGCAGCCTTTATTTTCGGTCCCCACTCCCCTATCAGAGATTAGTTCCAATTCCTCCTATCTCTGCAGTTGCTCAGCTTTCTCAAGCTGCGATTCTTGTTAGGGTTACTGCTGCCCACACGAATCTAAATAGCAACAGTGAAACCTAACCAATCTTTTCCAAATACAAGTGTTAGAAACTATTTGTTTTGTTTTTTTTTAAAACAAAAGTTTAGATCCTGCAGAATTTGATGGTACTTGCCCAGGAAGGGTCCCTACTCTTCCTAGAAGAGTGGATTTTTAAAGCTCTGATCAGTACCATAAACTGTCTAGATTTCTCAAATGATGCATTCTATAAATAGATGTGTTTTCAAGATTCAAAGAATGAACTAGAAAAATCTATAGGAAGGATTGTGTGAACACATATTTTTATGGCTTTATGCTGTTTACCTCAAAATTCTTCCTGCAACACACACAGGACACATACATCAAACAGCTCTACTAAACAGATTGTACCACTCTGAAACCTGTACATTTACTGTTACAAGATCAGGGACTTATTTTAAAGTTAAGATGACTTACTCCGAGCCAGAGAATCCAGCCAAGAACACCACTCGGAGAAAAAATAATAGCTCTTCATTTCAGCTATAGAAATTCTTACATCATTCATCTCTATGATGATGCAAAATCATAAAGGGAAAAAACTTTTCCCTTCTGATGCTCAGATCACACCATCCTGCTATGCACAAATTTTATTATTGATTGGACTTTGTTCCTTAAATGCAAGAGGAGGGACAAGATGACTTTACTCAAACAAACAATTTCCTCCAGTAATTCCACTGCTTCTTGCAATTCTCTTTAATCATAATATTCTCTACCTCCACCCCGGATATTTACCTACTGTAGATATACCCAACATCTGACATTTGGCAGTAGACTTAAGCCTTGAAGTCTTAGCACTTGTTTCAGGAAAATATTTTGGGTTTGGGTTTTGTTTACTATTTTAAGCATTGACAGGAATGAGCATATGCTGGTAGTCTGCAAGTGAGACCCACAAAATACCCTGTACTCTTGCAGAAGATGCATTGAAGTCAGACGACCATGGGTTCAAGTGACAAGGTGGGTGAGGTAATATCTTTTATTAGACCAACTTGTTTGTGAAAGAGACTAGATTGCAAGCAACAGCTCTTCTTCAGGTCTCATTTTGTCCATTGACAGCTGTCAATGTTTCTTGTACACTTCCCAACCCTTCTCAAGCAAAGTTATTTATACTTTCCCACTATTTTACATGTAAGGTAGCACAGTTCTGGCACTTCTAGCAGAGCTGGTAATAGAACCCAGATTTCTGATCAAGAAGACCCAAATCTGAAGCACGCTGCCTTTCCGAAATGATCTGCCAAATCTAAGTATTTGGTTAGCCCATTTACAAACATTAGGCCACAGTCCATTCCCAACATTCTATTGCTGTCTAGCAAATACCTGCGTAACCTACTGGCAAAGCATGTGTTACATCTCCATCTAGCGGCCAGTTTAAGTAGAGGCTATAACAGCTTTCTGTTGCTATCAACCAGTTATACTCCTTGAGCTCAAGTGGCAGAGGTCTGTATTGTAGGCCTGAAGGTCTTGGATTCAAATTCTGTTTACAATCCACAAAGGGATGGAAAGAAAAATAAATCATCTAATTAAATACTAGTATAATGCATACGCACAGACAGAAAGGGCAATCTTAATTCTGGCCTTTCCTAATTTTTGAGTGGTTGTCTTTGCAAACGTAGTGTTATTTTAATACAAATAATATATTACTATTGTTAATAAATATTTGTATTACAATAGTGCTTATTTATACCTTAAGTTAGCACTTACTTACTTTCACTGTAAGCTTGTCAGGGCATAGGCTGCCTTCATTGCATGTTTATATAGTGCATAGCACAATAGAGCTGAGGCCTCTATGCACCACCGCTGCATCAATCGTCATCAATAAACTAATAAAGTGGCTTGGAGGCCTTGCTACTGAGCTATGGTCTTCCACCAGTAGGTCAGCTTGTATATATACAAAATTTATTACAGACTGATAGCTGTTCCCATCCAGTGGATGTTTGGGGACCCCTATATGAGAGCTGTTTTGAGGTTCTCCATTCCAGCTCCCCCACCACAAACTTGCTACGATGCTTTCCATTATTGCCAGACTCAGAGAACACTGCATGGGCCATGGAGACTGATCTACCCCTGGCACCACTTGAGGAAGTCACCCATACCGGGGTTGAGGCAGATCAGTGTGCAGGGGATGCTTGCCACAGAGATGGGAGAGCCACAGACCTGTGGGGCGTTGCTTTAGGCCACACATCTCCATGGCTGGAGTCCTCCAGAACCCTCACTTTGATGGCTGCCACCACCCACCCATAATCAGAATTACAGATAGAGAAGTACTATGCAAGGCAACACTTGTGACCTCTGTATATCTGAGACAATGGCTGGGGATAGTGATCTAGGCCCTAGCTCTATAGTTGGAAAAGAGCCATGTGTAGGGCTGAGTGACACTCAAGGCTAGGTGTCTGCGTTCCAGGGGACCAACCTAGTAGTAGTGTGACCCCCCGCAAGGCAAGAGGGAGAAGGAAAAATGGTCAAGGTCAGGTGAATGACTCTTCCTCCCCTCTGTCAGTGGTGGATCGGGAGTAGCTAGGACCTTGGCTTAGGGGAGAGAGCCACCCTTCCAGAGGGGACAGAAGAGCTGCTTTTTCATTAATGTGAATAGAAAATGAATTGAAGATCATTTGAGACATTCAGATCCTGCGAGGCTGAACAGTTGCTGTCATTTATGTGAACAGTCTAATGCAGAGTCATCAAATATACAAACTAGGGCATAAATCACTTGCATAAGGTCTCCAGATTTCTGGACTGTTTGCCTGGATGGATATGGAGTAAGAGTGGAGCTCCCCCATCCCCAGTAGCCAACATGGGAGTGAAAGTGAGTGGATACCTATCCAATTCTCAAAGGATTCTGGGATGGAAAGAGTGGTTTAATTCAGTGACAAAGAAAAGGTTGAAAGCAACTAACCAACTTCTAAAATCTTAGGGTCCACAAGATAAAAAAGTAAAAGTTGATATAAATTACTGTTAAGATACAACTGAGGCTTTCTTGTCAGACATCATCTGCATTTCACAAACAGTCGCATAGTGTTTTCACTGAAACCATATTAAGTCTGTTACGATGACTGACAAGCGTCCATTAGTTCAATATGAATGTTACTTGACAGTTACAAGATATATGATTTGACTGATATTCTATCAATCCATAAACCAAGACTTTCCTTTTACAATACATGGCTGATGTCTTCCTTTGGAATTGCAGCTAACATGCTAATTCACGTCTGTAACTAGAAAGCTATGGGAATCTTTAATAATACCATTACTCTTTAGTCAAACAAGCCATGTGTATAAAACCTTATAAAAAGACATACAGATAACATTAAAAAAGGAAGAACAACAACGAGTCTTTGTGGCACCGTAGAGACTAACAAATTTATTTGGGCATAAGCTTTCGTGGGCTAAAACCCACTTTAGATGCATGGAGTGAAAAAACACAGAAAACAGTATAAATATTACAGCACATGAAAAGATGGGAGTTGCCTTACCAAATAGGGGGGTCAGTGCTAACGAGGCTAATTCAATTAAGGTGGAAGTGGGCTATTCTCAACAGTTGACAAGAAGGGGTGGACAGGGGCGGCTCTATGGTTTTTGCTGCCCGAAGCAAAGCAAAGCAGGCAGGCAGCTTTCAGTGGCAAACCTGCAGGCGGTCCGCTGGTCACACAGATTCAGTGGCATGCCTGCAGGAGGTCCGCCAGTGCCGCGCCATCAGCGTCCCTGCTACCGAATTGCCACCGAAGCCATGGAACCAGCAGACCTCCCACAGGCACGTCACCAAAAGCCGCCTGCCGCTGCCCTCACAGTTACCAGCAGGCCACCCCTATCAAGTGCTGGCTGAGCTGGTGCCTGGAGCCGCCCCTGGGGATGGAGTCTGTTTTTGAAGTTTTTTTTGCTGAAGAATTGCCACTTAAGTCTGTTACTGAGTGTCCAATGAGACTGAATTGTGCTCCTATTGGTTTTTGAATGCTACAATTCTTGATGTCTCATTTGTGTCTATTTATTCTTTTGCGTAGAGACTGTCCCGTTTGGCCAACGTACATGGCCGAGGGGCACTGCTGGCACATGATGGCATATATCACATTGGCAGATGTGCAGGTGAAAGAGCCTGTTGGTGTGGCTGATGTGGTTAGGTCCTATGATGGTGTCCCTTGAATAGATATGTGGACAGAGCTGCCAACAGGGTTTGTTGCAGGGACTGGTTCCTAGGTTAGTGTTTTTGTTGTGAGGTATGTAGTTGCTGGTGAGTATTTGCTTCAGGTTGGGGGGCTGTCTGTAAGCGAAACAGACTCCCATGAGAAACTGCAGAACTGGAATTAATTTGCCAACTGGAACTATTCAGGCCTGATTTCAAAAACAGACTCTACCCCTTTTTGTCAGCTATTGAGAATAGGTCACTTCCACCTTAATTGAATTAGCCTTGTTAGCACTGACCTCACCCCCCATTTGGTAAGGCAACTCCCATCTTTTCATATGCTGTAATATTTATATTGCTTTGTGTTTTTCACTCCATGCATCTGATGAAATGGGTTTTAGCCCATGAAAGCTTATGCCCAAATACATTTGTTCATCTCTAAGGTGCCAAAAGGACTCCACATTGTTTTGCTGATACAGACAAACACGGCTACCATTAACAAAGAAATTATTAGAGGGGTAGCTGTGTTAGTCTGGATCTGTAAAAGCAGCAAAGAATCCTGTGGCACCTTACAGGCTAACAGACGTTTAGGAGCATGAGCTTTCGTGGGTGAATACCCACTTCGTCAGATGCATGTACATCTACATGCACCTGACGAAGAGGGTAAAATCCCACGAAAGCTCATGCTCCTAAACGTCTGTTAGTCTATAAGGTGTCACAGGATTCTTTGCTGCTTTTAAAGAAATTATTGTTGCTCCACGCTCAGAGTAAATTGGGGAAAAGAAAAGGAAATTGAACTTTTGTATAATGGAAGACTTTAAAAAGAAAAACTGCTCTAAAAATCTAAAGTATTTTGGAACAATAATAAAATTTGGATGGGATAGAAAAGGGACACTCCATTAGGGAAATTGACAAGTTTTGTAACTACACCTGCACATAATATAACAAAGGAATATTGAGGATTATATAACATTTCAACATTTCTCTCAGGGATAGTAGGAATCTCTTTGAGTTCAGACAAGCTAAAATCAAGAGACAACTTTACTATCCTAGAACGTGTAGCTTTCTATACTAGCAGAGCTTACAACTACTTGAAACTGGAAGAAGGTCAACTAGTGCAAATGGCTGCTTCTCTGTCTGTCTTTGCTTCAGGTTGCCCCAGTGCAGTATGCTAATTGCTGACCACTGATTGCTGAATCCCAAGTACAGACAAGACCTAAATTTGAGGAAAGATGGTTGGTTTTTTTAATTCAAACTGTCCAATCTTACATGTTTAAAATGTAGTTAAATGAGATTTTAGACTTCTCCTTATATTGCTGTAAAATTGCCAATAAACACAACTCTTGTTTAATCTGAACTAAATTGGGCTGTTTGACAGTCAAATCTTGATCATTTACTGGCTAGCTTGTAAATTCAGCATGTTCCATATACTAAAAAAACAAAAACCAAAACCAAAACCACAACCTTCATTTGGTTGAACAACAAACATTCTCTCTTGTTCAGATTATTCTTCTATACAAACTTTTCTTAGTGGCTTTAGTTGTATTTTAATGCTGAAGCAATCAATGAAGGTCTTTAAGAAAAGGAGTACTAAAGGAAAATCAGGCATAGCCCTACTTCTTAGGCTTCATCAAGCTATTAAAAAAAGCAATTGCGATTAATTGCGCTATTAATATTTTTGAAAGTTTTCTACATTTTCAAATATATTGACTTCAATTATAACAAAATACAAAGTGTACAGTGCTCGCTTTATTTATATTACAAATATTTGCACTGTAAAAAACAATAGTGTATTTCAATTCACCTAATACAAGTGCTGTAGTGCAATCTCTATCATGAAAGTTGAACTGACAAATGTAGAATTATGTACCAAAAATATGTACAACTTCAGAGCCTACAAGTCCACTTAGTTCTATTTGTTGTTCAGCCAAATCGCTCAGACAAATAAGTTTGTTTACATCTGCAGGAAATAATTCTGCTCGCTTCTTGTTCACGTCACCTGAAAGCGAGAACAGGTGTTCTCATGGCACTTTTATAGCCGGCATCACAAGATATTTACATGCCAGATGAGCTAAAGATTAATATGTCCTTTTGTAGAACTGATGAATGAAATTGTTTAATTGTTCACTTTATTAATGTAACTTCACACGTAAAGTTTTATGAATGAAACATTCATTCATAAAACCGGTTACCCCAATGACTGACTAATTGACAATTAAAATGCTTGTTAAGAGCCATAGTTCAGCCAGTTGCCCTTGGAAGTTTCACCACCAATGCAATTCCTGCTTAAATCCCGAGACTTGCACCATTTCAGTATTGTAACTTCTGTTCATTGTTTGCCATTCACTACACTTGTCTACTTGTTCACTGTTTGCCATATTGTAATTCAAACTCCATTTTACAATGCTTACTCCATTTTGTAAAAGTTTGCTGCAACCTTCATTTTTGCAAAACTCTGCTGTAATCTTATTAGTTTAGATGCGCAAATGAGGTACGTATGGATGATGGAATCAACCTCCAGCGCCAGCCTGTCCTGATGAAATAGAGTTCAAACATCAACAAGCTGAAGATGCAGACAACAGCCCTAACAAAGTAAGAAGAGTCCACTCTAAAAGAAAAGAATGAAAGGTACAATAGAGGGAAGATCAAAGCCAGGCCCGAGGCTGAAAGTCACGTCTGCAACTGATGGGTGATCAATCATACCAAACCCAGAAGCAGCGTGACACAGCAAGACCTATAGACTCTGGATTCAAACTAAAGCCTACAAAAAGGATGGGTGAAATGGAAGACTTTGGGAGGGTAACGTTCTGCTGCCAACATGGGAAGGCAGACCCAGCCCTTCCTTGTGCCTGGCTTTCCTGGCCAGTTAGCCGCCACAAGGTACAAACCCAAGCTGTAAAATGAAGCCACGGACTCAAGCTAGGTTCAGGACTGGTAACCATACAGCAGCTGCAGAACATCTGATGGGTGTGTGTAGGTATTGGTTATTGGTCATAAATCAAATTGTGTTATAATAAATGTGGCATTTTTGTCTTGCCCCCTTGAAAAGATCCTGTGTAGTTTTGTCTGTATAATACCGTCATGCTGCAACCACCATTCCAGAGGACATGCATCCATGCTGATGGCAATCCAAAGCAGTGCGGACTGGCACAAGTTCATTTTCTTCATCTGAGTGAGATGCAACCAACACATTTTCTTTTTTGGTGGTGCGGGTTCTGTAGTTTTCACATCGAAGTGTTGCTCTTTTAAGACTTTTGAAAGCATGCTCCACACTTATCCCTCTCAGATTTTGGAAGGCACTTCAAATTCTTAAGCCTTCGATTGAGTGCTGTAGCTAGGTTTTGAAATCTCAGGTTGGTACTCTCTTTATGTTCCATTAAATCTGCTATGAAATGTTCTTAAAATGAACATGTGCTGAGTCATCATCTGAGACTGCTATAACATGAAATATATGGCAGAATGCAGGTAAAATAGAGTTGAAGACAATTCTCCCCCAAGGAGTTCAGTCACAAATTAACGCATTATTTTTGTAATGAGCATCATCAGCATGGAGGCATGTCCTCTGGAATGGTGGCTGAAGCATGAGTAGGCATACGAATGTTCAGCATATCTGGCACGTACATACCTTGCAGTGCAGGCTACAAGAGTCCCATGTGAACACCTGTTTTCACTTTCTGATGACATTGTAAATAAGAAGTGGGCAGCATTATCTCCCATAAATGTAAACAAACTTGTTTGTCTTAGCGATTGGCTGAATAAGTAGGACTGAGTGGACTTGCAGGCTCTAAAATTTTGCCATTTTGTTTTTGAGTGCAGTTATGTAACCAAAAAAAAAATCTACATTTGTAAGTTGAACTTTCACGGTAAAGAGATGGCACTACAGTACTTGCAGGAGGTTAACTGAAAAATATAGTTTCTTTTGTTTATATTATTTTTTATTACAAATATTTGCACTGTAAAAATGATAAAGTGAGTAGTGTACACCTTGTATTCTGTGTTGTAATTGAAATCAGTATATTTAAGAACATAGAAAAACATCCAAAATATTTAATAAATTTCAATTGGTATTCTATTCTCTAATAGTGCAATTAAAATTGCAATTAATTGTTAATTTTTTTAATCACGATTATTTTTTGAGTTAATCATGTGAGTTAACTGCGATTAATGAACAGCCCTACTAAGAAGCTGTGTTATCTGGATATCAATTGTATAATACGCTCAGGAGTGTAAGGAAAAACAAAATCACATGTTCCAATATGTTTGTTCCTGTACGTCTCCTAAGAGACGGACTAATCCCAGTAAATACTAAAAAGAAAGAAAAAAGGGGTGAGGGGGGAAGAGAGGAGGCTAAACACTGTTCAATAAATAGTATATAATACACAAGAAATCCAAAATTTCTGAACAGCTGTTGGATTCCAACAGATGTATATAATCTGAATTTAGAAAATGCCTATTCGGTATTCTGATATTTAAGAAAAAAACATCAGTAATGGAAGAATTATCACAGTAGCTATGAAAACCATTACCTAAATACCACTTACAGCCCTTAAAAACAATACAAAAAGCAAAAAAACCCCACCAGACATCTGGCTGCTTTTGTCACTTCATACTTCTTAACTGGCATAGGTAAAATATAAAAATATAGGATAATTTTCCTATTTTCTTTCACAAGTAGGTTCTAGTATTAGCAATACAATTAAACAAGAGGATGACTTGCCACATCTCAATGCAACTTGTTTCTGTTCAGTCTAGAAGGACTGTCAAAACAAAGTTTTTCTTCAGTCTGACTTCCAACTTTAAATGCATTTTTTAAAGTATTTAAGAAAAAAGAAAAATGCAAAACCTAGTAAAAATGTCACTATAATTTAGAGCCAGGAGCTTAGAAATCAATTATTCAATAAGAGATACAATATTTAACTGGCAAAAAAACCAAACATGAAGACATCTCACCAGACCATGCTCGACATGTGTTATTTCGCGAGTGTCTCTTTGGAAGGGAACGAAGTACTGTGGATGAGACATTGCGAAGGGTTTGGCTGACTCTTGTTAATAATCTGTAATGACCTTCTCGTCCGTCCCTTAAAAATCCGTGTAGAGACATGGATGTATTCTTGTATTTTCAAAGTTATTCAACAAGGGGAAAAAGTTAATTCTTCAGACCTATGTTCTGATGACACATCCAAAAGAAGTTTTTTTATGCCAATGGCACCACAAAAATTTTTTTTCCTCCAGTAATCCCAGTGGGGGGGCAAAGCGAGGCATTCAAATGCTATAAAAAGGGAGAGGGTGTGAAAAAGAGAAGTTTTAAGAACTAGAAATAGGTGCAGGTCAATAATTTGTACTGTTCATGCTGTTCCTCAGAAACCAAAGCAAATAGATATAATAAACTACTGCAGTTGTATCTCACTGACAGAAAATGCCAAAATAATTTCTAGATGAAGCTACAAAATTCTTTCAATTTCAAGTGCGTTTAGCACCTTAATACTGAACATATGACATCTTTATACAGAATACATTCACAGTTCTCTCATCTTCAGTGGCAGCAGATAAAATTCTCTCTCTCACTTATGCAGGTGAGGCTAGCAGAAAAACCAACAGCAAAAGTGTTCAAAAATACCTATTTTTCAACGTGACATTGCACTGAGCTGCAACTTTTTAAAACAACTTCAAGCTGTTTTTGATGAAGTAGAGAAGACACATCCAGTTAGATAATTCTTTACGGCAGCATGCACTGTCCCACAGTATCAAAGAGTTGTTTTTCCATTTCCAAGTAACACTGGCTCTATGTTCGCATCCTTTTCGCTGAAGTGCAGGAATGTTCCACTGTCACAAAGTGACATCTTAGGTTTTCAGTGAAGGAGGGCACTTGGAGGTCCTTTTCATGCATTCACAAATCAGCACTCAGTCAGGCAGAAATCTAATGCTGACACTCACTACAATTTCTGTGCCCGCATCTGCACCAGCCTGTATCCCCCTGAGGCCAGGATACCAGCAAATCAGAAGAATATATTGACGCCAGTACAATGCTGTACACTAGAAAGGGTGTACTTTTTCACCAATCTAGTCTGATTGGGCTTTCCATCCCCCCAACACACAGAAAACCTGCACAGAACAGACCTGAGCCTTTCAAAGTCAAAGTGAGTTTTCATACTAAGCAAGCTGAAAGGTCTTAAAGAAAAACTTGAAACTTCCTGGGACTTTAATGAACAGCTAACAATGGAAAGGAAGGAAGAAGGAAATGGATCCCTGCTTTCTTAAAACATATCAGGAAATTTTGCACTGTCCGCTCCCGCGTCTCTTTCAATGTGGGAGAAAGGAAATTGATAACACTGCTTTACTTGGCAGTCAATTATTTCCACTGATTTATGTTTAACTATATCTTGTGTGGTAACAGATTTACCACAATCCCATTTATTATTTTTATATATACACACATACACACAAATGGGATTGTGGTAAATCTGTGGTATATTTTTCAAGTCCCATTATACGCATACATACCAGAAAAAATATTCTGAATACAGCATATCAACTAGCTCTCTCTTTTTAAAAGTGAACTAAAGATAGAATCCTTGTTTCAAGTCCCATTATGCTGAATATCATTAACTTCCTAGAATATTTGTAGATACAAGGCAGGTGAGGTATATATATTTTTTTTTAAAACCAATTTCGGCTGGTGGAAGGGACCTAGCTAGCATGTATTCCACTCCAACAGCAGCCTATCAGGAAACCTGTTTCTGCTCTTGGTGGGGGGTTTTATAAAATTCTATCATATATACTAATAGACCAGTAAAATTTTGTTCACTCATGATAAGGATTGCAGAGGGTTTTTTATTTAAGTGAAATTTATGACACAATGGAACTCTTAGGGGTGGTTGAAAAGGGCATTCTTAATGGTTACATACTTTTCAGCTGTAGTCACAGTTTGAGCCCTGAGAGCTGCTGGAGGATGGGTGTCAAGAAGAAGAGCAAGGATTCATATCAAATTACTTGTACTGACAAACTCCCACTTGCATAGGGAAATCAGGAGCCCCACAGGTGAAGTGCTGTGCATAAAGTTCCTATTGCATTTCTGCTGCAGGAAAGAAAGAGGACAGGCTGAATCTGCCTCCCTGAGGGTATGTCTACATCTACAATTTTGCAGCGCTGGTTGTTACAGCTGTATTAGTACAGCTGTATAGGGCCAGCGCTGCAGAGTGGCCACACTTACAGCAACCAGCGCTGCAAGTGGTGTTAGATGTGGCCACACTGCAGCGCTGTTGGGCGGCTTCAAGGGGGGTTTGGGGAACACGACAGCAAACCGCAGGGAAGAAGACCTGCTTGCTCGGGGATTCGGGGAACGCGAGAGCAAACCGCAGGGAAGGAGACCTGCTTGCACGGAGGTTCGGGGAACGTGAGAGCAAACCGGGGAAGGAGACCAGCTTCGCCGTGGTTTGCTCTCGCGTTCCCCGAACCCCCCTGCAAACCACAGGGAAGGAGACCTGCTTGCACGGGGGTTCGGGGAACGCGAGAGCAAACCAGGGAAGGAGACCAGCTTCGCCGCGGTTTGCTCTCGCGTTCCCCGAACCCCCCTGCAAACCGCAGGGAAGGAGACCTGCTTGCACGGAGGTTCGGGGAACGCGAGAGCAAACCGGGGAAGTAGACCAGCTTCGCCGCGGTTTGCTCTCGTGTTCCCCGAACCCCCCTGCAAACCGCAGGGAAGGAGACCTGCTTGATTACCAGATGCTTCCTCAGGTATGCTGGGATACCTGCTTATTCCACGGAGGTCAAGAAAAGCGCTGGTAAGTGTCTACACTTGATTACCAGCGCTGGATCACCAGCGCTGGATCCTCTACACCCGAGCCAAAACGGGAGTACGGCCAGCGCTGCAAACAGGGAGTTGCAGCGCTGGTGATGCCCTGCAGATGTGTACACCTCCTAAGTTGCAGCGCTGTAACCCCCTCACCAGCGCTGCAACTTTGTGATGTAGACAAGCCCTGAGAAAGGTTAACTGTTACAGTTGTGGCCTGTGGAATGCTAAACTTTCAACAACAAAACACTGATAAACATGACAATTGCAAAATCTGAAAACTAAGAAGAGACACACACACACAAACACTGGTATACTTTATGCAAATTTCATTCCCTTTCCATGTTATTAAAATTTGCCACAAAAAAAATACTTGGACCATTACAAAACTGGTGGGCTAGCTTGATTACTCTCAACCAAAGACTCATTACGCACAAAAACAGAAAAACAGAAAATGGAGTGGGGGAAAATCAGCTTAAACATGTACAAAAACAAATTGTTTTGGACATTTGCATTGCATTAGATGTTCAATGCCTAAGCAACAGCAAAACGAGTGAGAATGGCATTTAATTTTTGTGACATACAAAAACTAAACTTTGGGCAAAGGTCCACCTTTTCTTGTGTAAAAGGCTTAGAAGGGGCAGTAAGATGCTGCTGGTCACATGCAATTACACAGCAGGGTGGCTTAGGGAGAGCAAGTGCACCTCACAGCTTGCTACTCAGCTTCTGAGCAGAAGCACTGTGCGTGATTAGCTAGCACTTGCTGCAGACAGTATATGCCAGTCAACTGGACATTCCCCATAGCTGGCAGTCCACTGCTGGTCTTCGGGCTCTGTGCTAGTCAGTGCGTGCTAATCAAGCACTCTCCTGAGCCGCCTGATGCTTATGCAGAACGCTGACAAACCATCTGTGTCAATGTTCCCCCATAGCATCTGACTCCCTGGAGACCAAATAGCTGTCTACTGCTACCAGCTAATTAAGTTACTCTTAGTTCAAATGGTGCTAGATTGTGTTGTGCTGCTGAAGACTCATGGTTCAAATTCTGCTGATGGCCCATGTGAGGAATCATTACACTTAAGCAGGAGCAAAACTTCTGTGTGTTCTCTCCACCTACCTCCTATGTTCCCTGTGCCACAAAGGATGGATTGTACCCTTTCTTGATGAAGCTTTGTAACTCAAACTGCAAAAGTACCAAGGACCCACAATCCCAATGAAATCGGAGCATTAAGTCACAATAACATTGCTACAAGCAGCTTTTAATTTTCTTTCATGCATTCAAATTTGTTCTTAGCAGCAAAGAAATTAATCACAACAATGTCCATGGCAATTCACAATCTGAAGGAAACAGATGGTGTGATGCAGCATTTCCCAAACAGCAGCCATTCTCATATCACCAGAAAAAATAAATCCGAGTATTTTCCTTACTGTTGGGTTACTATAACAAAAAAGTACACAGACAGGATTTCTTCTGTACTCTGTACTGCAACAACAAGCTAATTAGCAGTTTGAAAAGACAGCAATATTCTTTGAACATTAATTGGCAATACTAACTAGACGGCACCTGATCCCCTCTTTCTACTTTGTAAACAGTAATATGCACAGGGGAACACCACTGTGACTACATTTAATGACTATGCACAGAGTGGTGGAATCAAAAAAAAAATCATGAAATGGAGCATTTAATTTTTCCACTTATCTGAATAAATTTCAGCTTTCGGTTGCACACAAGAACGTTACCATTCCATTAATTTGCATTTTATAAGTTATCATTGAATCTTCCTTTGAGAATTTATGACTGTCCAAGCATTCCCTCCACCCCCTAGTAAAATAAGTTCAGTTTTTCTTTGAGCTCATGAAATTAATTTGCTGTTTGACACTCTCATTATTTCCTTCTCCTTTGTGTGCATACAGGTGTCTTATCTTGCTGAACATCTTGAAATCCCTGACATAATTTTTCCAACACTGATGAGTAAGTTATTTCCTACAACCTTGTATTAACTACATAGCTCTGAAAAGTTCACATGTAGCACAAAATGATCCTCCTCCATGAGTGCAGAAAGTTCTGGTATCAGCACCAGTGCAGTTCTGGTGCACAAGAGGATGCAAGGCACACAGGAGGCATACATACCCTATATGCCTTCCAGCTCCCAGCACAAAGGTGGTGGGCTGGGCTGAAGGATCTGCTGCTCTATGGAGGAGTCCATCTTCTTTCCCACTGCTCCTGCATGGGGGACACCTTAGGTGCTTCTGCAGACAGAGCTGCAAGCACAGCTTTGCAATCACTCTAAATTAAAGGATGTACACCAGTTTACATGTTGTATATTTGGAAAAAAAATGTTAAGGTGCCATGTGTGTCCCTCAACAGCAGCACATGATCAATGAGATCAGGAACCAATGAACTGGAGGAGAAAGCACATCACAAGGGCAGATGTTTATTAAAAAAGCTCAAGCTGTTAATTAGCTCACAGCACACAAATGATCATTGATCTTGCTGAAAAACCAACATACAAATAAAAACATCTCAACTGGAATTATTATATTGTCCAATAAGTTGATTCCATCACACGTATGTATGAAATTTAGTGTAAAGTGATTCCTATTTTGTATTTTTACTTGTTTCAGATGTCTGAATAGAGGTATGCTATCTATAGAACCTGTAAATTATCTTGCATTGGTGCTATATTTGTTTTATAAATACGTGTGATAGCTCTTTCAAAGGATGATGTGATTGTGTGTGTATATATATATTACATTTTTTTTAAAATAAACTCACAAGATGAACAAATACCATAGGCAAGAGAGATTGGTTTTGCATTAGCTGAGAGAGAGAGGCCCTCCAGGCTTGTATTAAACTCCTAAGGTTACAGCTTTTCTCTGACCTTGGATGGGTAGATGCTGCCACCATCCAAGTGCAAAAACCCTTTTGAGAATCCAGGAAGGCGCACTTGGGAATTCCTTCCTGTGGGGTACCTTCAAGCCCTTTCAGCCCCCTCTCCAGGGAAGAGCTGAGAAAGAAAAAGGAAAACAGCTGTTGCCACCAGCTAATTAAACATGTGCACAAACCTCTTAGGACACAAAATCCAATCCTGTTCTTAAAAAGGTAAATTTTATTAAAAACAAAAAAAGAAAAATATTTGAAAAAAACTTAGGCTATTGCTAGATTTAAAAAACCCACTTACAAAAATTCAGCATTAAGAAAAACCTTCTTGAGGCCCAGCTTAAGGGTTACAAGCAAAGAAAAGCATTTGGGGTTAGCACAGAGGAGTCCACGAGCCCTAAATAAACAAACAGAGATAAACCAAATCGCATCTTCCTAGGCATTTCCTGATCTATTTACATGTTTGGGATTTTTAATGAGTAGTTTCTAGGTATGATTTTTCATACCTGGCCCAAGCTCTTACAGCATAACTGCTCTGACCCCTCTTTCCGAGAGAACACCAGAGAGACAGGAATTTTTTTCCCCAATTTTCAAAAGTTCGAGCCTTCTCATTGGCTTTTTTGGTCAGGTGCCCACTCCCTTCCTTTTACCTATGCAGGGAGACTTTTTAACCCTTTACAGGTAAAGGAAGTAGAGAACAGCTACTAAGAGGAATTTTATAGCTAACTGGCTGCATGGGTCCATAAAAGGGAGCTATCCCCCACTCCTTCATTTATCACAAATCCCCAATACCTTGCCAGTAAATATTGGAGGTTAGCAAGTATATTATTAAAGCACCACCTGACTTCATTATCAGAGGGGTAACCGTGTTAGTCTGGATCTGTAAAAGCGGCAAAGAATCCTGTGGCACCTTATAGATTAACAGACGTTTTGGGGCATGAGCTTTCGTGGGTGAATATCCACTTCGTCAGATGCACACGAAGTGGATATTCACCCATGAAAGCTCATGCTCCAAAACGTCTATTAATCTATAAGGTGCCACAGGATTCTTTGCTGCTTTTACTGACTTCATTAGAAAACCAGACAAACCCTGAATTAGGCTGCATGTGAAAATTAGGTTAGTTGTCCAATCTTAGCCCTAACTGACAGCCTATCCCCGAAGGTGGACCATGACTGTTATAGCAGATGAATACAAGCCCTTCAGGACTGAGGTAAATTGACAACATGTCTATTTATACATGCACTATAGCCCAGCGGCCAATCCCTCACTCTCAGGAATTTAAATAGTTACCGCTCTCAAAAAACTTCACTTTATTTTTTAAACCACATTACTGTTCAGCCATGCCCTAAAAATCACTAAAGATCAGTTTAATTATTTCATTTTAAAACAGAAGCAAAATATTTCACAAGTTATGAAATTCCATCATATATCTTCCCTTCTAGCCATAAAAAGATTACAGTATCCTAGAGAGAACAGGCAATATTTATGTTTCTTGAAATAATACCTAAAGGTAAAGGCTGTCAAACCTTTTTGAAAGTTGACTCATATTGTAGGTCTTAATTTCCCAGTTCCAGCATTGTATTGGATTAAAAAAAGAAAGTTATGACCTCTGTGCTAATGCTATGATTGGAGATGGCACACGGGTAGCAGTGCGTACTGATCACACAGGTAATGAGATGGGCTGAAGGTGATTATTACTAAACTAATGGAGGCACTGGTCACAAGCCACTCTAGATAAGGCTGTTTAACAACTCTCTCTGACCTTCCCAAAACAACACTATACAGAACAAGATGGGTGCAAAAAGCCAAATTTTTACACACAAACAGCAGGAGAGAAGGGGCTTTGAGTGTTCTAAAGTAAATAGGTTCCAGTTATAAGCTTTTAACAGGGGCACAGTACATCTTTCATAAGTTTTGTTGCTAAGCTCGTAAAACCTGATAAGATACTGCCTCTCTCCTCACTGTTCTGTCACAACTGAGATTAGTGAGGGAACTCAAGCTGGCACTTCCTTCATTTAAAAAGAGGAAGCATCCTCCATGAGGGCAACTTCGGGACACATTTCCCAGTTATTCTGAAAAGCCTAAACTTGTTGGGCTCCAGGGACACTGCAAAGCCCATCATTATCTGAGGGGGTTTCAGGAGAGAGATACTGCTTGAGGGTAATAACTATGGAGAGAGAGATTTATTTTGCTGTAAGATTTAGTTAGTTATTCGTGTATATACTGTAGATTGCTGTAGGATCTGTACTTTTAAATAGTTGGCAGGAGCACCGAGAGCCTGGGATAAGGGTTGCCAACTTTCTACTCTCACAAAACTGAATATTCTTGCCCCGCCCCTCCTCCAAGGCCCTGCCCCGACTCGCTCCATCTGCCCTTCCCCCGTCGCTCGCTCTTCCCCACCCTCACTCGCTCATTTTCACCAAGATGATTCAGCAGGTTGGGGTCCAAGAGGGGGTGCAGACTCTGCGGTGGGGCCAAAAATTAGGAGCTCAGGGGACGGGAGGGGGCTGAGGCAGTGGGTTGGGATGCATGAGGGGGTGAGAGCTCTGGCTAGGGGTGTAGGCTCTGGGTTGGGGCCAGAGATGAGGGGTTGCGGGTGCAGGAGGAGGCTCTGAGCTGGGGGTGGAGCTGAGGGGTTTAGAGTATGGGCAGGGGCTCTGGGCAGGGGTGTGGGAGGGGATACAGCCTCTGGGCTGGGGGTGCGGGTTCCAGGGTGGGGCCAGAAATGAGGGGTTCAGAGTGTGGGTGGGGGCTCCAGGATGAAGCAGGGAGTTGGGGTGCAGGAGGGGGCTCCAAGGTGGGGCCAGAAATGAGGAGTTTGGAGTACAGGAGGGGGCTCCGAGCTGAGGCAGGGGGGTTAGGGCACAGGGGTCTGAGGGCTCCGGCTGGGGGTACAGACTCTGAGATGGGGCTGGGGATTAGGGGTGTAGGAGGGTGCTGGGACCAAGGAGTTCAAGAGTGGGAGGGGGATCAAGGCTGGGACAGGGGCTGGGGTGTAGGAGGGGGGCAGGCTCCAGGTGGTGCTTACCTCAGGTGGCTCCCGAAAGCAGCAGCATGTCCCCCTGGGGACATGCCGCTGCTTACGGGAGCCGCAAGGAGCCTGCCTTAGCCCCACCATACTGCCAACTGGACTTTTAATGGCCCAGTCAGCAGTGAACGTCTGGCAACCTTATCTGGGATAAGTTTTGTTTGTATAAATCTACACAAATGAAGTATGCAGTGGAGGATGGCTGCTTTGTGGCTATGTACATAGTTGAGTTAGTTTCTCCCTCTCAGTCAGCTGAATTACTCCAGTCAGGTCAGGACTCGCTGCTAAATGCAGGGAGTATTAAAAAGGGATGTTTCTGCTGCTACCATTGCCTTCTTCAGAAAAATGTTCCCTCTGGTTACTGGTAGGACAATATACACTGACTTAGGAGTCAAGTGAGCCTGAATTCTATTCACATCTCTTCCACTGTCTGTCCTAATCCTTTCCCTGCATTTAATAATCCTCTTTTTTCCCCCTTGTTTTATCTGGCATATTGTTAGGTACAACTGTTTTAGATTAAAGTATATGTTTAGAAATTCTTCATATTTTTGAAGTATTACATTGATTGCAAATGTACAATATTAGCTATATTTCATTTTCAAAGAAGTACTGTTACTTGTAATATCTTATAAAGATGTCATGTTATAAATGATATCTTAGAGATCATTAAGAAATGCTAAGAAAATCTCTGAATTGTCAGAAGACAAAAGAATTTCTTAGTTCATTGTTATAATGCAGCACTGTGTTTTCCTTCCATTGGACAATGTCTATAGGGATGCAAGATTGACAAATGACAAAGGCCTATGTAAAACTTTGAATAAAGCATGAGATTTTCATAATATAATTAAACACAGAATTCATACTGAACTGCTCATTTTAACCACCACTCAAGTGGGCCTCCAACAGGGTCTTTATGCAAATTAACACATAATTAAACAAAATTGTGAGAAACATTAAAGGAGGGAGGTCAGACATGCAAACTTTAGTTCTAAACTGCGTGATCAGAATTTTTTTTCCAGCCTGCTTATCAGTTAGAGAACTATCATAGTCACTTCTTAAAAACCACAGGTAATGAAAGGCATTCACACAAACAAGATTTGAACAGAGTAAGAGACTAGGCCTTTTTAGATCATCTGGAATTGTCACTAAGAGTCAAGGTGTAAAAATGAAAAGCTCTGACAGTTGGGAATCAATAGCCATCTTTCTGTCTCAAAGCCTGGCACAAATAGGATGATGCAGTTACCATGGTTACAATTCTTCAAGAAAGTGAGCAGCTCAGTCTATCCTTAGTGAATTATTTGCCTGCATGTGCTGTTTTTTGGGGTTTGTTTTTTTTTTAATTCAGTAACCAAACACATTTCAATCAGCTTCGATGTCATGTGCCAAGCTTTTGGATACATAAAGAGAGACTACTGATTTCCCATAGTTGAATACATTACATAATTTTTTTCTTGTATTCAGTGGTGCTTTCACTAATTCTTGGCTTTGGATTTTTGACTCTTTAGAGAGAGGCTTCTTCAGAGATTCACTAGATCAGGTCTAAGCACTGTCTATAACTGTGCCAGGGCATTTCCAGAACTCAGATGTTCAATGCACTTAAGTGATTTGCTGTACTACTCAGTCTATACACAATGGTCAAAGGATGATGTTGAAGGACACCAATAAACTACACACACTGAATGCACATAGGAGATGATGAAATGACATGACTTCACTATGCAAGAAGCCTTGCAGGCAAGATGGGACCAATAATAAAGAAAGGACACAACAAATGAATCCCTGCAAAAAAAAAAAAAAAAAATCTTATCCTACATCCTAAGAGGAGAACACTTTACTGTAAGATCCTTCACATAAGTAATACCTACAAACAAATGGTATGGAAATTGGGAACCTCCATGCCCAAGATCTCCATAAACTAAAGGCCCTCCTAATGAATATCTCCCTCCTTGCAAAAATCAGGCCTTATAGGGTAGTTGCCACATTTGCTGTGTCCAGACGTTTTTCCAATATTATAAGTGGTGCTTCCCATTTGCAAGTCAAAGTTACTGCCACGTCGGCCACCCCTGCTGTGCCGTAAGCTTCATGTGAAAAGCAGGGATGGGCAATATAGTCCTCTGCATTGTGCAATCAGAAAGCCCAAGTCAGACTTGGCCATATCAGCTGTCTCTGCTCCTATTTGTAACAAATGGAGACAGTGACCATGGGGACCCCTCCATTAGCTCTGAGAATTACTGCATTGAATACATCTGCTCTGTACCCCTAGAGACAGACAATAGAACTGGAGAGCACTACACCTATTGACCTGCCTCCATTACAAAATCAGATTGGATTTCCCGATACATCCTGAGGGATGTATCCAAGCAGAGAAGGGAAATGGGAAAGTCACAGAAATTGCAATTCCTATGACAGATACCCAATAATTATAAGCGTGCTTGTGCCCACACACCGACTGTATGTTTTCAACATACAGTATAGTGAATCCCAATCAAACAAAAATCATGCTGGAAAAAGTTTTGTGGCTAATACACAGAGAAAAATCAAAGAATGCTGATTTATTGATAATTTTTCTGCATAATGCAGATCCAGATAAACACTTTTCCAAAATCCAGGTACAAAGAAATGGGGGTTTGGTTCAGGCCCATTTTAGCTCTTTAACTATCAGTTTACACAGACACTGCTGCTGTACTGGACGTTTCTAAAGATTTATAGTAGCATCTTCTACCACAATCAAATTATGTCTTCCTCCTCTTCAAACATTTGAACTAGCCCAGGAGTCTCATACTCAAATGACCACGAGGGCCACATGAGGACTAGTACATTGGCTCAAGGGCCACATGACTGACCCCTCCCCCCTGCCGCCCTCAACCCCATCCCCACTCCTCCCCTTCCATGAGGCCCTGCCCCTTCCCTGCCCCCATTCCAACCCCTTCCCCAAAATCCCCACCCCAACTCTGCCCCTCCTTGCCCCCAGGGGGACCAGGAGGGTGTGGGGTGTGGCAGGGACTCAGGGCTGGGAGTTGGGGTGTGAGGTGCAGGAGAGATTAGGGGTGCAGCAGGGGATCAGGGAAGAGGATCGGGTGCAGGAGGGGTGCAGCAGGGAGCTGAGGGAATGGGGTCTGGGTGAAGGAGGGGTGCTGAGTACAGCAGGGGGTCAGGGTGCAGCAAGGGGCTGAGGGTAGTGGGTTGGGGTGCAGGAGAGATGTGGCAGGGGGTCAGGGTACAGGGCATGGCAAGGGACTCAGGGCAGTGGGTCGGGGTGCTGGAGAGGTGTGGCAGGGGGTCAGGGTACAGGGTGCGGCAAGAGGCTATGGGCAGCGGGTTCAACTGCAAGAGGGCCTTGGGGGTGGGTTTTGGCCCTGTGTGCACCAGGGGCAGGGTAGGCTCCCTGCCTGCATGCTCTGCCCCCGCACCACTTCGGGAAGCAGCTGGAATCTGGGGGAGGAGGGGCATGGGGGGTGGGTGTTGCTGTTGCTTCAGGCACTGCCCCCAACATCTCCCATTGGCCAGGAACAGGAAACCGCAGCCAATGGGAGATGCTGGGCACAGTGCCTGAAGCAACATCAACACACACACCCCTTGTGCCCCTCCTCCTCCAGGTTCCAGCCGCTTCCCGGAGCAACCTGGGGGCACGGCAGGCAGGCGCGTCAGGCCGGAGTCACTCTAGGTAAACGCTGGGGGATGGCGGGGGGGCCACGAGGAGCTCGCAGGCCGTAGAAAATAACCTTGCGGGCTGCGTGTTTGAGTCCCCTGCCCTAAGCTGATAAAAGATGTAGAGTCCATGTGTGCAATCTGCCTCTCATATGTACCAGTACCACTATGGTCCAGCTGAATTCAGGGTTTTGTGCATCCACAGAGGATGAGAGAAACTTTTGGCCCTTAGCTATTTGGCTGTTTCAGTTTCTCCCTGAACAATTTAATAACATTATATCTTGTTTACTTTAGAGTGATGTAACAGGAAAGAGTAGAAAAATAAAATATTTAAATTGTTTACATACACACTGTAGAAATATCATGAAATATTTACCAACTGGTCACAAACAAAGCAATTTCTAAGCATGGCAGTCAAACTCCTTCAAAAGACACAAAAATGCTCTTCAGATTTGTACTAGCTTATTATACACTAGCAAGAGTTGGAAAAATGCATTTATGATAGTGCAGATATACAGCCAACTTCAACACTACTAGTCTATAAACACAATTCTGTCTGGAAGTAAAGTAATGGGATTTTACAATTCTATTGGAAGAATTTTCTACTATAGTCAGTTAAGATTCTATTCAGTATCTCAGTGGAACATAACTGAACAAGTCACTGGTGCTCAATCAGCTGCTTGTGCTTGATAGCACTAAGTTATCAAAGATAAAAGGAGTAAATTCAAAGTTCATTTGTAATGGATGGATAACGCTATAAAATACTGAGCAGATGCAAAGTCTGCTCTCTCACTCTCCAATTTACCAACTTCATTCAGCTTGCTTAAACATCAGGATTATGTATTCTTCTTTCAGTTTTCTGGAAACAAAGGTTTAGGAACTAATAGGCAATTGTTGAACTTCTATACAAAGTCAAAGAACCTCTACAAATGATGCAGACAAATGCTGGGAACAGACTTCCTCAATATGCAGCCCCTTACAAACACCCTTGTAATGCTTTATGAAGCTAGTCTTTTTTTTTTTTTATTATTCATGCAGTTCAACGAGCTTTCTCTCTCATACAATTAAACCAAAAATAAAAGTTAAGAACCAGAAAACAGATCTGAAACTGTTAAGAATTCTTATTTGAAAATACAAAACAACTCTGGAATAGAACAAAATACCGTTTCATATAAATTTACTGGTTTATAACTTGAAATTTTCTTGAAAATTGCTTTAAAAAAATATTTCCTCCTAAGTGTCTGTTCATCTTTCAGAATATATACTGTTGCAATCTCCACACAAAGGCCCTTCTGTGAACAATCGGTTGGCTATCTAGTGCCTTCACCCCCACTTCCATTAAAGGATCATCAGAACAAGCTTCCCTTTCTCTTCAGAAATGAGCTCCTCTATAGTAGAGTGCATCAGAGTAGCATTTATTCTTAGAAACTCAGTGGCAAAAATCTATTAAACCTTTACAGATACAAAACCCCTTTAATTTACATGTCTTGCTGTTAAGCATCCACATGTCTGATGTACATGATGTTAGCTCTTAACTATTCCCTGGCCTTCATAAACAATCGAAGCTTTTCATAAATGCTAAGGCCAGAAGGGGCCATTATGATCATCTAGTCTGACCTCCTGCATAACATCGGTCATAGAATTTCACCCAGTAATTCCTATACTGAGCCCATAACTTCTGGTTGAACTGAAGCATATATTTTAGTACAGCTCTGACAGAGTTTTACCCGCAAAGTGCTGTCTTACCTTCACAAAAAAAAATTAAGGGCACAATTCAATAAAAAACATCCATGCAATTTCTATCTGACTAAAACACAAACAATGGCGCTGTCAGAAATGGCATAAAACTGGTTTTCAGATTATTAAAATATTAATAAAGATAACTGATATTACTCAACAGCACAGCTCCAAAATATTCCACAACCATGCTAATGTCCAACCAAGAATCAACATATATAAGGTGTGAATTACTGTGGCATTAATTCATTAATGGTTAGAAATGCTATGAAGTAAATCAGATGGAAGATGCTATGCAAATCCAAGTATTTATGTTCTTTTTGAAGATTTAAAAAAAATTAAAAAGGCTGACCCAAACTAGAACCCTGGACCTGAACGTTCCAAAATGTTGAAGTAGTTTCTTTTGGAATCCAGATTCAAAACTTTGCAGCAGGAGCAAGGTCTGAGCTTTTTCTTCTCAATCTCTTGGAAATGTATTGATTTATTTTTGCAAACAAGGCGGCGTGTGGGGGGGGGAGAGGAGGAGAGGAGATAGAATGAGGATGATAATCCAAAATGGTTTCTAACAAACTATAAACTAACACAAATCACATGGTATATTTAACATACATGAGAGCATCCCTTTAAAATACTTCTTGCTGAAGTGACATTCTATCCTAAGAATACAGTATTTTGGACCCAACAGAGATTCTGCAGGTGAGCAGCATAAAATAGTTGTTTAAACACCTAAAATAATAAAAGCAAATTCATCGTGCATATCAATGACTGTACAATAAGTTATTTGTGAAGTAAATACAAAAGATATTCTTGGCTCTTATAAGGATTTTGATATCTTCAGTAGTAGAACAATCATGGTATAATGTGATGTAGAATTTTTAAATTGAAATAATTGTGCATGTTACTCTTTTTATATCATAAGAAAGCCCCATTTCAGGAACTACTGTAAAGGGGTATGTGTAGAGATGACTAGAGGATGGAAGTTCTGTTTTGTGAAGGATTTCAAAATGTGGCTTCATTTCATATCTAAGCAATAAAAAAAACAAACCACCATCACACTAACCTTCCATAACTGTTTTTCTTCAAGTGTTACTCATGTCCATTCCACGTTCGGTGTGTGTGCACCGCTTGCGTCATTGCAGGAAATTTTTTTATCAGTAGCATCTGTCGGGCCAGCTCTAGCACCCTCAGGTGCAAAGCATTTATGCACCGGTATCGGGGCAGTGCAAGCCACACACCCTCTCAGTTCCTCCTTGCCCACCAACTCCAATAAAGGGGTTGGAGAGGGGGTCGTGTAATGGACATGACATCTCAAAGAACAACAGATAGGGAAGGTTAGTAACCACGTTCTTACCCTCCACCAAGAGGGCAGAGAATTCTTGTCTCGAGTCCTGAGGTAGAGAGAGTCTGAACTTGGACAAGGAGTCCCACAGATAGTAGTTGTATCTAACCAGTAGGGCTTGCTGGTTTGAGATATGCAGCTTCAGACTACTTGTTGAATAAACCTTCCTCCCAGACAGATCCAGTTTTTACACGTCTTTTTGTTTGGAGGGTAGCATCCGTCTGGCCCACTTGTTGGCTACTGACACAATGAGGGACCCTGGAGGTGGGTGGAAGACACGACTTGCTGGCTGGTACATATTTCTCTTCCACTCTCTTTGAGGTGGGGAGCAGAGAAGGAGTTTGCCACAGGGCCTTGACTAAACCCACTGCAGCCTCATTAATGGGTAAGGCCACTTTAGAATGAAGTTGCTGCAGCCAGAATGTTGTTAAGGCGGTGGGATGATTCCTTAAGGATCTCAGTCTCTAACCCCAGGTTAGCTGCTAAAGAAGGTCCTGATGGACCCTGAGGTCATCCTGTGGAAGTGAGCTACTCAGCCCAGAGATGTCCTTGTACGGGGAGGAAAAGGAAGAGGCTTGTACCAGAGGAGGGACTTCGTCCTCTTCCTTAGTCTCAATGTCGAGAGCGCCACATCTTGAAAAGACGGTTACTCACCTTTGTAACTGTTGTTCTTCGAGATGTGTTGCTCATATCCATTCCAGTTAGATGTGCGCGCACCGCGTGCACGTTCGGAGATTTTTACCCTAGCAACACTCGGTGGGCCGGCAGGGCGCCCCCTGGAGTGGCACTGCTATGGTGCCGGATATATACCTCTGCCAGCCCCTCCGCTCCTCAGTTCCTTCTTGCCGGCTACTCCGACAGTGGGGAAGGAGGGCAGGTGTGGAATGGATATGAGCAACACATCTCGAAGAACAACAGTTACAAAGGTGAGTAACCATCTTTTCTTCTTCGAGTGCTTGCTCATATCCATTCTAGTTAGGTGATTCCCAAGCCTTACCTAGGCGGTGGGGTCGGAGCGAGACGTTGTGGAATGTAAGACCGCTGAGCCAAAGGCGGCATCGTCTCTAGACTGCTCGACCAGTGCATAGTGGGATGCAAAAGTATGGATGGAAGACCAGGTAGCTGTGCGACATATTTCCTGGATGGGAACCTGGGCCAGGAAAGCGGCAGACAAGGCTTGAGCCTGAGTAGAGTGGGCGGTGAGATGGCCAGTCGGAACGCGGGCCAAGTCGTAGCATGTCTGGATACAAGACGTGACCCAGGATGACAGCCTCTGGGAAGAGATAGGCATGCCTTTCATGCACTCCGCGACCGCTACAAATAGCTGAGGCGAGCGTCTGAAAGATTTGGTCCTCTGGATGTAAAAGGCGAGGGCCCGGCGGACATCCAGGGTATGCAGCTGTTGTTCCCGGCGCAATGCGTGCGGCTTCGGGAAGAAGACTGGTAGAAAAATGTCTTGATTAATGTGGAAGGCAGAGACCACCTTGGGAAGGAAAGCCGGGTGCGGTCGCAGCTGTACCTTGTGGAATATCGTATACGGGGGATCTACCATGAAAGCACGAAGCTCCGATACTCGTCTGGCCGAGGTGATAGTGATGAGGAAGGCTGTCTTCCAGGATAGGTACAGCAGCGAGCATGTGGCTAACGGCTCAAAGGGAGGGCCCGTGAGCCTAGCTAATACAAGATTGAGATCCCAGGTAGGGGAAGGGCGCTTAACCTGAGGGTAGAGCCGCTCCAAGCCCTTAAGGAATCTGGATACTATAGGGTGAGAGAAGGTCAAACTGCCAGTTTCCCCAGGATGGAAGGTGGAAATCGCGGGCAGATGCACCCTTATCGAAGACAGCGCCAGGCCCTGCTCGAGGTACCATAAGTAATCCAAGATAATGGGGACTGATACGCCTTCGGGAATAAAGTTATGCTGGGCACACCAATGGGAGAAGCGCTTCCCCTTAGCGAGATATGTTGCCCGCGAGGAAGGCTTTCTGCTTCCCAGTAGGACCTGTTGCACCAGGGTGGAACAGAGCAATTCAGATTGGTTAAATCAGACAGCAGCCATTCTGTCAGGTGGAGGAACTGCAGGTCCGGGTGGTGAAGTCTGCCGAAGTCCTGTGTTATGAGGTCCAGGCAGAGTGGCAGAGGTATCAGGTCGGCTAGAGATACGTCGAGCAGCATGGTGTACCAGTGCTGCCTCTGCTACGCTGGAGCAATCAGGATTACCTGGGCTCTGTTCCTGCGGAGCTTGAGCAGGACTCTGTGGACTAGGGGAAAGGGTGGAAAGGTATAAAGTAGACGACCTTCCCAGGGAATTAGGAATGCATCTGAGAGGGAGCCTGGGGAGCGACCCTGCAGGAAGCAGAACACCTGGCATTTCCTGTTCTCTTGGGAGGCAAAGAGGTCTATCTGGGGAAAGCCCCACTTCCGGAATACTGAAAGGAGGATGTCCGGATGGATGGACCACTCGTGGGACAGGAAGGACCTGCTCAGGTGATCCGCGAGAAAGTTCCAGATTCCCGGGAGAAAGGAGGCTACCAGGTCTATCGACTGGGCTATGCAGAAGTCCCACAGTCGCATCGCCTCTTGACAAAGGGGGGGAAGATCGCGTCCCTCCCTGCTTGTTTATGTAATATATGGCCGTTGTGTTGTCTGTGAATACTGCAACACAACGGCCCTGTAGGTGATGCTGGAGGGTCTGGCATGCCAGTCGGACCGCTCTCAGTTCGCGGACATTGATGTGAAGAGCCAGCTCCTGAAAGGACCAAAGGGCTTGGGTGCGAAGGTGCCCTAGGTGAGCGCCCCAGCCGAGAGAGGAAGCGTCTGTTGTCAGGGTCACAGAGGGCTGCGGCGGATGGAACGGACGACCGGCACACACCAGGGAGAGCGTCAGTCACCAGCTGAGGGAGCCCAGAACACTTGGTGGAACCGTGATTATCATGTCTATGGTATCCCTGCATGGACGATAGACTGAGGCGAGCCAAGTCTGAAGAGGATGCATGCGCAGACTAGCGTGCTTCGTAACGAAGGTGCACGCAGCCACGTGACCGAGGAGGCCAAGGCAGGTGCGGACAGAGGTTGTTGGGAAGCTTTGTAGTCGTTGTATAAGGGAGACTATAGCCTGAAACCGCAGTGGGAGCAAGCTGGCTGTTGCAAGACTGGAGTCCAGCATGGCCCCTATGAATTCTAGCAGAATGGATTTGTCCAGATTGATTATCAGGCCTAGATGGGTGAATAGGGCCTTGATGACGTTTATATGAGCGGTGACCTGAGCCTCAGATAAGCCAGTAATCGAGGTATAGGAAAACATGTATTCGACGACAGCGGAGGGAGGCGGCGACTACCGCCATACACTTCGTGAATACCCGAGGGGCCAAAGGGAAGAACCGCAAATTGGTAATGTTGACGATTCACCACAAAGCGTAGGTACCGTCTGTGCGGAGGGTAAATCGGGATGTGGAAATATGCGTCCCTCATGTTGAGAGCAGCGCACCAATCTCCGGGATCCAGGGAAGGGAGGATGGTTCCCAGGGATACCATGCGGAACTTTAACTTCCTCATGAATTTGTTCAGTCCTCGCAGGTCCAGGATAGGCCGGAGGCCCCCTTTTGCCTTGGGAATTAGGAAATATCTGGAATACAACCCCTTGCCCCTTAATTCCTCCGGAACCTCCTCTATAGCTCCCATCGCAAGGAGTCTCAAAACCTCCTGCAGAAGGAGTTGCTCGTGAGAGGGATCCCTGAAGAGGGACAAGGAGGGAGGGTGGGAAGGTGGGGTTGAAACAAACTGAAGAGACGGTAGCCACAATCCACCAACGGTACGAAGTTAGCTGGGACCATGCAGGGAGGAATGCAGCAAGGCGGTTGGCGAACTGAAAAAGATCCTGGGAGGTCATTGGTACAGTGCTCTCGGGCACACCCTCAAAAGTTTGGCTTCGGTCCCGCCGGTGGCTTGGTGGGACCGGAATTGTTACCCCCCGAGGTCAGACTGTCGTCTGTGAGAGGTATGACCTCACCTTCTGGTGAAGTCTTGCCTCGGACGAGGCAGGGGGTAGGGGCGCTGAGGTTGCGACCGGAAAGATCGTCTTTGAGTCTGCGGCGTATGCATTCCCAGCGAACGCATAATTACACGATTGTCCTTCAGACTCTGTAGCTGAGGGTCTGTCTTCTGGGAGAAGAGGCCCTGGCCACCAAAAGCTAGGTCCTGTATAGTGTATCGAAGTTCAGGCGGCAGGCCTGACACTTGCAGCCACGATATGGCATGGCATGGCAAGGCAATTCCAGAGGCGATGGTTCTAGCTGCCAAATCGGCGGCATCCAGCGAGGCCTGGAGGGAGGTCTGCGCAACTTTCTTCCCTTCCTCCAGGAGAGCTGTGAATTCCTGGCAGGAGTCCTGCGGGACGAGCTCTGCAAACTTCCCTACTGCCTCCCAGGTGTTGTAGCTGTACTTACACAGGAGGGCTTGCTGGTTCACCACCCTGAGTTGGAGGCCTCCCGCAGAATAGATCTTTCTCCCCAACAAATCCATTCGCCTGGCCTCCCTTGATTTAGGAGCAGGGGCTTGCTGGCCATGGCGCTCCCGTTCATTGACGGACTGTACAAATAATGAACAAGAAGGGGGGTGTATATACAGGTACTCATACCCTTTGGAGGGTACCATGTATTTATGTTCAACCCATCTGGCTGTGGGCGGTATGGATGCCGGGGATTGCCAGATGGTATCCGCTCTAGCCTGGATCCAGCGGATGAAGGGGAGGGCCACCCTGGTTGGGGCCTCCACCGACAGTATACTGACAACTGGGTCATCCACCTCAGGAACTTCCTCTACGAGCAAGTTGATATTGAGGGCGACGTGGCGCAGAAGGTCCTGGTGTGACCTGAGGTCGACTGGGGGCAGTCCAGATGTATATGTCCCCGCCACTGCTTCATCCGGGGAAGAAGAGGATGAAACCCCGGGAACAAGCAGGTCTTGGATAGACTCCTGGTCTTCGGGGATGTTCTGAGGCAGCGGATCTTGCGGTCTGGTATGTGGGCTGGAGATTCCTCCGTACCCGCCGGGGGAGGTCTGCTTACTATGGTCTCTGGCGCCCGATGTTGAGAAGGGCCGGAGCGCGATGGTATATGCGGATCACCTTGGGTTTCGTGGTAGGCCCAAGGTGTCCAAAAGGGCCACTGAGGCGGTCCCTGGTGGTTATCCGAATACCCATATGATGCAGTGTCTGCATGGGAGGAGATCGACGGATGACGAGACGGCCACGGGGGGGGGGTGGAGACCATTTGATGTGGGTCTCTGCGTCCACTCGAACCGTCCCTACGCGGTGCCGGAGAATGATACCAAGAGTGGGACCGGGACCTGCGACCAGCGCGGTGCCAGGAGGTCGACCCGTGCCTGGAATAGCCATGCCGAGATCAGCTGCAAGAGGTACAGTGCCGCGAGTGGTGCTGAGATCTGGAGCAGTGCCGATAGTATCTGGACGGCGATCGGGACCTCAAACAGTGCCGCGAGTACGACCGGTACCTTGATGGGGAACGGTACTAGGACTGCGAGAAGCCGCAGGACCAGGATCGCCTATGGGACCTAGATCGGGACCGGCGGCGTTCAGTGGTACCAGGCGAAGAAGGTCTCATGAGGGCTGGCTTGCCTATTGACTGAAGAACCTGCACCGACGGCGCCAGGGGTTTAGGCAGCTCAGGCTCTGTCAAGGCAATCAAGTCCCGTGCCATGGAGAACGTCCCTGGAGAGGAGGGCATGATAAGCTCAACCACGGCGCGTGCCTGGGAGCTGGTAAGCACCAGACTCGACGGCTCTTGCGAGGCCGGAATCAACGGTGCGGAGGACGTTGGTGCCGCGGCAGTTGACGGTGCCGGACGGTCCGACTTGGCTAAGCGCTCAGACTGCGGTGTAGATATAGCAGCCGCAGGAGGCTTGTGCTTCTTGCTCCGTGGTGAGAGCGAACGGTGCCAGGTAGGAGCTTGGATCGGTGATGGTTGATGTCGAGGAGACTTCACCAGCACCGGAGCGCACGCCAACGAAGAGGCACTTGTTCCTGGTGCCGCTGGCGGTGCCAAAGACTGAGGAGTCAACGCTGCCTCCATCAGAAGTTGTTTTAGGTGAATGTTTCGCTCTTTTTTAGTCCGGGGCTTGAATGCCTTACAGATGCGGCACTTGTCCGTAAGATGGGATTCACCCAAGCACTTAAGACAGGAGTCGTGAGGGTCTCCTATGGGCATCGGCTTATGACAGGCCGAGCATGGTTTGAAGGCCGGTGAACCAGACATGGGCCCCGGTACCGGGCGAGGAGAAGGGGCTAACCCCCAATCCCTCTTAACTATCTACAATAACTACTACAGAACTAGTAACTAAACACTAACTATACTTGAAGAAATCAAACTATATACACAATTACAGTAGAAACGAGCGAACTGCTAGGGAGGTGGAGATCAGCTATGCTGCGCTCCACTGTTCCAACGACCGACACGGGTGGTAAGAAGGAACTGAGGAGCGGAGGGGCCGGCAGGGGTATATATCCGGCACCATAGTGGCGCCACTCCAGGGGGCGCCCTGCCGGCCCACTGAGTGTTGCTAGGGTAAAAATCTCCGACGAACATGCACGCGGCACGCGCACACCTAACTGGAATGGATATGAGCAAGCACTCGAAGAACATTGGTACCGGCGTTGGTACTAGAGTCGGCAACTGGTGCCAAGTGGGGAGGAGCAGCAGCCCGCCTCTCAGAAGGCACTGAGCAAGACCAGGGGGAGGAAGGACCCGGTACTGGGGAAAACCCCCCAAAGGTTCCAGTATGGCCACTGCCCACTTGGACAGGTGCAAGGAGGACCCATATTAAGGTACAGCCATACATAGGACAGGTACCAGTGGTGGCCCTTAGGCTGGCTGTAGGATGCCACCTCAGACTCAGATGAAGGAGTTCTCCCAAGGTGACCACAGTGGAGTGGTATCCCTCTCTATCTCCATTTGGTGCAGGCAGTGGATTAGAGATGGTATCGAAGATAGCCTCATGGTCAGCTTGCTCCTAGAAGGTCCTGGAAGGCCCAGTGCCCGTGCTCAGAACCCCACACTCTTCTGCTCACGGTGATTGAAGCCAGTGGCTGTTCCATCAGAATCGGTGGGAGTGGGAGTGTCAATAAGCCCCTGGCTGCTACAAAGGCCTCTGGGATTGATGGTACCAGCAATCTACTGGTGCCATGATTGCTTCCAGGCATTGGCAGAGTCTCCTGGACTGGACTTGACACTCTGGGGAGAGTTGACAATACCACTGTGGGACCAGGGGTGGAGAAGTGGCTCAGCATGGGTTGCACTCCATTGCCTCCCTCGTGTTTCTCCTTCTTCTGCACCAGTGAGCGCCCTCTATCAGTGAGCTGCTTATTGTACTTCTTCCTCAACACCGGAGATGGGGAATGGTGCCGGGACATGCACAGTGCTGGAGGAGTACTTTGTACCGAGGCTGATGTGCTTGCTGCAGAATCAGAGCAGCTTGGCTCTGAGAGAGGCTTCCATTAGGACAGCCTTCAGTCTTACAGCTATCCTTTTCTCTGTGGGGTTGAAAGCCCAGACAATTATCAGGCACTGGTCTCTCACGTGAGTTTCTCCCAAACACTTCAGACAACTGGAGTGTGGGTCACTCATGGGCTGAGGCTTGCCACAGGAGACACAAGGTTTGAGGACCAGGGACCAGGGCATTCCTGGCCCTGGGGGCAAAGAGCCCCTCAACAATACTGTTAATGTAAATAGCTAGAGATCCCTCTCCATATCAACAATATATATACACACTAACCTATATTTAAACTATAAAAACAGAGTCCAAAAACCACTGAGAAGAAGCCTTGCTGAAGAAGAGTAGTTCCAGCTACTGTCACGGGTGGGAAGAAGGAAGTGACAGAGTGTCTGGCCAGTGGCACCCCTTATACCAACGCATATGCATGCAGCACCAAAGAGCGCTATAGCCAGCCTGACAGATACTACTAAGGGAAAAATCTCTGGAAACAGTGCACGCAGCATGCACACACCTAACGTGGAATTGACACAAGCAAGCACTTAAACAAAAATTTTAAAGTTCTCCATGAAAGAAAATTCTGGGAAAAAAGTTTTAGTTTGATCAATACATTTAATTGTGACAAAACTAAAATTTTTTTTATTTATTTTGTATTGTAATATAATACACATTTTTAATAAATTCAAATAAAAAAGTACCACATATACTCTATCATAAGCCGGTTCGTTTATAAGCCAACCGCCCCCAAGATAGATAAGTAAAAATGGAAATTTTTTATTTTTTATAACCCATTCCCTAGGGGGAAAGCTGTTCTAGACTTGATTTTAACAAATAGGGAGGAACTTGTTGAGAATTTGAAAGTAGAAGGAAGCTTGGGTGAAAGTGATCATGAAATAATAGAGTTTGCAATTCTAAGGCCATGGCTACACTAGAGAGTTGCAGCGCTGGTGAGGGGGTTACAGCACGGCAACTTAGGATGTGGCCACACTTGCAAAGCATGGCCAGCGCTGGCTGTACACCCGGTCGAGCCTCGGGTGTAGGGATTCCAGCGCTGGTGATCCAGCGCTGGTCAGCAAGTGTGGACGCCCACCAGCGCTTTTATTGACCTCCGGGGTATAAGGAGGTATCCCAGAATTCCTGTCCACAACAAACCGGAAGAAAGGGAGAGCTCGGAGTTCAGCCAAACTGCTTATTTAAAAAACAAACACAGCTCCTGTTTGCTGAGCGAGCGGAGACAGGCAGGGGAATTACTTTGGAATGTTCACAGCTGTTTGCTTGAAGAGAGGAACAGCACTCTCACACGGCAGAGGGAGAGGGGGAAGTCCGTGTTGAGCAGTTGCTTATCTGGTCTGACGGGTATTTAGCAGTACATAATTTGCATTTAGTGAATGAAAAAGGAGTGGGGGAAGGGAGTTAGAACTTTTAAAATGATTGAAGGTAGGCACTGTGTGTCTTCCAGTCCTTAGAACTTGCAAGGCAGGGAGCTGAGAACAGTGTCAACTCCAAAAATCCGTTCTGTCTGTCTCCTCCACCCTCCCTGTCACATTCCACCCCACCCCCCTCTTTTGAAAAGCATGTTGCAGCCACTTGAATGCTGGGATAGCTGCCCACAATGCACCACTCCCAACAGCGCTGGTAGCTGTCAGTGTGGCCACACTGCAGCGCTGGCCCTACACAGCTGTACGAACACAGCTGTAACTACCAGCGCTGCAAAACTGTAAGTGTAGACATGGCCTAAGGAAGGGTAGAAGGGAGTACAGCAGAATAGAGACAATGGATTTCAGGAAGGCAGATTTTGGTAAGCTCAGAGAGCTGATAGGTAAGGTCCCACAGGAATCAAGACTGAGGGGAAAAACAACTGAGGAGAGTTGGCAGTTTTTCAAAGGGACACTATTAAGGGCCCAAAAGCAAGCTATTCCGATGGTTAGGAAAGATAGAAAATGTAGCAAAAGACTACCTTGGCTTAACCACGAGATCTTGCGTGACCTACAAAATAAAAAGGCGTCATATAAAAAATGGAAACTAGGTCAGATTACAAAGGATGAATATAGGCAAATAACACAGGAATGCAAAGGCAAGATTAGAAAGGCAAAGGCACAAAATGAGCTCAAACTAGCTATGGGAATAAAGGGAAACAAGAAGACTTTTTATCAATACATTAGAAGCAAGAGAAAGACCAAGGACAGGAGGGAGGGGGAGGGGGAAACAGTAATGGGAGACTTGGAAATGGCAGAGATGCAGTAATGGGAGACTTGGAAATGGCAGAGATGCTTAATGACTTTTTGTTTCGGTCTTCACTGAGAAGTCTGAAGGAATGTCTAACAGTGAATGCTTATGGGAAGAGGGTAGGTTTAGAAGATAAAATAAAAAAAGAGCAAGTAAAAAATCACTTAGAAAAGTTAAATGCCTGCAAGTCACCAGGGCCTGATGAAATGCATCCTAGAATACTCAAGGAGTTAATAGAAGAGGTATCTGAGCCTCTAGCTATTATCTTTGGGAAATCATGGGAGACGGGGGAGATTCCAGAAGACTGGAAGGGGGCAAATATAGTGCCCATCTATAAAAAGGGAATAAAAACAACCCAGGAAACTACAGACCAGTTAGTTTAACTTCTGTGCCAGGGAAGATAATGGAGCAGGTAATTAAAGAAATCATCTGCAAACACTTGGAAGGTGGTAAGGTGATAGGGAATAGCCAGCATGGATTTGTAAAGAACAAATCGTGTCAAACTAATCTGATAGCGTTCTTTGATAGGATAACGAGCCTTGTGGATAAGGGAGAAGCGGTGGATGTGATATACCTAGACTTTAGTAAGGCATTTGATACGGTCTCGCATGATATTCTTATAGATAAACTAGGAAAGTACAATTTAGATGGGGCTACTATAAGGTGGGTGCATAACTGGCTGGATAACCATACTCAGAGAGTAGTTGTTAATGGCTCCCAATCCTGCTGGAAAGGTATAACAAGTGGGGTTCCACAGGGGTCTGTTTTAGGACCGGTTCTGTTCAATATCTTCATCAACGATTTAGATGTTGGCATAGAAAGTATGCTTATTAAGTTTGCGGACGATACCAAACTGGGAGGGATTGCAACTGCTTTGGAGGACAAGGTCAAAATTCAAAATGATCTGGACAAATTGGAGAAATGGTCTGAGGTAAACAGGATGAAATTCAATAAAGATAAATGCAAAGTGCTCCACTTAGGAAGGAACAATCAGTTTCACACATACAGAATGGGAAGAGACTGTAGAGGAAGGAGTATGGGAGAAAGATCTAGGGGTCATAGTAGACCACAAGCTTAATATGAGTCAACAGTGTGATACTGTTGCAAAAAAAGCAAACGTGATTCTGGGATGCATTAACAGGTGTGTTGTAAACAAGACACGAGAAGTCATTCTTCCGCTTTACTCTGCGCTGGTCAGGCCTCAGCTGGAGTATTGTGTCCAGTTCTGGGCACTGCATTTCAAGAAAGATGTGGAGAAATTGGAGAGGGTCCAGAGAAGAGCAACAAGAATGATTAAGGTCTTGAGAACATGACCTATGAAGGAAGGCTGAAGGAATTGGGTTTGTTTAGTTTGGAAAAGAGAAGACTGAGAGGGGACATGATAGCAGTTTTCAGGTATCTAAAAGGGTGTCATCAGGAGGAGGGAGAAAACTTGTTCACCTTAGCCTCCAATGATAAAACAAGAAGCAATGGGCTTAAACTGCAGCAAGGGAGATTTAGGTTGGACATTAGGAAAAAGTTTCTAACTGTCAGGGTAGTTAAACACTGCAATAGATTGCCTAGGGAAGTTGTGGAATCTCCATCTGTGGAGATATTTAAGAGTAGGTTAGATAAATGTCTATTAGGGATGGTCTAGACAATATTTGGTCCTGCCATGAGGGCAGGGGACTGGACTCGATGACCTCTCGAGGTCCCTTCCAGTCCTAGAGTCTGAGTCTGAGTCTATAAGCCGACCCTATAATTCAGGGGTCAGCAAACTTTGGCTCCCAGGCCATCAGGATAAGCCGCTGGTGGGCCGAGATGGTTTGTTTACCTCGAGCATCCACAGGCCTGGAAGTAAACCTAGGTAAACAAAGTGTCCCAGTGTGCCAGCTGCTTACCCTAACAGGCCAGGTCAGCAACTGGTGGGAGGAAACTGGGAGTCAGGGGAGTAACTTCTGTGACAACCCCCTACATGCCCCCATGCCTAGCCCAGGACCCACACACTCTCCCCATCCCATCCCTTCCCATCTGGGGAGGGCCAAGGGAGTATGTCTCTGACCTGGCTGGAGCTGCTCCAGCAGGCTGGGCTGGTCAGCACAACCGCAGCATGTTCCAGCAGGCTGGGCCAGGTGGCACGGCCGCATGTGTTCCAGTGGCATGGGCACAGCCTGCTCTGGGGAGTGGGGCCGAACGGCACAGTTGCAGCCTGCCAGCCCCAGAGCTGCAGCTGCTTCAGAGGCTGGGGGGAGAGCAGAGTGGACAGAAGCAGCGAGACTCTGGCCCCAACTCTTCCCTTCTGGCTGTGTTGCCTCTCCTTGCTCCCTCTGTTGGGGGGAGGGGCTGTGTCCCACCTCTCCCTCTCTATACCCATTCATAAGCCGACCCCCTTCTCTGGTGCTTCCCTTTTTAACTAAAAAAAAAATCAGCTTATGAACAAGTATGTACAGTAGTTTCAAAATCAATCATCAAAATGTTTCATTTCGGGATGTTTCAGTGTTGTCACAACTTTTCACTCCCGTTTTCTTCAAAAAATGAAATTCTGGTGAAATTGACCCAACTGCACAATTTTTTTTCTTTTTAAAAAGAACTGTACATTCTGTCGCAATATGAGTAAACTGAAGTTTATTAACCAGCTCTATGAGTAGGCATCTGCCCCCCTTGTAAATAAAGCCACCTTGGCAGAAAATATCTTGCCTCTCTCAAGACCATGGGAAAAAGTAACAATTAGTTCATCCCTCTCTTATCAAGAGATTTTATCGTGCTTGGGATGCCCTGCTGTGATTTCTCTCACAAATTCAGACTTTTAAAGAATATTAATTTACTGCTGATGTACCAAAGCTTTCAGAAACTTGTCATCCGGTATAGCTGAATGACATGTGGGGAAAAATACTGTACTCTGAATACTGTTTAAAGACATTTTACTGACTAGTATCTTACAGAAAAGAGATAGAAAAAGATCACTTAGGTGATCTAATCCATACCTTATCAATGCAAGACTGTTCCCTATAGAAAACACACACACACAGATACACACACAGGGATATCAGTAGATTATCTATTAATTTGGTATTAAATTTACTGATTTGATCAGAGAGTTCAATTTTATCTAAGGATGTCAAAAAGCTCAGCAAAAAGGAATTGAGATTCAGCACCTCCACAAAACAGGTACTATTACATATTTCATAGATGGATCAATTGAGGCACCTGGGGTGCAGGAGGGAAGTGCATGGTCCTGAGGGGTACATAGCAAATCAGTGAGAGTATGGAATAAACCAGGAAGTCTGACTCAAACTACACTGCATATATCCTGCCCTTTTTTCATTAACTTTCAGATGTATATGGACTTCTTAAGTCCTTGATTTAAGGGATCATCACAACCATAAGAAGAAACCAGACAGCTTGAATAAGCTCTAAATTCAAATTTCATCCTCTATATTACATTAGCCGGGTACAAGCCATTAGCTCCTAAGCATGTATAAAATATCTGCATTCTGACATCAACTGTATTTTCCCTTATCACGAATTAAAAATAAATAAAAAACTTAACAACCGGTGGAAACTGCTAAATATTTAGAGACCAAAGATACAAGTACTACAGTTCCAAAAGACTACTAGTAATCAAAAGTAGGCAGCTTACTCGTTACACCCACACACTATTTACTTAGACACGGAGTACAAACCTGTAAGTTAGCAAATTCCAAAATTGAGTAACCACATTCTGTCCATTTAAATTCTCCCTGTAATTTCAATGAATTAAGTTACTCACCTTCACTGCCAGCTTTAGAATGTTTCCAGAGATGTTAAACAGTGCACTGTCCTTGTGTATTTGTGTAAGGTACGTAAAGAACTTTGGGAAGATTCTGGACAAATGTGCTATACAAAACACAAGCTATATTAATTTATACAGTGACACTAAAGTTAAATCTTGTTTAAAATAATTTGCATTGGGATCTTATAAAGTGACATCTTTTATCTTATAAAATTAGAGTCTCCTTCAATCGTAAAGGTTGGGCAGAGAACAAGACAACTCAAAGTCCACATATTGCAAATTTATTTTACCAGGGAAGGCTGATCCAACTCCCCACAAAGTTGATCAGACTCTCAATGACCTCAGTGGGAGTTGAACTGGACCCTTCCAGTGACTGGCACTGTAAAGCCTAAGGCCCTGATCTCACAACTGGCTTCATGTGGGCACAGAAGTCCATTTGCACAGAGCCTGTTGCAGTACTTGGGTCTAAAAATCACCATATTAAATGCAATAAGAAAATGAGATCGGCTCTAAAAACCAAAAACAAACACTAATGTGTAGGTTTTAATGTAAACCAAGAAAAAGAAAATTCTTCTGAAACAGCCAGAGTTGAACACTTTCCACAGAAAATAAAAACTACATTACAAGCCATACAAAAATCCAGTTAAACATACAAACAACTGAGTCTGCCAATTAAATACGGGAAGGATTTATAAAATCATAGAATATCAGGATTGGAGGAGACCTCAGGAGGTCATCTAGTCCACCCCCCTGCTCAAAGCAGGACCAATACCAACAGGGCTTTGTCAAGACAGGCCTTAAAAACCTCTAAGGATGGAGATTCCATCAGCTCCCTAGGTAACTCATTCCAGTACTTCACCACTCTCCTAGTGAAATAGTTTTTCCCTAATATCCGACCTACACTTCCCCCACTGCAATTTGAGACCACTGCTCCTTGTTCTGTCATCTGCCACTACTGAGAACAGTCTAGCTCCATCCTTTTCAGAATCACCCTTCAGGTAGTTGAAGGCTGCTATCTAATCCCTCTCACACACTCTTCTCTTCTGTAGAAGAAACAGGCTCAGTTCCCTCAGCATCTTCTCATAAGTCATGTGCCCCATCCCCCTGATCATTTGAAGCCCTCCGCTGGACTCTCTCCAAATTTGTCCACATCCTTTCTGTAGTGAGGGGCCCAAAACTAGACGCAATACTCCAGATGTGGCCTCACCAGTACCGAATGGAGAGGAATAATCACTTCCCTCGATCTGCTGGTAATGCTCCTGCTAATGCAGCCCAATATGCCATTAGCCTTCTTGTCAACAAGGGTACACCGCTGACTCATCCAGCTTCTCATCCACTGTAATCCCCAGGTCCTTTTCTGCAGAACTGCCGCTTAGCCAGTCGGTCCCCAGTCTTAAGTGGTGCATGGGATTCTTCTGTCCTAAGTGCAGGACTCTGCACTTGTCCTTGTTGAACATGATCAGATTTATTTTGGACCCATCCTCCAATTTGTATAGGTCACTCTGGACCCTATCCCTACCCTCCAGCGTATCTACCTCTCCCCCCAGTTTAGTGTCATCTGCGAACTGGCTGAGGGTGCAATCCATCCCATCATCCAGATCATTAATGAAGATGTTGAACAAAACTCGCTCCAGGTCCAACCCCTGGGATACTCTGCTTGATACCAGCTGCCAACTAGACATCAACCAGTTGATCACTACCCATTGAGCCTGACAATCTAGCCAGCTTTCTATCCACCTTATAGTCCATTCATCCAACTCATACTTTTTTAACTTGCTGGCAAGAATACTGTGGGAGACTATCAAAAGCTTTGCTAAAGTCAAGATATGTCACATCCACCACTTTCCCCATAGCCACAGAGCCAGTCATCTCATCACAGAAGGCAAACAGGTTGGTCAGGCATGACTTTCCCTTGGTGAATCCATGTTGACTGTTCCTGTTCCCCTCCTCCACGTGCTTAAGAAAACGAATCTACATTGTTGTTTCCTTTAATTGTACATCTTTTGACATAACAGTCTTCCATGCAATCTCAGTCCCAGTTAGACTCGAGATTAAATTCAGTAAAGACAAGTTCAAAGTACTACATGTTGGAAGAAAAAAAAAATCAAATGCCCAGCTACAAAATGGAGAACAACTGGACAACTAGTAGTACTCCAGAAAAGGATGGCAATGGGAGGCATTGTAGTGGATTACAAATTGAATATGAGTCAACAATGTGATGCAGTTGCTAAACAAAGGTAATATAATTCTAGGGTGTATTAACAGGACTGTTGTAAATAAGATATAGGAAGTAACTATCTCACTCTACCTGACACTAGCGAGGCCTCTGTTGGATACTGTGTCCAGTTTTGAGTGCCACACTTTAGGAAAGAAGTGGACAAATTGGAGACAGCAACAAAAGTGATTTAAGGTTTAGGAAACCTGGCCTATGCGAAAAAGTTAAAAAAGTGAACATGATTAGTCTTGAGAAAAGATGACTGAGAGTGGACCTCACAGTCTACAAGTATGTTAAATGCTGTCATAAAGAGGACTGTGATCAATTGTTTTCCATGTCCACTAAAGGTAGAACAAGAAGGAATGAGCTTAATCTGCAGCAAAAGAGATTTAGGTTACATATTAGGAAAAAAACCCACTAACTATAAGGATAGTTAAGTACTAAAACAGGCTTCCAAGGGAGGCTGGGAAATCCCCATAATTGGAGGTTATTAAGAACACATTAGACAAACACCTGTCAGTCAGGGATAGTCTAGGCAGTGCCAAGTCTTCACTTATTCACTTTAACTTAAGGTTTTGCATGCTGGTAATACATTTTAACGTTTTTTAGAAAGTCTCTCTAAGTCTATATCATAACTAAACTATTGTTGTATGTAAAGTAAACGAGGTTTTCAAAATATTTAAGAAGCTTAATTTAAAATTAAATTAAAATGCTGATCTTATGCCGCCCGCCCACTCAGCCCGCTGCTGGCCTGGGGTTCCATTCACCTAGTTTGGCAGCAGGCTGAGCGGGCCTCCGGGACCCCAGACTGGCAGTGGGCTGAGCAGGGCTAGTGGCCGGGACCCCAGACTGGGGGTGCAGGAGCTCCCATTTGGTGCTCAGGGTAGGGGTGGGGATGTGGGACGGTGCAAGAGTCAGGACAGGGGCTGGAGGTGTGTGAGGGGGTGCAGGAGTCGGGGTGAGAGATGGCTGGGTATGTGTGGGGGGTGCAGAAGTCAGGGCTGGGGTTGTGGGATGGCTTCAGGGGTCATGGCAGAGGACTGGGGTGCTCAGTTCATGGGGGTGCTCCCAGCACCCTGCCATGAGAGGCTCACGGCAGGGAGCTGGAGGGGATATGTTGGATTCCACTCCTTTCCCCAGGGCCCCATCCATCCCCACCTCTTCTCTGCCTCCTCCCCAGAGTAGTGAGCACATTGCTGCTTCACTCCCCCTCCCTCTCGCAAGGGTGATCAGCTGATCAGCATGGGAAAGGAGAGGAGGAGGGGCAGGAAAGCATCACACTGGGGGAAGAAGCAGGGGAGGGGGACGCTTGGCTGCTGGCAGGACCAAGCTTCTGCCTCCTGCCCCCGCAGGACAGAGTGGTGGACAGAGGGGCTGAATGGGGCTGGGACCCCAGCAGGCGGCAGCATGCCATTAAAAATCCGCTCATGTGCTGCCTTTGGCATGCATTCCACAGGTTGCCAACCCCTGGTTTAGGTTAATTTAGCCCCATCTCAGAGCAAGAGACTGGACTACATTTTTATGTTTCTATGATCAGAGAGGCAACATTATAGACTGTGGAGTCTGAATGCAATACAAGTTTCCTCCTCACCACCCTCAAAGTTCCCTAGATTTAATAACTGCTAGCTAAAAAAAATTCAGTGAGTCACATAAGCACATTATCGCAAATAGATTGCAAGACCCAGACTTTCAAAAAAGCACAGTTCATATTTACAAACCGAAATGAAGTGGCCAGATTTTCAGAAGCAAGTTGTACCCAGCCACTCTACATTGTACTAAATCACACTGAGCAATTTCAACGGTGCTATTTTATGCCATTTTCCATTCAGTTTTTTGTTTGTTTTTTTTTAAAGTGTCACAAAGATGAATAGCATAGCAATATTGGAACAAAAATTCTATTTCATGACTTTTTAAAGCTGACCGAGTAAGACCAAACTCTAACCCTGAGCGAGGCAGAGAACAGTTTAGGCCACAGCCTGGGTATCCAGGTGACATGTGATCTTCATAAAAATGGTGTCATGGAAAGATTAACAGAGGGCACAAAAAGGAACCTAAAGGGGCATGATACAACAATGACAATATCAACAAACGCTTTAATTTTATTTTACTCAGCTTTATACAGAGCCAAAAAAGAGGAACTACCACAAAGAGCATGAAATGTTGAAGCTAGTTATCCACTTGTACCCTCCCCACCTTGGGCTAAGGGTTTATCAGTTTCTTTGGGCATATCTTCACTATGGAGCTAAATCGGCACTACTGCAATTGATGCAGTGGCATCAATTTAGCAGATCTGGTGAAGACCCACTAAGTCGATGGCAAAGCACTCTCCCATCTATTTCTGTACTCCATCTCCCTGAGAAGCGTAAAGGAAGTTGATGGGAGATGCTCTCCTGTCAACAGCGCAGCGTAGACACCGTGGTAAATGGATCTACCTACATCAACTTCAGTTATGTTATTCATGTAATGAAGTAGTATAGCTTAGATCGATTTACCACAGTAGTCTAGACCTGGCCTTTATGGTGGTATGAGGAACAAACTATCTGACAAAATATTTTTTTCCCTATCCTTCTTCCAGTCCTCCATCCTGTGCTTCTAGACAGATGTCCCTCATATTTCCCACTTCTAAGATGTCAAGTGGGGCTACCTAAACTCCTTCCCCTCTCATCTTTTGACATACACACTCACTGTGCCTCCTTGCTTTTATGGTCCCTTAGGCTCCTCCTTACTCAGGTACTGCTATATTTAATCCCCTGTAGCCCACTGCAATTAGTAGACCTCCCTAATCCCATGTGTCACTTAATTTCTCTTGTCTTTCAAATACATATTTGAAATCCACTTCATTCAGGAAGCCTTCCATCTCCAACCCTCACAAAAATAAAACTCTAAAACCAAAGTCACAATGCATATTATGTAAAATCAAATGCTCATGACCTTATTTTATGTGATGACTATCCTACATTTCCAGACCGTAGGTACTTGTCTGATGTTTTCACCTTTTGTTGTGTCTAATTTAGATTTCAACTTCCTTCTTGTCAAGTCTGGTTGATCTACAAAGTACCATGCACACTTCTGGCTCTGTGTGTGTGTATTTTATATATTATATATAAAAACACGGTCCCTATATTCAATCATAGTGCCGTGGATGACTGCACTCAGCAGCAATAAGTTTTCTGAGTAAATATGACACATGTACAACACACTATTACACAATGCATGGGATTTTCAAGTGCTCCAGTTTTGTGTAACTCTGGTCTCAGTGAGACCAATGATGAAACTCTCAGTAACTTCTGTGGGATCAGAGATGCCACAAGTGAGTGATTATGAAAGTCCTGTCCCATATGGAATCATAATACCATTTTTTTTTTCTCATTTTGCCTAAAAATCCTTGTTATTTAAATTGTTAACCTAATAGGGACATCTATCTTGAGGCGTCCTGGTCATAGTGGACAGTCATGGCAGGGAAAAGGTAACAAATTGAGGAAGACAGATAGTATATCATACGTAAAGTCAGTCAAGCATTTGCTATACTAAAGATTTATTTATGAGCTGGATTGTGCCACATATGCTCTGATCTGCATTCAGGTCACAATTACAGCAGGTCCAAACCAAAATAAAATAAAAATGTTAATTTGGATTTTTTTTTACAATAAAAATAAGAACATTTTCATGTGAAGTTTTTCCATTTTTGACCAGCTCTAGTCAAAATGCCTTGCAAATCTCCCCAGCACGTAGTTCATGCCTGCTGTGCAACCTTAAAAAAGGATGCAGTGAGCAGTCCTCTCTATGGTAATTAACTCCACTGGCTGGTGTGAAAGATGGAGAGCTATCGCCCCCCATCTCCTGTGTACCCCCTTTGAGGGGAGAGAGACAGAGAAAGAGCTAGTGCCTCAGGAAACTCTAGTCCCGGCACTCTCACGTACCATATGCACATTTAATTTTAGAACAATTATCTTTTATTATTAGTACTTCCATGAATTCAGTCATTTGCTCCCTACCACTTCCTTCCACTTCAGTCAAATGCACATACCAGCATGTGGACACATGGTGCATTAACAGCATGCTAGGCAGTTGCAACCATGCTGGCAATGCCTATATTCTCTAGTGTTGACAAAATCAAAGCAAAAACAATTAGAAACCCGTCAGCCTAGTTCACAGTCTGCACAAAATACACAATGCAACCTAATAGCAAGCAAAGAGTGAAAAGCAAATTAAGATTTTTTTAAAATTCATTTAATATGTTATTTGAGATTCATATTTTTTAAAATAGGATTTTATCCTGAGAACATCCTTTAATCATTATCTTTTTTTATTGCTACCTAGGGTTAAAACTAAGCTGTTTCAATTAGGAAGTCATACATTTAATAATCATGTTCACAGCCTTCTGTTTCAGCAGTAAGGGTGTTAGAGAACAAACCCTGACACTTGTAATAACTTTTTCCTTACTAACTCATACTCCAATATAAATCAGAAGCACAGCAAGCTTTGGATTCTTTATGCAAAGTGATGGTGCAGTGTAGGAAAAATCTGGCTGTCCACCAAACTCGACTGTCCAAAAGTTGGCCCATACAATTGAGAGATACTTTGGGCGGACTTCCACAGCATGAGTCCAGCGGAGCTGTGTCTACACTGCAAAGCGATAGGATTTGAATCCTGGCAGGACCTCTCCATCCCCATGGGGTCATGGGACCATGGGTTTGAGCCCTGGGTTGGTGCAATTTGTGTGTACAGGGAAGGGAGGCTTAGGCTTGAGCCTGAGTTTGAACTTTGAGCTTAAATTGTCGTGCAAACATACTTTAAAGGCCCCACACAGGCTACTTCAGCTATTGACTTGAAGCAGTCTCTATGGAATTCCTCCATGGATGCTCTGTTGCCTTCAGTAGGGAGTGTCTTTTCCCTTCCCTCTCACTCCACGTGCATCTTTTTTTTTTTTTTTTTTTTTGCGCAGAGTTCTAAGTTCTGGGTTTGTCCCTAATAAAGGTCATAGGGCTAATTTAACAGACCTGCCAAGTGTCACGCATCTGGTGAGAGAATGACATGCAGGCTGCCCCAATATCATTTCTGCAGCACACGATGGATATCACATACTCAGCTAGCAATCAGTTTTGGGCTGCAGTTCTGCCTGGTCACCAGCAGGGATTGATATGGCACCAGAGGAGTCCAGAGACCACCTGTGCCTTCCCTCTGGTGCTCTCCGCTCCCCCTGACTTTCCTGTCCACATGGAACAGCCAGGAGAAGGTGGTGGCATAGTGGCAGCATCAATGACCCAACACGGGGGGGGGGGGGGGAGGGAGAGGGGAGATGAGAGACTACTTGTGGAAGAAGTAGTTCAGCAGCGACCTGTGCTTCCCCTGCATCAGACTGCCCTAGTTATTGCTAATTCTCCCCCAAGCAGCTTCTAGATCTCCTCAAATCCTTGCCCAAATTTAGCGGGGCAAGGAGTCAAGGTCCTGCCTTCCCACACCAGCTTCTATCTCTCAGGAGAAACCCAGTACGGGAAATGTAGCCTCAAACACCCACTCACCACCACTAAATCCAGTGTTTTCAACGCTGATGTTTTGTGGTCATAGTCAAATTTAAGGAAATGTGCAAATTAGCTAATTAAGTAACTTGCATAATATGTGGCACATGGAGCTACATAAAACTTGGCTGTTATGATTAAATTAATTCTGCTCTACAACACAGGGCTCACATAAGCCCCCAGCAAGAATTTTTCAGGGCCTTTAAAAATAAATAAATAGAAAATCAGATGCCAGCTGGAGTGTTTATTTAGTTCAGCACTAGATCAGCAGCTTATAATGGCTAACTAAAAGAAAAATAAATAAAGAAGGAAGTTAAATACATCAGTCTAACCCTAAAGTAATCATTCTTGTGTCCAAATACTAGATCAGAGAAGGAGGATGTGGAAACATTTGTTCCCTGTCTCGTCAGTTCTTAACAGGAAGGGATCTCTCACTGATACAATCAATTGGAAATCTGGGAAGCACACTGTGCAAAATTAACAACATAGAAGTTGGTAAATGTTTCCACTCCCCTCATGTGAAAATAATGGTGTACTTCTTTGAGCTGTATTCCTTACACAATCTTCTTAATTTCCTGTCATACTGCTCAATTAAAGAAAAAACCTGTCTATATTTAAAGATACCTTCACCCATCATATTGCGACAACTCTTCCTTTCCTCCCCCCCTCCACAGCAGCACAGGACAGGAGCTGTTCTTAAAAATAACCACCTTGCTTCCTGTCTTGTCTGTTCTCAGAGCAGCTCAGTCTATAGTTTCCAAAGAAACTGATTAAGAGAAAATAATGTTACCGAAGCAGAGAAAGAGATAGGATTATCTTCTAAATCAAAGTGATAATCAAGCACTGTATAAATTTGGGGGAAGGATGGGGAGATTCTAGAGAAGAAGCTTAACATCGAACATTTAATTAAATGGGCCCAGATATTAAGCTCTTAGGAATCATTATGCGTTGGTTTACATTTTTTAATTTAAAACCTGTGATTGAGCAAACAAATAATGGAAACCCATAATTCTTGCAAAGAAAAATGGAAAAATGTTGTCAGTGGATTTTAAGTAGCAAGATAGAATTAGCAAGGTTGCTAATCTCAACACTGACATGAACAGAAGATGGTTGGCCAGGTTCCTGGTGCACAAGCATTGAGAGTTAGGAGAGAAAAAGGACCATGACAACAAGATTAATGGAAGCAGAGTGAGCCTCTGCTTGGCTATGGAACTCCCTCATGTGAATGCTAAGAATGATCACTAAAACTTGCTGTCTTCCTGACAAGATACAAGACCCTTATTTTTGGCATAGCTTTCCCACCATAGCAGCAGGGCGCTCAGGCACCATAGCGCTGAGTAGAGTAGAAATACCAAGAAAGAAGAGAGATAGGAGTTACCTACTGAACAGGTTTTGCAAGAGCGTTGCACTGCCCAAAATACGGTTTGAAACTGGATTTGAAAAGCAGCCTGCGAAAGAGGTGTGGCATGGGTTAAAGGATTGTAATACACAGATAGACATGAGACTGGCTGGGATAAGATACTAATCAAAATAAGGAACTTTGCTCACTCTGGAAGTCAGACAGGGCTGTTTATAGACATGCTGTAAGTAATGTTTTTAAATGCAAAGAATTTAACTGGTGAGTGTTATTTCTAGAATCAGACAAGTTTATTACTCTGCTTCATTTCAGTTTAGTTTGATTCTCTAATTTCTATTGTAAATAATCCTCCCTTTAAATTAATCGGGATATGAACAGTTGTTGGAGGGGGGGAAGAAAAATTGCTGATGAGAGGTGGGTGAGGAATAAAAAGGCACCAACTTGCACCGTCAGTCATAAATGTGGAAGCAGGGCTCACTACAAGAAGTGCTGTAGATACAGTGACTGCAACAAAAATGGAGCACACTGAAAGCTCAAAGACTAAAAGGTGATTGAGTTTAGATGCTGTTCAGTGACACCAATATTTTAGCATGTTTTACTCTCCAAATCTTAATTTACTCCAGGTACAATATTTAAATAAGAAATCAGGCTACTGACAGAAAAAGAGTTAGACGGTGATCCTCAAAAGTGGTTACTCTTACATTAAATGTTATGTCATTATTTGAGGAAGACATTCTGCAAGGAAGTGGTCTATCAATCTCTGCCTGCACCTTAGGCCTGGTATAAACTACGCATTTAAACCAATTTTAGCAGCATTAAAACCGATTTAACACTGTACCCATCCACACTACGAGGCCCTTTATATCAATATAAAGGGCTCTTTAAATTGGTTTCTGTACTCCTCCCCGACGAGAGGAGTAGCGCTAAAATCAGTATTACCATATCAGATTAGGGTTAGTGTGGCCGCAAATCGACAGTATTGGCCTCCGGGCGGTATCCCACAGTGCACCACTGTGACCACTCTGGACAGCACTCTCAGCTCGGATGCAGTGGCCAAGTAAACAGGAAAAGCCCGGCGAAATTCTGATTTTCATTTCATTTCATTGTCATAGACTGCACAAGTCCACATTCCTGACCAGCCTTTGTACTGGACAGGCAGTTTAGCTGTAGGCAAGTCTACAGCTTGTGACATGAAGGGGTAAATTGTTACTTGGTCCTTTGGGTTGATGAATTTGGGGTCGACGAAGGATTGGTGGATAGCTGACACTTAAGAATCATAGATTATTAAGGTTGGAAGGGACCTCAAGAGATCATCTAGTCCAACCCCCTGCTCAAAGCAGAGCCAATCCCCAAATGGCCCCCTCAAGGATTGAACTCACAACCCTGGGTTTAGCAGGCTAATGCTCAAACCACTTGTGCCCCTGTGTCTTTCCACGCAGTAACCTTCTTTCCGCCCACTCTCAAAATTTCCCTTCACTCAAAAGGGTACTTGAGAGGCATCTGGGCCTGGGGATCTTTTGGGTGTTGGTGGAATAATGAACTGCACTTGGTTGGCGTTCTTTGGGCAGTTGGCCTTGATATGTCCCAGTTCATTACACTTAAAGCCTCTTCCAGCTGACTGGTCACTGGGTCGAGGTGGGTTACTGGAGACTGGTGAGGTGGAAGAATAGGGCATCTGTGGCTTTCCTTGGGTTGTAGGTGGGGTCTTTGGCTGCCCTCGGTTGTAGGGTTTATTGTCGGTGTGCCCTCTGGGGTATTCGTTCCCCTTGACAGTAGCTTTCTTGCTTTCTGCCACTTCCATCTATCTGGCTCCAATCTCCCCCGCCTCGGTGAGATTTTTGGGTTTTCCATCTTGTATGTACCGTGTTATGTCCTCAGGAACACCATCCAAGAACAGCTCCATTTGTATGAGGAGGTGCAGTTCGTCCAAGGATTTAACATTGTTTCCTGATATCCAGGCCTCATAATTCTTTTCAACGTAGTAGGCGTGTTTGGGAAATGACACATCTGGTTTCCACTTTTGGGTTCTGAAACGCTGACAGGCATGATCCGGGGTTATCCCCATTCTGTATCTGGCCTTGGTTTGAAAAAGTTTATAGTCGTTTATTTTCTCCTTAGGCATTTCAGCTGCCATCTCTGCTAAAGGTCCACTGAGCCATGGCCTCAATTCTACCATGTACTGGTCTTCAGAGATGCTGTACCCAAGACAGGCTCTTTCAAAATTTTCGAAGAAGGCATCAGTGTCATCACCTGCCTTGTAGGTGGGAAATTTCTTGGGATGTGGAACCATAATTGGCGAAGGGTTGTTAGGATTGGCTGGAGTATGCTGCCCAGCCTGCGCTAACTCCAGTTCATGTTTTCTCTGTTTTTCCCTCTCTTCACTTTCTTTTTGTTGTTTTTCCATTTCTCGGCGGTAGGCTGCCTCTTCTTCTGCTTGTTTTATTTTGTGGGCCGCCTCTTCTTCTTGTAGTTTTCTTTTGTGGGCTGCCTCTTCCTTGGCTAGTTCTGCATTAATTAGTTCCATCCGTCTCCTATGTTCATTTTCTTTGTCCATGGCTTGTTGCTGCGCTCGCTCCTGTCTCAGGCTTTCCTTGAAACTCATGGTTCCTGCTTTCTTGTGCTGAGGCGCCCTCTGGTGTTTACTGCCTGAAATGCAGGTTCTCTGTTGCCTCCTGGGGTCTGCCTAGCAACAGTGCCTTTTTTTTTCCACCTCTTTTTTTTTCTAGCTCATCTTTTAAATGTAAAGTAAACCAGAAAAAACATTTTATTTGCATGTGTATTGTGCTGGGTACTTGACTCTCAATGGGAGTGCTATTGTCTAACAAAAGACCCTTTGTCAATCCTTAATGGTTCCTTGCTTAATATGCAAGCCAAAAACTGCGAGAGAGAGCAGAAAAAAAATTCTCTCTGGCTCTGTTTAAACCCACCCTTTCTCTCTGCATAAAAGCCCTAGCAGAGAAAAAGAAAATAATATTCCTACTGGCTTCTGGATTCTCTCTTTCCCACAACGCTGCACACCATGTCATAACATTTCTTCCCAGATCTGGACCTTAGTGTCCAAAATATGGGTGTTAGCATGAAAACCTCCAAGCTTAGTTACCAGCTTGGACCTGGTAATTGCTGCCACCAGCTAGGAATTATACAGTGCCTAGCTCACTGTGGTCTCCCCAAAACCTTCCCTGGGCGACCCCCAGACTCAGATGCCTTGAGTCTTACAACAAAGGGGAATAACCCCCTCCCCTTGTTTCCTTGTTACTTCCTCCCAGGCTCCCCTCCCTGGATGACCCTAGGAGATTCCCTGGTTCCAGTCCTGGAAACACAAGTACCGAGAGATCTAATCTCTCTTCCCCCTCACCCAGAGGGTATGCAAACTCAGGCTTAGTAAATCTAACACAAAGATTTTCCCCCTGACTTCTTCCTCCCACCAATTCCCTGGTGAGCTGCAGACTCAATTCCCTGGAGTGCCCACTAAAGAAAAACTCCAACAGGTCTTAAAAAGAAAGCTTTATATAAAAAGAAAGAAAAAGACATTAAAAATAGTCTCTGCATTAAGGTGACAATATACAGGGTCAATTGCTTAAAGGAAAAAAATGAATAAACAGCCTTATCCAAAAAGAATACAATTTAAAACATTCCAGCAACTACACACATGTAAATACAAAAGAAAACAATATAAACTTATTGTCTTACTATCCTTGTACTTACAACTTGGAAATAGAAGATTAGAAAGCCAGGAGATAGAAAGATCACTCTCAGAGATGAGAAAAGGAACAGACCAAGAAGAAATGACTCACACCCAAAACTTCCCTCCACCCAGATTTGAAAGAGTCTTGTTTCCTGATTGGTCCTCTGGTCAGGTGTTTCAGGTTACTGTTACCCCTTTACAGGTAAAAGAACATTAACCCTTAGCTATCTGTTTATGACATACCCAGCCTGGAGCTCTGATCAGCACGGGTGGCAATGCAGTCCCAAATCCAAAAAGAGCTCCAGCATGGACTGTACGGGAGATACTGGATCTGACCGCTGTATGGGGAGACAAATCTGTTCTATCAGAGCTCCGTTACAGAAAACGAAATGCCAAAGTGTTTGAAAAAAAAATCTACAGGCTACACAGTGCTGCGTGACAAGCGCAACGGGAAGCCAGAGACTCAAACGGACGCTCATGGAGGGAGGGGGTACTGAGGACTCCAGCTATCCCACAGTCCACAGCAGTCTCCGAAAAGTATTTGCATTCTTGGCTGAGCTCCCAATGCCTGTATGTTCAAACACATTGTCCGGCGTGGTTCAAGGAATAGCTAGTCAATTTACTCCCTCTCCCCCCCCACACATGAAAGAAAAGGGAAAAATCGTTTGACTTCTTTCAATGTCACCCTATGTCTACTGAATGCTGCTGGTAGACGCGATGCTGCAGCAGTGAAGAGCAGTATCCGCTCCTCTCCCCTCTCTGGTGGCAGACGGTGCAGTAGGACTGGTAACCGATCTTCTTATGAACCCGTGAGTGCTCCTGGCTGGCTTCAGGTGAGGCTGGCTGTGGGCGCCTGGGTGAAAATAGGAATGACTCCCAGTCATTCCCAGTAGATGGTACAGAACGGCTGGTAACCGTCTTCATCATAGCAACTGGGGGCTGAGCTTCAATCAGCCCCCTCCCTTTCATCTGAAAAGAAAATATTCTGTACTGCCTGGACTATCATAGCAGTGGGATGCAGGGCTCCTCTCCCTCACACTGCTTAATGTCCTGCCTGGACTATCATAGCACCGGGAGGCTGCCTCCCCCTCATTTTATCTCACTAAAAACTCAGTGTTTCTTATTCCTGCATTCTTTATTACTTCCTGACACAAATGGGGGGGACACTGCCACGGTAGCCCAGGAAGGTTGGGGGAAGGAGGGAAGCAACGGGTGGGGTTGTTGCAGGGGCACCCCCCGTGAATGGCATGTAGCTCATCATTTCTGCAGGATCTGACACAGAGCAGCTGTGCTCTCCGATACACTGCTTCTCTAGTACATTTGCCCCATATTCTAGGCAGGACTGACTATTTTTAGAAACCATAAAGGAGGGATTGACTCAAGGAGTCATTCCCAGCTTTGGTTTTGCGCCCCCGGCCGATCTCAGCCAGGGGCACCCATGATAGCAGCAGACAGCACAGAAGGACAGATAACCGTCATCTCATTGCCAAATTACACTGGCAACAGACGGTACAGAACGACTGGTAACCATCCCTGCTATCATGCAAAAGCAAATGAATGCCGCTGTGTAGTGCTGGAGTATCGCCTCTGTCCGCGGCATCCAGTACACATACGGTGACTGTAAAAAAAAAGCTGAACGGGCTCCATGGTTGCCGTGCTATGGCGTCTGCCAGGGCAATCCAGGGAAAAAGGGCATGAAATGATTGTCTGCTGTTGCTTTCCCGGAGAAAGGAATGACTGACGACATTTACCCAGAACCACCCACGACAATGATTTTTTCCCCATCAGCCACTGGGCTCTCAACCCAGAATTCTAAGGGGTGGTGGAGACTGCGGGTACTATGGGATAGCTATGGAATAGCTACCCACAGTGCAACACTCCAAAAAATCAACGCTAGCCTCGGACCATGGACGCACACCGCCGAATTAATGTGCTTAGTGTGGCCGCATGCACTCGACTTTATACAATCTGTTTTATAAAACCGGTTTATGTAAAATAGGAATAATCCCGTAGTGTAGACGTACCCTTAGAAATATTACACTCTGGCCTAGATTTGGATTATTCAGATTATTTGGCTCTCTCCATACTCACTGGCTGGTGCCAGCCTCCATATACGGTAACACGGTTTGGGGTTGGACATCACAAAACCCTTTGCTCCCGACTTTGTACTCAGGCCAAAACTCATTGCTGATTCTGTCTTTCCCAAAGTCTAAGTTCAGTCACTCTCCATGAGACCCACCAATGACTGATCCATTTAACAGTATCCAAGTTGTCCTAAAAGCGGATTTTGATGGCACAACAGGATGAGAGAAAAGAAATCATGAACTAAAAACACACACAAAACACAATCTTGTCAGACAGATTCTATGAAGCAGGTTCAAATATCCCATTTAAATGTATTGTTTCAGATACCTGAAAATCCTGTACAGAAAAGTCTTCAGTCTGACTCAGCAGCAACAAAATTGTATGTCTCTATTCCATCTCACTATGTCACATGTCCCTTCTGAACTCTTCCTACTTTTAGCTCCCTTTGGCTTGTCAGCTTAAGATAAATGATGCCTTTAAGAGAGTGCTGCCAGTGTAAATTATATATTTTGCCCAGGGCTTGAAGATTACACATTCCTACTGATCCTCTTATCTGATATGCATATTCTCTTTATCACCAGAACACTCTCTTAAGGTAACCTTTTTTATATTTACCTGCCCAATTTGAACCTATTTTAAAGCCGTCTTCACTAGGTTGGCGAGTCTGTACATGAAGATGCTCTTTTCCCTCTTGGTCTTGTGGACCCCTTTTCTTCCCAGCAGACATTCTTCCTGGAATAGCATCTCATGGTTGAGGAAGTTGAATCACTCCCACAGATACCATCTGTGCAGCCATGCATTCACCTCCAGGATGAGCACATCCCTGCCTGGGCCCTGATCCTCAGCTGGGGGCCTGGATGAGAACACAATTTGCACCCCAACCCCTTCACCCTTGCACTCAGAGGCCATAGTCACTGCCAATCTGCTCAGGGTCAGACCTAGCAGTACCATTAGTGCCCATGGGGGTGAGCAGCATGGGGTAGTGATCATAGGGATGGACGAGCCATGGCAACCTCTCTGTAATATCTTGTATGCAGGCTCCAGGCATGCAGTGCACTACCTGGGACATCACATCAGGTTAGCAGATAGATGCCTCCATTCTCCTCAGAAGGAGTCACTGACCACCAGCACTCTGTCTCCTTCCCTTGGGTGCAGCAGCCATCAGCCTCGCAGTCATGGGGGCAAATAGCTCCTCCTCCTCAGCTAACAGGCCCGCTCCTCACCACCCGTTGCCACTGCGGCATACAGTTCTTCGCCTTGATGGACAGGGGACCTGGGTGTGGGGTGGAGAACTCTCCACTGTTTGAGGTGACCAGCAGCTCTTTTCCTCCTTGCAAAGCAGACAGTTCTCCTTCCTCCTCTGATGCTGCTGTAGTTATCTATAGTCAGCTAGTATCCTCCATCCTGCATGTCTCCATGTGTCCTGTTGATGAAGTCCTGGCACTCCCAGATGCCACACGGACGAGCCACCTCTTCCTGCAGCTCTCTTGCCTGCTTCCACCAACAGACACTCTTCTCACACTTGGTGGTTGCCCCTGCTTGGCTTTCATTGACAGGGATATGCAGGCCACATTCCCAGCGAGTCAAGACCAGGCCTCCGTGGAAGCCTCCAGGGTCAGGATGCTTGGCAAGGCACCCCCACAGGTGCAAGCAACTCTTATGGCATGTAACACTGTGAGCTGAAGGTCTAAATTTCAGCTTGGATAAATGTACACACACAGAGTTTGACAGAGTTAACTTGCTAAAAAGAGACAACTGCTGCAGTGCACACAGCTGGATGGGATAGCCGCCTGAGCGCGTACCTAGGGTCCTGGGTGGGACTGTACTTGGGGTGGCTAACCAATCCTGCCACCTGCACTGCTGCAGCTACGCTGATAATTTTACCATGTTACCTCAACCAAAGCTAGCATGCATATGTCTACCCTGGCTCGAAATTACACCTCCAGCTCGAAGTGTAGACGTTCCCTTAGCTTATTCCACAAAAAGGATCACCAAAATCTGTAAAATTTTACAACTCTCTCACCCTCTGGGACATGATGCCATTAACACTATATTTTCACTTACCCCTCATTAAAAAACACATCACTGCTGACAATCCCCAGGGAAAGAAGACCCCTGTGCCCTACTACTGACAACCTACACAACACAGTGCTGAAATAAGGCATACTAGCTCTCTCAAGATACACTTCCACCTCTTTCCTTTGATCACACAAAGGGGTCAGACAGAGGGCCTCACATTCCCCATCCCCCAGACTGCTTCATAGCACAGTTACAGCTCTTCCAAGCTGCTCCAGCTAGCTAATCCCTCCACCATTCCATACATTTGAACTTACTATGGTGAATGTAGCTGGAGTGGATGCAGATAAATTCCCGGTGACTACTTCCAGCTCTGGGGGCAGAGTTACAGTTACATGGGTATGCACCATAACTTTAGATTTCCAGGTTTACAGAAGTTTGAATTTTACTGAACTTGACTTCCTGAAAGGGTATGAAACACCACTGTGCAACCTTGACTCTGTAGTAATGAAGTTTGTTAGTGAATAGAGGGTGGTAGTGGAAGTCATGTGAGTGGCTGACTTTACTCAAGCAGCACAATGAAAAAAATTGGAGGTGGCCAACAGAGCCCTTCGAGAAGGCTACAATAAATCAGTCTTAAGGAAAAAAAAAAAAAAAATAGAGGATGAAAAAAATAAATCAAAGCTTGGTTTAAATAGTACAACAGCTGAAGTAAAGTTACCTAGAAATGCAATCTCATGGAAGAGAAAAGAGGATGCAAAAGTTTTTGCTAAGACTGTTCCTAGATACTACAGTGGTTGCCACTTTAGAAATGGAATGGGGGGGGTAGAGAGAGCACACGTGCGTGCACACAAGTACAGCTAAATCATATAACCATTAAGGTGTCATTCTAAGTAAAGTATCACCCCATTTTGAGATAAAGATATATATATATTTGCATAAATAATTAGCAACACAAGTCAGTGCCTGCCTCAGTGAGAGAAACTAGGGCTTGTAGTCTTGTGGGTTAGGGTGCACACAGCTGGAGCCTTGGGAGATGTGCTTGTCAATGTGTGCAGGCTGCCCATGCCCAGCCTGCAGACTCAAAAGTTCAAGAAGAAAAACCTCCCATACAAGTCACAAGTCTGTTACCTATATTGGTAAACATTGGGCATCACTGATGTAAGGTACACTTTATAGCTGGTCATACCCTAGACAAAGTACAGCCACAACTGAGAGGGAAAGAAACATTTTTAGTATAGGAATTATTCAAGCTAACACTTTTGTTACTGCATAGCATCTTATGTTATTAGATGACTAGTACACAAAAATAAGTCACAGGCTTTTTGTTTTTATCAAAACCCCCCACTAAATCAAGAGAGGCAATAAAAAAAATACCTGTGAATTTGGGAACACTCAATTTTTCCAAACAGAGAAACGATAAAGGTATGTAGTGGACTCAGGCATGTGAAAAGCAATCCAAGTAGAAAACAATGGGTATAGTGACATTCTCTTATAATGTAATGTTTTGTGCTCATCTTATTAAACTACCTTTCCCTTAAACTAGCACTCCTTCTAGTCAATACAATTGATGCAGCTCATCTGTATATTTCAAATTTGGTATTTAATCTCTTCATTGGAAAACGCTGTCAGCCATCTTGAAAATTATCTCCTACTATCAGATTAAAAGTGAAAAGGACAATATGCAATAATGAAAAATACTATATTCATTCCTTGGGAATGAGAGTGTTATTTATCCCAAGAAAATAAATCCTCTAAATTTCAATATTTGCAAGGAATGATACTTTGAAATTTCTGTATCAAGAACCCACCAGTATACTTTGGATGACAAGGAGATGCAAAACTTGCAACATCCGTCAACTGCCTAAGAATAACTAGCAAAAAAAATATTTTCAAAAGATGTAAAAAAATATTTCCCTGCTCTTTCAAGATATCCATTACATCTGTTATGAAGAGGTGTATGCTGCAGATTCTATAATATGTTCACATTTCTGCATAAACAATTGCCCATGAAAGGTCTCCTAGACCTCAAGTCAACCACAGATCAAAACATTATATGCTGCTACTCAGTTCTAAATATTTAAATTCAGATACCTTTAAAAACTAAGCAATTGTCAGAAATCATACTAATCTTTTTATAACCCTAAAACCATGTACAGATATTTGCTGCAGGTTTTATTCCTATTCAGATGCACCACTGAATTTGCTAAAACTAATGGAGTCATGGCTTCATCCTCCTGGAAGTGCAATTTAGAACTACCTAAAATAGAGGTTGCCAGGCCTTAGATTTTCGTTTCACATATTAGCTTTCTAAAGCCTGCTTTACAGCTCCCACCACTCTGTGGCTGCAGCTTGGTCTGAACTGCAAAAGACTCAAGATGGGTTTATACTATTTGACTGTGCTAGCAGTTATCTAAGAATAGGAACCTATTCAACAGGATCTTTCTAAACCTGGCTTCATTAATTTCCAATAACTAAAACCTTTTTAAACACAATGAAATGTTACTAAAAATAATGAGTGTCAATGTAAACACAAGTTAGTCATATGAATAACTCAAACATTTTCTCTCTCATTAACACAGCTGAACATAAAGCTATGCAAGTCACAGAGATTTACTAAAAAACGTATAAATTCATTGACAGCATCAACAAAACATTTCAGACCAGCAGTTCCTCCTACCAGTGCACCGGGAAACCGCATTTAATCTCTGCACCATTTCTTCTAGGGCCATTTCTTCAGTTCTCAGCAAACATATTCTCTGGTAAAACAAAAGAGATCCACAGCAAACATGTTTCCCCCTGCTCCAGAAATTTAAAAAAAAGAAGGAAAAAAGAACAACCCTGCACTACAGCAGTGCTTCACAGCCCTGCATTTCAATTACTCCACACAGATCCCCTATCAGCACAAAAGGAGATCTGAGTGCACACTCTCCTCCCACTACCCCTTGCAATGCATAGGCTTGGCGGATGCTGCTCGAAGCCAGAGCCATGAATGTTAATTACCTCAGGATCACTTAAAACTTCTCTCTTCTGTGCACTGGTTTATCTGCAGCATCGCTATTAAACGTCAAAATTCATGTGAAGCACTGATGAGACAGTAGCATAAATCTCTACATCAGACTGAAGCAAGCACTGGGAAGAACTGCAGTGAAGCAACAGCACATTGGAAACAGCAAGCTTAAACAATTCAGCAAACCTGAACAAAGCAGTAACCTCTTTCTTCAGTGAGCATTACTCTTCATTTTACCCTCTTGCCAATTCAACTGCTACAGAGGAAAATTCACTCATTGCAGATAGAAGGGCAATAAAATTTTACTAGCCTCCACAATATATTTACATTCTTCTAGTTATAGTTAAAACGTTACTTTTTGCATTTGTGCCCGACCTCCTCTGTGTTTGCTTTAAAAATCCCCAATATTAGAACCAATTTTCAAGATAGTTTGGATGAGCTTAGCTCTTAAAATCCTGTCTGGTAACAGCCCATTTATCTTCTACACCTCTATTTTCAGGAATCCAAAATGTCTGACTTTATGGCACTGGATTCCTAGACATTAGAGATGGACAAGATCTAAGTCACCTAGTCCATTATGCTACCTCCATATGGTTGTTCCCTGAAGTTCATTTTCCATGCATGTATCCAGTCTTCTTTTTAAAGTCACAAGCAATGACTTCCACTACTTCCCTTGGGAGACTATTCCACGGGTTAAGAAATCTCATTGTCTGAATGCTTGCTTTTGCTGATATTCAGCTAAATTCTCTCCTTACTTTCATCCTATTAATTGCAATTATACTGCTTTGTGCCATCTCAAGCATTTGATGCTTTTCTTTAGCGCCTCTCTAATCAAGTTACTTATTTACCACAGGAAGACGAAAGCAGTCAACATGTATTCAGTCATGAAGTAACTGAACCCTAATAAATGGATAATGGGTAGCTATAAGGGGCTACAGTAAGGTTGTTTTTGGAATGTGCAGCACAGTATTTCACACATGTACATTTAAGAGATTGCTGACCTAAAGGTGCATTTTGAATATTTACCAGCCTTTTCTTAACTGTTCATTTCCAACCAAGTACTTTTTCCACTCCTCAACTGTACATTCCTCAGTATATGCGCACACACAGTAGCAACTTTAACTCTTACTCATATTTTTCAGTCTATTGCCTTTTATAAATTATTATTATTAAAAACTACTGGCCCAGTGTAGAACTTAAAATCTTCATGGAGTTCCTGGCTTGATCTCTCTCTCTCCCCCCCCAGTCCTGGGCCCTTCAGCTCCTATTGCCTTTTCACTGCTCTGTGACACGTTGGAATTGGTTTGCAAGGCTCATTTCTCCTTGCCCTGAATAAGCATTATAAAGTCCTGGAGTTCTGTAAGATACCTGTCAGTGTGCCAAATCCTGCTCCTGCTCAAGAGGGCCTCTTTGTGGCTGCATGGGGTATAAATACCTCTCCGCTCTTCTGGTCAACAGGAAGGGCGATGCAGGGACCTGTCCATCCCCATAAACTTTGCATTTTCTCCTCACCTGCTGTCAGGGAGCCCTAAAGGGACAATGCCTCTTTTCTTTCAGCAAGCCGACAAAGATCAACTTGCATAAAGGGTGCAGTAGATATATTTTTCTCCACTTCTCCTTGCTCTGCATATAAAGCCCTACGGATACTTAAGATACCTGTCAGTGTGCCAAATTATAACCAAATTTCATAAATATTTTAAAAACAACAGTTAACGTATGTCCTAGATTTTAATGTTATTTAAAATATGCAAATTTTGAAGTTTTACAATCAAGCTTATTTCTTTAAAGGGTAGAGGGACCTAAAACTTTAGATACTTTAAAAAGTCTTATTTTCAAAGATTAACTACAAGCAGATGACAATAATTACAAAAGGAGATGTAGCTGTGTGGAAAATTTGAAGGATAGTAATAAGCAACTTTTGAGCTACAGACAATAATAAGACAATGACATCTCAAAATTTTGTTTATATACTTATATTTTCCTGACAGAGAAAACATATATATTTCATTTCAAGTTACAGTATACTGTACTGGTTTTACAATAAAACTTCTGTATTACCCTAGTCTCTCTTATCTTTGATCTATTTTAGAAATGATAGCTAAATCTGTAAGAAATCGTCCCCAATTCTGATTACGAGATTAGCCTGTTGTCTTCTAAACCACAATTTTCATTTATTTATTTATTTTTATTTTTGCAGAGAATTTCTCTTTAGCAGTTGGAGCAAATCTGGCATTTTTCAGTCAAAAACAATGTTGCTAACCAAAGCAATTGGGCTGGGGAGGGAATAGCTAAACTAATGCTTATAATATAACATGGTTTCAACCTTAACTATAAAAAGACTAGATTGAATTCCACTATACACAATCTATTAAAAAAATATCGAGCATATGCAGCTACTATTTTACTTTATAAAATATAAGAATGAGACAGTACATTCTTAGTGCACCAACAACTCCTAACATAAGAACAGCCATACTGGGTCAGACCAATGGCCCTTCCAGCCTAGTATCCTGTCTTTCGACAGTGTACAATGCCAGGTGCTTCTGTTCATTCTTTCTGAACAGGCAAGTGACCCATCCCACCTGTTGTCTGCTCCCAGCTTCTGGCAGCTTCTCTCAAACTAATAGGAGTTTGGGTTGCACAAGGAATGCAAAATAAGGCCCTTAGCGTGTGTCAAGTCAACATTACAATTTATATTACACAGCAAGTTTTTCAGGCTACAAACACCTATTTTAGGTGTCCTTATGGTGAAATCTACTCAACTGAAATGGTCTCCCAAGGAAAACGATAGATGCCTGATCACCTGAAATTTTTAAAACTGGGGCAAAAGTGCTGGAGAATATACTAAAGGGAGCAATTCTGCACTGGTAATGAGAAATGCTAGATTATCTACTAGCACTTTCTCCCAGTTTTTCCTGATACATTTCAGCTGAAGTTTGCTTTGTAATAATAGGCTGGGCTTTACCAGACCTATTTTGCTTGCTATAGCATTCACACATGCCTGCAGTTTAAAGAAAGTCTACATAGGTGTATTGGTTCTTGAAGAAAAAGCAGGTGACTGTCATACCACATTTTTTTTTAAACTAATACATCATGCTTAATGCATTTCTCTCAGCTGGGTATCAACTTTTAGGATGGATGTATATAAAAATAATATAAAAAATAATTTCCATATTTTTTCCACTGAAATCAGTCCTGCTTTTATTGACATCAATGGGAGTTTTGCTTTTCATCGGGCCAGGACCAGCTCCATTGTACTAGTCTGGTTCCTAGACATACTTTGACACACAGCACCTTGGGAGTAGTTACTTCACCTCTCTATGCCTTAGTTTACTCATCTAGGAAAGGCAAATGATACCTTCTTTTTATAAAGTCTGAGATCTATGGATCAAAAGTGCTATGCAGGAGCAAAATATTATTAGATTCTAATATTTGCATATGTAAAAACATGAAATATTAAATATAAGACCTTTATTAAAGTGGTAAAGATCTGGCTTAACTATACATAGAGTAAGAACACCCCAGAATTAAAGCTGTTACTGCATCCTCCTTGAACTCGACTGCCTAGATGTTGCCATTCATGTGATCCTCTATAAAAAGTAAAAAGTAGAACGGTGACCTGATCATTCTCACAAGAGTGAGAATGTCCAGCTTTTTTGCTGTATCTCAAAACATTCATGTTATTTTAACTACTTTTTTTAAAAAATGGTTCTCAAATTTCTGCTTCTAAAATAAGTAAAGAATAAACATTCATTTTTGTAAAGTGGTTTATTTTATTTAGCACAAAGTGCTAAATAAATTTAATTTCTATAATACCATGTAGCTGGCAAGAAGAAAATCGGCCTTTCCAGGAAAATACATGGACCCCTGTGTTGACAAATCAGTTAATACAACAAAGGTAAGTAGGGCATGGAGTAATAAAATGAATTGAGAAGAGATATCCCTCAATGTATCAGGTCTTTCTCAGCAGTCATATGGATTTTTTTCCTTATTTAGATATTAAATTTATTCAAAGTTTAACAGCGTATAGAAATTCCAAGTTCAATAGGCCTACAACATCTCAATTTGTTATGTATGCTTTGGGTTTCTTTATTTAAGCAGATTAACTTTATTCCCTTTATCAAGTTTTTGTAGCAAGATTTTATATTATAAATACTGTGTGTATAAAGGTTGCTGTACGACAGATATTTCATATATCTGACATCCATTTAAGAATGTACCCTGGCAAGGGGAAAAAGATCGATAGTAATAGTATGATTCTGTAACAGTTCTATTTCTGAGTTTATTGGGTCATGAGTTAGAGCACACAACACACACGCAGCTTGTCTGTTAACATCTAAAGTTTGTTTTGAAACAGGATGTGCCATGGAACACCATGTCCAAGAAATTCTCTGAGGATTTCCAGATTTCAGGAGATCAGATGGACTTGTTGACTCCTTCCAGTAAAATACAAAGGAATAAGAAATCGTAGTTTGTACTGAACAGCGAAGGCCACCTAGAGATTACGCCATTTCCTGGGAAGCAAGAAATGCAAGATACACGTACACAATTTCATAATCATTTACAGGAGCAGAGCATGCTGTTTCAGCAGTGGCTCTCTCTTATGTTGTCTGCCCTCAGCTTAACAAAAGTTATTTTAGCTCTCCGCAGAGTCAGTAAACATAATGGGCCCGATTCTCCACTACTGCCATGCATCTTGTGAAATTGTTTCCACTTGTGCAAAATGAGTAGAGAACATTGAGTAAAAATGCTACTAAATCATTCTTCAGCGGGTCTCATTGAATAACAAAATATGGAGTCTGTGTAGGAAATCTTAATGAGCAGTTCTACTCTGAAAAGTGGCATTGTGGGATTCCACATTCTCAATTATTTCAGATCAAATGTATTGTTTTCAAGTTTAAAAATTATTTAAAAAAAACAGACTGCCTTGCAAACTCAGCCCAGGCTATGAGAGCTTAGCTGGATCCTTTCCAATCTATGCATCATCACTAGTAAGAAAGGTTCAACAACTCCTGCGCAAGACTATTACAGTAAGGGGATTCATATCAAACTGCTGTGCTACACAAGAAAATGCCAGTTACGTGAAATATGCTGCAGTATATGCCCTTCATTCTCTGTTAGCTGATAAGTGTGGATAGAAAACATTGTTATCTAGTCTACATTCCCATTTCCTACACTCTCAGGGAAAACAACAAAATAAACAAACAAGGAATAAAAAAAAATATTCCTGATCTTAATGAGATCCGCCATCATAGAGGGCTACATCTGATCCAATTTCTGCAGGTTTACATGGACTTTTCTTAAAGCTATGTTGAGTTTCAAAGCAGCAAGAGAATTAGTTTTTCCTATCACTGCTCTTTTCTATACCTACTTTTATTTTTAAACATAGATTCGGCATCCATTATAATGCAGTTTTATTCCTTAGAGCTGAACATGGGCTGAGGGGAAAAAAACAATTTAGTTCAGTTAAACTAGTTTTCCATCTGGCTCTGCACTGGCTTACTCAAGAAGCAGCACAATAGCTTGCATAGTTTATAGAAATTGAGTAGTATTGGTACTTCTTGAAGAGCCCTGTCAACCATAGATTAGAGTTATCAACTTTTCTTTAGTACTGTTCTTTCCTGTTACACTCTGACACTATTTAATTCAATTTGTAATTCTAGCTTTGCTTATACATGTATGTAGATCATGTGCAAATGCAGGAGTGTTACCACCTCCTAATTTTCACATGGTTCTAGGCAATGAGTGATATCTTGTCCTTTGAGAAGTTACATCTGTTTCAGATCAAAGACTCTTGCACAACCAGGAATCCCTGAAGTTTTCTACTAGTAAGAAGCCTTCACCTGAATTCAGGGAGAACATGGAAAATCTGTAAAATGTTTGGCAACCATTATGTACATCAGAACATCTATAGCTGTATTATATGGATCCCTCAAGGTTTTACACTTCAACCTTTATTTGAAAAGCACATCATCTTGGTCACTTGGCAGATACTGGTTTTTCGGGAGACCACTGAAGAAAAGACGGTTACTCACCTTTGGAACTGTTGTTCTTCGAGATGTGTTGCTCATATCCATTCCAGTTAGGTGTGTACGCGCCGCGTGCACGTTCGGAGAAACTTTTACCCTAGCAACCCAGGCAGGTCGGCTGGACGGCCCCTGGAGTGGCTCCGCTATGGCGCCCCATATATATCCCAGCCGACCCGGCCACACTTCAGTTCCTTCTTGCCGGCTACTCCGACAGTGGGGAAGGAGGGTGGGTTTGGAATGGATATGAGCAACACATCTCGAAGAACAACAGTTACAAAGGTGAGTAACCGTCGTCTTCTTCGAGTGATTGCTCATATCCATTCCAGTTAGGGGATTCCCAAGCCTTACCTAGGCGGAGGGGTCGGCGTGAGATGTGGCAGTATTTAAAACTGCTACGCCAAAGGCCGCATCATCTCTTGATTGACGGACTAGTGCACAGTGTGCGGTGAATGTGTGGACCGATGACCAGGTCGCTGCACGGCATATCTCCTGGATAGGCACGTGCGCCAGGAAGGCCACCACCGACGCCTGAGCTCTCGTTGAATGTGCCATGAGGTGGCCAAAGGGGACACGAGCTAGATCGTAGCATGTGCGAATGCATGCAGTCACCCAGGAGGAAATCCTCTGGGAGGAGATCGGTAGGCCTCTCATCCGTTCTGCGACCACCACAAACAGCTGAGGAGACTTCCGGAACGGCTTTGTTCGCTCAATGTAGAAGGCAAGCGCTCTGCGTACGTCTAAGGAATGTAGCTGCTGGTCCCTCCGAGAGGAGTGGAGCTTCAGGAAGAAGACCGGGAGGAAGATGTCCTGGTTAGTGTGGAAGGCAGACACAACCTTAGGGAGGAACGCCGAGTGGGGTCGCAGGTGTACTTTGTCCTTATGGAAGACAGTGTAGGGTGGGTCCACTGTGAGAGCTCTCAGCTCGGAGACCCGCCTGGCCAATGTAATGGCCACCAAGAAGGCTGTCTTCCATGACAGGTACGTGAGCGAGCAAGTCGCCAGTGGTTCAAATGGTGGAAGCGTGAGCCTGTTTAGGACCAAGTTAAGGTCCCAGGTGGGAGAAGGGCGGCGTGGGGGGGGGGGTAGAGACGCTCCAGGCCTTTAACAAATCTAGCGACTAGGGGGTGGGAGAATACGGAGTGGCCACCCTCTCCTGGTCGAAAGGCGGATATGGCCGCTAAGTGCGCCTTTAAGGAGGATGTCGCCAGGCCCTGCTGCTTAAGGTACCAGAGATAGTCTAGGACCGTGAGAATCGGGGCCTGCGTAGGGTTCACCCCGAGTAGCACACCAGCAAGAGAAGCGTTTCCACTTGGCCTTGTACGTTGAGCAAGTGGAAGGCTTCCTGCTGTTAAGGAGGATATGTTGGACCGGTGCAGAGCAGCTGAGCTCCGCCGCGTTCAGCCATGCAGGAGCCACACCGTGAGGTGGAGGGCTCGTAGGTCCGGGTGACGGAGCCTGCCATGATCCTGAGTGATCAGGTCTGGGTGGACAGGGAGGGGGATTGGAGGGTCCACAGACAGGTCCAGCAATGCAGTGAACCAGTGCTGTCTGGGCCACGCAGGTGCGATCAGGATTAGATGTGCTTTGTCCCTGCGTAGTTTCAATAGGACCTTGTGCACCAGAGGGAATGGAGGGCAGGCATACAATAGGTGGTGGGTCCATGGCAGGAGGAATGCGTCCGTGATCGACCCGGGAGAGAGACCTTGAAAGGAGCAAAAAACTCTTGGCACTTCCTGTTGGACTTGGTCGCGAAGAGGTCTATGCGGGGAAATCCCCACCTCTGGAAGATGGAATGGATGACATCCGGTCTGATTGACCATTCGTGGCATAGGAAGGATCGGCTGTGTCTGTCTACCAGTGTGTTCCTGATTCCTGGGAGGAAGGATGCCACCAGATCTATCGATTGGGCTATGCAGAAGTCCCAGAGTCGAATGGCTTCCTGACATAGGGGAGACGAACGGGTTCCCCCGTTTGTTGATGTAGTACATGGCCGTTGCGTTGTCCGTGAGTACGGAAACACAACGGCCGTGCAGACGTCGGTGAAATGCCTGGCAGGCGAGGCGGACTGCCCTCAACTCCCGGACGTTTATGTGGAGTGACAGCTCTTGGGACGACCAGAGGCCCTGGGTACGTAGGTGCCCTAGGTGGGCTCCCCACCCCAGGGATGATGCATCAGTTGTTCGAGTCATCGACGGTGGCTCTGGATGGAACGGCATCCCCATGCACACTAGGGATGGGGTCAGCCACCAGTCGAGGGAGCGGAGAGGGTCTGAGGGGACTGTCACCAATACATCTAGGTGGTCCCTGCCCGGGCGGAATACGGAATGAAGCCACGTTTGGAAGAGCCTCATCGGAGCCTGGCATACTTCGTTACGTAAGTACATGCGGCCATATGCCCCAGTAGTGTGAGGCAGGTGCGAGCTGAAGTGACTGTGGAGGCCTGCAAGTTCCGTATGAGCAAGGCGATAGTCTGGAAGCGGGGCTGAGGTAAGTAAGCCCTGGCTTGAGTAGAGTCCAGGTTCGCGCCTATGAAGTCCAACCTCTGTGTGGGGACCAGGTTGGACTTCTCGGCATTGAGAAGCAGGCCTAGCTGGGAGAAGAGGTCCATAACCACCTCGACATGTTGCTGCACCTGCGACTGGGAGGACCCCTTTAGGAGCCAGTCATCGAGGTACGGAAACACGTGGATTTTCCGCCGGAGATGAGCGGCCACAACGGCCATGCACTTGGTAAACACCCTCGGGGCCGTGGAGAGGCCAAAGGGTAGGACTGCGAATTGTAAGTGCTGATGTTTGACCGTAAAACGAAGGTACGTCCTGTGCGGTGGAAAGATGGCAATATGGAAGTAGGCGTCCTTCATGTCGAGGGCAGCATACCAGTCTCCAGGGATGGGATAATGGTTCCCAGGAAGATCATGCGGAACTTCAGCTTAAGCATCCATTTGTTGAGGCCCCACAGGTCTAGGATGGGTCTGAGACCTCCCTTGGATTTGGGGATCAGAACCCCTTGCCTCTCTCGTCTAGAGGTACCACCTCTATAGCTCCTGCTGTGAGGAGAGAACGAACCTCCTGCAGGAGGGTTTGCTCATGAGAGGGGTCCCTGAAGGGGAACTGGGAAGGGGGGGAGGAAGCAAATTGCAGGTGGTATCCTTGCTTCACCGTGCGTAGCACCCAGTGGTCTGAAGTTAAGCGGGACCACGCCGGGATGAAGTGGGAGAGGCGGTTGGAGAAGGTAGGGGAAGGATCCTGTCTTGAGGCTGGTACGCCGTCCCCGGGCGCACCTTCAAAAGCTGGACTTGGAGCCCGGTGGTGCCTTGGAGGGCCCTTGGTTTTGGCCTCCCTGGGAGCTGGATTGGCGTCTGCGGCCCCCCCGGCCACGCCGTCTACTGAAGTCCTGCCTCTGGCGGGGTGGGAAGTATGTGCATCTTGCTTGGGGCCTGAAGGGTCTACGCTGGGTGGAAGGTGTATGCATCCCCAGCGAGCGTATGATGACTCTATTGTCCTTAAGGTTTTGCAGTTTGGAGTCCGTTTTGTCCAAAGAACAAACCCTTCCCGTCAAAGGGCAAGTCCTGGACAGTATATTGTAGTTATAGTTAATTGGGGTGTGTGTGTGTGTGTGTGTATATGTATATGTGTGTGTGTATATATATATATATATATATATATATATATATATATATATATATATATATATATATATATATATATATATATGTGTGTGTGTGTATATATATATGTATATATATATAATATATATATATAATATAATCATAATCAATTATTTAGTCAGTTAGTGTTAATAGTGTAGTTACTAGTTGCAGTTTGAGGGGATCGGGGACCCCCCCTTCCCCGCACCGGGAACCAGAGCTCATGCCCGGCTCCTTGGGTTTCAAGCAGTGCTCGACTTGTCACAAGCCGATGCCAGTTGGAGACCCCCATGACTCCTGCTTGAAGTGCCTCGGGGAGTCGCACTTATCGGCTAAGTGCTCGATCTGCAAGTCTTTCAAGCCGAGAACCAAGAAGGAGCGAGACATTAGATTAAGACAACTCCTTATGGAAGCGGCCCTGACATCTCCACCCTCGGCACCGAGCATAAGTCAGCCGGTAAGCAAGGGCACCGCCACGGCACCGAGCGCTGCCAACAAGGACTTCGACATCAAAGACGCAAACCATCCCGCCAGCAGCTGCCTTGCAGTCAGAGCCTGTGCCAAAGACGGACCGCCCGGCACAGATACCTGCCACAGCACCGTCTAAGCCGGTACCGTTGACTCCGACCCCACGAGGGCTGTTGAGTCCGGCACCTGGCGGCTCCCCGGTGCCCACCGCAGTAGAGCCTGCTTCACTATCTACCCCGGAAATGTTTGCCGCAGCGAGGGATCTGATCGCGATCACCGATGCGCCACCGCCCTTACTCCCGGCACCGCCGGTGCGGGTACTACACTCATTGGGCAAACCGACCCTGACCAGACCAGCTTCGGTCAGCATAGCAGATCGGCACCGCTCCAGATCGCGGTCCCGCGGACGCTCTGCATCGAGGCGTCGCTCATACTCTCGACGGCGATCTCAGTCCCGGCACCGGTCAGGTTCCCGGCTCCGATCACCTCGGTACCGCTCACGCTCCCGGCACTGGTCAGGCTCCCGGCACCGGTCGACATCTCGAGCGTCAACCCGGTACTCGCGGTACCGCTCCAGCTCACGGCACCGCGGTGGGTGCTGCACCTGCAGGAGCAGATCGAGACAGAGGGACTTGAGATCTCGGTCGACCTCCCGGCACCGAGCTGGTTGCAGGTCCCGATCTCGCTCTAGACATCGTCACCAATACTGACACCGGTCACCACAACCCAGAGGTATAAGGTCTGTCGGAACCTTGGCTCCAGCTTTCGCTGCTCCACCATGGCCGTCTAGAGGCACGTCGGCATCCTCCCAGGCGGGTAGCTACTACGAACGGGACCAGGATCCCGAAGTACTGCTGGGAGTGTTCCAGGACCCCCGCCCGCAGGACGTGGGTTCCCAACAGTGGGGTTTTTGGACAACCTGGGCATATCATCAGACCCAGGGTGGCCCCGTGCCCCAGACCCGTTCTGCCACCTCAGAACATCGGGTACCAGAGGCCACTGTTTCCCGCCCCCCCGTGGTTGAGTCGGACAAACAGTCGCCACCAGACTCCTTGGGTCAACTGGAGCAGGAACCAGTCCAGGAGCAGGAGACCGCACAGGATGCCCTCATCCCCGGAGTATCCTCCTCCTCGCCACATGAGGCTGTGGCTGGATCTTCAGCATCAGGGCCTCCACCGATAGACCTCAGAACCCACCAAGACCTCCTCCGTAGAGTGGCCCTTAACATCAACCTACCTGTGGAGGAGGTCCCAGAGGTTGAGGACCCGGTAGTGAGCATCCTCTCTGCGGACGCACCTACCCAAGTAGCCCTCCCATCCATCAAGACTATCCAGTCCACCGCTGATAACCTTTGGCAATCGCCAGCCTCCATCCCGCCGACAGCTAAGGGAGTGGAAAGGAAGTACATGGTACCCTCTCGGGGGTACGAGTACTTATACGTCCTCCCTCCTCCCTAGTTGTCCAGTCTGTCAACGACAGGGAACGGCACGGCCAACAGGCACCGGCCCCCAAAGCCAAGGAAGCTATTCGAATGGACATCATGGGTCTCAAGGTGTACTCAGCTGGGGCCTTGCAACTCCATGTGGCCAACCAACAGGCCCTATTGGGCCGTTATAACTATAATATATGGGCAGAGGTGGGTAAGTTCTCTGAGCTTCTACCCCAGGACTCACGCCCGGAATTTAACGCGTTCCTGGAAGAGGGTAAGAAGGTGGCCAGGGCCTCTCTACAGGCCTCCCTCGACGTGGCAGACTCAGCAGCCAGAATCTTGGCCTCGGGAATCACCATGAGGCGCATTTCCTGGCTTCAGGCCTCCACCCTACCCCCGGAACTACTATTACAACGAAGCGAAATGAGCTGCTAGGGAATGTGGAGGTCAGCGAAGCCGCGCTCCACAGTTCCAACAACCGACACGGGCGGTAAGAAGGAACTGAAGGGTGGCCGGGTCGGCTGGGATATATATGGGGCGCCATAGCGGCGCCACTCCAGGGGGCGCCCAGCCGACCCGCCTGGGTTGCTAGGGTAAAAGTTTCTCCGACGAACGTGCACGCGGCGCGTACACACCTAACTGGAATGGATATGAGCAATCACTCGAAGAAGAACAAACAATCTACTCCAGCACTTTCGGCTAATGAACCTAGAATACACTGTGGCAGAGATGCCCTTGGAATCCAAGTTGATGGTGCGAGACACTGATCTTTTAGCAGTCCCTACCAAGTAATTCACAGCATGGCATCAGTCCCAGAAGTATTGTACATCCATGCTTCCTTGGTGCAAGGCAAGGTGTGACACTGTATAGAACAGGGGTCCCAAACACGGTGCCCATGGGTGCCATGGTGCCCACAGAGGCATTTAAATGCACCCGCATCCTGGCTGGCAGTCGAGCATCTGCCGAAATGCCGCTGAATTTCTGGGGCATTTTGGCGGCGAGAGGCGTCACGATCCTTCATTTAGCGCCCGCCAGACAAAAAGGTTGGGGACCACTGGTATAGAATATGAGTAACCTTTCATATTATCAGTACAAATATTACAAAATTATATTGAATCTTATACAAGATATGCCATGTGAGGTATCAGTGGAAAAAATATGATTTGCTAAATGACAAGCTTGTGTATATGTATGTATCATCTTTGTATGATGAGTTATACATATGTATGTTATATTGACATCTCAAACTTGTGCTGTGCATCTCGGTGACCCCACCTCCCCGCAAGAGATTGGCATCAGCACTATCCAGCCTGCTTGATGGCCCATCAAACACAATCAGCTGTATAGTTAACCCCTTGAGAGAAGACAAGGCCTACGCCTATGAATCAGCAGGACAATGTAGCAACATGCCTATGGTCGGGACTCCAAATAATTTTCCATGCCCATGTGCTGAGAGTTTGTGTTTGGGACAAAGGATGTACAAGCCATATGGCCAAGAATACAAAAAGGCAACTGTAACACCTCCATTTTGTCTTCAATCCTGCTTCTGATCTCTGGAGCAATTTCTCTACAAACTGAAGCTGTGAACAAAGGGCTGAATGATCCATCCAAGCTGTGGATGTGTTCCAGAGCGATTTTTACAAGCCAGAAAACTCACCAATACGATTAATAACCTGATAGATACATATGACTTCAGAATCCATATACCAGATTGTTTTGACCATGTAACAATTCTCTTCTCATTCATTTCTTTTCTTATAAACCTTTGGTTTTAGATGCTAAAGGACTGACTAGCAGCATTGTATTTTGGGTAAAATCCGAACTAGTATTGATCTGGTAACGTGGCTGGCCCTTTGGGGTTCAGAAGAACATTTTGTACAGTGAAAAAAGCTTTAAATAACTCTTCACTTTATTGGACTATTTGCTGATTGGGAGCCTGAGACTGGAATGCAGTAACGGGGCTATGCGATTCTCTTTTTTTTTTAATTTAGCTCCTAAATAACGAGTGTGCGGGATTAGGAGCACAATTTATGACTGGTTGGTGAATCTAGTTCAGTGTTAACCACCAGTTTTGGGGGAAATTGGCTCTCCTTTTTGCAGCCTTCTCTGACCTTGACATTTTCAGCGTGAGCTACCCTAGGCACCTTGGGTCACACAAGGTACTATGATCATGAACCCAGCTGTAGATGAATAAAGAGTTTTGAATAGATATATTGTGGTTATGATTTTATCCATAAAGACTGAGGCGCCTTGGCTACACTGGCACTTCACATCCCTGAGCGCGAAAGTTGCAGCGCTGTAAAAAAACACCCCCCTGAACGCTGCAAGATACAGCGCTGTAAAGCCTCAGTGTAATCAGCGCTGCAAGCTACTCCCGTAAGGGATGTGGTTTACGTGCAGCGCTGGGAGAGCTCTCTCCTAGCGCTGGCGCTCCAACCACACACACACACTTCAAACACTGCCGCGGCAGCGCTTTGAAATTTCAAGTGTAGCCATACCCTAAGGTAAAATCCTAGCCCCGATGAAGTCAATGGGAGTTTTGCCTTGACTTTAGTAAGGATAGGATTTCACCCTCTATCTGCCCTGTAGGTAAGCTCTCTCATATCTGACCTCATCTAGGTTCTTAGACGGCCCCTATCACCAGAGTATTTTCATTCCTCACAAGCATTCATTTATTTAGGCAGCAAAATCCCTGTGAGGTAGGGAAGTACTGTCATCCTCCTTTTGCAAATGGTGAATAGAGGTACAGTGTGTAGGTGGCTTGCCCCAGATCACACGGGAAGAATATGGCAGAGCAGGGAACAGAAACCAAATTTCCTAATTCATAATCTAAGATTTTTAGCTACAATCCCATGTTCCCATCCTTATATTTGGATTGTCTGAGGAAACATGTAGGAAATATAAATATTTCTTGGTCTTCATTCAGAACACCAAGATTTCTCTGACAAAAAGCTAGAGAAGAAAGGATAGCGACAGTTGCATGCCCTACAGCATTAGCAGCTAAGCAATGGGATGGACAAGTTCTATGGTTTATACAGGGTTTTGCTTCTCTCTTCACTCTAACTTGAGGAATCAACAAGCACCAACACCTTACCCTCAACCTGGGACATCTGCTCTCTACAGGTTTTGCTGGACTCTGTGATCTTGCATCATAAGGCTCCGATTTCATCTCTGGTTAGCAAGACAATTCCACCTCTTCCACTTGTATCATGGCCTACCCATAGTAATTCACACGTCAATCTCATCCAGGCTGGACTGTCTGTAATTCACTCTTCCTCGACCTATACAAGGACACTGCAGCTGGTACATAGCACAGCAGCTCATCCTCTAAACTGAGCGAGCTGAAGAGTATATTTCACTGGCATGTCAACTTGTATGGAGAGCCAGTGCATTACCAGATCCACTTCAAAGTTCTGATATGGATCTGCCAAGCCCTTAACTTGATATCCACATGCGACCTCAATAACAACCTCTTGTTCCAGGGCCACCATAGTATCTGCAATTACCCAGAACACTGTTTCAAAGAGCTCAGGTGTAGACTCCAGAAAGCTATCAACAACAGGCCCAAAGTTCTGGAATGCTTTCTCCAGGAAATCCGAAAGAGTCCTTCACTATCTTCATATCATGCTGTAAGACTCATTGTTTCTACACAACATTCCCCAGAGAACCAGTGCAAAACAAAACAAATTAAATCAGAAGGACAGATCTCATTAGTTTTATTTTTATATATGATCTTTGTACAGCACCTACATTACAGGAACTTCAAATATGCAAAGACAAATGCTGACATATAGAAATGAATATTTATTTAAAAGCCACTGATCAAGTATGGGTTATAGCCTTGCAGGACCTACATTTGCTGATCCTCAAATGTGAGCTCAACAGTTGCACTGCTACCACTTGAACTGAGGAACCACCTCCATTATCTGTCAGCAGTAGCAGCACTTCGGTCCTCTTTACATGCTTCTACTTCCAAGAGAGAAGATCAGGTATTTCCCACACGTAAACCAAGTATTCAGCTTAAAAAATCACAACAGAGATGTTCTAACTAGAGTCCAAGTCTCCAAATTCAGAACCTAATTTCCCCAGAGTTCAAGGGAGCCTGTACTCAAGTGCTCCACTTTATGTCCATCTTTAGAAGTGATGTTTTCTGCAGTAACTACTAAGTTGCACCAGACTTAATAAAAATGATTCAAATCAGAAATTAGGGTTTAGGTATTATTATTATTCAATATATATATTGCAGCAGCACCTAAAGACCACTATCAGAGTTGATGGCCCCATTGATAGACGTGACAGATATGGCATTTTCCTGCAATATCTTGGAATTCACTGTATTAAAATGCAAAACGTTGATGTATTATTGTGAGATTGTATGCAAATTCTCCAGGGAGGAGACCTGACTAATATAAACCTTGGGAAGTGTTACGAGCCTCAAAGAACTCTTTGAAACAATATCAATTTTTCAAGTAAAATGGATTTCCTAGGAAATACCTGGAGAAGGGAATGCACAGAGGCCCCCCCTTCAACACAAGATTTTGAAGCTACGCCTTGAAGAGAAATCTATGGTCTCTAAGAATCAAGGACCCAAACACTATGAAGGAGAATGAAACTCATGGGGTGCTTGTTCTGAGCAATAAATTTGTGACTACAGGAAAAAAAACTTGGTGGTGTTTGAAGACCTTGTTGGAGTTGGGAGAATCTCTGGTAAGCTTATTAGTACATTAGTACATGTGTAGGTTCTTTTAAATATGTTTTCTCTGTAATACTTTTACCTTAAGAATAAATGTGCCTGCTTATAAAGAGTGTGCAGCAGCTTATAACTTTAGACAATTAGGTTGTTTATAGCCTTTGAAAAAGGAAGGCAAACCAGGCCTGCTGAGGCAGTCTGATTTGCTGGGGAATCCGCAACACAGACAACAACTATGAAGCCTGGAAAGACCCTGCTCAGGAGGAGGAGAAACACATGCATCCGCCAAGGGAAGTGATAGCTGGAGAACCAGAATCCTGAGAGTGAATGGCCTTGGTGGACCATACAGAGGGAGAACACAGGTGCAGTTACCCTGAACTGTGACAACAGGCACTGTACACACACGTAATAAAACTGCCAAGTGATAGGAATTCATCTTGCTGCAAAATGAACAACAGACCTGCAGATCTAAAAACAGTTCTACTTATCAAGCTGCAATATGCAATGGCAAACCTATATTAGCTGTTAGTAGTAGCAGCAGCAATGGACGAAGCTATGATTAATAAGATTTTTAACATTCGTCTTAACACACAAATTAAAATAAGGCACAACTTTGTAAACAGTGACATTAATTATCCAATGGAATAACCTATCTAGGGACTTAGTGGATTCTCCATCACTTGAAGTCTTTAAATCAAGACGATCTCCTTTTAAAACATATATTCTAGATTAAACAGAAATTATAGGTTTGATGCAGAAATTACTGGGATAGGTTCTTTGCTCTTTGTTATGCGGGAGGTCAGGAGTAGATGATCATAGTGGTTCAATCTGGCCTTAACAAAAATATATACCTATGAAACATAAGACGCTTTCAAAGACATAAAAGGCTCAAGCCTAGATTGAAATTTACTTTGAGCAGCCCTATCACAGATACTTGCATGGTTCTCATTAATGTGGTATCTGAGTGTCTCACGAGCTTTAACATATTTATCCTCAAAACACCCACACAAGGACAAAAAAATACTGCCACCCCTATTTTACTGATGGGAAACTGAGGCACAAATTGACCAACTGACTTGCCTATAGTCACAAGGGAGTCTGTGGTCCCATGGCACCTGGATCTCATGTGTCCCACGTTAAAGCCTAAAGCACTGGACTGTCCTTGCTCTTCCTGTGGCATGTTTTACAACACAAGCTCCAGCACACATCTTAGTCAAAATCAATATTTTTTCCCAACCTAGAGTTAGGAACAGATCATAACGTGAAAGATACAAGTTTTCAGATATTTTAAAACTACATTTGTGGCACAATATTGTCTGGTACATTTCTAACCATTTTAGTCTCCTTTAGGCACCAGCTCTTCCTTCATGGAACTGTTTTTTCCCTCTTGATTTTTCTGAATGACTGAATTCTCTTGGCACTGAGCCCAGTTTGGCTTTATTATGCAAAGAAACTGGGATGTTATTTTCAAACGGATTCATAAACAGCAATGGCAATATTCTAGTTTTGGCAATACGTCAGCTGTTTACAAGGACAAATGCGTCTCTGGAGCCACAGACTAGATCAGGGGTCGGCAACCTTTCAGATGTGGTGTGCCAGGTCTTAATTTATTCACTCTAATTTAAGTTTTTGCGTGCCAGTAATACACTAACGTTTTTATAAAGGTCTCTTTCTATAAGTCTATAATATGTAACTAAACTACTGTCGTATGTAAAGCAAATAAGGTTCTAAAAATGTTTAAGAAGCTTCATTTAAAATTAAATTAAAATGCAGAGCCCTTTGGACCGGTGAGAAGGACATGCGGTCCAAATAAGTGTGGCGGCCATAGTGGGAAGACAGGAAGAAGGTCTGGGTTTTTTTGTTTGCTTGCTTTTTGGTTAAAAAAATCACTTTAAGGGAATGATGGTTTTTGCAGAAAATTCCAATTTTTCCTTTTTTTGTCAAAAGTAAGGTGTTCAATTCAGAATTAAAATTCATTTTAACTGAATTTAAAAAAAATCAAAGAATCTGTAAAAGTTTTCATATGAAACAAAATTTGTTTCAATGGATATTTTTGGGGGAGAAAACAGCCATTTTTCAACAAGCCAAAAAAACCCACACACACAAACCAACTAAGCCTTTCCTACAAATCAGCGTATACTAAATGCCCCTGACAAAAACTGCTCATCACATTACAGTTTCTATTTTTATAATTGTAGATCCCAAGAAAAAATATTTATTCCTCCTTTGCAGTATAAGGCAGCAGTAGTCAATAGGTGGATTGCAAGCCAACTCTGTACCAGATGCTTTTGAATAGACCACAAAAACTTGATAGTTATTGTGGTTTGAAATTTTTTTCCTCTGGAGTCTGGACCTTGACAATACCTTGACTAAGAAATTTGAAACAGGGTGAGGGGAGGGGGGGGAATTGACTACCCTGGTAGAAGGGATACTCAACCACCACTTTGTGCCTTGTATTTTTAATAGAAAAATCAGACTGTTCCTCCCAGGCTTCACTGTTACAGAGTTCTTTTAAAATAGCAGTCTGAAGGTTTGCTGTTTTTCAAAAAAAGTGTTGCTTTGAATCTTGAACATTGGTATGGCTCTTCCCCCATCTACCTAGAGACTTTGAGGAGATGTTTCACTATTTTAATTCCACACACTAATCAATCCATTTGATTGCTGACAGCCTTAACGTGAAATGAGCGGTTGGAGTTCTCATTTGTCAGCTATTCCTTATGGATCTTCGAATAGTGGTCCATCAACAATTACTATGGTATACCATGTCTTGCAAACGTGGGTTATAAAATCAGAGTTTTTGTGCTTGTATCTGGTAATGTTGCTACTTCAAGAAAATTTGAAAACAACCCCACAATTAATAAGCATTCAGGTCTCCAAATTACCCAGGCTGCCACAACTCTGTTGGAAGAGAATTTTGCTTTTTCTTCCCAGGAATTTTTGAAATATTCTTGTAGTATTACTATATCTTCTTGTTTAAGCTAGGTCTATATACATGATTCTCAATCAATCAGTTTTCCCTATACTGTTATGTCCTTGTCCATGTTGCAAAACCTATTATCTTAATATGGAATTATGGTTCAATTCCTTTCACCAAATTCACCCTTGTGGTGCAAATTTTCTTTTATCATATAACAAACATTGCTCTGTCACTAAGACTTACCAGCACTGCTATTTTATTTTCCCTTTCTTCGCCTTGATCCTGTCTTAGAGAGCAATGTCTGTGATAGGCTAGCTGCCATGAACAGCATGTTATCTGGGCTATATTCCAGTCTCAGATCATATTGTTGTAAACAGGATAACAATATCTGTATCTGTGGAGGAATCTCCTTTGAACTTAGCTGTCCAATTGTGATGGAAGTTTGGCAGTGTGTTTTTCCACCAAGACTTAATCCATTTATGTAAGTCACTGAAGTTTTCATTTCCAGGGCACAATCCTGGAGCTTCTTTTTCCATTTGAACAGATATTTAAACTCTGTCTCTGTTCTTTTTGTAAGGTTTGCGAGCACAGAGTTCTCTCAAGGTGCCTAGTTTTAAACAGGCTGAAATGACATTTATTTTTGTTAATTTTTAAACTATTTACCCCAGAGTTTTGAGTACAGTTCAAAGTCATGTCATATTTCTTCAGGTGCAATTCACACTTTACCGCTACACCAAGATTTCCTTCCAACACAACACTGGATTTATGTCATGTCTAAATGGCATATTTATAGTGCACATTTTGCTCCTTTTCTCATCAAGTACGCAGGCACAGCTCCAGGCACCAGCAAAGGAAGCAGGTGCTTGGGGCGGCCAATGGAAAGGAGCGGCACGTCCAGGTCTTCGGCAGCAGGTCCCTCAGTCCCTCTGGGAGCAAAGGACCCGCTGCCGAATTATGAAGCGGCGCAGTAGAGCTCCCGCCGAAGTGCCACCAATCGCAGCGCTCTCTCCCCTCCCCAATCCCCTACTTCGCCACTTGGATCAGCAAAAAACCTGGAGCCGGCCCTGCAAGTACTGTTTATCAGAATATGCAGAAGACCATCTACATTCCAATGAAACGAAGGAGAACTGTACGAAAAATACAAGACAAAAAATATATCATGATGTTTCATGGTACAAACCATGCATTTGTATCTCAGCATATGATTTATGGCAATAGTCATGCAAAAACATCTCTTACATTGAGCTTACATTATACATGAAATAAAAGCTATCCTTTAAAATGAAGGTCAAGTGATTGTACCAGTTGTGGGCCACAGTGTGTGGGGAAAGAGAGAAGAACTATTGGGAGGAGGCAAACAGAAGGCAGGCCCCCAGACTCCTTTTTGCTCATCCTCTTCCATAATAAGTGCCACTATTGTACAGCTATGATAGAAGCTGACACATGTCAAGTTTATCTGGTAATGCATTCTCTCTTGGGTGCTTCTTGTCTACTGCACCAGAACACAAGACACAGGGCATGTTCCTCTGTGAATTTGCTGCAGGTTTGGAAGAGTTAGAGCATTTTCAGAATTGGATATTGTTAATGTGTACAATACAACATGGGCAGATATTTTCAAGAGATTCCAAACCTGTGAAATCTATTCAAAAAGTTGTGATCATCAAGGCAAAACATTCAGTGATGGGCTTGATGATGCTGGATTAATGCACTGGGAAGCACAACTCAGGATCCCAAATGCACAGAATTTGTACTGAGATAATAAAATCATTTAAGAGGACAGTCACCTGCCTGGTCTCTAGGTACAGATGTACATTAGCATCTGCTTCAGAAACCACTCATCTGTTTCTAAATCTAGCATAAAGAGAAACTTTAGAAAGGAAAGAGGTAAATAACCTAGAAAGGAAGATCTTAAACGAAAGTTTTAAAAAGCTGAGATCAGATACTTTGATATCCATTCCAATAGTTTGTTCCTCATAGGAACTCCATCCAGTTTTCACCCTTCTGTACACCAGCACATTTGCCCTCACCCTACATTAGTAATTGTGGATGTCTGGTATAGCAGTTAGCTGTGCTGAGACAAAGTAGACTGGAAAATGGTTGTCTGCAGAAGGGCAGCTAAAAGGAGCGATGGAAGGATGGAACTCCTGGGGGACAGTTACAGTTGAGGCCTAGGGTCTATAGTATATAACAACTGTGGTAACTGTAAGGTGTGCGCTTGTGGGTGGAAGAGATATATGCTGCTAATCTAGCCTTTCATTACATTTGTGGATTTGTGTCAGCCGTGTGTGTGTGTGTGTGTGTGTGTGTGTGTGTGTGTGTGTGTGTGTGTGTAACAACACTAGTTGCTTCACGATTACATTTGATTTTTTTTTTTTAATGTTTAATTGATAGTGGGCATTGGATGAAGTGGGGACAGACTAGTCCTGGGGAGAGAACTGCAGTGCGAGAATTTTTTTTTTAATAAAAGTCTCAGCAGCTGCCCATGAATCCTTCCCTTCATAGGATAAGGAGACAGAAAAGTTTAGCTCCTTATGGAAAAGATTTTATGTGTACCCTCCCCTCTACCCTCACCCACACAACCACGAAGCACACAACCTTTCAGCTGTAACATGACTAACTGCCAAAATCCTAAATCCAAACATTTAAAAAAATCAAAAAACCCACACATCCCCATTGCACAGTTCAACTACTCTATCAAGTCCTTTGTAGACAGACAATACTTCGAGAGAGACACCTATCGCCAGCAATGAAAGGGGGAAATGGTCAAGGAAAATTTTCGGCCTGAGCCCAAAGTTCAAAGGCTTCCAATTAAAAGTTTACAAAGAAAAAACAACAAAAAAAAAGGTCAAAGCACACAAAAACTAACCATCTGTGACATTTCACACTGACTGCCCACTTTAAGAGAAAAATAGAAATGTTTGCCCCATTTTAAGCCTACTTTAAAATGCAACCCCTGCTATGAAATTATGACCAGGTGTCTCCATCATATTTGCCAAGCTGTAACCAATGTTTTATCAACATATCTATGAAAGTGTTTCTATAGAGAGGATACTTTTCTCAGTACTGTGCATTATTTTCCAATTACATATGGGAAACAGATTTGTGTCTGTCTTCCTATTAGCAAAACTGACTTCTACTTCATATATCTTTGACTCAGTAATTCACATGAAGCTACATTAAACGTTCTAGTCAAAACATGACTATACAAATACAATTACTCACTCTTCAAACTCTTCTCAAAACATTTTTTATTCATTTTGTTAGCTTCTGCAAGAGATATTTTTAAGTGTCAAGCAAAATACACTGCACTAATTAATTTAGCATATTTTAGTGTTTATAAATTACCCATCTCAAATTTCCAAGCCAAAATAAGTCTGTGCAACAAGCATTATTTTACATGTGAAATCAAACTTACATTACAACCAACACCAAAATGCCATTCTGTCAGAGCACATGTGCGTGCAGTTCACACTGAATGAATCTCAACAAACTACAAATTAGACCAACTTCCTGCCAAAATCTTATTAGGAAACAAACACATTTATAACTCTTCCACCAACTCTCCAATACCAAACTCTGCAAAGCAGCTATAGCTATGTACAAATAGCAACATTAAACTAATATTGCTAAAAAGAAAAAATTAACTTATGTTGTAACACAGAAGCAACTTTTGACTTAGAGGTTAAGTTAAAAATATATTTCTGCAGTCAGTCAGTCAAAAATAAGACACCCTTAACTTTTAGCTTTATAATTACCAACCTGTCTTGTTGCTTTGTCACAAATTCCAAGCATTTAGCTAATCTCTTCCTTTGACCATTCACTTCGTAAGTTTAAAAAAAAAGTACAATACACAGTGTTTGAGCGCCAAATGAAGTAAGAAGCTCCATGCAGGAATGTTAAGCTCCAGAGAACACAAATCTCAAGTTCAGTAAAACTGACAAATTCAGTTTAGTGCGTTCCCAGAAAAACTGGTTTCCACAGAAACCAATGGCTGCAGATGCTTTACCATTCAGTAGGGAAAGACATTTCTGCAGTGTGATCCTTGCTTACTTGCAAAACAGAATTCTGCAACTTTTTTTGCAAACACCATTTACCCTAATGACTGAGGGAAGAGATCTTCATCGTCACTCTGACTTCATTACTCTGGGTAAAAGGCATGCAGTGTTTTTAGGGCCCCTTTATGCCACTCAATCTGGCATTGGAAGGATCCCCTAATAAACGGTGAAGTAGGGGTCCTGAAAGAGGCAGAGCTGCAGCATGCAGCATTCTGCAGATTCCAGGCAGTGCTGCAGACACAGAACAGCACAAAGATGCTGATGTACTTTAGAGTACAGCTACACTGTAACAGAAGACCTGCAGCACCACTGTGGCTGCTGGCCAAGGTCAGCTCATTCGGGCTCATGGGGCTCGCTCATGGCACTATAAAACTGTAATGTAGACGTTCAGACTCAGGCTGGAGCCCAGGCTGTGAGAGCCCACAAGGAGGGGAGGGGTCTCAGATCTTGGGCTCCAGCCTGAACCCAAACATCTACACAGCTATTTTTAGCCAGGCAGCCTGAGCTTCCTCAGTCCAAAACCAACTGGCCCAGGCTCTGAGGCTTCATGCTGCAAGTTTATTATTGCAGCATAAACATACCCTTACATCCCCCAGGCCTGTCAAAATTGTGCCAGGACCTGTCCAGCCATAAAGCGACCTTAGCTCCCCCTCTCCCTGAGCTAAGCTCCCTTAAAGGCACAGCATGGAATCTCATCATGCAAACAGAACATGGCAGGCATCCCTTTCATTGTTGTGAGCACCAAATTCATCACTTCACTTTTACACCTTATAATTAGGAGTAGTATACTTTGATTCTTTTGACATGAATTGTGCCAAGAAAAAGAAAGGCTATGATACAGAATGTCAACTTGGTGATTTGCAGTGTGATGGATGGTATTTTTAGAAAACGTATTCTCTTATTTTAGGTAAAAGTTGATAGAAGTGAATTTTTTGGAGGAATTAAAAGGATAAATGTCTTACCAGAATTAATCAGACCGTATGTTCTATCACAATTCTTCATTCAGAGTCTAAAAGAATTTGTAAATAATATTTACAGACACTGGTGTCTTTTCATTGCTAGCGACAGAAGTGGCTCCTGTGCTCTTGTGGGTTAAGAGAGAAGGTCCTCCCATGGATCAGTAACTGGCTAATGAATAGGAAGCAAAGGGTAGGAATAAAGAGTCAGTTTGCACAATGGAGAGATGTGAACAGTAGGATCCCCCAAGCAAGGCCGGATTTAGGCCAATTCCCCGGAATTGGGCCCCATGCCTTAGGCGCTTTTTTTTAAAAATTATTATTTATTTACTTTATTTTATTTTATTTTTACACACCTCTACCTGCCCCAGGGGCAGGTCTTCAGCAGCATTTCGGCAGGGGAGGAGGGGTCCGCTCCAGGTCTTCGGCAGCATTTTGGCAGCAGCAGGTCCTTCGGTGCCACAGTAGCCCCGGAGCTGACCCCTCGCCACCAAAGCCCCAGACCGCCACCAGGTATTCGAATCAGGCCCTGCAGTTCGTAAAGCTGGCCCTGCCCTCACGGATCTGTGGTAGGACCTGTGCTGTTCAATATTCATTAATGATTTGGAAAATAAAGCAAACAGTGAAGTGGCAAAGATTGCAGATGATACAAAATAATTCAGGATAGTTACATCCGAAGCTGAATGGGAAGAGTTACAAAGTGATATCATAAAACCAGGTGACGAGATGAAAAATGGCAGATGAAATTCAACATAGATAAGTGCAAAGTAATGTGCATTGGAAAAATAATCCCAACTGCACATAAATAACAATGGCTTCTAAATTAGCTGTTACCACTCAGTAAAGATCTTGAAGTACATATGTGGATAGCTCTCTGAAAACTTCAGCTCTATGGGCTGCAGGTATAATCCCCCCCGGCAAGCTAAGCCCCCCCGGCACAGCTGCCAACTTTTCTGTGCCAACTTTTCCGTGCAAACCTTGCAAGGTTTGCACGGAAAAGTTTTTGCTTATTGTTTTATGCCACACGGATTCTGGGGCAGCTGAGGAGGCAGTATGTGCTACTCAGCTTCCTAGATTCATCGGTCATCTCCCTGAACTGTTTTTGCAAAGTTGTGTTGTTTCATAGGTTAGAGTCATCAGTGATGAAACATTTGAATTTCTTTAGGATGCAAGTAAACAAATTTTAAAATATTGGCAAAACTACCACACAGTAAGAAGGCAAAATTTAAAGTTATTTTTTCTCTCCCGCCCACAACCACTCAATCTTAGTGTTGGGGCATTCAACTCATAACTCAATTTCCATAAATATACTTGCAGATGTCAAACAGATCCCCAATCTGCTATGTTTTCATACCTTACTGGGATACATTATGTACACTGTATTTGCTGTTTTACAGTAATGCCTTCTCTCACTCTCTCTCTCCCCTTGTGTTAAATCCAAGTTTCCAGAATATTTCAAAACCTATCACCCTTACACTGCCTCAGTCCTATTGATTCAACAGCAGCACCTACTGGCTGAGCAGAAGTAGGATTCAATTTCTGAAAAAAACTCAGCGCAGATTTTAGGAAGATAGATTTGCTGGGCTATGAGATTTGCATTCAGAGTAACAAAAAGGAATTATGGTTAAGCCCCCAGACCCTTCATATCCAGATAGTAAGAGTGCAATGAATTATCTCCATTGGTCCTTAATATTGTCCTTAAGCAGAACCTGCGAACTTTGCACAAATAGAAAAACTTTAAACAGTCTCCATTTTAGGCAATGAAGAGCTTTACTATTATATTCTTTTTAGCTATTCAGTTCAACTTCCTCATAGCTAGGCTAATTAAATGGGCCATTCTCAGGATTCCCTCCCCACTCAGAACTCTGAGGTACAGATGGGGGGACCCACATGAAAGACTCCCTAAGCTTATTTCTACCAGCTTAGGTTAAAACTTCCCCAAGGCACAAATCCCTTCCTTGTCCTTACACGGGATTGCTGCCACCACCACGTGATTTAGACAAAGATTCTGGAAAAGGATCACTTGGAGTTATTTTCCCAAAATATCCCCAAGCCCCTTCACCCCTTTCCCTGGGGAGGCTTAAGAATAATATACCAACCAACCGCCTTTATTAAAAGTACAGACCAGACTATTTTTAGGACACTAAAATCAATCAGGTTCCCAAAAAGAACTTTATTATAAAGAAAAAAGTAAAAGAAGCACCACTGTAAAATCAAGATGGAAGGTAATTTTACACAGTGACTTAAAGATTTAAAACATAGAGGATTCCCCTCTCAGTTCAACTTCAAAGTTACAAAAACAGGAAGAAACCTTCTTAGCATAGGGAAAATTCACAAGCTAAAACAAAAGAATCTAAAATTTCCTTGCCTTTAATTACAATTTCTGTAATTTTAGACAGATCATTTCAAGGTATCTTTTCAAGAGATGGGTTACCTGCTTGGTCTCTCCCTCTATCCAGAAGGAACAACAAAGAGCACAAATAAAACCTTCCCCCCACCGGACCCCCAGATTTGAAAGTATCTTCTGGTCAGGTGCCAACTAGGTTAATTGAACCTATTAACCCCTTAAAGGTAAAAGGATTCTGTACCTCTGGCCAGGAGGGATTTTACGTTACTGCATACATAAAGGTTGTTACCCTTCCCTTTATATTTATGGCAGTGATACAAAAAGTACAGCCTCAACTACAGGCCATCATATCAAGTACAGGTTCTCAAACATCTCAGAGAGCAAGTCCACTATGTGCAGGTCTATTAAGAACTGCTTAAAGGGGGTAGAAAGTGAACTGACAAACGTGTCACATGCCAAGGCTCAAATATGGGCTATAATGTATGAAAAAAGCCTCAAAATAAGGGACAGAAAATATTTACGTATGAAATTTAAAAGTGGTGGGATGCATTCATTTAGTGTAAATGCTGCTTTCTATAACCTCACTTTCACAATTCTTTATTTCTAAAATACTTTTCAACAATAGAAGAGAAGGTACAGCAAATTGGTATGAAATACAAGGAACGTCATTCAAAATGAGATCACACAAAGGAGGCCGCTTTATCAGCATACCTCTTAACATCCCTTGCAATGCCAGCAGAATGCCTGAGATGAGTGGTTCTTTCCCTGTATGCAAAATGAACAAGCTCTCTTAAAAAAACAAAAAAACAAAAAAAACATTTTTGGAGGCTTGCCCTTTACATTCTTTTCAGAGGCATGCCGGAACCAAGGGGGGGAGAGCAGAGAAGCAAGGGGCCATGGCCCTCCCACTTTTGAAAGTGGATGGGCCTAGCCTGTCCACTTCTTGCCATAGGCCCCGCCCTCTACTCCTCCTCTTCCCTGAGGCCCAACCCCCTGGCCAGACCAGAGGCTGGAGCCTGGCCCAGGTAAGAGTGGTCTGGGGAGCCCAGCCAGCTGTGAGAAGCCACAGACCCTCCACCTACCCAGGGTGGGGCAGCCCATAGTCAGGCTGCATCTCTTTAACTCATGAGATCCCACCCCCAGGCCAGGCCAGAGCCGTGCAGCAGCGTGCAGAGATACAGACTCTCTCTCTCTCTGTGTGCGTGCGTGTGCGCGTGCGCCATAAAGATTGTTTTCCTAGCTATTATATCCTACTAATTCAGCCAGCAGTATTAATTAATGTTTCTTTTTCTGAAATTAATCCAATTTTATTCTTATATTTCATTAGTATTAATTCCTTGGAATTTAGGATGGGTTAAGGCTTATGTTTCCTAATAAGTTGTGCTGAAATGCAAGATGCCTATCAACCTGTAAGATCTGCTATATAGCAAAAAGTATAATCAGTTATGAATATGTCAGCATAAAAGCTGGCAACCTTTGGCACAGAAAAGAATGATCCCTGAACTTTGGGGAACCAAAAGGGAGGAACTATCCACATCACATCACAGGTTTATCTGGCATCTACAACCGGCTGATAACTGCAGGATACACCACAACTTGGAGGGCACCGAGACAGCCTACGCTGGCAGTTTTGGAGTGAGGTAATCCTTATTAGTATATTAGAAAGTAAGTTTCATAATTCACTAACGTACAGGAGAAGGGTACCCACAAGTTTCTTAGGGTATGGAAATAAAATTTGGATATAGTAGGTTGGGCCTGAATTACATAGGTCAGGCTCCTATATAATACCTTGTAAGACGGCTGTTCTAGGCTCTTCTAACTCCTAAAGCTTTGGTTTCTTTGAGTGTTCTCTAGTTCTCCTATACTCTATAGGCTATTCTATCCTCTATCAGCTCAGCTTGTGCAGTATAGTATAACTACTCAACATTCCTAACCAGTGGGGAAGCCAGCACCATCGCATAATCGGGCATGCCAGGAGTAAGGCTGGCCCTTCACCTCCTATTACTGGGTCCTCAAGGAAGGGTGAGTATGTTAGGTTAAAGTACTTCTAACAGAAATGTTACCACCAGCAGTTTTGGAATTTTTACTGTTTTAAAAATTAAGTTTCATTGCATTCCTTGTTTTTATGTTCATTTCAATAAAGGTTTTATCAATTTGGTATTGTCCTCAGTGTATGTGTTCTTGCCAAACACCCTGAGAGTCCTCTCCTGATATAGAGCTCTCCGAGTCATTGAACTCTGTAGACGGAATTGGACAAGAACCTGTAAATCTTCTGGTCAGATGCGATCAGTTGCGAGCCATAACTAACCCAGGGGTTCTCAAACAGGGTTCGCCACTTGTATAGGGAAAGCCCCTGGCGGGCTGGGCCAGTGCGTTTACCTGCCCTGTCAGCAAGTTTGGCCGATCGCTGCTCCAGGCCAATGGAAGCTGCTGGAAGTGGCATGGGCCAAGAGACTTACTGGCTGCCACTTGCAGTGGCTCCCATTGGCCTGGAGCAGCAATCCGCAGCCAGTGGGAGCCACAATTGGTCAGATCTGTGGACGGGACAGGTAAACACACCAGCCTGGCCTGCCAGGAGCTTTCCCTACATAAGCGGTGACCCCTGTTTGAGAAACCCTGAACTAACCCATCAAATTCAGGTCAACAGGTCTGAGCTCCCCCGCGTGACTCCAGCTTCCTGCTTGGCCAGGACCTAGGGGTGGTAGGGAGGGAGACAAGGGATGAAGGGCAGGGGTGGGGCCACAGAGGGGGCAGGGCCTCATGGCCCCCCACTTTTAGGAAGAATCTGTCACCCCGGCCCTTTATAAAGGATGACTAAAGACAAAAACTTTCAAAATGGACTCTAAATTGGCAGTTAGCACTTAAGATAGATCTTGGAGTGATTGGGAACAGTTCTCTAAACACATTCGTTCAATGTGAAGCAGCAGTCAAAAAAGCTAACAATGTTAGGAATCATTAGGAAAGGGATAGATATGATCTTTTCTGTCTTATTGCCACTATATAAATCCATGATACATCCAGACCCAATCTCAAAAGATATATTAGAACTGGAACAGGTACAGAGAAGAGCAACAAAAATTAGGGGTGTACAACAACTTCCATATAAAGAGAGAATAAAAAAGACTGACTTTTCAGCTTGGAAAAGAGATGATTAAGAGGGGATATGACAGAAGTCTATAAAATCATGAATGGTGTGAAGAAAGTGAATCAGGACATGTTATTTATTCTGCTGCATAAAACAAGAGCCAGGCCACCCAATGAAATTAATAGGCAATAGATTTAAAACAAAAAAAAGTGTTTCTTCACACAACCTGTGCAACTCCCTGGCAGGGAGTGTTGTGAAGGCCAAAACTATCATGGAGTTCAAAGAAGAACGGAGATCAATTCACAGAGGTAAAGTCCATCAGTGGGTATTAGCCAGGTCGGGGATGCAACCCCATGCTCTGAGTGTCCCTAGCCTCTGACTGCCAGAAGGACAACAGGATGGATCACTTGATTACTACCTGTTCATTCCCTCTGAAGCACCTGGCATTGATCACCGTCAGAAGACAGGATAGTGGGCTAGATTGGCCATTGGTCTCACTCGGTATGGCTTTTCTTATATTAGATGGGTCAGTCTCCCTCTGGATCCTTCAGATGTAAAAACTGGGATCTGTCAAAGGTGGCCAAACCACCTCCACACACAGCCCAATCATATCAGTTGTTGAGGCACAACTCAGGAAACATCTACCAGCAGAACTGCCCAGCTTTTTAGGGACCAGCACTCCACCTCCCACAGACTTCACTGGCAGCACCAAAGAAGTGCCTTCACCACCCTAGCCTGCCTTCATCACTGACAATCCTCTCTGGATTGCTGGAGTTAGGGATCATCCAGCAACAGTTCAGCATGGACCAATCTTTTATTAGTGCAGGGTCCCAAGAGGAAGCAGAAATGAATCACCGTCTCCCTGGCAATAGCTAGGAACAACTCTACCCTGAGGTGACTCCTGACAGAAAGTCACACACATAAAGAGGGTTGTTACAATGGTTATTTTTCCTTCCAATGCATTTAGTAATTTATGGAAGTACTCCTCAACAGGTGAGCTTCTTCAAAAACATGTCATACACTTTTGACAGGATTAAACGTAATCAGCAAAACAGATGTAATATGAGCAGGATCTCTTCCACATAAGAAATGTATTTCCATGTGCAATTGTTAAACTTATCTGTTTTGAAGAATAACTTGTTCACTGGTTAGCGTAGCTGTCATTTTAAGAACAGTAATTATGAACAATTTAAACTCATTTCAAAGAATCACAATTTTTCTAATGTACCTTATAATCAAATAGGTTCAAACCAATCTGAAACTGATCTGAAAAAAATACAATTCACTAAATGACTGCAGATTAAATATCCTGCTCTTAACCTCTAACAAATAAAACAAAAAACACATTTTCCTCTAGCAAAAAGTTTATTCGACATATGACTATTTTTTAAACTATAAGCAATTCTAAAAAACCTATAGTATATATTTTTAAGAGACAAAGAACTCAATAATAAGCATTTTGTCTGGAGTTTGTCCAACAGGATGAAAAAAAAAGGAACTATCAATCTTCAACTATAAAAATATAGTTTTTCTGCACAACCCTTTCCTATTTTCATAAAAATAGGATTTTATATAATATAGGGAGTTTTTCCTCCCTTTAGGTGGTGAGAGTTTGACTCATGTCACTTAGTGGAATGCTGCACAGGTCCACTCCAGCAAACAGATACAGGATTAGGACCCAAGTTTGTAACCTTAGTATTAGAAATTTTATTTGTAATTTATTTCACTGAGTTTAAAAAATAATTACAAAAAAACCACATTGTTAAGTGCCATGAGCACTTAAGTGCCATGAGCAATAATAAAATTCAAAATCTACACAAAGAAACCATTTTTAATCAATTTTAATAAACTACATCAAAAATCCTAAACTTACCATGTACATGTTTGTCATTATAGATGAGTCACATCTGAGGTATAGAACTTTAAAACTTTATATGTTATCCATTCACAAAAATAAAAATTTAAAACAAGAAAGAATGGGTTCCTCTTACTTCCAAAGTAGACAGTGGGCCAGATTTACAGATATGAAAAATCAATGGGAGTCAGGCACCTAACCTGCCTAAGCACTTTTATCAATCCCACTAGGCACCTTTAGGTGCTTAGATACCTTTGAAAATCTGGCTAAGTGGCTACATGGATTTGGTAAAGCTTCCAGGAATATTCCTATTTCAGCTCTGAACAAGAATCACAAGTTTCAGAATACAAGGTGAATACCTGAGAAACTGATAAGTGAATTAAAGTGAAAGGTTATAACAGAAACTGCACTGCAATCTTAATTACAGTAGCTTTTGCTGCCATGAAAGCTACACCAGTTTACATTAAAAAAAAAAAAAGAAAGACTTTTTTCCTTCCACATTTAAAAATATATATCTTTTATACAGTACATAACAAAAGGACCACCCAATTCTCTAACACGAAGAAACTTAAGGAAAGTTATACCTAAAGTTGTTAAAATTTTCCTTTTTAATGCCTAAACAAATTAGTATAAAACAGAATTTTTTAAAAAATAAACTGGCATTTCTTAACATTTTAGCACATGCGACAGTGGCTGGATTAATAGCTCCCACAGCTCAGAGGTCTCTGGCCACACCCAAGGCAGTGACCTTCCCAATTTGCCTGTAGAAGTGAGACAATTCAGTATTTGTCTTTCTACTGATGCTTCTAACAAGGACTCCAATTGTGCTGATGGTTTTTATGTGATGAGGAAGTAGTTCAAGACAATGAATTCATTTCAAACAGTAATCAGATAACCTTCAATCAATTCTGTCCTAGGCCAACTTTGAAGCAAACCAGAAATGTTTAACTCCCTTTCTGAATCTGTGATGTCAGAGCATTTTAAACTATTGCCTTTAAAATTAGCAGGTAGATATAGTGGGGGACCTTCCCCCTCATTAGCCTCTTTTAGCCCTGGTCTACATTGGGAGGTGGGAGAGGAGAATAGATCTAAGTTACACAACTTTAGCTATGTTACTCACATAGCTGAAGTCAATGTACTTAGATGAAGACACCACAGTAAGTTAAACGCAGTGAGTAGACTGCTGCCACTCCCCCATTGACTATGCTTGCGCCTCTCACGGCGCTGGAGTACAGGAGTCGACGGGAGTGCGCTTGGGAGTTGGATTTAAAAATCGATCCCCGTTAGATCAATCACTACCTGGGTAGTGAAGACATACCCTCATAAGTGCTAATCCACCACTCAGGAAAAAAAAAAAAAAAAGTGACAAGAAATTGTATAGATGACATTTAAGAACATCTGATGCACCAGAAACTTTCATTTTTTTATTAGTTTTATTGCGGCCAGGGCAGTATGTGGAGCCCTGTGGCAGGCAAGAGCCACTCGCTTCTACCTAGGAGCCAGACCTGCTGCTGGCCACTTACAGGGTGCAGCACAGGAAGCCTGCCTTAGCACCCCCACTGCACCGCTGACTGGGAGCCACCCACCGTAAGCCTGCACCCAACCCCATGCCCCAATCCCCTGCCCCACCCCCAAGCCCCCCTCTGCAACCCCAAACTCCTCAGCCCTGGCCTCATCCCAGAGCCTGTACTCCCACCCCAGAGCCTCCCCTGCATCCCAACCCCCTACCCAGAACCCCCTGCCACACCGTGAACCCCTCATTCCCAGCCCCACTCTGCAGCCCTGATCCCCTCACACACCCCAAACCTCTCATCCCCAGTGTCACTGGGTCATGGGCATCAGTTTTCTTCAAGTGGGTCACCAGGGGGAAAAAAAAAAAAGTTTGAAAACCATTGTTTTAAGGTGTGATTTAACCTGCACAGCTTACACATCCAGAGTGAAGTCCTGTCAAAAAAGTTCCACTGACTTCAGTGGAACCAGGATGTCAACCTTTTTTATTATTATTTGAAGCAATGAGACAACAACAGACTAAGCGTATGGTGGGTCTATTTCCATATGATTAAATGCATAGCTCCAATTAGCCAGTAAGCATCTCTCACCCTGAGGACCTAGAGTTTTAAAGAATGTTCCTAAAATTTAAACTATTTTATACTAAAGAGCAGAAAAACATTAGCTGATAAACTTCTGAAAATATTGGCTAATAATAGACATGCTGACAAACTCCTTAAACTATAGGCACTACTGACACTATTACAGAAGTGTTCTATAGTCAGTAAAGGAACAGATTTGTAAAAATCTATAAAGTCTGTCCCTTTACTACTGACTGTAGAATCTTTCTATAATAGTGTCAGTAGTACCTATAATTAAGGACTGTCAGCATATTATGATGAATATAGAAGAGAGCATGCCTGATGCACACACAGAGTCTGTGCAAAAACAAACAGATACTTACTACAAGTGCTGTAATTCAGGACTTTCTTCTTTGTATAATGCCAAGTTCAATGGAGCCCTGATCCTTCAGAGGGGTACCTAGTGTGATATGGCAATTTCCCGCAATATCCTTGAAAAACCTTATTGTATTAATGTCACAGAATACATCCATATTCACACCCTCCATGCTACTGTAATAATCTTTGTACAAAGTGCACCATGTGAGTTATACCATTTGAAAACTCACAACTTGATCAGTAATATCAGGGTAAAATGCATATAGCAACATCAGATGTAATGTTATAAACATAAGCTGAAATCATGACTGAAGCACGTTTTCCACGTAAATCTGGGGAGTGGTTCAACCAGTTTCCCAAAAACAAGACGACAAGCTGACAACCAGCTAAGTGTTAACAAAGCTAACGGGCCATTACCTACAAAGTGGCCATTCTTTGGCAAAGAAGGGGGGCAGGGCAAAGAGAGCTGCATCTTGGCAAAAAACAGCATGGAGTCTCCTCCTTCCAGCAGACTGCCTGTCTCCTGATTCTCAGCAGGAAATGCTTTGCAAAGAGGGACTTTTTTTTTTTATAAGTTTGGTTTTGTTTTTTTAAAGAGAGGTAAACACCCCAAGACAACCCCTTCTCTCTCCCTGCCATCTCATTCTCTGTACCTGAGAAGACAAAAGGAAACAGCCACTGGACTCTGGGGGAAGGGTCCTGACCTGAAGAGTTTGGCTAGTAATGCTACTAGAAGCATGGGTTGAGAAACTGCTTTAATCTAACATAGTTTGTTAAAAGTGAAGCACTAGAGAATGTTTTATCTTTATTTTTCTTGTAACTACTTTTGACCTTTTATGGATTGTTACTTGTACTCAATTTCTCTTTGTAATTAGATAAAACAAGTTTAAATTGAAGTGTCTGGGTAACTCCACTTGGGGGAACAAACTATTGTGTATTATTCACTTACAGGAATAATGGGACTTAGTATATTTGGACCGTCCAGGAGAGGGCTGTGCAGTACAAGATTTAGATTTCTGCGAGGGAAAACCTGGGACTTTGAGTGCATTGGCATCACCTCAGAGCATAACCCAAGTGTGGCTGGCAGGTTGCAGTTGCCCACAAACACGCAGGGCGTAGTTTGCATGCCCAAAGGCTGTTTGTGAGCATCCCAGGTGCAAGGTATTTCAGCAAGGCATTGTAACACACCCAAGGCTGCAAGGCAGGGGTGACACAGCCTCCCACTGGTCTGGATAGCACTCTGGTATGTAACAGTTAAATACACAGTTTATGTATTATTGTGGGCTGCGATTGTATTGTAACCTCTCTAGGGGGTAATGTAACGTCAGGCCAGGAGTTCAAAGGACTACACTGACATTGTGCCTGACAAGAATGGACTTTTGGGATAATAAGAATAAAGTGTATTTCCTGCGGAATAACTAAGTGGAGATATTTCCCTTCTCCAGATATGCAAAAGTAGCCTTTGGAAGCTAAGTGCTGGGATGAGGGGGACTGTCTGCCAGTTACCTGTTCCTGTAGGTTAGAGTTCAAAGGCCCAAGCTATATGAAGAAACCTGCTAATCTGCTCAGTCTGGGTTCTGGTTCTGAATCTGAAAACAGGCATGAACTTGTAACAATGCGAAAAACCCAGCTGTAGATTTGAAGGACTGACACCTACAAGACCCCAAGGTTGGAGCTGGAGTGACCTTTGGGAAGCTTTTTAACATGTGTAGATTCTTTTATTGTTCTCAGTGGTTCTCTCTGTACAGGTCTGTCTCATCTTACACTGGGGTTACGTTCCGCAGTCAACGCATAAAGCAAAAATTGTGTATAGTCAAAATTACATTGAGCGTAATGGCGGGCGGAATCACCTGCACTACGAAAACAGTATTTAAATTGTTCTTTTGTTTTTTTCTTGTTTTTGCTGACCGCGTAAAGCTGAAATCATGCATGTTAAATGCACCTAAGATGCGACAGACCTGTAATGTTTTCACCTTAAGAATAAATGGGCTTGCTTAGAAAGACCTGTGTGGAAACTCAATTGCCTGCAATTATGCTATTCATAACCTCTGGAGAGAAAGCAAAGTGCAGACGCTGACCTATTTAGACAGACTGGCTTGCTAGAAATCACAGCATGAATCAAGACATTATGCAGCCTTAACAACCCAGTCAGGAGGGAGAGAGAGATGCGAGTCTGTGCCCAAGGGAGTGACAGCTAAGGAGACAGAAATCTAGAAGTGGGTACCCTGGGTGGACCATGGAAGATGTATACAGGTGCAGTTGCCTTAAAACTGATAGCTGGGCATGGAGATTTTAAAAAACACAATATTTCTTCCTTTAACTTCCAGTATACCACCAAGTAATGTGAAGTTCATTAGAAGCTGAGTTAGCATCACACACTCTCCACTACAAAAGGTGATATGTGCACCTTCCTAAGGGTGAAATTCACTTTACCTACATTTAAGCCAGATACATGCATAGCTGATCCATCTGCAAAAAACACACACACACACACACACTTTGAGGGACTGAGTGGTATGAACTGTGGAAGATCTTGTAAGAGGCCCTCTTCACCAGGGTGAATTTCACCCTAAATTGATACCAAAAAAGGAACAGGCTAGTTAAGAGGCTATTTTTATTCAGCAAGAATTAAGCAAGTATAGCAAGTTTTTTTTTTAAACTAAGACCTTACCGCCTCTGTGATGGAGATATCCATGCAGGAGAGACCAAACAAACAAAACAAGCTCTCTAGATATGAAAGAGAAAAAATGTGAATAATGTTGAGCCGTGTGACAAAAATTCGTTCAGAAGTGATGATGTATAATTCTTAGATCTCAGTCACAATCAACCAACCAATGGTTTAAAAATGCATTATTAATGTAACGAAACAATATCTCTAGCTGAAGATGATATAAGCTTCTACTATACATCTATTTGGCAGAACAAAGCTTTTACCAGATAAAAGTTTGTGTCAAATTGCACAGTTCAATAGTATTTTTAATCTTGTGAACACAGGGTTTTGTTGGGAACGATATCACTGGCTGATGCACAAAGGACATTTGTAGTCCTACTTTAACAAACAAACAGCTTTTTAAATAGTAATGAGTTTCCAGATTCAATTCTTTATGTCTTTAAGATTTAAAGTGGCTACTTTGCTATCAGACTTCACTGCAAACAACGTATCAGTACAAAACCACTCTTAGTGGCAGAGTTTAGAATTCGTCATTGTGTCATGAGATCTCCTTTCAATAAAAGTGTTGCCACCTTCCTCAAGATAAATAGTGATAAATAAGAATGCTTCCAATCCAACTTGAAAAGAGCTTTCATGGACATATCGAAAGACAATCTAGTCCACTAATAGTTAGCCAACTGGCACTTCTCTTCACCGTCTTCATGAGAATACCTTAGTAAAGAAAAAACTTGCATCCTGTTAAGGAAATAGGATATTCTTTCCTTTAAACTTAATTTTTTATGAACTATTCAGGACATAAATCATAACTATTTGCTATATGTGTAATATAAGTTAAAAACTGCATCTCATGCCCAAAGGATCCTAAAATACTCAAATGCGACCTGCTAGTTGTCATTTCACTAGTCTGCAAACCTGCTAAAATTCAAGAAAAACCCACTATTACCCAGCTTCACAGTAAAGACTTAACAGACGACAAGAATGAATTTCATATTACTAGGACTTATATAATTTACTATAAATATATCACACCACTATATGTAACATTTCATAGTATTCTAGAAAACCACCAACTCCACTTGCACATTGTGTGTATGATGAATGTGTATGTATATATTATATTTAGATCTTGCACGCGCACACGCCACACACAAAGCACAGCTTATATGGTACCCAATTAATACAGAATTAAAAGATAATATAAGTAATGTCAATCAGCATGTGTTTATGGAAAATAGGTCTTGCCAAAGTAACTTCTTTAATACCTTTATCAACCAAACTTAATGTAATAGTTTTGATGCAACAGACTTCTGTAACGCATTTCACTTGGTACTGCAAGACATCCTGATTAATAAACGAGGATACAAAATCAATATGGCTCACATTAAATGGATTAAAACGAACAAAATTATAATTACATTGAGATAATTTAACAGTGAATCACGGTTGAGCAGCGGTGTTTCTAGTGGGATTTATCAGGGGTCAGTTCTTGCCCCTGCCACTGTTTAGCAATTGTATCAATGACTTGGTGGGGAAGGAGGAAATCATTACTACTAAAAGTTTGCAGATGACACAAAGATTGGGACACTAGTAAATAACAAAGAGGATAGGATAGTGATCTGAATCACTTTGTATGCTTGCGCCCAGCTTACCATGCATTTCAATACAGGCAGTCCTCAGACTTCCAACACAATTGGTTCATGAAAATTGCGTCTTAAGTCGAAACATTGTAACTTGGAACTGCAATCCACTCCACTGCAGGACCGAGCATCGTAAAGTCTAAACCAATTGTCATAAGTCAAATCAAGGTGTCAATTCAGAAGCGTCACAGGTCGAATGTCGTAAAGGCAAGGACTGCCTGTCATACAGAAAGTCAAATTTAGGACCAAAAAATTTAGGCCATGCTTACAGCATAGGAGACTCTATCCTGAGAAGCAGTGACACTGAAAAAGATTTTGGGTTCATGGTAGATTATCAGCTGAAAATGAGCTCTGAATGCAACACTGTGGCCAAAAGAGCTAATGTGATCCTTGGATGCATAAACAGGGAAATATGGAGTAGAAAGAGATGTTATTGTCACGGGGTTGGTCCTGAGTTAGCAACAAACCACTGCTGCATTCCCAGTCAGGTGCAAAAAAACGAGTTGTTTATTCAGGTGCCTCCCCCTTCAGGCAGGGCAACACCTGCAGCACTCAGTCAGCAACACAAGACAAGTTGCTGGTAGCAAATTCAAAACAGTAGCCCCACATCAAGCCTACCTTTCCTCATGGATGCTCTGGCAGGTAGCAGTCTGCAGTTAGTTCCTGACTCCTGGCAGGCTCCTCTTACAGAGTGAGAGGTGGAAGTCTACTCTTCCTCCCAGCCAGTCCTCAACTGAGCTGGGCTCCCCGCTTAAACTCCTCCATCCAAGCCTGACACCTACTGCAGGTGTAGCAAGACAGGGCTTAATGAGTCCATAGCAGTTCAATTATCTTTTCCCAGCCTGTGTGGGGTTTATGCTCCCCATTTCAGTTCTATTTGCCTCTTTTTCACCCCCAGTGGTGCAACCTCTAGTGGGAAATGGTGTGCAGTTCTGATACCCAAGAAGTATAGTTATAATCTGAAGAGGATTCAGAGAAGAGCCACGAGAATGATTAAAGGATTGGAAAACATGCCTTATAGCAACTGTGCTCCTGGAGCCTATCCATTTAGATTATCAAAGAGAAGGTTCAGGGATGAGTGGATTACAGTCTAGAAACACCTACACAGGCAACTGAAATTTGATAGTCTAAACACAGAAAGGTGTAACAAGATCCAATGGCTTACTCCTGGGGGAATTCTGCATCAATGCATGCACGCAGAATTCATGTCCACCACAGATTTGCTTCCCCCCAGAACAAACAAACAAACAAAAAAAAAGACTGACAGGAAAACAAAGGGAAACTGCAAACAAGGCCATGCACCTCTCCCCAGCACCACAGGAGCATTCTTGCAGACAGCCAGAGCAGCTGGCAAACAGGTAAATTACTACCAGGTGGCGGGGGGCAGGGCTGGGGATGCCCCAGCATGCTGGGTCAGACCCAACTTCCATGCATCCATATCCAGAGCTCCCCCCATTCCCTGAGCCTCACAACCCTGCACCTGGCTCTCCCCAGCTTTACCTCATGGCTCCTACCCTGCACCGGGCTCAGCTGCTAGTCCCTATGCCCTGTGTTATGTCAGTGGCCAGATTAGTCAATCACCATTGCCCAAAATCTACAAACTTGTTCACTTACCAGATTCAGTTATCCACAGTAGGTCTTCTAGTCTTTAATGCAAATTCGCAAACTTTTCAATGTACATACATACAGTCTCACCAATGAAATTCAACCACTCCTAGGAGAAGGACTGATCAGTGGCATACAGATGGAGTGGAGTGGGGGAGAACAGAGATATTTTCACCCATCTCTAGTCTTAAAATTTATATATATAAATAAAAGTGGGATATTTTCCATCTACAGTACCTAGGTTTATAAGCGCTTATCTGCACAGCTCCACCCACACAAACCTGTTTTGTTATATAAAAGATATGCCAACATTTTTAAACGAGTGTGAAAGGCCAAATTAAAGCCCGATACATTGGTACTTGTAGTTTTCTATTCATCAGCGTAAATACAATCCTTTTGCTGCTATGCCATATCACACAGTGATTTCTAATATAAAACCAAGCATCAAATGTCAATAGTTTTGAGACATATATGCAAATTTTACAGTTTTCTATATATGAGGAACTTGGTCATCCATTCTGGTTACTGTTTTTAATCAATATTTTCTCTATAAACATGCCAGTTGTATTTGTTGCAATAAGCCCTTTGAAAAAACTTTCTTCAGATTATCCCCTGCAGTCTTCCAAATAAAACCAAGGTTAATTCCAATCAAATATCGAGTATGGTAAAGCTTCTTGAGGAATAGCACCTGTTTCACAAAAGAGTTTCTTGGGAGACCTTCTCCAGTAAAGTGCAAGAATAAATAAAGGATTAGCTAGACTGGCTAATTTATCTTCCCTGCACACTCAGCATTCCAATTCTATATATAGATATAGATATTTTTTTTAAGTGGTGGGGGAAATTTGTTACATTTAGGACATTCAAAAATAGAATGGATTTAATCCAAATGCATTACTTCCCATCCCTTTTTGAGAGAGCAGTCAATTCTAGATAATTGAAGGTAAAACAGTTATAGATCACTATTTAGTAAGCAACAAACATTACCACATCTCACATTTATCCTGATTTTGCTGCTGCTGGTGAATGATTTGAGTGCGATGCATAAGTGGATTTAGCAGAATTTATAAATGTTTAGTAGAACTTGTATCTTTTTTTTGGTTTTTTTGGCTTGTACTTCCATTAGGCTGTCATTAAGATGAGTACATACCAGTGGCTTGGTAATACAACATTAGCTGAAAATCTGTTTCAGATTTATTAAATTACACCCGCTAGAACATCTCAAAGCAAGCAATCTCAGCAATCTAAGGCTGAAAAACTCTTGGTTGCTGTACACAGAAAACTATGCAATTTAACATTTTTAGTGGAGGCCAAGAAACATTCTTCAAAAGAGTTTATGAATGTAACAGCTGAGCATTTCAAGAGTCTGAATTACAGCTTTACAACAATGGTTAAATTGTTTAATTACTCTTGTAACAAGATTTTGCGCTTCTATAGGAATTGCTGATACACACGTACATTCAGCTGCTTTCAGTTCTCTTGTAATTTTTCCACATAAAAACTAACAGAAAAGAAACCCATTTTATTCAGTTTTACATTTTAAAAGTATTTTCTATTCGGTAAGTATATCTTATTGCATAATTTTGCACCAAAGAGATTTCTCAAGCTTTATTTTCTGTTCCAGATCTCTGCTTGTTTCGATTCTTTAAGCCCCCAAGCTGAGCTGTTCTTAGGTCTTAACTTTGGTAAAAGCTTTGTCTGTAGCACCCTCATTTGGATGCTGCTTGCCACAGCATTCCTCCTTGCTGTGTTCACGATGGTTATCACCAGTATGCCATAGTAGCACATTTACCTTTCAGCAAGTTATAGAACCACCTTGACCTCACTAAGCCATAGGAGGAGAGTGGAACAAAAAAAAAACAGTAGGAAAACCAGGCTCCAGAAAGCCTGCAGGCACAGAAGCGAGTTGGGTCAGCCCACTGGTCAAAAGACACCATTGCTACATGAGCATACTCTGGAACACAATTTGCAGGAGGTGGCAGCAGTTGACACTCGCCTGCAAGCACAGCACTCAGGAGCTTGACTCAGGCCGAGCTGCAGTGGGAGGAGGCAGTGCCATTTTAAAAAGACATTGTGCCCTAAGGGAAAGGAGGCAGGTTGACTAGCATCGGTTGAAAGCTTTTGAAATTCTTCCATAAAAGAACAGGGACAAATAATCATCAATTTTCCCCCAAAAACCAGCTCCACAGGCAACCAAGGAAAGAGGGAGTATTACAGATGCTACTTCAAAGTAATTGTACGCACAACTTGGCTGTGTGACATGACACTTCCATCCTTGTTAAACTTGCCCTCTATTCTTTCCATCGTTTGTTTCCCCATGTCACATCTTAATCTAGACTCTAAACCCTTTGAGGCGGAAATTGTCCCTTGCTCTACATTTGTGCAGTGCCTAGCACAATGTGGCCCCAATCCTGACTGGGTCTCCAGGGAGGTATTCCAATATAAATAATGCCTAATACAATAAGGAGGTTGACTTTTGAAAGAGAGGCAGAAGGTTAAACACACCACTAACCTCAAACGGTTAAACAAATAAAGGCAGTGAAAATGCTCTCTAATGCAATCTATTACAGATTATTAGGCTGCATGAGAGATTGTTATGAGAACCAAAAAACGGCCACAGAAAAAAGAAAGTCCATCACAAGTTCTGTAATTTATTCCCCACAGCAATATTTTATAGCACTATTCCCCCACTCCCCAACCAAAGACAGTGTTCAGTTTCGATGGGCTATGCTCACACTGGTTTTCTTAAAAGCAGAGCTCACAAAGGGATGAGGTTAATTTGTCTAGAGTAAATCATTTGAACAAGCATTGAAACTGCTAATCCATCATCCACCTCCTACACAACCCACTATATAAAAATGGTTAGTTTTAAATATGTAAATTATGCAATGTAATTCTTTCTAGAACTGATTTTAAGCAATCCCTTGACAACAGTCATAGAACTATCAATGAGGCTAATTTATTAAAATCAAAACTCACTAAACATGGCCACAAACACAAATGATTCAATTTCTTTTAGTCTGATTAGTGTTGCCAGCAACATTGTTAGTTATGATGGAGAAGGAGCTTTCATGCTGAGCTCTTAGTTTTATAATCTTATAACTTCCGCCCTCCCAAAAAAAAAAAAAATCACGTTAACGGCTGTGCCTGCCATCTAGTTTCAAGAAAATACATTCCTATAACTTTTGACTTTTTAGAATGAAAACAATTTTTGTTGCAACTATGAATTTTAAGGTGCTTTTTTTGCACTGTGATTAATAGTTTGGAACATATGTGCCAAACTTGGGATGGCTATAGTCCTCAGTGAAGAATCTGCTATGTACTGAACTGACCATACTGATGAAGAAGGGCCTAGTCCTGCTGTCACTGAAGTCTAAGAATTTTGTATTAAACTTCACTGAGAGCAACACTGGAACCAAAGTTAACAATTGAAATTACCATAGTCTTGAATGCACAGTACACTGTTTTCCTTACTGGCTTAAGTACGTCAAGCAGAGATAGCCAGATAAAGGTATATGCAATTGTGGATATCCACAGTGTCCAAAGGATCATCATGAAGCCTCATTTAAGAACCAAAAACAGACTCATCAGGCTTGAAGCCACTGAAGTGTTTCAATTTAGGAAATTAACAAGATATTTAAAGCAAAAGTATTCTGTGCAAACCCAGCATAAAATTCTTGCTTAAAATTACTAGAAATTGAAGTTTAAACATTTTAAATTAATAGCAATTTATAAAAAACATCTAGACTAGTAAAAGTAACAAATATAAAAAACAGCAGGCAAAGAAAAAGTTTAATTGACTTTTTCTCTTTTCCTCCCCTAGCCCGATCACCCCATACTTAATGTTTTTTACAATCTCTTAGGCCTTACAGCTGTCAAAGTTAGAATCAGGACTCAGAGTTTGTCAGACCACTCTGTTTATTAGCGCAGCGCTCCGCCAATAACATTCAGAATATGTGAGTGGCCAAATCACCTCCCAGTATTTTCTATTACATGGACTAAATAAGAAGTGACACTGGCGATTAATAATCTTCGTGTCAAAAGGGGGATTTGTAGGAGTAGGATTTTATAATGTCCCATAAGAATTAAAGTATAAAGACTCCTAAGGTTACAAGCAGTGGTTGAAATAATGGCAAATGAAACCGGAGAAAGTTTAAAAACCCTGGCCAAAGAAACAGGGGTGATCAGACAGGTTGCCCTCCAAAACCGTCAAGCATTAGACATAGTGCTGGCGGCCAAAGGAGGGACCTGTGCTCTCATTGGAAAAGAATGTTGTGTGTTTACGCCTGACAAAAATAAAAATAAAAATAAAAATAAAAAAATAAAAAATAAAAAAAAGTGGAAAACTGGACCATTCATATTATACATACAAATGGGGACATGTTAAGAATTGCCACTACAGAAAAACATAGCTTACCATTGGTATAACATTTTCTGGATAGTTTCCCACAACTACTGGCATACTAATGTTACTACCTCTAATTGTGTTTTTGGTTTTAAATTGTATGTGTGTAATTGAAATGTTTAAAATGTGCTGGTGGATAAAACAAATGTGTGCAAAGCTAAAGCCACAGGCCCAAATCACCTCCCAGTATTTTCTCTTACATGGACTAAATAAGAAGTGACACTGGCGATTAATAATCTTAGTGTCAAAAGGGGGATATGTAGGAGTAAGATTTTATAATGTCCCATAAGAATTAAAGTATAATTTGATTTCATCCTGCTAACCACTTTTTTAAATAGCAGAAATAAATGACCCCCTGGGACTATAAGATTCTGTTTTCCCATATGCATTACAAATTGGGCCCCCTCTAACTCTTTGTTTTAAGATTTAGGTAGTAAGAGACAGGATTCTCTATTGTGTCTATGTTAAGTAAATTAGAGAAACATTGAAGGCCTGGGTCTCAATGTAAATTGTCTTAGTTATCAATTGTAAAACTTAGCAAGGTTTAATTTGCAATGCTTTTTTGTTCGATATGAAATACTACTGTTTGTATTCTCAATCTATTTGTGTGAATGAGGAATGTATGCATCAGGAAAAGATAAGGTGTGAAGGCCATTGTTATAGCGTCAAGGGACAGCTGTTAAACTGTCTGGCATCTCAGAGTGGATACATGCTTCGCAGTGTAAGAATGCACCGCCCCCAGTGAACCAACCACCACTTCAGGACCACGCGCAGAGTCAATTTTTTGACTCCAGAAGAAGACAGAGGAACAGCCTGCAATACCTTACAATCTACGCTCTCGTAAGGGTTGCCAGAAGCAGATGACTACATAAAGCAAGGCCCAAGAAGAAGCAGTAGTGAGCCTAGCGCCTGCTGCCTGGTGGACATAAAACTGTAACTGCAGTTCCCTCAGTTGAGGTTGTCAGAACCAGAAGGGCCCTGCCTCCAACATGTGCCTCTGGTGGTGCCTGTTCTTCGGCTGCTGGTGTCTTAAGGTCTGGGGAGTCCACAATGACAATTCTTTTATCCAGCAGCAAGTGTGGATAGCTCAGACCCTTATTATTTCTAAATGCTGGGTCTGCAGCCACATCCCAGCCCACTCTCAAACTGGTGTTCCTGTCCTGGCTATCCCACTCAATTCCCCAGACCTCACTGGAGGACCTTGTCCATTTAACACAATATGGAACATTAATGACACCTGGGAAGAGGCTATTGGCAGTTCCTTTATCCCACTTGGGGGAGTAATAAACCACGCAAAAAGACTCCTAAGGTTACAAGCAGTGGTTGAAATAATGGCAAATGAAACCGGAGAAAGTTTAAAAACCCTGGCCAAAGAAACAGGGGTGATCAGACAGGTTGCCCTCCAAAACCGTCAAGCATTAGACATAGTGCTGGCGGACAAAGGAGGGACCTGTGCTCTCATTGGAAAAGAATGTTGTGTGTTTATACCTGACAATACCAATGAGGTAATAGATCACGCTAGCCACTTAGAACAAATCGCATATCTTCCCCATGAAGAATCGAGTTCTTTAGGGAAGTGGCTAAGTAACCTGTTCAATTTCTCTGGCATAGGAAACTAGTTGTTTCAGGGAGCCCTAACTATCCTGTTTGGAATCTTAGTGATTTTTGTATGCTTTCAGTTAATCTCCTGTTGCATCCAAAATGGTGTAAGACATGCCACACAGATAGTTGCCTCAAACCAGAGTGCTAATATGATGATTTTAAATATCACTGATGAAGAAATAAAGAACTATTGATTTGTGGAACCAGTAAAATTTTGGTCATGGCGTGAGCTTGACCAAAAGGAGGGATTGTGAAAGTAGAATGAATTAAACTGTAAAAATAAGAATGGATTAAAGAAATGTTGTATGTACCTTTAAGCAGAAATAAGAAATATTGAAATACAGGTGCCAGGAAAAGAAACATTAGGCATAAACAAGGGTGCTAATGGCGAAACATTAACAGAAGATCGGTAATAGTTAGTAAGGAAATAAGATATGCATGCCTAGCCCAGGTAAATTTACCAGATTCTGCTTCCTTTGTTATCTTGTTAAGTGCTCGCCCTTTTATCTGTATAAATAAGATAGTTTGTGTCTTGAATGGTGCTCACATTATCTGGGTGTTATTGGCGGAGCGCTGCGCTAATAAAACAGAGTGGTCTGACAAATTGTGAGTCCTGATTCTAACTTTGACACAGCCAAGCACGTAAACTAGGTTTCTCAGTAAAATAGTAGGCTCTTCTTTAAGAAAAAAAATGTTGCTTTTAAAGTTAATTTTAACGCTTATTAATATCTCAGACACTTCAGAACAAGGTACAAGAAACTAATTATAAATAACTTGTCAGAGGAAGTCTTTTCTTAATCTCACTCTGTTAGAGGTTGATATTAGCTACAACATTCTCTACAGAGTGGACACATACTGTAATTGAAGTGGGATGAGGGATGCAGGGACTCTACCTGGTGAACAGTCAATATCACTTCAGTCTCTCACTTGCCTTGAGCCGCATATAATTCAATTATGTGCGGACAAGACATACAAGGCAAACAAAAATAAAAACAGCTAAGTGGTCTTGAACTAGTCAATGGCCTCTGAGTCAGCAGTGTTCAGCCTGGGAAGACCTCCAGGAAGCCCAACACAAAGAACCACCATACAACATGCATGTAACATCTTCCACAGCACCACAGGTGCACAGGGGGATGTTCTGGATGCCCCGGACATGGTGGTTGATCTTGGCACAGTGAACTACACCAGTCTGAACCTGTTAAGCTGGCTCCAGAGGTGGCGTGGGAGCCCAATACCAAGTAGCCATTCATGCAGCCTGGTGGTGATGTGGGAGTTCCTGGTGTGGTAGAGGCTCTCTCCTGTTCTGTCCATCGCTGAGAACCGATGATGTTATTAGTTGGATGGAAAGTGGGCAGCACTGCCTAGATAGGATTTCTGCTATGCAGTCAGTAGTGGGGTATATCCCTGAACAGTGGCACACGTGGCATTTGCAGTGCTTTGGTGATCCATTTGTTGGCTGCATTCTAACACTGGATGTTAAGTGGAGGAATACTGGCAAGTGCCTGGGATATTTCTCATGGTATGATTAAGATGAGTGTCTACTACTCGAGTGAGGGCAGAGTTTAACCATCATCATACACTGGGGTACAATGCACCTACGTTCTCGGCATGTTCCCTGTGATTACAGGGAATCAAAGCCACCACCAGTTAACCAAATGGACTGGATCCTGCTTACTGTGGACCTAGACAAGAAAATGCTGTGAGCAGTTGCTGAGAGGAAGAGCTTTCAAACCGACTGCTTGGAGAACAAAGTGGAAGCTCATAGGACAGTCAAGCTGAACCCCAGGCTAGATATTTTTTCTCAGTCTATTTTCCAGAATTAACTTTTTTTTTTTATTAAAAAATTCTAACCCTCGAGGAAGAATCCTTGCTGAATGCGACCAATTTTTTAAGCTATGCCATCCTACCAGCCAACACTTGGATAGTATGTTATGAAGGCTTTCAATAGCTTGGCACCAGCAAGGAACATTTGCAACATTTGGTAGATTTTTCTCACCTGCGTGCATGGCTGGCACTAGCTGCTTCTCTCGCACAAGCTGGATGATGTCCGATACCACAATTTGTGGCTCAATATCTTCTTCTTTCCCCTCATTCGACTGGCTGTCTGTTACGAAACAATTGCAGCTGCCAGTTTCCTTACATAGGATCACCCTCCAGTGCCAATAGGCAGACATTAAAATGCCTTATGTTGACTTCTGCCAAAACTGAGACAAATTAAAACATTTAGCATTATTCAAGGTAAGTTTAAAAACAGTGATAGTTACACACATTACCAGCACCTTTGATTTTTGGAAAAGAACAAAGCTACTTTATACTTAAGAGGACAGGTGCATATCCAGGATATCAGATGAGTGAAACTAGCTTTCATCCAAAAGTAACATCAGGTTTCCTTGTATGAAAAGGCCCTTCACTGAGCCTTGAACCAGAGGCCTTGAGACAGATTAAGTCAATTTAACTACAAACTGTAACATCCTAATGGAAAACAATATACAACCTTATAAACAAGTGCATGAAAGCCAAAGATACTTTTAAATATACTTCTACCCCGATATAACGCTGTCCTCAGGAGCCAAAAAAATCTTAACACATTATAGGCAAAACCGTGTTATACTGAACTTGCTTTGATCCACTGGAGTGCGCAGCCCCGCCCACCCCCAGAGCACTGCTTTACAACATTATACCCAGATTTGTGTTATATCCGAGTAGAGGGGTACTTTCAATGTGAGACCAATGCTTATATAAAAATCTCTCGAACAAGGTAGCTTAGATAAAGAAAATGGCCCAGGAATACAAGATTTGCAAAAAGCAAAACTATTTAAATATTTCCTGCAACATGAAAAGGTAAAATGACTGTTACAGATTTGAAAAGTACATGTTAGGAAACAAATTAACTCTGAGAGCATTTTGGTGGTGCGAGGAGGACCAAGGCAGGGAAGAAGAAATGCTATATAAGTAACTTAATAAGTTAAAAGTCTTCTTGTTTCCACTTGTTTTGGCTTCTAACACAGAGTATGGGCCTCTTGAGGCTGCCCTACGCCTGGAAGGGAAGAAGTGGGGGGCAGGGAGAGATGTAAAAGTTAATTCTCTATACAAAAGGTGAGAGCTTTAACTGTGTGATTATGGATGGGAGCGAGATACTCAGGTTTCTGCATTTACAGAAGTAGATGGGTGGAAAAAAATGTGTATTGACCTCAAAGTCATTTGTTCTTGAAATCAAAGATAAATCATTAACTGGGGAATAAAGCTATATTATTTCATATAGGATTTTTAACTTTGCGGGAGACATCTCTTAGTTCCTGAGACTTATAACTGCCAAGTTATTTGTTCATAGTGTGGTAGCAGTGTTGATCCCAGGATATGAGACACAAGGTGGGTGATTAATACCTTTTATTGGACCAAATTTCATTAGTGAAAAAGACAAGTACTCAACCTCCACAGAGCTCTTCATTGAGAAAGTCTAGAAAGAAACAAGGCTCTAGCAAGAGGAAGTTTCCCCTCCATTGTTGGGATGGTGCCAGATTGGTGTGGCCACACTGAATGAATGGTGTGAGCATAACTTGACATGACAAACATGGCTGAATGGCTGCAGAGGATGCTGGGAGCAGGTTCTCTTTTAGCAGAAGCAAAGTTGATAAAGAACTGGCAACATCTGTATGTATGATTGATATTGAACTTACTGGTCCACAAACATGGGTCCATGCAAAAGTAAATATAACAGGCAAAAAGTTCCAGCATGGAGCACAGGTCGACCTGGTTGTAGTGACCTTACAGCAAGAACACCACACAGAGAGCCAGAGTGAATGTGAGATGATCTGCATTTGGAACCATTCCCCTTCTAAAACACTAATTAGGTAAAAATTAGTAGTCACATGCCCATTGGGCATACTTGTAAGACATGTGACTCCTTTGAGGAAAAAGAGTATAAGAATCAAGCAAAGTAAATTACTGTGGTTGGAATTCCTTAAATGGTGCTTGAAGAAGCAATGCTGTTAGATAGAGCAGCCAAAATTCTGCTCTGTGAGCTCGAGTAGACTGTGAACAGAGGGGTCTCAAGGCAATCAAGGCTTGATTCGAAGGAAATCCAAGACAGACCAGAGGGCTACGAACAACAGACCAGGAGGAAAGAAGCAGTCTATAAAATTGGTAACCACCTTCTCGTTTGCCAAGCAGGAACTGTGGGAGGCTAGCACAGGTCCTGATCGTGTATGTTTGTGAAAGAACAGCAGTACTTGTGGCACCTTAGAGACCAACAAATTTATTTGAGCATAAGCTTTCGTGGGTTACAGCCCACTTCATCGGATGCATGTAGTGGAAAATACAGTAGGAAGATATATATATACACACACATAGAGAACATGAAACAATGGGTGTTACCATGCACATTATAAGGAGAGTGATCAGTTAAGGTGAGCTATTATCAGCAGGAGAGAAAAAACTGGTTGCAGTGGTAATGAAAATGGCCCATTTCCAGCAACTGACAAGGAGATGTGAGGAACTGTGGAGGGGAATAAGCATGGGGAAAAGAGGAATGTATAGCTCTTAATGTCTAACACAGGAATTATATGCTTAATATAACCCTTTACCACTTGTGTAATTCCTTTTCAATAAACTGCTGTGTATTGCAGATAATTACTGTGGACCTTTTCCACTGGTATGACAGTAATCCACCGGGAACAAGTAAAGATCAAGCCCCCTGTTGTCAACATCCATCACATTACACCAGCGAAGCCACCTGAGACAGACTTTTCCTATCAGTCTAATAAACACCTTTGGAGATTTAAGTCAATATAGGGCCAAAGAAAATACAGTGAACAAAGCTGCTGGAGACCCAAATAGCTATGCTAAGTAACTCTGGGCAGGTGAACAAGAGGGACGAAGGGACATGTGATGACATCTCCACTCACATTTAGTATGCACTGGACAAGGATGTGACCTATGATTACTGGGGAGGGATAGCTCAGTGGTTTGAGCATTGGCCTGCTAAACCCAGGGTTGTGAATTCAATCCTTGAGGGGGCCACTTAGGGATCTGGGGCAAAAATCAGTACTTGGTCCTGCTAGTGAAGGCAGGGGGCTGGACTTGATGACTCTTTGGGGTCCCTTCCAGCTCTATGAGATAGGTATATTGCCATGTATTCTACACTCCACTTATAGCAAGAAAATATTCATTGATTCTTTTCCTTTAACTTTCTCCATATTTCCAAATGCTGACTTTGCCTGAGAATAAAATTATTATCCAAGAGTATAGATGGTAGTACTGGTACACTTAGGGATTATCTGCATTATATGTGAAAGTGACAATCTTACTGATGTAAAAATAACTGACTCAGCAAGTGTAGCTTGGAATAAAAAGGATTGTTTGTAAATAAAGAATGAAACTAGCAATGTTTTAACCATAAATCCTTCAGGAACAGTCTGAGAAGGATTAAGTATTATCTAATTAGAGTTAATTACTATACTTCACTCACACACACCCCATTCCTACCGAAGCCCTTCTGCTCTAAACACTGTTATAAACTGTATTTTCTCAGTGTATAAAAATGTCATGTTGGCTGCAAATAAAACAAGTCTCCTCTTCTCCCACCCCTGCCTCATTTCTAAATATTATAGGCTTTGGTGTACTTTTAAGTCTACTTTTAAAATAAAAAGCAGAGTGCATGATTTTCTAAGGTGCTGAGCATCCATAGCACCCACTGACTTTAATGGAAGCTGCATATGCTTTGTACCCTGAGAGCAAGAAATAAATACATTTTTAAAAAGCAATAAGCCATTCCCACCAGTAAAAGAATACAAGTAAACGGTTCCTGTCTAGGAGACTTCTACTGGAGTGTGTGCAGCATTACAAGAGCAAGATACACAAAAATGAATATTATGATAAATTAATTTGTATTTAACTTTCTGCAGCTGTTCAAACCATCACAGGCAACAATGAAAACAAGAGACTACACATGCAGAGATAACTATAACATGTAATGCCGGAAGTTTAGCAGAAAATAAATACTACAAAGTGTAACAGCATTTTGTACTTTATTTGTTGATACGGTACTATTCATTGTTTCTCTTGATTATCTCACAAGGTATATTTAAGGAAATATTTCTCCCTAATTTCTTGGCTAATATTTGGAATTTTCTAATCAAGAGAAATTTAAAAAAATCCTTGAGGAGGACACCATCACAGAGCAGAGTTTTTCCTTCTCAAAAGTGAAGTGAAATGCAGTAGGGTTACTGTGATGTTCCCCTCTGGTGTTATCCAGACCGGTGATCTGCTAGGTCACTCCAACCCTGGACCCTGGGAACCAGCCTTACCCTGCTCTGCTGAGAGAACCCCCACTCCTGGGCTGTTCACGCGCAGCCTCTGGCAAGTAAACTGCTCATTGGATTGTGTAACTGAATGACACTAGCCAATATGTCCAGTCCCAGACACAACCCCAGGAACCTCTGTCTTGCAGTATCCAGTTATGCCTCATGGACACTGCAAGCTTATATGAGTTTGTCAGTTTAACTAAGAAATTGATATGTACCAGGCTTGTTATCCCAACGGGAGTCTCTGACATGCTTCAAACCAAATGCACTGCTTCAGGCAGAACAGGGGTTCTCAAACTGGGGGTTGGGACCCCTCAGGGGGTCCCAAGGTTATTACATGGGGTAGGGGTCAGCAACCTCTGGCATGTGGCTCGCCAAAGTAAACACCCGGGCCAGTTTGTTTACCTGCCGCATCAGCAGGTTCGGCCGATCACAGCTCCCACTGGCCGCGGTTCGCCATCCCAGGCCAACGGGAAGCTGTGGCCAGCACATCCCTCACCTGCGCACTTCCCACAGTCCCCATTGGCCTGGGACAGCGAACCGTGGCCAGTGGGAGCCACGATCGGCCGAACCTGCCTATGTGGCAGGTAAACAAACTGGCCCAGCCTGCCAGGGCGCTTATCCTGGCGAGATGCGTGCCATAGGTTGCCGACCCTTGACATGGGGGGGGGTCACAAGCTGTCAGTGTCCACCCAAAACCCCACTTTGCCTCCAACATTTATAATGGTGTTAAATATATAAACAAGTGCTTTTAATTTATAAGTGGGGGGTCACACTCAGAGGCATGCTGTGCAAAAGGGGTCACCAGTACAAAAGTCTGAGAACCACTGAGATAGAATGAATTTATTAACTACAAAGATAGATTTTAAGTGATTAAGTCAAAGCACAACAAGTCGGATATGGTCAAATGAAACAAAAGCAAAACACATTCTAAGCTGATCTTGACACTTCCAGTGTCCTTACAAACTTAGATTCTTCTCACCACAGGCTGTCTGGTTGCCCTTCAGCCAGGCTCTCCCCTTTGATCAGTGCTTCAGTTGATTAGTGGTGATGTCTGCAGACAGAGGGTGACCAGACAGCAAGTTTGAAAAAATCAGGACGGCGATAGGGGGTAATAGGAGCCTATATAAGAAAAAGAACCAAAAAATCGGGACTGTCCCTATAAAATCAGGACATATGATCACCTAGGCAGAAGAGAGAGGAAGAACATGGCAAACATCTCTCCCTTTTATTATATTCTTTCTTCCCTCTTGGGCTTTGCCCCTACCTTCAGAGTCAGGTGACCATTACCTCACTGAAATCCCAAACTGACCAAAGGAAGGTGAAGGGAGAGTCCAACAGATCCCTGGTTGCTGCCTAGGCTAATGTCCTTTGTTCCTGTGAGGCTGGGCTTGTCTCATACATGCCTTATAAGGTGTGAATTGCCCTTCTGCTCTTAGAGAGTTTTTGCCTGGACTTGCTTTAAGCCACAAGGACACGATTTCAGCCTCATAACTATATGCATGAAATTACAACCTATAACATTACTATAACAATGCTCAGTACACCATGAGTCTTCCGAAGAGACACAACATGACAAATTTTGCATTAGATATCACACAATCATATTATAAGGATCAACATGGGGGTACAGGGTGTTCCCCTGAGATACAGAGTGTCACAGTTTCACCTCAGTGATCAGAAATTACTTCATAATATTAGTTTAACCTTCACTTTGGATTTCTTGCCTTTCCTTTTTTTTTTTTTTTTTTTTTTTTAAGGAAAGAAACTTCTAAAGAGATATATATTTACAACCTTAACTTTGCCTTAATGAAGTTGTTTGCCCAGTTCATTTATTTTATTTTAAACAACATAAAATAAGTAAATGTAAACTTAATTTGGGGTTATGGGCTCAGTGACTCAGGAGGCAGAGAAGTTGTACTGGAAGAAAGAACAAACACTGAGACTAAAGGAGATGGAAGTGTGGGCTTCAACAGTTTAGGTGGATGTAGTTCATGGAGGGATAAGTAGCCCTGTTGGAGGGTCACGTGTACACTGGAGAGAGATTTGGGGTGGACTGGAAAGGGCAGAAGGGAGGAAAAAGGACATGCAATTTCTTTGGGACGTTAAAGCTATTATCACGTGCCTGCATCATTCGCTGTGCCATCGGCAGATATGAGGTCCATGAGGGTCATTCCAAAGATACTGAAGTATCCTCAGTCACGTAGTGTTCATAACAGTCTTGGGATTTAGTCAAACCCAGAAAAGTGGCACAAAACTAGATTACCATTTTGGAAAAAAAACTAATTTTCAGCTCAGTACTTACCAGCTGTGATATGTGATTTTTGTTTCATGACACAACGTAATAGAATGAAAATGTTTCCACTTCTCAAAGTTCTGCCTGCCCTCTGAGTTCCTACATACAAATGCTGCCCTGACTTGTCTACTGTTGCAAACAACCCCATTGACTTTAATGTTGTTGCAAATGGGAGAAGTCTGGGCAGAATTTGGAACCATCTGTCAATGTGTCAACGAAGCAACACAATAAAAATTTGGTTCTCGGATCAGTCAAACAATCAGAATATAAATGTCTTCTGACAAGATTACCTACAGATTGTAAGTGGATTCTGTTGCCTGGGAAAGAGATATAGCCAGGGCTTCCAGAAGATGCAATGACAGTGCACCACTACAGCTCACAGAGCTCCTATAGAGCCCTAACCATAAGTCAAGGCTGCTTTTCCCTGGCAGAACCCCAGGAGAAGGGTGCAAACTAGGGATGTAAATACTGGTTAAAAAAGTTAGCCGGTTAAACCATTAAAATTATGTTGTTTAACAGAGATTGCTCTGGCTAGGGTCCTGCCTGGACCAGCCCCAACCTAGGGCTGGGGTCCCTGCAGCCAGCAGGGGTTAGCAGTGAGGTCTGGTTAACCATTCCACCTAGTGCAAACCTGAGGGGCATAGTTGCAAATTGCACCTCCATCTCCGTGTCAAGAAATGTGTGCATCAAGCCCATTGTCTAGAAAGCCAGCCTGCGGCATTTATAATGGATGTGCAGCAAGGTGTGCAATGAATCCAAATATTTTGGGGGTATATGTAACAGATGTTTATTGCAGGAGGTATATGATATATGAAAGCTATATGTCGTATGCTTTGAGGAGAGAAAAGGTGGGTGTGCGCACCTTGGGTTAATGAAGATTGTGCTCAAAGACTTGCACACTGTGGATAGGACACACGAGAGTTCATAATCCTCACCCAAAAAGGTAAAGCTGGTCCAGTCTGTTTTACCCAGACGGTACATGAAATCTGAATGGTCTTTCAGCATGTTAACATAACTCAATGTTCTAATGTCATCAACCTTCATTGGCTGTGACTTTATTAAAGCAAATGTTAAAAAAGTTATATAGTACACAGGTTAAGAAAAGGGTATATGTACATCTGGATATAGTGCTTACAAAGGGTTCAAAAAAGAACTAGATAAATTAATGGAGGAGAGGTCCACCAACGGCTATTACCCAAGATGGGCAGGAATGGTGTCCCTAGCCTCTGTTTGCCAGAAGCTGGGAATGAGCGACAGGGGATGGATCACTTATGTTAATCCATAATATCCCTCCTATTGCAAGCCAACATGCTATTGGATTTCTTTGCTGTTTCATGTTGAACTGATCTATATTGCATGAGTTATTTCACTGATGGCATTTATTTTGTGCATTATTTCTATGTAAGTGCAACATTTTACACTTAAAGTATTAATGTGTCTAATTCCCCTCTGAGCCTACAAACCCAGTAATTCTCACAAATAATTGAGTTTTTACCCAATCTTCAGCAAAGATTTAATAGTACATTGCTGGAACATGGTTTAACAGTACTAACATTCCAATATATATTCCAGTACATTCACTGTTATTTAAAACTATAAAGCATTATAAATAAAACTGAAGTACACTTGTCAAAACAAGTTAATGAACACATGATGCAATATTCTTCACATTCATATTTGTTTGCTTCCTTACAATGGGTCTACAAATCATGATTCTCAATTAGGAAGATTTCATTTACACAAAACAACATAGAAACTATCTGCCTAAATGCAGTATGACATACTACAGATAGATGACTGACTTTTTCATGTAATTCCAATAAAGAATGTAACGCACTTTAGAACTATTAACAAAACAAGGCCAATTAAACTACTGGCAAGTTTTATTTCTTAAGTTCAACCTTCTTCCTAAGGATATTCATTTTACTTTTTGCTCTAAGGGGGGACGGAGGGAAGAGTATATTTTATCTCCAAGGTATATTTAAATTGATTTTAAAAGGTGTAGGATACTTTAAGACTGAAGAGCTTTTTCTCCTTCAGAAGTTTACTGTGATCATCACTTTAATCTAACTACCAGAGATTTCTAGTCCTCCAAGATAAACTTTGACTTTCTATTAAAAAAATCCCCTGTAGAGGATTATTAACCTCCCAATATGATTTTAAGAAGGGAAAGTTAATCTCCGAGCAGTCGCAGCTACAGTGCGAGTAAAATTGAGACCCCACAAGTCTTCAAAGGGGATTAAGATAATCAAGTGTAACTGTGTGTAATAAAAAGCTTCTCTCATGCTAATCTTTTCATCTTTCAGGTAGCCTTGCCTCTTTTTAGTATGAAAATTGACAATATTTATACATTAAAATCATTTCTCTCAGTCTCTTCTCCTACCTAGCCTCCTACCTAGTGAGGACAGCCCCACAAGCGAATTACATGTTTTGCAAATTAATCCAAAACATGACAGTTTAAGACACCTGACAAAGTATTACAAAATTCTGGAGAATAATTTTTTTTAATGCAACATCCACAACACAGGATCATGGACATGCACACTCTGAACTCAGGGAAACCCATTTGTACAGTGTGTATGCTAGGAAAATAATTTGCTTGTGAACAACTGAAAATATGAGGTCAAATCATGCATCATTTTACAGTCTCAAACTGACTACACACAATGTGACTAAGTACAGTCCGCTTAGAGCACAAGGCAAGGGAAACATAAGGGATCAGCATTGTCATGCAGGTAGGAGATGCAAAACTGCTCAGGTGACAGTGAATTTATGTAAATGAGTTGCCCACTTCCCAAAGAGCCTTACATGAATTTGACCCTAGCTCCCTCACAAGCTTGATCCCTAGATTTGGAAATATTTTCTTCATGGCACCAGCAGAGGGGAAAAAAATCAGGGCCCCTTAGTTAAAAAGGAGATTTGACCGATGTGTAAATGAGAGGTGGCTGCTCAAGGAGAGAGCTTGCCCTCAAGATCTGTGTTAATTTTCATTCTTGTAGAACCCATGTGGGTCTTGTGGCACTCACACAAGTGAACCACAGAAGCAGCTTGGACTTGGACTGGCATATACCAATTAAATTGTTGGGTATGCCAAATATTTATACTTACCTTTAGAGCATTAACAACAAACCTAATGTGCTATGCCCCCACTGCTCAAATGCCCTGTCTCCTACCAAAAAAATATTCACTTTCCATGGACCTAGCTTGCATAGATCTTTAAGAAATGCTTAAATACATCGACAGACACTAGAATAGCACCATGCTGCATCCTGCCATGCAGAACTATTCTAAAAATTTAAGAAACTATGGGAAGTATAATTTCCCCACCCAGCCCACGAAGACACTTAGTCCAGTATAAGAGTATCTTATTTTAGCTTAACTTAAACCCATTCCCAAAGACATAAGCTAAATTGACAAAACCTGCTGTTGCACCAGAATAGATGTGCCTAAATGGGGTTTATACTAGTATAAATAAATTGTAAGTATAGGGCTTGTCCTCATAGGAAAGTTGTGTGCTAAGTTGTGAATTTACTGTGCAATTTCCTAACATTAACAAAGGTTACCTGCATACACTGAGTGGAGTATGCTGCTTGTACCCACCCTAAAACATTAGAGAAGGGGCACCAAATTAATTTCTTGGAGAAGATCAAATTCCATCTTTAACTATGGTTCAGGATTGTGGTATACTTTACGGACTACCTGCTAACCACAACCCATAAACAGAACTTCCACTGATGCCAATGGGAGATTTGCAGAAAGACCTAGTTACATAATAACTAAACTTAGTAATGATTTCCTCAGTATTGTCACATACATCTGTGACTCTAAGAGCACCCCAATGCCAGAGGGCAAGGGCTCCCTGGTATGTAGCAGTGAGTCTCAGCTGACCTGACTAGCTTACTGTTGTCTTGTAATATTTCATTGGAAAATTGGTAACAGACTAGTAATTAATACTATAATGTGATGTATCTATGGGCCATGTATAAATAATTATAGATATTTGCTGGAAATATGATCCTCAAATGTGTTTGGCAGACTGTGCATAAGCCCAACTGGTCCTAGACAAAGGAATTTTATTTTTTTCAGGCTTGACTGTGTCTCCAATGTAAATAAAACAAGGTGTTAGGAACCATTAGGAAAGAGATAGATAAGACAGAAAATTTCATAATGCCACTATATAAGCTCATGGTAAGACCATGAGTACTGCATGCAATTCTATTCATCCCATCAGAAAAAAAGATTAGAATTGGAAAAAGTACAGAGAAAAGCAACAAAAATGGTTAAGGGTATGGAACAGCTTCCATATGAGGAGAGATTAAAAAGACCAGGACTGCTCAGTTTAGAAAAGAGACAACAAGGGGGTATATGATAGAGATCTATAAAAATCATGAATGATGTGGAGAAAGTGAATAAGGAAGTACGATTTACCCTTTCACATAAACACGTGAAAGAGGCGTCACCCGATGAAATTAATAATCAGCAGCTTTAAAACAAACATAAGGAAGTACTTCTTCATACAATGCACAATCAACTTACGGAACTCCTAGCCAGCGATGTTCTGAAGATCAAATGTATAACAGGGTTAAAAAAAAGAACTAGATAAGTTCATGGAGGATAGGTCCATCAACAGCTATTAGCCAAGATGATCAGGGATGCAAATGCATGCTCTGTGTCAGGAGTCTCCAAAACTGACTGCTAGCAGCTGGGAGTGGATGATGGGATGGATCACTCAATGAATGCTCTGTTCAGTCCATTCCCTCTGACACCTTCTTGCCTCTGTGTCTCTTCGCTGTCTCCAAATTGAATAACTTCTGTGAGAGTCCAGTGAGAGGGACTGAACACTTCAGAGGAAACAGTTTGGGGGAAACTTGGGTCTGGAAGGGCTTTTGGGGCCACCCGGCAAGGAGTAACCAAGGATGAGGCCATTGCGTTCTGAGCCAAAGCTGCACACCATAGAAGCAGCCGGGGTTACATGGCAGGTAGTGACATAATACCTTACTGATCTGGGTGAACCCCCAAAGCATCACATCCTCCTCACTCATTGGGAAAATGAGTTTCCCCCTTTAAGAGGGCTGCTTTTTTCAGCCCATTGTTTCCTCTTTATTCCTCATCCTCCTTTTTGATTCCTTCCCATCTTGGTCTCCTTTCTTCCTCTATTTTATTCTCTGCAACTCTGCCCAATTCCCACTTCACAGATTTCACTCCTACTTCCTTTCACCCACAAAAATCTATTAGCAATAAAATAGTTTGCACTAATACATATATATCATCATTAGGTTTTAGAATCTACACCCCAATGAGATTAAAGAGGAAGACAGTTTAAACCAGTGGTGGGCAACCTGCGGGCCTCACGTGGCCCCTCAGGGTAATCCACTGGCAGACCACAAGACAGTTTATTTACATTGACCACCCGCAGCTCCCAGTGACCATGGTTCACTGTTTCTGGCCAGTGGTAGCTGCAGGCAGCAGCGCCTGCAGACAGTCAATGTAAACAAACTGTCTTGCAGCCTGTCAGTGGATTACCCTGACGGACCACCTGTGGAAGGTAGGCCTCAGGTTGCCCACCATTGGTTTAAACCTCTCCAAGTCTTTCTTTAAAACTGTCTGTAGACTCAGGAAGATAAACACTATCATATTACACTTGGTTCACATTTTGGACATTATCTTGACAACAAGGAGGCTTAGAAAATTACTTCTTATTTTAAATAGTAAACATTAATACTGCAGAATTTGAATTGCTATGCAGATCAATTAAGTAAATCAAGTGGGTTGGTTGGTTGACACTCTTGTCTGAAACACTGATAAGTCTCCAGATAGGAGTTATAATTTGTCATAAGAACACCTCTACCAATAGCGCATTATTCTTATGTAAAAGATATGACAAACATAATACCCAAAATAGGATGTTGCCAATATTCTATACACAGTTTTGTTTCACCCAGGCTCACCAATGGCTAAGTATGTGAATCCTAAAAACCAGACTAGATTACCTTCAGTTTAGAACATAGAGCAAGGGTAACCAATTATTTTTCATTAAAGTCCAAATTTCTAGGTTGAGGCCGAATCCCAAGAAAATAATAGAACAGCAGCAGCAACAATAATAAGTAAATAAAAGATTTTGTGATACATTCAAAACGATCTGGCAGTCTGGATTTGCCTGTGGTCTGCCTAGTGAATACCCTGATGTAAAATGTATTCTGCTTTCCTTAATGTTAATGTATTCGCATGATTTAATCACTGGTATTTTACTTATTGTGGAGATGATATAATTAGCTTGAAAAATTAAGTTTGAATGTCAGGGACCCTCCTCTGCATAAAGTTCATTTGACAGCATCCAACTGCTGTAGCAGGATCAAAGGAAAATATGCACTCTGCTCCTTTCGGAAGAAATCAGTTAGCTGATTTCTGATCTGCTTGTTTTTTTCAATTCAATTAATTAACTGAATATTGAACACTTTGTTTACGAAACCTGTGTAGATTTAATAGGCAGGTTCTATTACCTTGTAACAGATGGTAATTGACAACACTTTTTCAGCATTAAAATAGAACTACAGAAATTACTTAAAAACATTTAGGAAAATTAACATTTCAAATTAGTAAGTTTACAATATTACAGCATAGTATGGGGTGGCCAAACTTACTGATCCTCTGAGCTGCATACAATCTTCAGAAGTTTGAGTGTTGCTGGGTGGCACCTGCCGGGGCACGGAGCTTCTGCCCTAATGCCCCCCTGCAAGGCTAAAGCCCCAAAACCATGCTCCCCACAGGGCAGAAGCCACAAGCCCTGCCACTTCCCTCTTCCCAGGGCTGGCGCTTCCATTTAGGCGACCTAGGCGGTCGCCTAGGGCACTAGGACTTGTGGGGGGGGGGGGGGGGGCGCGGCATTTTGCCACCCTCGGCAGCAGGGGGTCCTTCCATGCTCCGGGTCTTCAGTGGCAACTGTGGCGGGTCCTTCACTCGCTCTGGGACCCGCCGCCAAAGTGCTCCAAAGACCGGGAGTGCAGAAGGACCCCCACCTAGGGCACCAAAAACCCTGGCGCCACTCCTGCCTCTTCCCCCACACCCCGGCCCCGTAGGAGGAGAAAGGAGGTGCGGGATGGCTCCACAAACTGCACTTCAACTGTAAAAGATGCATGTGGCTCACAAGCCACAGTTTGGCCGTGCCTGGCCTAGTATCTCCTGTAGGTCTCCCTCCTCCCCCAGCTACTCACATATGCAACTTCCTTCAGTGTTGCATAGGTGGGCCCTTCTTCCACCAAAGATACAGAAGTCAATAAAAAAAGGTTCTACGGATGCTCAGTTGTTCTTGGACAGTAGATTCTTGAGTCAGTAAAGCATGCCAATTCAGGAAGAACACAAGCATATTCTTAAAGTTATACATGAGGTTAAAACTCAATTAAATAAACAAGATTTAAGCCAGTGCGCATGTATGTTCCTGAATTGTGAATTAAATCAATAGCAGTTGGTTTTGTCTTTTAATACAGTATTTGACATTAGCAATGTATTTTGTTTGTCATGAGTTATTCTTTATACATACCCTGATCCTGCAAACAGCCATGTGATTAATCTTAGGTATTCAAATACTTCCCAGTAGTCAGCCCCAACCATTCAAAAGATTCATAAGATTGACTTAAAAACTATGAGATTGTGTTTAAATAATAAATGTTGGGTTCTATTTACCTTAATAGTTCACATTTTCAACCTTTCCTCTGCAATAAGGGCTAGAAATTTACTTAAAAAATAAATAAAAACTGAGATTATCACATAACTTTATAAACCTAATGAATCCAGAGACTGGGGCTTTAAGACAAAAACCAAATGTTGCAAGAGTTGGCAATGCTGATTCCACTGAACCCACTGGCAATGCAGTACTTTCATTCAGGTATATTTTACTTTCAGGATTGGGGCCTTAAAAGAGATACTGTTAGATCTATATAGGCCCAAAGTTTAGGACTTGCAAATCTTCTGCAACACCTAACAGGTGAAATGTTTCTATTTTTAAAAAACATATCAGTAAAAAGGTGTTTTTAAACATATCTTTCCCTGTAGTCTTTGGGTTGTAAATAACCCTTTTCCTAAATAGAAACCAGAATGAAACACTCATTAGAAAAGGGCTACAAACAAAAGGAAGCCTGGCTAATCCATTTTGAAAGTCCAAACTGAAACTGAGTGAAATATAAAATGCAAACAGCTAGCACAAGCAGAAAAAAAAAAGTGACATCTCTATATCTAGACAGATTTCTATTTCACATTTAATAATATCAGGTATTATTAGCAACACCATGAGGGAGATTTTTTGAATATTAATCTAAGTGTCCCTTGATGTGAAAAATTCTTTGTTCAACTATGGAAAAAACAATACCCAGCTTGTTTTTTCCTAGCACTCTCACTCATTTCTAACGCAGCCTGAAAAGAAGACACCCTGCAATATCGATCAGATTTACCCGGGTTGGACAATCGGGTGGCAGATTTTTCCCAGCAGCCGGGAACTATCCCCGCACTTCTGCTTTAACCCCCACCACGACCGGAGATGAAGCGCTGGTCCCAGCCCTGACCCCAAGCGACAACTCAGACCGGGCAGCTCCATCCGGGGGCAGGCGGAGCGCCCTTAGCCCCGAAAGGGGCAGCGCGGGCCGGGCTGGGGCACTTGCAGGCTTCTGCCGCGCTCCCAGGGGAATGAACGGGCCGGACTCAGGCAAGAGACCTCGGCGAGCGGTGCGGCTCCTCTCACCTCGCGCCCCCGCCGCGAGCCCCCAGCAGCCTCCACATCCCTGCAGCGGCTGCTCCTGCCCCACGGAGGGGAGCCAAGGGCGGGGCTTTAACCCCCCCACCCCAGGCTGCTCTGTGCGGCCACAAGCGGGGGGGGGCTCCGCTGTTTGCCCCCCCCGGGGACCAGCCCCAAGTCCGGCACATGAGGAGGGGGCGCGCCCCGAGCACACTCACCTGGGAGCGCTGCTAGTGCCGCTGCCGGGGGCTGAGCGCCGAGCACAACCCCGCCCGCCAGGCTCCGCGTCCCCCTGCGCCCGCGGCTTGTGTCAGCGCTTTGCCTTTGCAGGCGGCAGCGGGCAGGCGCCCCCAGTGCCGCAGGGAGGAGAAATGAGCGCGGCTCTCGGCCGCCCAGGCGGGGCGTGGTGGGCGGGGGCAGCAACTCCGCCCCCTACCGCCCCTCGCCGCAGGGGGTGGCCGGCGCGCTCCTTTGTTCTCGGGGTGGGAGCAGCCCCGAGCTGGAGCACCGCAGCGGCTGCCGCGTCCGCCCCGCCCACCCCCGCCTTGGGCACTCTCCAGCCGGCCCGTTGCTCGGGCACTTGCTGTGGGTAGCAGCTGGCGCACCTGGGCCAGTCCTTTAACGCAGCCGCCTCCAGTGGCGGGGCTGGGCTCCCTTGGTGACAGGAATAAGAACAATGCAAAGGAACATGAGCTGCCGTCCGCCCTCCAAGGGTCTTAGGGCCCTTCCCAGCACTGCCGTGGGGCGGACCCATGGGGAGCGGGACTGAGGCGAGGGAGGGTTCTCCCGCTTGCTTGAGGTCACGCAGCCAGCCCGGACCGAGCTCGCCGGGAATAGGTCCCAGGCTTCTGTTCGCAACCTTGGACACCCCCCCAGCCTGCGCCCTGGTTGCCAGAGTAGTCTGTCCACTTCAGCCACCCACGCGGCGCTGAGCTGAGAATCGCCCCAGCTTCTCCTTCCTTACACAAAAGAGCTTAGTTCAGTGCAAACTTCCTTTCCCCTTGCTTTGCTGCTGGGCCTGTGACCGCACCTGCTGTGTTATAACACTCTAATCCTCCCGGGAAACCACTGAAACATCAGGACTCACCTGGTATGATCAGTGGGAGAAGATAATCTGGGGTTTTTTGGTCTCAAAGTCTGTCCAAAACTTAATTTTTTTGAAAGGCTTTTGAATTTTTGTTTATATTTACTGCTACATAGCTGAACGAATGGACAGATGGATGGTGATAAGTTTTTGTTTTCCATTCTAACCCAAACTCAGTCACTCATAACTTTTCTGAAGAGTGTGCTTGGGGCTGAAGTTTTCTGTTACCGTTACTTATTATAGATAGCACCACCTATAGCTAAGATTGCCTAATACTTACCATGATCAGAGCTGTTGCCAGTCCTGTGCCTCCTCTACCACAAACTTGTATAACACAAGTCTTACACAACAAGACTAGAATTTTCAAAAGGCAGTTGTAAGAATTCAAAAATGATGCTTCATTCTCTGGCTGGATGGTGGGAGATGACACAATCATCATCTGAGTTGGACATTTCAAGTCTACATTAGAGTATGGGTCAACCTTAGATACACCAGCTTCTCCAGGAAGAAGTTATGTTGCTCAGCAAAATGGGATAAAATGACCAGTTTCATTCAGCACACTGGGTCCTCTACTTTCAGAAAGTAAAGGGAGAAGACTGAGGTCCAAGGCTGACAATCTGGAAGTGCTCCTGGTGTTACTAAGTACCTATCTTGAATAAAGCAACAAAGAGTCCTGTGGCACCTTATAGACTAATAGACATAGTGGAGCATAAGCTTTCGTGGATAAATACTCACTTCATCAGACACATTCTATCTTAAATAGGTAACTTTAACTCTCTTTTTTTCCAGCAGTTTAGGTAGCTTGCAAGTTTATGTTTGCAGGATTAACTCCTGGTGAACAGTAATTCAGCTGAATGGCTGATCAAAATTCTGGTGATGCAGATTTTCTCTTGGGTGGCAACCAAGATCAGTCAATTGAATAGTGCCTGAAATCAGGTGCCTAATTAGTAAGGAAGTGTACATGCTTGTGTAGGTGCTTTAAGGATTGTCAGTGTTGTTGTTTGGTAACAGTTCCAACCAAGACTGTTGTGGAGAAGTTTAAAACTGAAGCTGTTGCTATTAACTAGGATTGTGACAAACTGTCCATGTGTCTATTATAAATTAAGGGTTAGATACTGCATTTTGAGTTCTAGGTACATACAGACATAAACTAAGATTAAGTGTGAAAACCTCATGAATTGCACTCAGTCTATAGAATCTGTGAATAAAATATAGAAGTTCATGTTAGATATTTAAGAGTGTTAACCATATCCTGGGGCTAATATGATTTGTGTGGGTATAGGTTAAAAGGGTTGACTACTATAGATCCATTGGGAAGGCAATCTTGGTGAAGTGGCATGTGAGTAATTGACTACACTGCCTTATGCCTTAGCTTTGGGTGTTTTCCTCTGCTGTGTTAAATAACTGGCATTTATAACTAATTTGGCACAAGTGAGGATCTGTTCTGAGGGGCTCAGTCAAAATTCCAAACAAGGTCACTTTCTCAGGATAATTGTTGAATAATAGTGTATTCTTTCATTGTTGTGTTATGAGATTCTTAAAGGCTGAATGGTTATCATGTTTACCAGTTTTTTTCTAGTATATATTAGTCCAATCATAATCCAATGTTATTTTACTTTTTTTATCCTATACTATTGATTGCTGTTGTTAGGGGCAGATAATAAAACTCTATACAATCAAATCATGTGTCCTTTTAATTTGGGTAAGCAATTGGTATCCAAAGAACCTTAAGAAAGGTGATATGAGTAATCTGTTTAACCGAGGTTTATTATACTCTATCTTTCTTAAAGTCACTTGTAACTTTGCCAAACTTAAATTGTGCAGGTTGATATTTTCCATGCCAGATGTTTGCCTTAGGCTGAATATTTTAAGGACCTTTCAGCTAAAATAGTTTAGCCCTTTCCAGGGAAAGATAAATTTTGTCCATATTACTGCCTACATCTTTTATTGATTCTCTAGTGCCTCCCACCTTTGGAGCAGGGACTCGAAATTTGGTATTTATCCAAGTGTCAGCCTTTTGCCATCCACATGAAAATTCACTACATTTGGGAAAGTTACAAGCCTCCACACAGTCTGTTTGCACAAGCTCAGCAGAGGCTTCTTGGAGTTTGCCACTAAGTTCTCTGAAGATTCTGTCTGCACTGAGCATTCTCTGCCCCTCACAGCTCCTACATGCAACCAGAAGGCTTATGTACCATCCTCACGCTACTGACCATGGTTCTATCCTGGACGTACGGCTGAACTTCCTTGAAATTGCTTCACCTGGCAACTGGGGCTGCTATGTCACTGGGCAACAGAACTGAGAACAGGGAGATTTTCACCTTTGCTCTCAGTGCACCCTGCTAGTGCCCAGGCACTGAGGAGTGACAGACATGCAGAGATTAAGAAATCGGATGGATAGAAGGGAGAGATGCAGGCCATGACAAATGGAATTCTGAGGAGATGAGAGATTAGGAGCAGAGGGGGGCAGAAACAAGATTCGGGTAGGAGTTAGGGATTGGTGATGACAGCTGCAAAGGAGGGGAATATGGACAGGAGCCAGGTAACGGTGGGGAATAAGAGCAGGGCAAAGGATTGGACATGTGTTGGAGAAGGGAACAGGCAGGAGCCAAGGGTGGGTAGCAGAAGGTGGTGGGGAGCAGGACAAGAGCTGGGGATAGGAGCAGGAGAGGCTAGGGGAACAGGCACAGCAGGGTCTGTAACCACTAGATAAATTCCAGATTCTGGAGGGAATCATTAAGACATTGCATCTCCTCATTCCTTTACTGTCTCACAAATATCCATGAAACCTGCTGGAAAATGTGTGATTCTACATTCCTCCTAGTGGCAGGTTCACAGAGAAAATAGCCTTCTACTACTACCAGCTACTCTGTTAGTTCAAATGGTAGAGGCCAATGCTGTAGCTCTAAAAATCCCAACCTGGCCAAATGTAAGTGAAAGTCTTCAGTAAAAAGTACATGCTTTCATAAGCTTGAACATATTGGTTTATGAATATTTGAAAACTATATACTAAATATGTCAGGAGAGAGGCCCTGAGCATGTCTGGGTAGCTCAGAAAGTACATACTTATCAAATCAGTCTTCCTGCCCAGCAGCCTTCCAGACTTCTGATTCCCTATTCACTTCCCAGTAGTGTTATTTAAAATGTCTGATTACTGGATCACATGTTCAAATTGAAAATTTCCAACCTCTTGATAATAGCATTCCAGAATGTATTAAGTTTCCAGAGCCTAAAAAATATAACATCTATGACTGGGCAGCATGTGTTCACTCAAGCTGCTTCTCTGGCTAGTAGGCAGCTACACAGGCATTCTTTGCACCCTCCACTCCTTAGTTGGAGGGGGCACTAGGAACCAATTTTAGTATTTGAATGGCACAGGTATGGAATTTACAGATATTTTCATAACTATCCATACACTCTCCTACTCTGAAGTGACTCAATGTTCTGTCAGGGAATAGTTTACAGAAACAATCTCTCACTATCAAATTATTTCTTCCTGAAAAAGCTTGTTCTGGAAGACAAAGCAGCTGCTCTTGAACCTGAGCTGGGATAGGAGTGAGCGACTGAGTCACTGTGCATAGGGAATCAGAATATAAATTTACACCTACTAACCTCTGATGCTATAGTATACACAAGTACAAGATGGGGGATTTTTGAAAATGAGCAAATTCATTTGAAACAAGCTGAGTGGAAAAGAAATTAAAATCCATAGACTAGATAGGGATGATGCATAAGAATAACAGAATCAAAGAACAAAAAGAAAAGAGGATATCAACAAATAATTAGAAATATTTCAGTAGAGCACAAAAACCTCATGAGTAAGCAAGTGGATCTTTTATTACTCCAGTGATGGTCAGTTAAAGAAGATATGAAATAGCAGAGAAGAGAGAGATATCAAAAGGTTTTAGAGAGCGAGGGGGACCTTAATAGGATATTTCCTATTTCAGTCTTTGCAGAAGGTGTCCATTGTTATATGCAAGTAAAGTGCCTGATATAATGAGGCTTTAGTCCCCGATGGGAACCTCTATTCACTACCATAATACAAGTAATAAATAATAAAGCAATACAAAGACTGAAAACTATTTGATTCAGCAGGATTTCTACTGAAAACTTCACTTAGAAGAATAGATGGAATAATTAGCATTAGTGGCAATTTTTGTAAAGAGGGCTTATTTAATCATAAATGCCTTTTTTCTTTGTTTTCTATCCTTCTGGAGATGATTTTCCCCCAATTTTGACCAAATGCACGTCTGTATTCATACCTTATGCACTACTGTAATAATCTTTGTACAAAATATGGCTTGTGAGGTATCATATGAAAACTAATAACTCACTGGTCAACAATAGCAGTTACTGGAGCAGTGCTGCCATTGTACAGACACTCAGGGTGCGACCTGCAGGCTGTTTGGCTGTTTATGAGCCACCAGGGCTGAGAACTGCAGCACCACATCCTTGTGAGACACCCAAGTTTGCAGGGCATTTGGGGACACAACCCCTCGCTGCTCCGGATTGCTTCCTGTGGAACGTGGCAGTGATCACCAGTGTAATGTTAGCTTTCTATTGGAGGATCCACATGCTATTTAAAGTGCCATCTTTGTTCCACCCTTGCCTAAAGGCTGACGTAGATTTCAGCACGGAAGCAGTTAAATTGCAAGAAAATGTCAGAGACAGATGGCAACTGAGAGTTCTGAAGGAACTAATGAACAAAGTAGCATAGCTACTAGAGCAACTGTGATTCTACATTAAAACAGCTGTAATACAAGAGAACTGAAAATTGGCCGGAGATCTGTCTTTTTAAAAAAGAGTTATGGGTAATCAAGAGTTATGAAATTTACTTCAGTATCATGACACTAAAACTGTTCCACTTATCGCTAGCTTCATTTGGTTGTAAGCTATATCCTCATTCTTTAACCATTGGTCTGGTCTTGTCTCCAAGATAGCAAGTTTTCTACAGCAATGATGGTTGCTTACTTGTGTTTGTACAGCAGGGCCCCAAGGACTTTCACGTCTCTTGAAATCAAAACATTTAATATATAAGAAAAATGTGAAAAAAACATTAAAGCTTGATATAAAACACAATGGAGTGCTATCATGGACCACCACTACTTTTATGTGGATAAAATGTGTCTCTTTTTAACCTGCTTGAATTCTTTGAAAGGGTTGAAAGGACAAAAGGAGAATCATGGAATAATCATTTAAATTTTCTCACTAAACGCCCTTCCTGATAAGCTATTAAGCAATATATATATAGTGAATATAGTCAAGTGACGTGGAATTTTTCCAGAATGCTTGAAAATTCACCAGTTTGCTGCAGCCATGCAGTCACCATTTTATTTGCTCTTCCCTTGTCCTGCCAAGACCTGTTTACAGCTGCTTCTTGCTCTCCCATTTTCCCCACAATCAGGAGTTAATTTGATCACAATCCATGCTCTCTGCACCGTTTCTTGGACATAGGCAGCAAGGGTTGAGGAGCCTGAACTGGAATAATCTAACATGCAAACAGGAAACTGGGGGAGCCAGAAATAAATGCTGTTAGGCTGGGGACCAGCAGAGCCATCTAGGTCAAGGGAGTTAGAGAGATGAGCTGCCCTGACCAGCTACAAGTTCCTCATGCCTGAAAAACATGAGGAAGATGATTATGAACTGGGTCAACTGGATACATTGTGAGAGTTGAGACTCGGGGCATGGAGCCAGGCTGCATCGGGAGTGTAACAAAAAACTCATTCTCAAACAATCAACAACATTTATGTTAAAAGCAGCAAAGAGTCCTGTGGCACCTTATAGACTAACAGAAGTTTTGAAGCATGAGCTTTCATGGGTGAATACCCACTTCGTCAGACGAAGTGGGTCTGACGAAGTGGGTATTCACCCGTGAAAGCTCATGCTCCAAAACTTCTGTTAGTCTATAAGGTGCCACAGGACTCTTTGCTGCTTTTACAGGTCCAGACTAACATGGCTACCCCTCTGATACTTGACAACATTTATGTTGAGTATTTTTGAGTATTCGCCCTAGCTGTGTGTGTTTTTGTGGAGCTTTGGGATTAGAACTGGAGGTTATGTCATGGCAATAGCATAATTGTACATTGCCATACATTTTAGGGGTTGCTGCCATGGAATTTGATCCCATTGTGCCATGGAATACATAGGGCAATGAACAGGATACTTACCTATTGACTTCAGTGCAATGTAATAAAAATCATAACTGATAGCTGTTTGCTCTTAAACATAAACATTGTAAATACTCAGTATTATTAAATATCATTACTACATGGTGAGAGGTAAAGTCCTTTCAAACACTAGCCTAAACAAAGGTAAGGAACACAGGGTGGTCACAAATAGCTAATTCTCCATATGGAAAGAGGTTAATATTGGGATGTGCACTACTACTAAGACAGGAGTTATTCAATATATTTATTAACAAACAGAAAATTTGGTGAACAAGACGTCAGAGACTTTTGCAGAAGACAAAATTATTTAGTGCAGCCAAGAGTTAGGATAATGATGAGAACCTTCAAAGCTAAAAAAGGCACCATGATGGACTTGGCCACCTATTGTACAGACTTTACATGCACTCTGCCATCCAACTGTTTGAAAGTAGCTGATGTACTCTTGCTGCCAGGCCTTAGCTTTAAGGTACAGAGGGCAGGCAGCAGTATTTCCAGTGGGGAGACCTCAGCTCTAGCACTGACTTCCTCTGTTGAGCCACCAAAGCCTGATGCAATGTTGGCCTCTTTACCCACACATTTTCATGAGTTTGGATTAGAGTGCTGTGTTTTCAAGCCGAGAGGGTGGCTAATCAGCAGGTGGCTGATGATTGTAGCTGTCTTTGTGAGAAAGTATTGTTTCATATTATAAATGTGTCCAGAGACTATGTGGCAATGGTGCAACATAAATCTCTCTATACATAAAGAAATATCTAATTAGGCAAGAAGACAGCAGATGAAATTTGACAGAGTGCAAGATAAATCATGTCAGAAGAAGCAATTTAAAATAACTGTACAAGGAGGTTTCTGCATTAACTGTGATCTCTCAGGTAAACAGACACAGAAGTCACTATAGATATGCCCGATATCTCGATGCACATGTCTGCAGCATGTGAAACAGAAGTCAAAATCTCACCATGCTGTTAAGCTGCAATAAGAAGAAGATGGAGAAAACCAGACAACACTGAAGTCAATGGCAACAATTCTGTAGACTTTAAAAGGACCATAACAAGGTATGTATTACATTACCACAAAAAGGACATTGCAGAAATGAAAATGAGCAATTAAACATATTAGAAGTTTGGAGAATGCCTCCATCTGAAAAAAATAAGGCTCAGTTACACAGATAAGGAGCAAGAAAAAATATTCTAGAGGTGTAGTCTGCAATGTTATAATGCATTTTAAGAGTATATTTATATTTTTGGCCGTCCAGGTGGTACAATTCCAAAAGCATACGTTGTAAAGGCATGCTGTAATTAGTAATATTAGTAAGGTGCTTATACAACTAAGATGTCAAGGAAAGAAGTTCTGTTAGTGTGATCTGTGTCTGTTAAGTCTTGTTTTAGGTCATTGCATTCCATGTGAAACTTGACTAGTTGAAGGGTAAGCCTGAAGTAAACAATGCTTGCTGAAGTCAGTAGGGCTAGCCCAATATGCCGTGAATGGATAGCACATAGGCTATAAAACAGAAAGATAGGAATAAAAAGCAGCTTCTCTCATCACTGGTGTTACAATTTGTGATATCAAGTTTTTCTTTTCAAGTGAAATTATAGGAAATGTGTTTGTCTGATGTCTGAAGTCTGCAGAACTAATTTTTATTAATTTACATCCTGTCCAAAACCGGAAACTGCCCATCTGCCATACAACCTTAACTGCAGAGCATTATCACACTACTGAAACTTGTAATTATTATCCAGTGAAGAGCCAATATACCAGAGAGAATTCATAGTACACAGGAGAAAAGAGTAACAGGAAAATTAAGCAACAAAGGCAACAAGGTTTTTCATAAAACAAGCACCAAAGTGTGTGCGGGAGATTTTGTTTTGTTGAAACACTTGAGGATGAGAGGGTCAATGTTAATGACTGTCCACAGTGATGTATTGGCAGGAGTATTGTAAGCAAGACAGAACAAGTAATTCTTTGACTCTACTCCACACTGATTAGGTCTCAAGTGGAGTATTGTGTCCAGTTCTGGGCACCACATTTCAGGAAAGATGTGGACAATTGGAGAAAGTTCAGAGAAGAGCAACAAAAATGATTAAAGGTCTAGAAAACATGACCTATGAGGGAAGATTGAAAAAACTGGATTCGTTTAGTCTGGAGAAGAGAAGACATGATAACTGTTTTAAAAAACACAAGTTGTTACAAGGAAGAGTGAGAAAAATTGTTCTCTTTAACCTCTGAGGATAGGACAAGAAGCAGGGGGCTTAAGTAGCAGCAAGGGAAGTTTGGGTTAGACATTAAGAAAAACAATCAAGGTTGTTAAGCACTGGAATAAATTGCCTAGGGATGTCGTGGACCATCTGTCATTGGAGATTTTTAGGAGCAAGTTAGATAAACACTTGTCAGGAATGGTCTAGATAATACTTTGTCCTGCCTTGAGTGCAGGAGACTGAACTAAAAGACCTCTCAAGGTCTCTTCCATGCCTACGATTCTATGTTATAGTTTAAAATATTGTTAATTTCTTTTTCATTAAGTTGTGAATTGGTTTTGAGTAGTGATATGATTTTATAAGAAAAATGATTACCAGTAAGTGGCATCAAATTATTGTTGATTAAACAATAAAAAGCTGAAAGTAACAAAATACAAGCAAAAGAAAGCTGGATAATGCAGCACTAGATGAAAGATGCATTAGCAGCTACAATCACTACAAGGCAGCAAAATAAGAGGAAAAACAAGTGACCTCACAGACAATCCTGCTCATGGGGACTTCAGGCTAGAATGTTCTATGTTTAAGCAAAATGCGCACAAAATTTAATTTGATCATACTAGTCTGCCTTTTTATTAAACACTGTACTAGAATGCTGCACAAACGTGACTCACAGAGTTAGAAGGCACCATACAATAAATGCATTGCTCTCTGATGGGTCAAAGTAACTCTAGAAATCCTTCTTTCTCTGAAGTGGAAACATTAGCCTTTGAGCTTCTGTACAGGGTGCTACAAAGAAACAGAAAATGAATCCCAAGAATTCACTGGAAATAACTGCAGTTTCTCTATTAATAATGGAGGCTCTTGATTTCAGGGTTACTCTAAAGCTGAGTAATTCAAGACTGAATGAATCAGAGAAACTATAATAGTCTATAGTAAACATTCTAGCCTATAGTAAATTAGTTTCCATCAAGAGGGTGCTGTTGAAGATTTAACTTGTTATAGATGGACGACTCTGGTGTTTCACCAGACTGCTTTGGTGCCCATGCAAGTCCCTAATGAAACAAGAGACTTAACCATAACAAATCAGATTGCATTGAAGTGCCCTAGTGGGTGGAAGAATCAACTGGACAATTCACTCAAATGTATCAGTGGGTTACAATAAACTGATTAGTTGCAAGATCAAAACCTAGTGGTGAAAACTGCCATTAAATGCCTTTCCTGACCCCATTTCACAAACAAAAAGCAATACACAGGCATGAATTTTAAAAACAGAACAGATACAGTAAAACATCAGTTTAGTTGCATGGCCTAAGAGCTCTTACTTCATTCCAAATTTTTGTTAAGTTTGGATTGTCACTTTCAGAAACTGAATGCCCAGAGGTTATTTGCTTTATTCTGGGAGATGGAAAGCTGCAGCCAGCCTGCTACTACTACTGCATATATGCATATGCACTGTTGATTTAGCTGGTGTTGCTCCTGCTTTGAGCAGAGGATTGGACTAAATGATCTCCTGAGGTCTCTTCCAACCCTAATCTTCTATGATTCTATGTTGCATATATTATACACACACGTGCATAGGCACATATATATTTCAGGGCTGTCAAGCGATTAAATTAATCATGATTTATTGCACTGTTAAACAATAATAGAATACCATTTATTTAAATATTTTTGGATGTTTTCTACATTTTCAAATGTATTGATTTCAATTACAACACAGAATACAAAGTGTACAGTGCTCACTTTATATTTATTTGATTACAAATATTTGCACTGTAAAAAGCAAAAAAAATAGTGTATTTCAATTCACCTAATACAAGTACTGTAGTGCAATCTCTATCATGAAAGTTGAACTTCCAAATGTAGAATTATGTACAAAACTGCATTCAAAAATAAAACAATGTAAAATTTTAGAGCCTGCAAGTCCACTGAGTCCTACTTCTTGTTCAGCCAATCGCTCAGACAAATACGGTTGTTTATATTTGCGGGAGATAATGCTGCCCGCTTCTCATTTACAATGTCACCTGAAAGTGAGAACAGGTGTTCTCATGGCACTGTTGTAGCTGGCGTTGCAAGATATTTATGTGCCAGATACACTAAAGATTCCTATGTCCCTTCACTCTTCAGCCACCATTCCAGAGAACATGCGTCCATGCTGATGATGGGTTCTGTTCAATAACAATCCAAAACAGTGTGGACCGACACATGTTCATTTTCATTATCCAAGTTAGATGCCATCAGCAGAAGGCTGATTTTCCTTTTTGGTTGCTTGGGTTCTGTAGTTTCCACATTGGAGTGTTGCTCTTTTAAGACTTCTGAAAGCATACTCCACACCTCACCCCTCTCAGATTTTGGAAGACGCTTCAGATTCTTAAACCTTGTGTCGAATGCTGTAGCTATCTCTAGAAATCTCACACTGGTACCTTCTTTGTGTTTTGTCAAATCTGCAGTGAAAGTGTTCTTAAAATGAACAAGATGTGCTGGATCATTATTAGATACTGCTATAACATAAAATATATGGCAGAATGTGGGTAAAACAGAGCAGGGGCATACAATTATCTTCCAAGGAGTTCAATCACAAATTTAATGAATGCATTTTTTTTTGTTTTAGCGAGAGTCATCAGCATGAAAGCATGTCCTCTGGAATGGTGGCTGAAGCTTGAAGGAGCATATGAATGTTTAGCATATCTGGCACATAAATACCTTGCAATGCTGGTTACAAAAGTTCCATTGAAATGCTCTCTCTCGCTTTCTGGTAAGGGTAGTATTATCTCCTGTAAATGTAAACAAATTTGTTTGTGTTAGCAATTGGCTGAACAAGAAGTAGGACTGAGTGAATTCATAGGTTCTGAAGTTTCACATTGTTTTGTTTTTGAGTGCAGTTATGTAATAAACTACATTTGTAAGTTGCAGTTTCACGATAAAGAGATTGTACTATAGTACTTGAATGAGGTGAATTGAAAAATACTCTTATTTTTACAGTGCAAATATTTATAATAAAAATATACACTGATTTCAATTACAAGACAGAATACAATATATATGAAAATGTAGAAAAACATCCAAAATATTGAATAAATTTCAATTGGTATTTTATTGTTTCACAGTGTTATTAAAACTGCAATTAATCGCAATTAATTTTTTTTAGTTAATTGCATGAGTTGACTGCGAGTAATTGACAGCCCTACTTTAGAGCCTACAAGTCCACTTGGTCCTACTTCAGCCAATCACGCAGACAAACAAGTTCGGTTACATTTGCAGGAGCTAATGCTGCCCGCTTCTAGTTTACAATGTCACCTTAAAGTGAGAACAGGCATTCGCATTGCACTGTTGTAACTGGTGTCATAAGATATTTACGTGCCAGATGCGCTAAAGATTCCTATGTCCCTTCATGCTTCAACCAACATTCCAGAGGACAGACGTCCATGCTGATGATGGGTTCTGCTCCATAAAGATCCAAAACAGAGTGGACCAATGCATGTTCATTTTTATCATCTGAGTCAGACACCACCAGCAGAAGAATGATTTCCTCTTTTGGTGATTTGGGTTCTGTAGTTTCTGCATCAGTGTGTTGCTTTTTTAAGACTTCTGAAAGCATTCTCCATATCTCATCCCTCTCAGGCCTGGTCTACGCTAGCCTGTTATTGTGAAATTAGCAAAGTTATTTCAAAAAAAAATTATTCCATCCACATGACCAAATGGTTTTTTTCGATTTAAAGGGCTCTTTAATTCGATTTCTGTACTCCACCTCGGCATGTGGAGTAGTGCTTAAATTGCAATCACAATCCTGGGTTAAAGGTATTGTGGACTCAATTCTGGCCTCTGGGAGCTATCCCAGGATGCTCCCTTGTGACCATTCTGGTCAGCACTCTTAACTCCAGTGCACTAGTCAGGTGGGCAAGAAAAGCCCCGGGAACTTTTGAATTTCATTTCCTGTTTGGTCACCAGCAGCACAGGTGACCATCAGCACAGTCCACCAGCACAGGCGACCATGCAGAGTCCACCAGCACAGGAGATCATGCAGTCCCGGATTCGCAGACGAGCCCCAGCATGGTCCGAACGAGAGGTACTGGATCTCATCACGTGCTGAGGAGATGAGTGTGTTATGGCAGAACTACGTTCCAAAAAAAGGAATGCAAATATGAATGCTAGAGTCTCCAGGGCCATGACGGAAAGAGGCTACTCCAGGGACACAGAGCAGTGTCGTACAAAAATCAAGGAGCTCAGGCAAGTGTACCAAAAAGCCAGGGAGGCAAACGGGCACTCTGGGTCACAGTCCCATACATTCTGCTTTTACCGTGAGCTGCATGCAATTATGGGGTGTGACACCACCACTACCCCACCACTGTTCGTGGACACCTGCAAAGGGGGAGTTGCATGGAGCAAGGAGGAAGAGACATTGGAGGAAGAGGACAGTGCACAGGTGGCAAGTGGGGAATCCGTTTTCTCCCCTAGCCAGAAACTAATCTTAACGCTGGATCCAATAGCCTCCCCTCACTCCCAAGGCGGGCTCCTGTTCCATGATCCTGGAGAAGGTACTTCTGGTGAGAGCCGGATCAGAGCCATGCGGTGGGTGGCAGAGGGGTGGAACCCAGCCGCACTGGGTTGTTTGTGTTTAGAGTAAATGGCTCATCCCTGCTCTGAGCCTGACATGAGCTGGGTGAGGGTGTGTGTATGTGTGATTGTTGTGTGCGGTGATCACCCCAGAGAGCCCTCAGGCCCTCCTTTTATATGGCAAACCCACCAGGCATTGCTTGCTGTGGGAAAGAGAGCCCAGCAGTTTGAAAGCATTGAAATGAATGTAGAAGAAGCAGAACCCCACATCCCCCTAGGGGCTGCCTGCAAGTTGAATTCTGTTGCCTGGCCCTATGCAATGGCTTACTCATACCAAAGTGCCCCCTTTGTTCTCTGCAATGTATTTTTTAAAATTACTACCTTCCCTTTTTCTCCTCCCACAGGTGCAAATGTTTCAACACGGCCCCTATCTACTCCGTCTCAGAGGCTGGTCCAGATTAGAAGGTGGAAAAAAAGAACTTGAGATGACATGTTCGCCAAGCTCATGCAGTCCTCCGACACTGATAGGGCCCAGCTGAATGCATGGAGGCAAACAATTGCGGAGTCCCGTAAAGCATTAAAGAAACACGAACAGAGGAGGGAGGAGCGCAATGAGAGCAGGCAGGACGCTATGGTCAAGCTCATGGGGGAGGAAACTAACATGCTCCGCTGTATGGTGGATCTAATGCAGGAAAGGCAGCAAGACCACCGACTTCCGCTGCAGCCCCTGTATAACCAAACTCCCTCCTCTCCAAGTTCCATAGCCTCCTCACCCAGACGCCCATGACGACGAGGGGGGAGGCTACGGGGACCCACACACTCAACCCCAGAGAATCACCCAAGCACCAGAAATCTGGTATATGCAAACTTTTGATTTGGTTTCTGGACATGTCCTTCCCTCCTCCTCCACCCTCCTAACCCAACCCCCGCCCGATATACCTTATAATTTCTCGCAATGCATTGTGCATAAAATAATAAAGAACAGTTTTTAAACAATTTTGACTTTATTTCCTTTCATATATATAGGGTGTGGGTAACTTCAAGAGAAACAAACACAACTGTCACACCGTACCTTGGCCAGTCATGAAACTGGCTTTCAAAGCTTCTCTGATGCACAGTGCAGCCTGCTGCGCTCTTCTAATTGCCCTGTTGTCTGGCTGTGAGAAATTGGCAGCCAAGCGAGTTGCCTCAACTTCCCACCCCACCATAAAAGTCTCCCCTTACTCTCACAGATATTGTGGAGCACACAACAAGCAGCAATTACAATTGGAGTATTAGTTGTGCTGAGATCTAACTGAGTCAGTAAACTGCGCCAGCGCGCTTTCAAACATCCAAAAGCACATTCTACCACCATTCTGCACTTGCTCAGCCTATAGTTGAACTGCTCCTTACTACTGTCCAGGGTGCCTGTGTATGGCTTCATGAGCCATGGCATTAAGAAGTAGGCTGGGCCCGTGAGGATAACTATAGGCATTTCAACATCCCCAACAGTAATTTTCTGGTCTGGGAAGTAAGTCCCTTCCTGCAGCTGTTCAAACAGACCAGAGTTCCTGAGACATGAGTGTCATGCACCCTTCCCGGCCATCCCACGTTGATGTCGGTGAAACATCTCTTGTGATCCACCAGTGCTTGCAGCACCATGGAAAAGTACCCCTTGCGGTTTATGTACTGGCCGCCACAGTGTGCTGGGGCCAAGGTGGGGATATGTGTTCCATCTATTGCCCTGCCAACTGATTGGTAGCTATCGGGTGTTGCAAGCTTCCACAGGGCTATCACCACTCACTTCTCAATGGTGGGTGCTGCTCTCATTTTGGTGTCTTTGCGCTTCAGGGCAGGGGACAGCAAGTCACAAAATTCCATGAAAGTGGCCCTACGTACATGAAAGTTTTGCAGCCACTGGAAATCATCCCAGACCTGCAACACTATGAGATCCCACCAGTCTGTGCTTGTTTCCTGAGCCCAGAATCAGCGTTCCATGGCATGAACCTGGCCCAATACCACCATGATCTCCAATCGCCACATGCCGTGCATCTAGGAATGTCTGTGTCCATGTCCTCATCAGTATAGTAATTGCACTGTTGTCGCTTCCTCGCCCGGTTTTGCAGGTACTACACATACTGCTGGATAATGTGCGAGGAGAAACTGGTTCTGTAGTTGGCAAGCCATTCACAGTCTTTCACAGCCATTCACAGAACCAGTTTCTCCTCTTTTGGTTTTCACACCTCAGCTGCTAGAACAGGGCCTCATCCTCCCTGATTGAACTGACCTCGTTATTTCTAGCTTGCTTGCTAGCATATATATACCTGCCCCTGGAAATTTCCACCACATGCATCTGAAGAAGTGGGTATTCACCCACAAAAGCTCATGCTCCAAAACGTCTGTTAGTCTACAAGGTGCCACAGGATTCTTTGCTGCTTTTACAGATCCAGACTAACACGGCTACCCCTCTGATAATTGTAAATAAGAAGCAGGCAACATTATTTCTTGTAAATGTAAACAAACTTTTTTTAGCGACTGGCTGAACAAGAAGTAGGACTGAGTGGATTTGTAGGCTCTGAAATTTTACATGGTTTTGTTTTTGAGTGCAGTTTTGTGCGAAGATAAAGGAAGGAGGCGGCATACGTCAGGACCCCAGTGGCTCCTCGGGTGATCGCTACTTTCCACCACTCAATAAAGATGTAATGAGGTTGAGCAGTGTCCATATAAGAGAAAACTAAGACTACTGATTATTTCTTAAAAGAGGAGTTTAATGACTTACAGCTATAAATGCAACGCAGACAATAGGAAAAGGAGAAAGAGAGACCAGCATTGAATAAGGATTTATATAAATGACAAATTATATTGCAAACAAGCATAAGTACAGGTAATATTATGCATTAGCTACTTACTACTATAAAAGCATGTCTTTGACATTGGCAATTTATACATAGGCATGGGTACATACAAAGCTACTATTATTTATTGACTACTAATGTCACATGTACTGTTCCTGCCCTCAGTAAGCACAAGTACAAGTAGAGACCTTATATATTAACAACTTAGTACTATTCCTAAGCAGTTTGATACTATTAAGCAGCTTCTAATATTACTTTTAATACTGCAGCATTGATATAACCTGAGATCAAATTGGCTCGGCGCTACTATTTTTAATGCAATAGCACCGATACAACTTGAGATCAAATCAGCTCGAGCAACCCAGACTTCTTTACTCCATTACCTTATACTGCATGTAACCATACTTTTTTTTACTTCAAAACCTTACCCTGCCGCGAATATGTTACTCTTTAGTAGACCATTCTTTGCACTGGCCAGGTACAGATAGCGTAGTTCAAGTTTCCTCGGTTCAGGGGGTGTGGGTCAGACCGATCAAAGAGAATGACCTCTTAGACCAAGACACACACACAAACCCACCTGAGGCTCTACACATTTTCTCTCATCTGCCCACCATGTTTTGAAGCAGGCCAGCCAATCAGGTTAGGCCAAATGTTCACTGTGGTAGTTGTGTTTACTTTGAAATTATGATCTATGCACAGGTGCACAGCTTATATTAACCAAATGCAGCCAATTGTCCTAATTGTGGTTAATGTGTCGGACTTAAAACATTTGAATCAGTCTAAAGAAGTGTTTGGTTGCTTTACACCTTGACCACAAGTCCGTATCTAATTCTGTAAAGCCTGCTTTTTGAAGCTTACCATAAGTCTACAATATTTCCTAGTTTGAACTTGCTTCACTCGCTCTGGTAGCTATGCTTGATCTTTGAGGCTTCTGGAAGTTTTAGGCCTAACACTGAATAAGCTTGACAATACTCTTGATCAAATTATTCACATTATGTAACAAAAAAATATCTCATTTGTAAGTTACATTTTTCAGAATAGAGATTGCACTACAGGCTCCCTTTAAGCAGAAGCAAATTTGATAAAGAACTGGCAAAGTCTGCGTGTAGGATCGATATTGAACATATTGGTTGGCAAATATGGGCCCATGCAAAAGTAAATATCACATGTATAAAGTTCCAGCATGAAGCACAGGTCAACTTGGTTTTAGCAACCTTACAGCAAGGACCCCAGGCAGAGAGCCAGAGTGAATGATTGCTGAGTGAGTAAACGTGGGGTGATCTTCGTTCGGTACCACCACCCCCAGCCTGCCTTCTAAAATACTAATTAGGTAAAAATTAGTAACCACACGCCCACTAGGCATACTTTTAAGACATGTAACTCCTTTGAGGAAAAAAGAGTATAAGAATCAAACAAAGTAAATTACCGTGGTTGGGATTCCTTAAATGACGCTTGAAGAATCAATGCTACTGAACTGAGTAGCCAAAATCCTTTACTGCTTGTGTAATTCCTTCTCAATAAACTGCTGTGTATTGAAGATAATTACTGTGGACCTTTTTCACAGGTATGACAGTAATCTGCTCCACCAGGAGCCAGTAAAGATCCATTTCAGGGGTAGTAGTGCCCCCTGTCGTCAACAGAGGTGTTTGTGACTAAAAGCATCCCAGAGCTAGAGGGTAAAGGTCTCACTTTTATCAAGTAATGAGTTTCAGCTGGCCTGACCAACACACTGTACTATGTGCCCAACTCACTATGGTTATAAATTGCATCTAAAAGGTGTCATGTAAAATCTGATTGGAAAACTAGTAACTAACAGATTAATATTCTTATATGATGTATGCATAGGGTGTATACGAAAAGTTATGAATATGTGCTAGAATTATATTCTTAAAATGTGTTTGGCAAGCAAACAGTCTGCCTTAGACAAAGGAAAAAACAATTACCTACCTTTTCTTAACTGTTGTTCTTCGAGATGTGTTGCTCATCTCCATTCCATTCCATTCCATTCTTGGTGTGCGTGCACCCACGTGCACCGTTGTCAGATATTTTTGCCTTAGCGGTATCCGTAGGGTTGGCAGTTATGCCCCCTTGAGTGCCATGCTCATGAGCACGGCATATCAAGTGTCGCTGACTCTATGCCCTCTCAGTTCCTCCTTGCTGGCAACTCCGACAGAATGGCAGGAGGGAAGGTAACGGACATGAGCAACACATCTCAAAGAACAACAGTTACAAAAGGTAGGCTTTTTCTTCTTTGAGTGCTTGCTCGTGTCGACTCCATTCTAGCTGACTCACAGGCAGTGCCAATAGAGGTGGGCTCGGAGCTCACAGTTTTGCAGCTTGCAGCACTACCTTGCCAAAGCCAGCATCGTCGGGGCCTGCTGGGTTGATGCGTAATATGATGTAATTGTGTGGACAGACCACCAAGTAGCAGCTCTACAGATCTCTTGGATCGGACCTGAGCCAAGAAGGCCTCTGATGATGCTTGCGCTCTAGGCGAGTGTGCTTTGATTATCCCCGGCGGAGGCACATACATGAGCTCCTAGCAGTATCGGATGCAGGTTGTGATCCAGGATGAAATCCTTTGAACAGACACTGGGTGACCTTTCATCCTGTCTGCCACAGCAACAAACAGTTGTGTTGACTTACAGAACAGCTGTGTCCTGTTGATATAGAAGGCCAGCACTCTCCAGACATCCAGAGCATGTAACTTGTGCTCCTGATCGGAATTATGTGGTTTCGGAAAGAAGATAGGTAAGAAAATGTCCTGGCTGGCATGAAACTGTGAACCAACTTGTGCAGGAATGCCGAGTGCAGCCACAACTAAAGCTTGTCCTTGTAGAACACTGTATAGGATGGTTCTGACATAAGTGCCCTGAGCTCAGACACTTTGCAGGAAGAAGGTCGAGCAACGTGCCAAACCAGTGCTGGCAAGCCACTCGGGAGTTATCAAGATAATCCTCACCCTGTCCCGCTTGATTTTCACTAGGACTCTGTGGCACTGGTGGGAAGGCGTACATCAGGGCCCCTGGGGGGGTCGTGAAGGGGACTTCCTGCAATATTGACCCTCAGTGTCCAACCACCAATCCAGGGATGACAGGATGTTATCCGGCACCCTGACCACCCAGTTTAGATCATGTCTGTTGGGGATGTAAACCGATGCCAGCCACGCTTGCAGAGGCTGGAGGTGGAGCCGGGCATCACTGACCACGTACGTGGCCAAACAATTGCAGGCAGGTGTGAGCCGTGGTGAGCAGGCAGCTTGTCACATGGGAGATTAGATCTGACATGGCCTGAAAATGAGCCTCCAGAAGGAAGGTTCTGGCTCACGTGGAGTCAAGAACCACTCCTATGAACTCAATGCACTGGACCTGCCTTAAGGAGGATTTTTTCTCATTTATCAACAGGCTCAGGTCATGGCAGGTGGAACATACCAGATCAAGGCTTCTCTGAATTTGGTTCCAGGACCTACCCTAGATGAGCCAGTTGTTGAGATATTGGAATACCTGGACCCCTCAACGTCTGAGGTAAATGGCCACCTGGACCATACATTTGGTAAAAACCCTTGGAGCTGATGAAAGGCCAAAGAGGAGTGCTGTGAATTAGAAATTGCATTCGCCCTCTGTAAACTGGACGAAATGCCTGTAACTTTGGAACGTGGAGATGTGGAAATAGGCATCCTTCAATTCGAGGGCATCATACGAGTCTCCCAAATTCAGGGAGGGAATGATGGAGGCCAAGGAGACCATGCAAAACTTCAACTTTTTGAGAGACTTGTTGAGGAGTTGGAGGGACAGAATGGGTCTGAGGCCCCCTTTTGCCATTGGGGTTAGGAAATAGCAGGAGTAGAACCCCTTTCCCCATATGTCCTGTGGGACTTCTTCCACCGCCCTCATCTGCAGGAGGTTCTTGATCTCCTGAACGAGGAGTTGCTCATGAGAAGGGTCGCTGAAGAAGGACGGGAGGGAGGGATGGCCCAAAATTGCAGGGTATAACCATGAGATACTATGTCCAGCATCCAATGGTCTGAACTGAATTGGGACCAGGCTGAATGAAAGGGATGCAGATGGCTGAAGTAAGAGTGGGATGGATCCTGGATGGCGACTGGGGTGTCACTCTCAACCAAGTCCTCAAAATGAGTGTTTCTGGCTCCCAGAATGTTTTGCTGGGCTGGGTTGCTTGGGTGAGCAGGAGGAAGAAGGGCAATGGCAGCTGAAATTAGGGTCTCTGTTCCTTCTTTTTGCAGGTCCCTGGTGAGACTGACAAGGCTTAAACAGCGGGGGCAGCCGGAACTGCTTCCTTGCAGGCTGTGGTGTGAATGCATTCCCAGCAAGCGAAGGGTGGCCCTGCTGTCTTTCAGCCCATGCAGCATTGCATCAGTCTGGTCTGAAAAGAGACCATTCCCCTCTAATGGGAGGTCTTGGATGGAGATCTGCATTTCCTGGGAGAGAGCTGCAGTCTGAAGACAAGAGCTGCGCCTCATCACAACTGCGACCATTCTGGATGCCAAGCCCGCCATGTCCCACACCATCTGGAGGGAGCACCTGGCAGCTGCAGTGCCCTCCTCCATCAGATGCCAAATTCTTGGGCCAACCCCTGTGGAAGGGTGTCATAAACAGATAGTTAAGGGTTAATGCCTCTTTTACCTGTAAAGGGTTAAGAAGTTCACCTAGCCTAGCTGGCACCTGACCAGAGGAACCAATGGAGGAACAAGATGTTTCAAAAGGAAGGAGGGAAGTTTTCCTTTGTTTAGAGTTTCAGTTTCAGCCGGAGTGAAAAAGATCAAGGAACCAGCCTCTTATCAGAGTAGTAAGTTTTAGAGAGGGATAAATAGGTTTATGTTTATTTTCTTTGTAACTTGTCTTGGTACCATTAAGAGAATTATCAAATTTGGGTATTCTTGTGTGTATTAAAATTTTTGCTCTGTGTTTTGAATCTGTTGTCTGTGAGTAGCTGGTATGCTACTCTCTCCTAGAGGGTTTTCTTTTACCTTTCTTTTCTTTAATTAAAAGCCTGATTGATTTTTTCCTTGTTTTTAGATCCAAGGGGGCTGGATCTGGATCCACCAAGAGTTGGTGGGAGAAAGGAGGGGGGATAGTTAATTTCTCCTTGTTTTAAGATCCAAGGGGTTTGGATCTGTGTTCACCAGGAAATTGGTGAAGTCTCTCAAGACTAGCCAGGGAAGAAAAGTAGTGCTCGGGGGTGGTGGCAACAATACCAGATCTAAGCTGGTAATTAAGCTTAGAAGTGTCCATGCAGGTCCCCACATCCGTACCCTAAAGTTCAGAGTGGGGAAGGAACCTTGACAAAGAGACTCCTTGAACTTATGGAAAAAGTCCCATAAGTTAAAGTTGTAACAGCTCAACCAGGGCCTGATGGTTCGCTGCCCGGAACTGCACGGCAAATAAATCTTTCTCCCAAACAGATCCAACCATTTGGCCTCTTTATTTTTGGGAGTCAAACTGGTTTGCCCGTTTGTCTCTTTCCTTTGCTGCAGAGACCACCAGTGAGCCCGAGGGAGGGGGATATAGAGGTACTCAACCCCCTTGGCTGGAACAAAGTATTTCTTTTCAGCTCTCTTTGAAGTGGGAGGGATGGAGTTTTGCCAGAGATGCTTGACAATCTTAAGGACGCCGGTAGTGTGACACAGGTCAGGGTGGAGGCTAATAGGATGTTAAACCAGGTGTCTGTCTGCTCAGCCATTTCCTCTGCCTCTAGACCCAAGTTCTTGGCTGCCCAACTCAGCAGAGCCTGATATTCTTTGAAATTGTCCCATGGGCTTGCCCTTGAGGGTCTTGCAACCACCTCATCCGGGGAAGAGGATGATGATTATACCTATGGCGGAGGTTCCGGGGCATCTTCCCCCATGGGGATGGGGAGGCTTAGGGGTGGTCACCGTTCCCTCTGCTTTGACCACTGGGCAATGGCTTGTGCATGGAGCCCGGTGCCGTCAATGCCACCAGTTGCTGCTCTGAGGCGGCAGCCGATGAATGGTGAGAAGGGGGCATTGCCACAAGCGGCATTCCCCGTGCACCCCAATAAGGCTACCACGCCAGCCACTGGCCGTGCTGCCAAGTCAGTGCTGATGTCAACGCAGCCTCAGGTGCCCATTTGCACTGTTGCAGATTAGGCAAGGGGATTAACTGGGCTTCCATGCTGGAAGACTCCCCTTCTGATGACCACGGTGGGGCTTTTGATGCCTGGGTCTGCTTGCTGCCCATTGCCATCAGGGAGCGGTGCCAGGAGCAAGATGATGGGTACTGGTATCGGGGGAACCACAGATGTGATGGGGAGTGTTCCCATGATACGGGTGACCAGGACCTGCATCTAGAAGACAATCTACGGGAGGGTAAGTGGCATGGGTAGTACATAGACCGGTGTCTTGCTCTACAAGTTCCATGTTGAGACAGCGGTGACTGGGAATCTGGTGCCAGTGACTGAGGACGAGCCCCGGAGCATCAGGGCTGTGGCTCCGGTGACTTGTAGCACAGAGGTGGAGAGTGCTGTTTTGTCTTGGAGGATCAGCGGTGCTTCGCTGTCCCCTGAAAGGTCTTAGTGGCTGGCTTGTCCTCGTGGAGAGCCTTTGCCAGTTCCTGGGGTACATGCTGTGTCGGTGGTGTGGGTGGCCTGTGCTCTTGGTGCTGCGGGAGCCTGTGAAGGGGTCAGTGCCACCAGGGTTTTTGGCCCTCTGCTGCTCCCTTCAACAAATTTTCAAGGAAAGCAGACATTGTCCGTGATTTTTTTCTGCTTTTCAAAAACCCCTAGTTTTCAATCCAGAAAAAGTTTTGACGGAAAATATTTGTCCAACCCTTTTAGTGAGCTTTAGTGCCTTTTAGCACTAGCTGATGCTGAGAACCAGTGATACCTCGTAAAGAAGTTTTCTCAAAACTGGGTTTGTGCCAAGATGCAGAAGGTTTATTTTTCCCAGGGCAGCTCATGCGGGGGGGCGGGAAGTGGGACAATTTGCCCCGGGCCCCCACGAGAATATAGTATTGTATAGTATTGCAATTTTTTTTATGGAAGGGGCCCCTGAAATTGCTTTGCCCCAGGCCCCCTGAATCCTCTGGGTGGCCCGGGCTGGAGGAGAGCAAGTACACAGCTCTGGAGCAGCTGGTGGCCCGAAGTGGGTCTTTTGCCCTATGGCCCATGGCCCTTTTTGCTTGGTGCCAGGTTTTTCATCTTTCTGGGCACTGGCAACTGGGAACAGTGTCACACAGAGCCCGGTGACAGTGGCACACTGCACAGTGAGGCCGAGGCACTTGGCAAGTCCTGGTGGGGCTGCATGGAGGCCGGGCTCAGGGCAGCCTCCAAGAAAAGAGCCCCAAAGCCGAATATCCCACTCCTTTTGCATGCGGGACCAGAAGTTCTTGCAAATTTGGCACTTGTCTGTAACGTGCGGTTCCCCAAAGCACTTGAAGCAGCTGCTATGGGAGTCATTTACAGGCATTGGCCTGTTGCAGTCTGTGCAAGACTTAAACTCAGGAGACCGGGGCATGCCTCACCTGGGGAGAACTCCCTGCTGGGACACTAACTGCTAACTACCAACTACACTTAACTACTTAACACTAACTACTATGAACAAAACTATTGACCCTAAGGCTCAAAGGAAATAGACAAAAAATGCTAGCCTTTGCAATGCAAGGGAAGGCATCCAACTAACTACCACAGATGGTAAGAAGGAACCACGAGGGTGTAGGGTTAGTGGTGCCTGATATACTGGCGCAAGAGCGCGGTACTCAAGGGAGTGCAAGTGCTAACCCTACAGATACTGCTAAGGCAAAAAGCTCTGACAACCACACACGTGGGCGTGCGTACACCTGGAATGGATTCGACATGAGCAAGCACTCAAAGAAGAATGTGTATTTCTTTCTCTGACTAGCCCAGTCTTCAGGCAAAAATAATGAAGGTCCATTTTTACATATTAGGTAAACAAAGTTATCAAGCCAACAAGTGAGGGAGGAGACAACGTGGCGTCTATGCCCCAGTAGGAGAGAAGAGCTTGGTCTAAGTTTTACTTTTCAAAGAGTATATTGCAAAGGTTTATTGCTCTATAGAAGACGAGGCTGAACCTCAAGTGATAAGCAATTGAACCAACTGATTGTATACAATATTATTGTGTTATAAAAGTGCATATAGTGTGGTGTTTTCTGAATGTTAATGCCATACTGGTGGTTAATATCATTGTGAAATGTTCGTATGAACACTATACGATGAACTATGAATACTTAATAGTATTATGTTTTAAAGTCTATGGCCAAACAAGGTCCCTCCTGTCAGATTAAGCAAGGTGTAAACTAAAACAATGGAAGCCTCATTTACATAGAAATCAGCAAAGGGATGAGAAGTCCACAGGAAGGTAAGAACAGCATGAGATCATCCTGCCTCTTGGAATAAAATAATTTAACTTCAGAAGGTATGAGCAAAGACAGAAGCCATCTTCGGCATCAGATAAGCTGAGAAAGATGGTCCCCTTCAACCAAGGAGGGATTGAAGTCTTTGGAAAATGAAAATAGGTCAGAACCCTGCTTAGGGAAAGATTTTTCGCCTAGGACAAGAGGGGAAACCAGCATTTTGTACTTCTGTGAAAGGTCCAGACTGATGCAAAGTCAGTCATGGCTGGGAAGAAGAATGATTGGTGTGATAAATCATCTTGGATAAAGGCTATATCTTGCTAGATTAAGTTTTAGACTATTAGATGCATTTTGGTTACAACCCTTTCTGACTTTATTCCTTTTATCAGGCATCACTTAACCTATGTCCTATTGTTAATACATTTATTTTTACTAGAAATTAACTCAGTGCTTTGTTTAAATGGAAGGGTGTATTTAACCAAGTGATGTTAATAAGCTTTGATGTACTTGTGTGCCTTTTGAGGAACAAACTGTCCACATTTGGGAAAATTTGGGACTGGGAGTGAGTTGGGGATACCCTGCAAGTAGTAAAACTAGGCTAGTAGAGTGATGGGTGCGTTGCTAGCAGACTGCTGGGGTCATAGTTGCTGGACCAGGGCTGCAGTTATACACAGACACTCGGTGTGACCTGCATGTTTGTTGCTGACTGTTAGTGTCCCAGGGCAGGTGCTACAGTAGCAAAGCACTGTGAGGCATTCAAGATTACAGGGTAAGAGGTGACAAGCCTTTACTGGTCTGGATTGCACCTCAAATTCTGTGGCAGCATACACACGTGTGTGAAGCTAGTCCGACTGCAATCACTGAGGAACCAAGCAGGGGCAGGTAGCCCCTACCATCACAAAATGCTTCTCCGCCCATAAGCTTCCCAGCAAATATATGCTTGGATTGATACAACTATGTTGTAGGGAGTTGGGGGTGGTAAGGAAGAGATCTGTCCCTGCAAGTTTCCTGAAGTCTTTCCCCAACACCTGCTTCTGTGTGTGCAAGAGTGAGTGAGTGTAGGCAGCGTGGAGGGCTACTCTTCCCTTTCCCTTCCCCCACTCAAGAAATTCTTTGCAGCATTACAGGAGGCAGTGTCTCTTTTTGAGGGACCCATAAGAATGAGAGAGAGAGAGAGAGAGAGAACATGTGCGTGTTAGTGTTTACATGTGTGGAGTTGGTGTGGCTACACAGAATTCAACCCAACCCCCTCGTGAGTGAAGACATCTAATAGACTGTTGTTTTTGTTCTGTGTTAGTATAGTGTATAGCACAGTGGGGTCCTGGTCTGGGACTAGGGTTCCTAGATCCTATCGCAGGCGTCTCAAGCTCAATTTACCTTAGATCTTGATCCCTCCTGTTTATATAAAAAGCGGTCGCCATGTTGTTTGACATCATTTGGATGTGCCGGAACCATATGAGGGGGACGAATGTGTTGCAGGATAGGTGAACTGCCTTCATCTCTAACAGATTGATATGCATTTTGGCTTCCCTAAGGGACCATGTGCAGTATGACTGTTGATATGGGCTTTACATCCTATGAGGGATTCATCTGTAATTATGGTTGGTGTTGGGTATGGTTGGAAGAAGGGGAACTGCCACTCACATTTAGTCCACTTTTGTCCACCATATGAAAAAGGCTCTGACCTTCTGTGGGATTTATGTTTTCCTTGTCTAATGAGTAAACAGACCAAACCCAGGCCTACAGGCAATGGAGATGGAGCATGGCAAACAGCATTATCTATGACATGCAGTCATATGGCCTAGGAGGAAAAGACAGATGTTTATTGTGGTTTGAGGGTGACTTGATTTATCCATATGTCCACAGTCTGAAATCTACCTCTAGAGAAGTAGGCCTTTCCTGAGGATGAGTCTAAGATTGTTCCTATGAAATCAATAGTCTTTATGGGAGTCAAAGTGGAATTTTGTTTATACAAATCTCCAGTGATGTCAGAGGCGGAGTAAGAATAGGACTGCTGACTGGACCTATTAGCTCTATCTGCTCATTGGTAGCCAGTGGTCCAGATATAGGAAGATGGTGTGGCCATTACCTCTCATCTGGGCTGCCAATACAGAGAACACTTTCATGGAGAACACAGGTCTGTTGCCAGCCTGAGTGGGAGTACTCCAAACTGGTAGTGCTGTTGTCCTATCATGAATTTGAAAAACCATCTGTTGGAGTGGTGAATAGCCACCTAAAAGCAAGTATCTTTCATATCCAGGGCTGCAAACCATGTGCTCTCCTCCAGGGAGGGAATTATTGGTGCCAGTGTTACCATAAGAAATTTTGATTTGCTAATAAAGATCTTTAGTTGGTGTAAATCAAGAATTTGTCTCCATCTTCCATTTTTCTTGGGAGCTGTGACATAGGAGGAATAGAACCCCTTCCTTTAATGTTGGAATGGAACTTGCTCTATGGACCTTCACCGGAGGAGAGAGAATTCACCTTCTGATGAAGGATCTCCTTGTGAGAGTGATCCTTGAGAAGAGGCCGGGAGGGGAGCTTGTGGTGGGGAGGTAAGATAAACTCGATTGTGTAACCAGGGTGGATGATCTCTAGTATCCATTTGTCAGTTATTGCCCTCCAGTTGTGTGCAAAGTGGGTTAGGTGGCCAAAGGTTTAGGGGGCAATATGGCATGGCATTAATATCAGTATGCAGTCCTCGAGCATTCCTCAAAAAAAACCCTGGATAGCAGGTGGGGATTGGGAGCAGTCATGGAAGCTGCAAATGTGGGTCTTTGAACCCTTTGTTGTTAGTGTGATGTTTTATAAGGGCACTGGTGATAAAATGCCTGGTGGGTACAGCTGGATCTGTAGGTTTGCTTGTGGTAATTTCTCTTTGGGACAAGGTGCAAATGCCTGAGAGGAGAGTTGTCTTAGCATCCTTAAGAGAATGTAGGGATTTGGTTTTCTCATTCAAGAAATTATATTTATCAAAGGGCAACTCATCGATGGTATTCTGGACCCCCCCTCGGGAACTGTAACAGCACGGCAAGCACTTCTTGCAAGCACTCCTTTGGGTTGGGTGTGCCTGCAATCTATAAACAGTTCTGGCCCTGGTGTCAGGCTGTATCCCCAGGGTTTTTTCTGCAGGCAACAGTTTTGCCCTCTCTGGGCCCAGCTCTCCAGCTGGGTCACTAAGTAGTTCAGATCCCCTTCTGGGGATTTATCACTGTCCAGTCGCAGGGCACTTTCCCAGTGGCCTATGGGGGTAACCCAGGTCTGCCCATTACTCCAGATCCCAGCCTAGGGACCCTAACAATAGCAGCCAGGCATCATTGTGCCCCTTTAACAAAACTGCCTTCAGTTCCCTGAACTGGTCATGGCCTTCACTGATGCTTCACCCTTCACTCAGGGCTCTTCTGTGTTCAGGCCCAGCAGTCAGCCAGGAGCAATTTTTCACTGCCCTGGTCCCTGCCCTCACTAAACTGTCTGTGGTCCTGCTGCTCCTTCAGCCAGCCAGCCAGGAACACAGCCCTCACTCCTCCAACTCCAGGCAGCAACTCACTGTCTCCAGCTCTGCAGCGACTTTTTTATGGCCTTCCTGGGCCCTGGTTGGCTACTCCCTGCAGCTTGAGTGGCTGCTTCTCCCCAGCCACTCTAGGGCACTTGGAGGACATCTCTACTGCTCTTTTCGGGGATGGAGTGTGGTAGGACCCTGAGGCCTCCAGAAGGGGCCTCTGGGCCTAATCTAGCCCAACACAGGGACGCTGAGGAGTGAAGCCATAATTCGCACCTCATGACTACAACTATGACAAGGCTCTAGATGTAGTGTCTGCTGTGTCCACTACTGCTTGGAATGATGTTTTAGACATCAACCTGACTTCATCAATGAGGGCTTGAAACTGAGCCTGGGAAAGTTTGTCTTTGATTCCAAATATTTAGAATAATTTATGAAATTGTACTTTGCTAACAGCATCAAGGGTAGTTAGCAACTGTGAACTGGAGACTAGCTGATAACAATGCCTTCCTCCACAAGAGGTCAAGGCATTTAGCACCTGTATCAGTTAGAGCAGTCTTGGGGTGCCGCATCCTGGACCCATCTGTAGCTATTGCACCATTAAGGATTTGGGCACTGTTTGTGTTACTAAAAACCTCTGCCCTTTTAGTCAGCATGAAAACATTTGTCAGCCTTTTTCACAGTAGGGGCACAAGCGGCAGGGGTATGACACAGACCTGATAGGTTCCATAATGGCCTCATTGACTGGGAGGGCCACCCTACTAGGGCCAGAGGGTTGCTGAATGTCCAGTAGACCATGCTGTGTGTCTCGGACCTCCTCAAGAGTTACCTGGAGCTCGGTTGCCACCTTCTGTAATGATTCTTGGTATTGCCTATGGTCTTCAGAGGGGGAAGGAGATGCTGGAGCAATTGCCTCATCAAGTCAGGAGAATGACACTCATTAGGACCCATTTGACTTTTTTCTCTGCAAACTCTGATAGCTGGTATCAACTGGGAGAAGACAGTTGGTGCAATTCTTGCACGGATCTGGGTTGTCTGTGATATAGATTCCCTGGGTCCCAGTAAGGCCAGTAGAAAGGATCAACCATTCAGAGAGGCTCCCAAGACAGAGTACCAACAGTCCCCTAAGTAGTCATAACCTAGAGAAGGAGGATGGTCCAAGACTGCTCATGGGTTCTGTTGGGGCTTGTTTCCCTTGAAGGCCTGGGGGAAGACTAGTCTGGAGCATCAGATATGTCCAATGAAAAGGTAGGCTCCTGTTCTACCAGTGGTGCCATTGGTACCAGTGGAAGAATGCTCTGACTGGTGCACGTGGTAGGGGAGGATCTTCTTCTCAAAGTGGTTTATGGCACTGAAATATCTTTAAGGAGGACCAGGCCTGACAGAAGAGAAGACTGTGGATAAGATGGAGTGAAAATATGCTCCAGCAAGATAAGAGTTTCAGTCCTTCCTGGAGCTTGCAGAGGATCCCACTGAGTGTGCTGGGACCACTGAATGGGGGTCCAACATGGACCTCCCAGATGGGACTGGTGGGCACTGATCCTTTGGCCTGTGGGATGCAGCCATAACTCTGGGCTCCTTCTTCATCCACACCTTACCTTTTTGGACAGGTGGTTTATCCAGATCTAGTTCTTTAGGACCTGTGCCCGAGGATTCACCTGACTCAGACCAAAATGAGGAAGGATCCTTTTCATTTATTTATTTTACAGGCAGATCTGTATTGGGATCTATCCTTATTGCTGTAGTCACCCCCCTACTCTCATGAGGTTTCTTAGACTTAATTGTTTTGGTGTCTACTCCAGAGCTTGTGCTCAGAAGGGTGCTACTCACAGTCTGAGGCCACTGTACTGGGGTCTCATGGCTTTCTTCATGAGATGCTTCTGCAGGTGGAGCTCTCATCCTTCAAGGGTTTGAGGCAAGAAGGCGTGGCAGATGCTGCACTTGGTGGCGGTGTGAGCTCTCCAAGGCAGTAAAGGCAGCGGCGGTGTTCATCACAGGTGGAGAAGGAACTGGGGCAGGAGATAGTCTTGGCATGATCCTCCATGAGAAGAGGCTCCATGAGGCAGGGAGAAAAGACGGTTACTCACCTTTGTAACTGTTGTTCTTCGAGATGTGTTGCTCATATCCATTCCAGTTAGGTGTGTGCGCCGCGCGTGCACATTCGTCGGAAAACTTTTACCCTAGCAACTCAGTGGGCCGGCAGGTCGCCCCCTAGAGTGGCGCCATCATGGCGCTTGATATATACCCCTGCCGGCCCACCCGCTCCTCAGTTCCTTCTTGCCGGCTACTCCGACAGTAGGGAAGGAGGGTGGGTGTGGAATGGATATGAGCAACACATCTCGAAGAACAACAGTTACAAAGGTGAGTAACCGTCTTTTCTTCTTCGAGTGATTGCTCATATCCATTCCAGTTAGGTGAATCCCAAGCCTTACGTAGGCGGTGGGGTTGGAGTGAAATGTGGCAGAATGAAAACTGCTGAGCCAGAGGCTACAGCATCTCTTGACTGTTGAACCAGGGCATACTGCAAAGCAAAGGTATGGACCGAGGACCAATGGAGCTGCGCGACAGATCTCGTGGGAAGGAACACGAGCCAGCAAGGCGGCAGATGAAGCCTGAGCCCTGGTAGAATGCACGGTGATGTGGCTTGGGGAAATATGAGCCAAATCATAACAAGTGCGGACGTCCGCCATCACCCAAGATGAGATCCTCTGAGAGGAAAACAAGCAAGCCCTCCCTTTGGCCCGCTACCGTGACAGAGCTGGGGCACCTTACGAAATGGTTCTGTCAGCGCAATATAAATGCGAGCACTCCACAGATGCTCAAGGAGTGCAATGGTTGTGCCCATTGCGTTGAGCTGTGGGTAACATGAAAGGCCGAAACCACCTTAGGGAGGAAAGCCGGGTGCGGTCATAACTGCACCTTGTCTTTGTGAAACCTAGTGTACGGCGGAACCACCGTAAGAGCTCTGAGCTCGGAGACCCGTCTGGCCGATGTAACAGCTACGAGGAAAGATGTCGTCCAAGACAGGTATAGCAGAGGGCCAGTCGTGAACGGCTCGACTGGGGGAGACATAAGTCTGGTTAAAACTAGGTTGAGGTCCCAGGTTGGGGCTGGGCGGCGCACCCAAGGGTGCAAGCGCTCCAAGCCCTTGAGGGACCTCGAACCCATAGAGCGTGAGAACACGGAACGTCCACCTTAGCCTGGCTGGAAGGTAGAGATGGCTGCTGAGTGTATCCTCAGCGATGATACCACCAGGTCCTGCCGCTGAAGGCCAGAGGCAGGCCAAATAGAGGGGATCGAGACCTCAGCAGGAGCAAGATCGAGCGTATTGCAGCTGTAGAAGAAACGCTTCCACCTGGCCCGGTACGTTGACCAGGTGGAAGGCTTCCTGTCACCCCGACTCAGTTACGCAGCAGCCACACCGTGAGGCGAAGAGGCTTCAGGTCCGAGCGACGAAGCCTGTCGTTACCCTGAGTGATGAGGTCTGGGTGGGGTGGCAGGGTAATTGGGTTTGTTATTGACAGGCCGAGCAACGTGGTATATCAGTGCTGCCTGGACCACTCTGGAGTGATCATGATGATGCGCGCTCTGCCCCTGCGGAGTTTGAGCAGGACCTAATGAACCAGTGGGAACAGTGGGAAGGCATAATGGGGTTGGCCTTTCCCCGGCACCAGGAATGCGTCCAAGATCGATCCCGAGGAGAGACCTTGGAAAGAGCAGAACAGCTGGCATTTTCTGCTCTCGCGGTGAGCGAACAGGTCTATGTGAGGAAACATCTCCACTTCTGGAAAGCAGAACACCTCACTTGGGGCAGAGTGATCACTCGTAAGACAGGAAAGACCTGCTAAGTCAAAGCGCCAAGACGTTCCGAACGCCTGGGAGAAAGGACGTCACCAGCTCCATCAAGTGGGCCATGCAAAAGTCCTGGAAATGGATGGCCTCCTGACAAAAGGGGGGAGGACCATGTCCCTCCCTGGATATTCATGAAGCACATGGCCGTTGTGTTGGCTGTAAACACCGAGATACAACGGCCTCGCAGCTGCCGCTGGAACCCCTGGCATGCCAGGCGGACTACTCTCATTTTCGGGGCATTGATGTGGAATGCCAGCTCCCGAGAAGACCAAAGGCCTTAAGCTCGGAGGTGACCATGAGCACTCGAGCAGAGAGATGACGCGTCCGTCGTCAGGGGCAGTGAGGGCTGGGGTGGATGAAACCGCATCCCTGCCCTCCCCAGGGCGGGAGTTAGCCACCACTCTAGGGAGCCTAAGGTGCTCGAGGGAACGGTGACTACCATGACCATCGGCTCCCTGTCCGGGTGGTACGCCGAGGTGAGCCGGACTTGGAGAGGACGGAGGCGGAGCTTGACGTGTTTGGTTACAAATTTGCAGGCAACCATGGACCCAGGAGACTGAGACAAGTACGAGCCGAGGTCGTTGGGAAAGCCTGCAGACCTCAGATGATTGTTGCCATCGCCTAAAACCGCAGTTGTGATAAGCAGGCTCCGGCTAGGTAGGAGACCAGGATAGCCCCTAGGAAGTCCAACCTCTGCGTGGGAACCAGAGTGGATTGCTCTATAGTAATCATCAGGCCTTGACCCGTGAATAAGACCGTGACGATGCCCACGCGCTGAGTGGTTTGTGTCTCAGAGTCTCCTCGGATAAGCGAATCGTCCAGATACGGAAAAACGCATATCCGACATCAGCGAAGGTAGGCGGCGACTATGGCCGTAAACCAGAAGTACTGACAGTTGGCTAGAAAGCGGAGGTATCTCCTGTGCGGAGGGAAGATGGCGTTGCGAAAGTACGCGTCCTTCATATCCAGGGCGGCATAGTAGCCCCCAGGAGGCAAGGATGGAATAATGGTTCTCAGGGATACCGTGCGGAACTTCAACCTTATCCTAAACCGGTTGAGTCCGTGCAGGACTAGGAAGGTCTGAGACCTGCGTTCGAGTGGGGGACTAGGGCATAACGGGAGTAAAACCCCTTGCCCCTTTCGTCCGCTGAAGGGGGACAGGGCTGGAACAAATTAGAGGTGGTACCTATGCTCCACCGTGCGCAGGACCCAGCGATCTGAAATTAACTGGGGCCACGCCAGGAGAAAGCGGGATTGGGATCCTGGCCTGTGACTGGTACACCGCCCTCAGGCGCACCTTGGAAGGTTCGTCTTTGGTCCCAGTGGTAATTGCGAGGGACCTTGACCTTGGCTCTTTAGGGGTCCTGACGTTCGTCTGCGACCACCTTGGCCTCGCCGTTTGCCAAAGTCCTGTCTCTGGCTAGGCACAGAGTATGGCGGCTGGGGACAGAAAAGGCCTGCGTTTGGTCGCTGGCATATGCATGCTGAGAGAGCGTATTAAGACCCTATTGCCCATCAGGCTCCGCAGCCTGGGGCTGTCTTTGCCGCGAAGAGGCCTGTACCAACAAAGGGTAAATCCTGAATGGCATACTGCAGCTCTGGCCGGAGGTTTGAAGCCTGAAGCCATGAGATGCACCTCATGGCGACACCAAAGGCCAGAGTCCTGGCTGCAGAGTCTGCTGCATCCAACGAGGCCTGGAGGGACGCTCTGGGTACCTTTTTTCCCCCGTCCTCCAAAACGGCAGCGAACTCTTGGCGGGAGTTTTGAGGGAGAAACTCCATAAACTAAACTACCTTCACCCAGATGCTACAATTATCGCAGCTAAGCAAGGCTTGTTGCTTTGCTACCCAGAGCTGCAGGGCCTCTGCAGAGTACACCTGGCGGCCAAGCAGGTTCATTCGCCAAGCCTCTTTCGGTTTCGGGGCTGGCGCCCGCTGGCCATCGTATCAGAATCGTGGTCCTGAGCATAAGATCTGCGCATGTGGGATGACACGGATGTGTGTCCGGATGACCATGGAGGTACTAAAAGAAGGCACAGGCAGAGTCTCTGACCCTATCGGACCTTGCCCAACTCGGCACCGGGGACCGGCACCGGGAGGCGTACCGGTACCTGGAACGACATCCAGACCCGCAACCAGAACGGTGCCGGGAGGTCAACCGAGATCTCGAGGCTCGGGGAGAGGCTACAGGAGTCAAGGTACCTGTCGCGGTGCCGGGAGTCGGAACGGTGCCGATAGCGGGTCGGCGAACGGGATACCGACCGGTGCAGTGAGTGCGACCAGTACCGATGAGGAAAACAGCACCGGGACTGTAAGTGGTGTCGGGCGTGCCGACAGGATCTGGAGTGTCTGCGGGACCGTGATCATGAATGGTGCCGCTCTGCTGTGCTGACAGAGGACGGTCACATGAAGAGACTGTATTACCCGCACCGGCGGTGCCGGGGTCAAGCAGCATCGACTCTGTCATGGCAATGAGATCCCTCGCCGTTGGTAATGTCTCCGGCGTGGAGGGAACAGCAGGCTCAACCACAGTGCATACTGGGGAGCTGTCAGGCACCGGATTTGACGGCCCTCGTGGGACCGGGATCGACGGTACCGAGGTCGTCAGAGCTTCGGTAGGTGTCGGTGCCGGGCGATCCGAGTTAGATGAGCTGTCTGGCTGCGGTGCCATCGGCACGGGAGCAGCAGGAGCAATAAGCTCAACCACGGCGCGTGCCGGGGAGCCGTCAGGCACCGGATTCAACGGCCCTTGTGGGACTGGAATTGACGGTGCCGACGTTGTCGGTGCCTCCGAGGTGTCGGTGCCGGGCAATCCGACTTAGACGAGCCCTCTGGCTGCGGTGCCGTTGGCACGGAAGCTGCAGGAGCAGTAGCTCAACCACGGCGCGTGCCGGGGAGCCGTCAGGCACCAGATTCTACGGCCCTTGTGGGACCGGGATCGACGGTGCCGACGTCGTCAGTGCCGCAGCAGGTGTCGGTGCCAGGCGATCCGACTTAGACGAGCTCTCTGGCTGCGATGCAGGTGGCACGGAAGCAGCAGGAGCAGTAAGCTCTACCACGGCGCGTGCCGGGGAGCTGTCAGGCACCGGATTCTACGGCCCTTGTGGGACCGGGATCGACGGTGCCGACGTCGTCGGTGCCGCAGCAGGTGTCGGTGCCGGGCGATCTGACTTAGACGAGCCCTCTGGCTGCGGTGCCGTTGGCACGGAAGCAGCAGGAGCAGGGGGCTCAACCACGGCGCGTGCCGGGGAGCCGTCAGGCACCAGCAGGAATCGTAGGCTCTCGACCTCGGAGGAAGGGAGCGGTGCCGAGTCGACTTCGGTGCCGGCGACGGGCGGTGCCGAAAGGCCGTGGCAGTACCGGCGGGGTCCAGTGCCGAGGAGGCGCTTCTGCCAGCCGCTTGATCATCGCTCGGCGCCCAAGGTGGATGGGTAAGTGAAAGTCCTGCTCCTTTTTGTTCTCGGCTTAAAAGCCTTGCAAATGGGGCACTTAGCTGTCAAGTGTGATTCCCTGAGGCACTTCAAACAGGAGTCATGTGGATCTCCCTTCGGCATCGGCTTCTGGCAGGCCGAGCCCATTTTAAAACCCGGTGGGCCGTGCATGGGCTCCGGCACCAGGTTTATGGAAGGGGCTACTTCCTGAACCCCGTTAACAATTACTAAACTAACTATGTTAGCAAAGAAAAACGTATAAGTATACAAATATATATATAAAAGGATTATAACTGCATAACTATATACGAGAACTACGAGTAGCTAGGGAAGTGGAGGTCAGCTAAGCCGCGCTCCACTGTTCCAACGACCGACACGGGCGGTAAGAAGGAACTGAGGAGCGGGTGGGCCGGCAGGGGTATATATCAAGCGCCATGATGGCGCCACTCTAGGGGGCGACCTGCCGGCCCACTGAGTTGCTAGGGTAAAAGTTTTCCGACGAATGTGCATGCGCGACGCACACACCTAACTGGAATGGATATGAGCAATCACTCGAAGAAGAACTAACTATACTAACTATAAAAACACAAAGTTTAAACCTACTGAAAACTATTTACAGGTATTAAAAGCAGAGGAGGATCGAAATGGACACAGAATCCTTGGACCAGGTGGTGGTAAGAAGGGACTGGAGAGGCATCAGTCTGTGCCACTGTTTATGCCCTTGGTTCAGAGAGCAACTGCAGATGCACAGACCAACAGACACTACTTGCCACAAATCTCTGGTCTCAGGTGCATGAACCACATGTGTACCAACGTGTGGAATACACGACCAGCAGTCCAACAAACCACATTTTGAAGGATGAGGCTATAATTCCGTCTAGCTTAATGTATGAGTCTTTACAGAAGCCCCCAACATTCCTATTTGCTGCGGTTTATTATATCCTTATACCACCAGTTTTGCCCTTTCCTCTTGAACTTCTGTGTTAAACAGACTCCAGCAAAGCACAAAATGTATCTGTTCTTGAGTGCAGTTATGTAGCTGTGGAAGCTCCTTCATTTACACACTGTGATGATCTCTTCCCATGGAGTAAACCCCTTTGGTTAGGGGTTTAAAAGTAATTGAAATGCTAAGTAGATATACCTCATCATCTCCAATATTCAGAACACTATCAAAGCAGTAAAATGCATTTCAAATGTCTGGCAGAAAAAATACAGGTTGTAGCCAAGTAATTTAGCACATGGATGGCAGAAAATGCTGATTTGTTGAAACTTTTCATAGAAAATTTTCGTGGCACGTTTCTTAGGTCCAGGATGGAACTTTTGGTCAGAGAAAAATTATCTGCCGCCAGGGGCCCCAATGCTGAAGAGGAAAAATTTTGAAATCTCAAAAATGTTCACTGGACAGGAAAACCATGTCTATCTTAACTAAGCATTCCATACCTTTATATTTTTAATAATTTCTGATTTCTTTCAGGTTTAACCTTAACTCTGAATTTCCTAGGCTTCTAATGCTTTTTTATGGGATAATTAAAATACTCTACAGTGGTGGTGTATTCTAAAATATGAACATGTGCCCTCAACCATAACTCTATCTTAACATACTTTTTGTCTGGGACTCCAGTGTTATGTTTATTAATTTAAATATACAGAAATGTGGAAATGAAAAAATTCTCATAGTAATGTTACCTCTGCTGTATTCTGCATCCTATAATTTAGGGATTTAAAATAGAAACAATATATTAAGATACATATGTAAGAACGATCGGCCTATAAAATACCACAAATTAGCCAAAGTAACATTACAAAGAAAATCTTAACTTTTTGTATTTCAATTTCCAACTTCCCCTAGCCAAAGGGATGGGGGTGGGGGACATGTGGAATCCAAAGCCATGATACCTGAACAGCTCAAACTGTTTGAATGGGAACATGGGGGTTTATGGGAACAATTTGGTCTATGGCCAAGAGGGGGCTTGGGCTGCTTACTGTGACCATGAACCATAATTCAACCCTAATATTCTGTTAATGTTATATATAAACCGTTTTGGTACAGAAATTCCTAGGTTGTTACCTCAAAAAGATTTTAACAACAACAAAAAGGAACTTCATTCTCCAAGAATTCCTTCGTTTCTGCATGCCTTACAAGGAGATTTTGCATAACTTACGAAGTCCCAGTTATAGGTGTCCCTGCTGATACAAAGCAATGTTTCATGACACATTTCATTCGCTAGCTAACTTAGGCACATACATACATTTAGTGAACTTTTATTTTTTTCTGCACTTTACCAACTTAGCAAAAATATCTACTGCGTATGCTCAGTATGCAATTTACAAAAGTTCACAATTTTTTGCAGAATACAAAACCACTTCTTTTCAGTGAGGACTATTTCTATTCCAAATTTCAGCCTCAGCCATTTTGACTGAAACTCTGTTCAAAACAAAGTTAAATAAATTAAAAAAAAAATATGAGAAAAGTGTATTTTTTTTCCATTCCCCTTCTATTGAAAAATTTAATTATTTTTGCTCAAAGTTTCCTAAATAAATTCACTTTGAGCAGAGACCTAGTATGAAAAATATCAACATCAAAAGGTAAAAGTTTCAGAATTGTGAATAACTACAATCAGGGAGTTAATTTGCCTAATGATTTTTACTCTAACCTCTCCACAGCTCAGTGTGCATAAATACTGAAACAAAGACTAGGCAGATTAGACATTATTAAACAATATTATATCTTATGTAATATTAATACTTATGGAAAATGTAGGTATTGTTTTGAGAATTACAGTTTTTTGACAGCTCTTCTACTTCTTTTCTGTTGTTCAGATACTAAATATTGATCTTTAGAATGTTTCAGTAAGAATTCTGTTTAGCTGGGTATTTAATTAATTCTAACCAAGATTTCATTTTGAAGAAAGGAGTGGGAAATCTATAATCTAAAGTACCGTCAGATGAAGTTTTATGATGTAGCTTTTCTTTAAAACTTGGGTCAGCAACAGAAACAGTTCAGTTAAACTAATGAATATTTCTGAATGATTGTGTCTTACAATAAAACTTTTATGGGATTTCTTGACCTCACATTTTGTGATGGGGTTGAGGGAAATCTTTAGCTTTCATAAAAATCTCTAATTTTTACTGTCCAGGATTATGACTAAATGTTATGCAGAAGTAAAATCTGATCAAAAGAGAAGAAATGGTCCTAACAATATCCTCTGACATGATAAATAAATCAATAAAAATAAGTTTTCCTGAACACTTGATGTGACCCATACATTCTGCTATGGGCTCATTAATCATTGTCTTTCAGACTTCCAATGAGCTATTTTGACGTCATGGCTATAATAATACACCTATTTTAACACGAGCAGTCTACAAACATATTATCTACCTTACACTACGATGGTGCATAAAAATATTTGGTGGTCCTGGGTAAGAACTTCAAGTCCCTGCTGCTGTCTGCCCCAGGAGCATTTTGCAGAGGAGTCCTTGACAAGCCAGACAATGGCCTGGGACTTCACGGGTTAATTCCCAAACATAGTTCAGAGACAGCTCAGGGAGGAACTATTCTTTGAGAGCTAATTAAGTGCACCTGATCTAGGGCCCTACCAAATTCCATGCTATGAAAAACGCCTCACGGACCATGAAATCTGGTGTTGTGTGTGCTTTCACCCTATACTATACAGATTTCATGGGGGACACCAGCGTTTTTCAAACTGGGGGTCCTGATCCAAAAGAGGGTTGGGGGGGTTCACAAGATTATTTTTGGGGGGGTGGTCAGTATTACCACCCTTACTTCTGCACTGTTTTCGGAGCTGGGTGGCTGGAGAGTGGCAGCTGTTAGCTGGGCACCCAGGTCTGAAGGCAGCCTCTGCCAGCAGCAGCACAGAAGTAAAGGTGGCATTACCATACCATGCCACCCTTACTTCTGCGCTCCTGCCTTCAGAGTTGGGTCAGGACCCCTACACTTATAACACAGTGAAATTTCAGTATCTAAAATAATATCTAAAATAATGAAATTTATGATTTTTAAAATCCTATGACTGTGAAATTGACCAAAATGGACCATGAATTTGGTAGTACCCTACCTATCTTAAAAGAAGGGTTTTACTCATGGGGTAGAAAACTGGAGTTTTCCAGGGCAAGGAATTATAGGGAAAAATATATGCTACATGGTGTGGTTTATAGTTTTTATTGGTTTCAAATTTTTTTTAAGCTTGCTGGCTGTAAAACTGCATGGAAGGAACGAAGCTTTGCCAAACTGGTGCCAATTTGTATTAATTCAGAACCTCTCCAATAAAACCAGTCCAGAGTGAGTGATTTTGTCTTTAAACCTAAGCCTCAAGTGAACTCTCACTTTTATCACTCTGCTCCTCCTCTGGCTACATACACTTCCTAAAAATGTAACATCTTTTTCAAACTACTGCGAAAGAAAAAACCCTTGGTCATGATGAACAAAGCTCACTGAAGCTGGCACAATCAGACGATTAAAATAAAATGTGAGTACAAACATATCAGTAACTGATTTAAACACTACTTTATTATTCTATTATCTCCTTACAGTTTATTACAGGTTAATAAGAAATCATTTCATATTGATCCTTAAATGATTTTAATTGCTTATCAACAAGCGAAACCAGTCTTTAATTTTTATTTTATTGCAAACAGATTTGTATCTCCTGCTTATATAGTCTATTGAAATGTCCAAAATATGAATGACTATACATAAACAAGTTATCTGTGGGTATCTATAGAAATGAAAGTTAAAAATAGCATTGAAAATAAACTTTACAGTAATGTATGAATATTTGACTGTTTAGGTCAGGTGAATGAAGTGTTGTAGGATAATCTAAATGTTAGATTTGAAGGCTGATTTATTTTCAGATAAATGCACCTATCATTGTACGATTAAAAATAAATGTCAGTATTTGGTGCAGATAACTACAGACATCTTTAATGTTTAATGCACTGATAACTCCCCCCATTCCCAACAGCACTTTTGCAGATTCTATTTTACATTATATAATGAGGACATTTTAAGTGACAGTATATGCATACAATATAACAAGTCAGAACACCACATTTTAAAGTCTGTATATTTTCATATGGTAAAAAATTAAAGCCACATAAACTGATTCTGCAAAGTAGAATCATGTATACTTACACTTTCATAATACTTTGACAAATTTCCATTAAAGCTTTGTTAACAGACAATAGCATGATCACAATGATCCCACTGGCTTTCCAAATAGTGCAGTTCCTCAGTTTAACTTCTCTTCTTTTATACTTGCAGCCAGTGGGATCAAGACAAACAGGCTAATGCAAGCAAGAAAGTAAACTGCAAGCTTTTAAATTAAGCGGTTGAACAAATAATATTAATTATTGTGTGCCGTACAGTGAAAATGATTCCAGTATTTTGCTACTACTCACTGCAGGAATACATGAACTTCAGTAGCTAAGAAGCTTGAAATACTTTCTAAGTCTTCACAAACATTTAATTGGTGCCTACCAATTCCAATACATTTATAAAAGCAGTTATGGAGATATTTTGTTGTTAAAGCTGCAACAATTTAAACAAGGCAAGTGAAGAAGTTATATAGATTGTTCTTATTTTCTTCCTGAAATTTCTTTCATCATACAAAAGTCCATAAAATGACCATGTCCCATTATTAATACAACCTTCTAATGTTATTTAGATATAACTTACATTTACATGGGTGTGTCCTATCTGATCCATTTACAATGAAACTCTTGAGTTTAACATCTGCTACACTGGACTAGGTTGGCAATAGTAACAAGGGACTGAAGCAAAGATGTATCAAGTGTCAATTAATTTTGAGAACATATGCCTTTTTCATTTAGATGGCATATTTTTGCAGATAAATAAAGTACAATTATTTAATTAAAAGTTTTAAATAGATATTTCTGCTTTGACTTAGTAAATGCAAAACCTCTCTCTCTCTCCTGAAAATGACATTTATTTAAATAAAACTATTTTGTCCTTTAAACAACTCCCCAAACACAAAGTGTTTCAGCCTACATAAAATCTCTCTCAATGATTTCTAGGTAAGATTTGGGCTGTAAGAAGGTTGCTAAACTGTTTTGTTAGTAGGCAGTGCAGGAATGAAGCATTTTCAAGATCAAGCAAGAGTCTTCTTATTTAAGGCTGAAGGATGGAAATGAGAAAAATATCAAAAAGGATGAGGCTTTACAGAATAAAAAGAAGTGAGAGTAATAGTATATAAGCAGAAAATGTATCACACTAATCACTACTATAACAAATAGCATCAGTAGTTTGTGAGAGACTGATAGAGCAAGAGACCTAAATTTCTAATTTAAACATTCTTTAGAATTTTAACATTCAGCCACAATTCCTCTGTCAGTTAAAATTTAAGTGGCCAAAACTCATAAATATTAAAAGAGACTTCAAAACAGATATTTAAAAATAATAAAAATGGTGTGTTAACAGATGAATGCATAAACCAGATCTATAAATAGCTACAGTATGAAAAATATTTCAGTGCAAAGGCAATTTTAAGATTTCTAAAAAATACATTACAAATAATTTGTTAACTGCACACAGGAAATTTGTCACTACTACTGGTATAAAACGTATACCCATATAAGATTATTTAAAAAATATATACACCAGTGTTTTATGTAGGGGACAGTTCTAACTGACCGACGTTCAAGTATGCAATGGCAAATATAAATATATTTATATTTATTAATATTACAGTATGTGACCAATATGATGGCATTGTTTGAAACCGAAAACTGCTACATATTAAATGGTAGAGATGTCCTAATATCATTCTTTAGGACAATGAATGAGGTTGTCAGACTTCTCTCTAATCTTTGGTATGATAAAGTTTTCACAATTCACTTTTTAAAAATTCTAGGTGTTTTTCCCAGTGTTTCTTAACAGTAGGTCACTGGTTCTTACGAAGAGTTCATTGGAAATGTTTGTGTGAAACGTTTCCTAGTGAATTGATTTTACTTTTATTTTAAAAAACATGTACTTCTAAGTTTTTTACACAAAAATGAAAGCCTCCCCTTTCCCCCCTTACCTACAGCATTACAAAGTCTGCAAACAATGCCTTGGCCAATATTTCTAATAAAGGCAGCAGCTCTCATCCCAAAAACTAAGTTTCTATTTAGAAATAAACTTTTAACTAATGGCCTGCCAGAAGCATTCATGGAAATGCTTATTAATCTGTTATTTACTATGGGTACATTAAAATTGATCAGTGTTAGATTAAACCTTGAGGCATTTTTACACCCCAAATAAAACACTGGACAAAAAACAAGCAAGTACGTATCTAAGTAAAACCAGTGCAAGGTAAAATTAATGCTGCAGAGAGACTGGAAGCACAAGCTGGCTGTAATGCTTTAAATAATTCATACATCTTGTAGTCAGACTCATTTCTACCAGAAATATGTTTTAACCCACAGTAACAGACACATGCCATCTAGTGGTTACGTCTCAAAAGACTAACAAACGTATACTGGCTTCTTCATAATAAGATACATATAGTGGATCCATTAGCCATTAAGTTAAAATAAGAATCAAAGACAAAAATGGAGATATTAAAAAAATCCTATCTGAGTAGCATAAAAGATAGTTTTTCATAACCAATTTCCTATCATTGACAGGAAAAAGCTTAACCCATCAATCCTTTCTAATATTTATACTTTAGAATCATGCACATACACTTTTCCGGAGAGGTAGCTAGGTGATAGGAGCACTGGTTAATTTATTCTTAAATTCAGACATTTTAGGCTAAAGTCTTAAATTCAGTAACTGAGTAAATATCAATAATGATGGTTTTATATATTTGACAGCCAGCTTGACTCCATATGGTGTGTATCTAGTCTAAGCAAAATGTATTTTGTCTACCTTTCTACAGGGGAAACTAACTTAAAATCATAGTAGCCCTGATTTGGTCACTTACAAGGAAGTGAATAGTAGAGAGTGTTTCCTGAAAGTAGATTTGCGCAGATTTGCTCAGTTTGTTCTACAGAAAGAGCAAAGAAAGAAAAAAGTACAGAGGAAAATCAGAAGCAGCACTTGTTAAATATTCTTTAAGTGACTTTCAGTGGAGTTATCTGAGGTCATTGCTTCTGGCTGAAAATTGAAACTGTTGATCTCAAAATGTAGGTCATTGACTTAAACTATACACTTCAAGTAATACAGAAAATGACTAATGACAACAGAAGCAACAAACGCACAAACATCTTGACACAGCATGAAGAGAATTTCTAGTGCTATCAGTCTCACAGTACCAGACTGTGCGGATTGTTCATTGCTGCAGCAGTTCAAAACATAAAAAAGGGGCCAACAGGCCTGGAAAGATTCATACTTCTAGCTCTTGATCCTATTTGTCTGAACATTATTTCAGACAGGAAAACCCAAGTGTATTGTAGTACAGTTCTGTGACATGTTTCCTGTTTTTGCAAAAAAGAAAGAAAAATGCAGTTCTTAAAGCCTTGAATTGGTGATCTGTCATACAGATGTTTCCAAACCTGACCCACTGTAGCAGTATCTTGCACTGGAATTGCAACGGTTATTTGAATAGCCAAAGATAGATGGAAGTATTGAATAATCATTGCCTTTCCAGTGTGTAAACATCCTTTTTTTAGAATGAGAATTAGATCTCCTGGCTGGGGAATTGCTGCAGTCATTGCTCCTATATCTTGGGTTTTTCAGAGAGGCAAGAGGTGTGAATTCTGAAGTGTGGTCCCGACAGTGCCTGGACATAATCTGTCAAGAAAACAGAAATAATACACAGTAAGTGGACAATAAAATAGCTAAATATCCTAAAAAAATTTCAGAGAGGCACTATGCCTTTGGCACACACATACTGCTCAAAAGAGCACCACTGTCTGGCTTGTTTGTTTCAATCAAAGACGCAATCCCAAAGTGATGAGCAATCAGCCAATTTTTACATGATTAATTTTACATTAGACTTAAAGATTAGAGAGCCAGCTATTCTTCATACATGAAGTTCAAAATGTGCTCATTAAAGAACAGAGTATGGGTTAGAAGGATCATTTTCAATTTGAGAATTATTACTAGTTTACATTATATTTTGCTATATTGCTTTAAATATCTTTTAATCCTTGACCTTTTATCAGTGTGCAGGAATTTTAAAAAGGCCAGAATAATTTCATATATTTTGTCCAGCATTTCCAAAGAGAGAGAATTCTCCTCAACTAGTTTATGTTAATTGATGAGAATGCACAGTGGGGTTAAATGCACTAGCTCTTTACTTCTGCAGATCTAAATTCAGATCTTGCTTGGGTTACATATGGATCTATTAAGGCAATTTATACCACACATCACAATATTATCTTAGCCTAATCTTCTATTAACATTTATCTATGCTACAAAATCACCCAAAACCTAGCACAACGGGTAATATCTACCCAGGAAATACTCAGGACTACAATAATAGCAGCATTGCATGACGAGACTGAAGTACACATGCACTGACTGAGGGGAGATTTGCTTCGGGCCTTCCCAAAGCAGTGGTCTGTTCTCCTCTGCAAATGCACATATAACTAATATTTATGGGGTAAAGAAGCTATATGATAGAGAGGAAAATAAACCTGAAGTATTATTCAAGCCAATGCGATCAGTCACTTTCTCAAGAGTAATGAATAAACCATTAATAAATAAATAAATCATTAATAAAACCTACCTCTGGCAAAAGGAGGTAAAAAACATCAATGTTAGTCAGTTCACCCCCTTTCTGTTTATAAAAGCTGCCTGAGACATTATTACTTTCATAACAATCACATTCCTCAAATACTACTTGTATAGGCTCAAGGGCAGCAATAAGGGTCTCTTTTTAATTCCACAGTATAATCACTCTCTGAAGACAAATGGTGAGACAAATACAGGGAATTATTCAGCAGAGGGGTATTTAATATAGCCCAGAATCTTTTTAACATATATAGACCAAATACAGGCACTAATTAAAAAGGAAAAAACCAGATAAGTATACATTGCATCTTATGGGAAATCATTTTATAAATGTTTTTAAAGGATTTAAAAAAAAAAGGTGTACAGGAACTATATTTTATATCCCTCAGCCCACAAAGCCAGTTACCCTAAATACCTCTAAAAATGATGTGTTCTTCTATACATAAAATGTCATGAGCTCAAGGTCTATTTTGAGATCGTCCAGGGCTAGAAACAAGTTATGTGCGTGTCCACAGTGCAAAATTTGGAAACTCTCCTAAGAATGGTATAAAGCACCTGTTTTTTGTTCTGCAGTCCTACAAGATATCTAAAAACACAGCTGACTCCGCCCCCCACCCCACCAGCCCACTTCCCTTGGCTCCCCCACACTGCTATCACTCTCTTCACACACTGTCACTCTGACCTCCCCTTGATTACCCACACTGTTTTCTGGTGCCAGGAAATGGTGAGGTGACCATGGGAAGAGGTAAAGTAGGAAGCAAGGTATATGGATGGGTCCAGGTGGGAGTTTGTTTGGGTAAGACAGCTGGTATTAATGAGACTGGAGACACTGGAGACCCAGGTGCTGAGTCTCAATGTCTTTGTGCTTGAAGAGCTCATGCCCTATGCTGCTTTTTCAGTAGTACCATGGGAAAAAACACTGGCCCTGGGCACACAGGAATTCTGTCCTCACTCCAGGTCCCTGCTTGATACATAGCCCTGGTCTCCTCAAAACAAGATCCTTCTCATACATAACACTCTCTCCCACAACTATCCTTGAAGACCAATGAACACCACTTCACCCTCTATATTTCCACTCACCCTTCCTGACCCCCCTCACAGGTTCCCCATGGTGACTTCTGTAGTGACACCAGGAGAGGAAAAAAACCCTGAAAAGCAGTTTAATCTAATCAGGGACCTCAGACACTAGAACAGGGGCAGACAACCTATAGCACATGTGCCAAAGGTGGCACGTGAGCTGATTTTCAGTGGCACTCACACTGCCTGGGTCCCGGCCACCGGTCCAGGGGGCTCTGCATTTTAATTTAATTTTAGATTAAGCTTCTTAAACATTTTAAAAACCTTATTTACTTTACATACAACAATAGTTTAATTATATATTATAGACTTATAGAAAGAGACCTTCTAAAAAACATTAAAATGTATTACTGGCACGCAAAACCTTAAATTAGAGCTAATAAATGAAGACTCGGTATACCACTTCTGAAAGGCTGCTGACCCCTGCACTAGAATAATGCATTAATTGTAACTATATTGTTATTGCATAGCGTCACTACAGGGCAGAATTAAGGTTCTTCCTGTGCTTTAACTATGCTTTTCTGTACCTTAACTTTAAACTTAAGAGAAATCAAAACATGTTAAACTCCAAATTTTCTGGGTTTATAATGCCTATTTTTGAGATAATTACAAAATCCCCGTGTGAATTTTTTTACCATAAAATTACTGCTATGTACTTTCAATCTTTATGCCATTCTAATGCAGTTTTTCATCCAAGAATATATATCATACAAGAGACATAATACATGGAGCTCCATGTTTGAGTTTTCAGTAATACTTAGAGCATTTTTAAGACTCTGTATGTCTAACATCTTGTTTTGTCTGTATCTGGTCTATACACGTGTCTGAGAAGAACCTGGGCTATGACGAATAAACTGCTAATGGATAAGTATTGTTTCTCTGTATACTATGTATTCAGCACCCAAGATATAGCCTGAGAACAAGTAGTTTATAAATATAAAAGCAATTGTCATACAACACTTGTGTCTGAGACAAAAAGACTTTACCTGTGATATGACATACATCATACAAAAACTTGGATATCCAAGAAAATGGTCATGATATTATATCTCAAAACTGGTAAGGCACAACAAAAACTCTGGAGGAAATAGTTTTAGTTGTAAATAGCACAGCACACCAATAAAAATGACTTCAAACTGGCAACATGTGCAATACTGTTACCTAGCATTGATCTAATTATGCCTCGGAAGCTGAAAGAGTTCCTTCAAGAAGTGGCCCATCGCTGTTCGCCAGTGCATTTAGAGTTGCTTTATGTTTCATATTCTTCTGCAAGGATGAGGAAAAACACTGAGACTACTGCTGAATACATGAGGGAAATGAGTGAATTGCTCAAGATATAAAGAATAAAAATCTGACTGTTGTATCAAGGTCATATAAAGCAACAAATTTTCCAATATAGATTTTTTTAAAAGTTGGGTTTAAATCAAAATGTATATTCCTAATCCTGGGGTTAATTCCTTGAGCCATACTGCCCACTCAGAATGGCTTTAATCCCATTCTGAACTCCACTGATAAAATACTAATCACTCTCTCAGAGATCTATACAGCGTACCATAACTAACTAGTAATGTGTATATGTTCTCCTGCACTCTTTTGACTATTAATTACAGCAGAAAAAATTCTTTGTACTAACAAGAGATTTCCTTATGACACAATCAAATGACTTGAGAGCACAGTGCCTATAAGAATGTCAAAACTGTCCTGGAACAAGGCTATTAGCTATGCTGGTAGAATATTTATTTATGAGTAAGGCTAAGATTTTGTCATGGATATTTTTAGAAAAAGTCACGGACAGGTCACGGGTAATAAAGAAAACTTCATGGAAGCCAATGATCTGTCCATGACTTTTACTAAAAACATCGGTGACAAAATGGGGATCTGCGGAGTCCCCACACTATCTGCGGCGGCAGGACAGCTGCAGGGACTCCAGCTGGAGCTGTGGGGTCCCCCCACCATCCATGGTGGCCAGGAGCTGAGGGAGTTCCCCTGTCACCCGTGGCTCTGATGACCAGGCGCTCCCAGGGACTCCCGCTGCTCAGGAGCTGCAGGATACCCCAACCACCTGCAGCAGCTTAGAACTCAAGACAAATCCCGTAGCTCCCAGCCGCCGCATGCTGAAGTCATGGAGGCCCCTGGAAATCATGGATTCTGTGACTTCCACGACCTCTGTGACAAAAATTGTAGCCTTATTTATGAGATGTCAGCTCCAAGTGCTCGGCCACCAAAATTAAGGAGCAAATGGTCCCCTTTACTACTTTGCAGAATGATTCTGTACTGAAGAAGTAGGCAGTTGCACTTGAAACTGATGAGGGTTGGTGCTACAGGAGGTCAACTTGAAGACTACTCGTTCCGATACAGGGAAAGGATCAGTAGTTGTCATGTGATTCAAGTTCTTCAAAGGCAGAATCTTGTCCTCTTTTTTTTCTCAAAAGGGAAGAAGCCAACAACTCGACAAAGATAATAGTTTATTGGTCACTGACATAATATAAACACTCTAGTTCAACAGGCTATACTCATAGGAAAGTGGAAGTATGTAGAGTCCTCATTATTCCTTTCTAAAGCAAAGTACCATTTTGGCTCCTCTAGAAACAACAAAGGGCAAAGATTTCATAACAAGGTGGATGACCTGAGATTGGGACTGAAGCAAAATACTAAAGAGAAAATATCTGTCAGCAACCAAATGGAAGGGAAAAGGTGTTTTTTTAAATGGGTTAAAATGTAAAATTACAGAGCGAATAAAAAGTGGGACGAAGAGCTTTTGCATTTTTCAAATGAATGTTGCCAGATATTAGACATTTCTGCTGTTAGTTAGAGGGAAGAAGGAATAATGGTAGTGGAAATGAAATAAATTAATGCAGTTTGCGTATAACACAGGACCACAGTGTATGATAGATAACAGAGAAAAACACCATACACGTGTAATTTCAAATTAAAGGGCCAAATTCAGCTTGCCTCACACAGGCAAGTAGTCTCACTGTAATTATTGAGCTTACTTGTCTGAGAGGTGCCTAAAGTTACTCATAGCAATAGATTCCTCCAAAGCTTTTGCAGAAGTATTGATTGTTTTATCCCAGTGAAGGAAGGTAGCTAGCATAAACAACACCCCTCTCGTATTGAACTTCAAACAGTGACAGACTTTAAATGACGTTTTTTAATGGTAATGGATGGTAAATAGCTGCTCACCCACACAAATAATCTCTAGGTTAGAAATAGAGCCACAATTGATTCCCTATATTTTCAGCTGTTGCAGAAGCCCTCTAAACTGTATTTTAAAGAAGGCTTTATCATTTTAAGGGATGCAAAAACTAAAAATCATTGCTGTTCAAGCTGCTAGTTCAAACCAATTCTAGTATATTTCGAAGAGAATTTTAGCCAAAAATTTGAACTTCGAAATTAATTTCATATGTCCTCCCTGTGACTTATGCAACAACTCATTTTTAAATTACAACTTTAAAAAAAATTCTATTTATTATGCCGGTCAGTCAGAATATATGAATATGAAATCTGTAATAGAGACTGTCCCCACTGAAGTCCATGAGAGCTTTGCTATTGACTTTAATGCGGACATGATTTCACCTTAAATTGTTCTATAAAAGGGCATTTTTCACTAGTCTACTTCCTACATTTTTGTTAATTTAAATATTTTGAATTCAATAGTTGTTTCTGATCTTATAGATTCTTTTTTCTTTCTAGAAAGCAGCATAAGATTTCATGAAATAGAATACAAGGAAAATTTCCTTTAAAAAATGAAATATGTTTGCTGGAAATAATGGCTGCAGAACAAATGATCAGAGTTGCAGCATTTTTCACCACGGTAGTGAAGTAGACACATTACAAAAGAGCCGTTAAATGGCTTAATACCATCATTTCTGTATTAAGTTAGAAATAATGGTAAAACCAATATCATCTTGCCTAAGGGCTTCATCACTTCTTTGCGTGGTGAAGAGTCAACTTAGTCAGTTACAATGCAAGCACTATGTGCATTCATCTACAGAAACATCGGTGCTTCAGAAAGGAGGGAAACAGTCACAGATCTTTGATTCCTGAAGCAGAAATAATACTGCATAAAATCTGAATGACTGTGACAAAGATCAGTTTCAGAGTAGCAGCCATGTTAGTCTGTATCCGCAAAAAGAACAGGAGTACTTGTGGCACCTTAGAGACTAACAAATTTATTTGAGCATAAGCTTTCATGGGCTACAGCCCACTTCATCGGATGCATGCAGTGGAAAATACAGTAGGAAGATATATACACACACACATACACACAGAGAACATAAAACAATGAGTGTTACCATACACACTCTAACAAGAATGACCAGTTAAGGTGAGCTATTACCAGCAGGAGAAAAAAACCTTTTTGTACTGGTAAATTAAAATGGTCCATTTGCAGCAGCTGACAAGCAGTTGTGAGGAACGGTGGGGGGGGAGAAGAGAGAGGGAGATAAACATGGGGAAATAGTTTTACTTTGTGTAATGACCCATTCATTCCCGGTCTTTATTCAAGCCTAATTTAATGGTGTCCATTTTGCAAATTAATTCCAATTCAGCAGTCTCTCATTGGAGTCTTTTTTTGAAGTTTTTTTGTTGTAACATTGCTGTAGCCCATGAAAGCTTATGCTCAAATAAATGTATTAGTTTCTAAGGTGCCACAAGTACTCCTGTTCTTTTTATGACAAAGATGACTCAGATTACCACTAATGATATGTAAACACTTTAGGATAAACATGAGGAGGAAAAAGCTATTCTGAAAAGTATTTTTCTCTGAAGTATAGTAGTTTATATGTGAGTCAGAAGTGGAGACAATGATAACAGTAAACAGGTTTTGATGATAATTAAGCTTTCTACTGTCTTTTGAATGAAATGGCCAAGCATGCAGAAAGGCAGAAAAAAAAATCACCTTTTATTCCATTAGAAACTTAGACTGCTTGAAGTCTGAGAAAGCATAAAGATGGTGGACTGCTCAACAGAAAGGCACTGATGTTTAGTCTGATTTCCCCAGAAGATTGTAGGAAGTAATCGTGCACATCATGTATGTTTAAAGCAAGGTAGTGGTTATTTAGGCAAAAGCAGGTTGGAAGATAGGAGGAAAGAGAGAGAGAGAAGAAAGAAATACAAGGGATAAATCTGGTTAAAAGCTAAAGATTTTCTAGTGATATTAGAACTTATTAAAAATGAACATTGCCAGTGTTAAGCCCACACTCTGCTTTCTAGCTGGTTCCTTTTCCAACATTAACACATAATGAGAAATGCCATTAGATATACATCATCCCCCCCACCCTCTTTTTACTTTGTTTTATAACCCATCCTCATGCTCTCTCCTTAGTGTTTTTAGCCCGAGCACCTACAGCCTACATAGAGATCAGAGAATTGATGATATAGTGAGCTTCTGTAAGTAGCAGTCATGTACCGAAGAGTCCTATCTTCAAAGGTCCAAACGGAAAAATGCTACACTCTGATCTGTGCAGAAATCTTGTTCCAATATTCTGCTGTTCCTACAAGCTTGGTTTTCCTTTTGAAATGGGTCAGTTATAGTTTTATACATACAGGGAATGCAGACTAATGGCATTGAGAGTTGCCTTTCAGATATGAGAGTTTTAAGGTTGGAACTGGCCTGATGACCCTCGGCAGTAGTGCTGTGGGCTATCATCCAAACAACCTGAGTTTGGCTCCATTCTCATTCATCAGTAAGCGAATTTTGCACTGACACTCTAGAATAGTTTCTCCTATTGGCTGATCAAAGGAATGGGGAAAGTAGAGATCTGAAAACAGGCTCGTCTTTCAATGATGTGACTACAGTGCATGTCAGTGTGTTTGTAATTTAGTATATTGTGAATATATGCATCTCATATATGTGACTATTAATTCTAGAAAGAGTATTGAAAGAAACAAAAATAAAGATAAGTTTAACTACAGATGAAAAGAGCTAACAGCATTATGAATTAGTAATATTTAAATCAGTGGTTCTCAACCCATGGCCCGCAGGCCACTTGCAGCCCAATTATCACACAGCTGCGGCCCATGTGATATCCTTTGCATTATACGAGTAGTATATATATTGTATGGATGCAGCCCACACAAGAGAGAGAGCTGCATATGTGGCCCAAAATGGTAAATATGTTGAGAACAACTGGTTTAAATACATGAATTTTTGTAAAAGCCACAGTCTCACCAGTGACAGCAAACAAGAGTAATATAGTTTCCAAGGAAATGATTAGATTACATGGGTCACATAACGTGATATTTTAGCAGTATTAAACTACTTAGTCATCATATGCATATTAATCTTTAAATTTACAAATCCTGGATTAAACAAACAAACATTCCTATAGTCTTCTCTTGATATTGGAGTGGAACTTCTTTTGCAGAGTTACTTTGGATTTGGTTACAAAAAACTTGCCTTCTTGCTATTGGCATTATTTTGTGCTCAGGAAATGCCTTTACATGGTTTTCCACTGTATATACCTGTAATGAACTGCCTGGATCAGTACTATCAACTATTTCTCAACAGTCTTATAATTTATGAAGAGTTGATCAAAAAGCTCTCTTAGTGAAATTTCAACACTGCAGAAAATGACTAACACAAACTTATCACTAAACAAACATGATTTCTATTCTCTCAATTTATTGCTTCTAAAATGCTAGAGGGCTCTAACTTTTCATAGTAAATATCACTAAATCTACTAAGATAGATATTTTTTACCTGGGTTCTTTCCGTTGCTGTGGGCCACAACTGTCTGCATAAAACCTTCTTGAGTACATCTGGAAGAAGGCTGACAGTTATGAGCAAAATGATACCCAGCCATGCAGGACCACTTGACAGCATCTGCATGAAAACATAGTACATCCTCTGATAATTGAGAAAAGGCCTAGTGGGAAAAAGAAAAAAAAAGAAATTAAACCTCAATGGACCATCTAAGAAAAAAATTCCCAACATTGTTAAATATAAAAACTGGAGTAGCGGAGTTGTGTGAAACGGTTTCCAATTTGCACAGAGTTCACTTTTCAGTTTGTGGGAGTTCATCCATTGGTGTTTCACTTCATATTTCACATTCATACAAACCAGAAAACTCAGACAAGCTTAGTTCGAATGGCCTCCACCTTTTGCCTGGCTTAGGCCTTGTCTACACTATCGGGAAAAGTGGATCTAAGCTACGCGATTTGAGTTATGTGAATAGTGTAACTCAAGTTGACATATCTTAGATCTACTTACTGCGGGGTCCACACTACGCGATGTTGATGGGAGATGCTCTCCTGTTGACTCCACTTACTCTTCTCAGTGTGGTGGAGTAGAGGAGTTAACAGGATAGTGATCTGTGGTCGATTTAGCGGGTCCCCCGGTAAGTATAGACAAGCCCTTAGTGTCAAAACCACTGTAGTTTGTACAATATTTTAGCCTAAATCATTCTCTCTCTGGCCATTGAAGGAGAATGATTATCAGCAACTCCAGCCCCCAAATTAACCACAGAATAGACGTGGTCTGGGATACTCAACAGGTCTCCCTTCCCTCTCCAAATGTTCCAGTCTCATCCTCAACATTGCCAACTCCAAATGTTCAAAAATCATAAGTCAGACCCTAATGCCTCCAAAAGACCCCACTCATGATTGGCTTAAAAATTAGGATAAAAAAAACATATAACATTTTCACATGCCTTTTGATTTTTTTCATCTCTAGGGGGAAGAACACCTCCCCTCCACAACTTGTATGTTATCTCAGGGTCAAAATTCAACCTCCCTGTTCACTAATCGGAGAGGGCTCCACTTACCCTCATCTATCTGCTGGTGCGTGGAAAACATGCCTTTCTATCCCCTTCCCTCCTTTGAAAGGCTAGGGAACAGCCACATTCTTATTCTTCCTGTATGGTCCTGTACCCTATCTATTCCCTACATTCATTTGCCTCCCATATTTCCCCTCTTTCTCCTCAGTCTCCTCCTCATCACATTCTCCTGCATTCCTCTGCAGTCTGTCTGCTGCCTCCCACATTCCTCCCACAGCCATCTCATGCCTTCTACATCCCTAGACTCTACATATTTCCTTGTCCAACTCCCCAATACATTCATTTTCTCTGCTGCCCTCACAGACTCATTCTTTGTACCTCCATTTGTGCATGGCCATGATCATATGGTGACTAAGAAACAATTGTCACTTTTATCAACAAAGGTTAAAGGGACATCCATGGCAGATGGCGATCCAGCCTTCTTCTGAAAACCTCCAGTGAAGGAGCTCCCACTACCTCCCTAGGCAGCCTGTTCCTTTGTCCTACCATTCTTACAGTTAGAAAGTTCCCCCTGAGATTTACTCAAAATCTGCTATGCTGTAGTTTGAACCCATTGCCTCATGTCCTGCCCTCTGGGGCAAGAAAGAACAGCTTTTTCCTGTCTTTTTTATGGCAGCCTTTCCAGTATTTGAAGACTGCTATCATGTCCCCTCCCACAATCTCTTTTTTTCCAAACAGAATATTCCCAGTCCCTTCAGCCTTTGCTCATATGGCGTGCATTTCATCCCTTTGATCATCTTTATCGCTCGCCTCTGGATCCTTTCCAATTTTTCTACATCCTTTCTATACATTGGTGACCAAAATCGGACACAGTATTCCAGCTGAGGCCTAATCTCCCATGACTTGCAAGCTATGCCTCTGTTAATGCAATCTAAAATTGCATTTGCTTTTTTTGCAACAGTAACACATTGCTGACTCCTGTTGAGGTTGTGACCCACCACAACTCCCAGATCCTTCTTAGCAGTGCTGATGCCAAGCCAGTTATCCCCCATTCCGCATGTTTTTTTTCCCTAAGTGTAGCACCTTACATTTATCTTTTTTGAATTTCATTTTGTTGTCTATTGCCCAGTTCTTCAGTTTATCAAGATCCCTCTGAATTTTAGCTCCATTCTCCAAAGTGTTGGCAACCCCTCTCTCAGCTATGTATCATCTGCAAATTTGCCTTCTATTTCTACATCCAGGTCATTAACATGGGGAACCTCAGTCAGGGCTGGCTCCAGGCATCAGTGCAGCAAGCAGGTGCCTGGAGTGGCCAACGCAAAGGGCAGCCTGTCCGGCTCTTTGATGGCGGGTCCCTCTTGGAGGGAAGGACCTGCCACCAAATTGCCGATGAAGAACAAAGCGGAGGCAGCGTGCCGTCAGTCGTGGCTTCTTTTTTTTTCACTGCTTGGGGCGTCAAAAACGGTGGAGCTGGCCCTGAACTCAGTCACATAGACCCAGTTCAAAAGGGAGGAACAGGGCCAACAGGAACCTTTAGCCCTGCTTTTGCAGAAATAAGAACTGGATAGGCTGCCTCCCAGAAGATTCTTCCTGATCTAGGGGTAGAGGGAAGCAGACCTCCCTTCCCAGCTTTTCCGGCCCCAAATTGGTATGCAAGATACAAGCTAGCAACAGTTCCCTTCTCCATTTATAGATTGCAAGGGGAACCAGCTGGCTCACTCAGTTAAGAAAACAAAGGAGTTAGAGGGTCAGAATGTGCATGTGTTGGAGATAAATGACACACTTTGCCCATCCAGAAGGTAGTCAAAAGTTCATTGGGCATGGGAATCCCATAGGAAGTATGTGGGTGGAGAATGAGAATCAAGATATTTATAACATGCATGTTTATTCTCCTCCCCACAAATTTTAATAATGTAATTAAATTGATAGTGATTTTTCAATTATATAAAAACTGATTTAATCCTGTTAAAATTTAAATGTGGATAAAGCTTGAGCCATTTTATAGCTTTTAAAAAGTATTATCTAAAGCCATACGCCTTTCTCATCTGTTTGCAGCCAAAAGCATGAAACCAGACAAGTCTCTTGACAAACATTCTCTCCTATATACATCCAATAGTTTTGTAATATGAATTTTCCTTTCCATTTTCCTTGCTGGGGTGGATATTAAATCTTGCCAGAATGTATTCATAAAAATACACAAATAAGGTAACAAAAGTTCCAGTAGGTGGTGCACAAATTCTGCAATAATAATATATATATTTTAAGAAAAGGCGACAGAAAGGAAAAACATTTGCTAAAATGTTATTCACATCTAATGAACAGCAGGAATATTTAGCTATCATAACAAATGTAGTATTACTAACACATTTAGCTAGTGTCTGAAATTCAACATAACTCCTTACCTTTTAACATGAACTCATTTTACAAATGAGTAGAAAATGTACTGCAGTATGTATATTAGCACAATAGGGGACCTCTTCAATATGTACTTAAGCCTTTATTAAAAATAGAGTTTTTGGTTTCTTAAAACAATAGACCAACCAGAAACTCAGGTGCTTATTGACTCTGTCTGAGTGCTATTACTCTTCTCTTCTTTAAGAACATTTTTAGCAGCTATTAACCTAAAGAAAAGCCAACTATTCATTAATTGCCATGACTGACATGTTTAAGTTGGTAACTCATATTGTAAATTATAGTACAGATAAAAGCTGAAATGAATTTTATTTGGAAAAAGAAACAGTTGAATATATAAACTTATTTTAAGCTTGTGAAAATAACCTTTGCAATACAATTCACACTAGGTTCCTACCAGATCATTCCTCCCCAGAGGAGGGAAAAGATAATGTAGAACAGCAGCGATCCCCAGATCACAAAGTGGTTTATCCATGTCCAGTAGTGTGTATCTAGTGCAAGCTGAAAGAAAACAGGTCATCTTGGTGTTTATATTATTTTTTAGAAGTGATACAAGACTCAACAGGAGATGAGGTACAAAGAAAATCAATGAACTATTTAAAGAATTAATCTGAGAACTCTATGCAGAACTGTAGGGAACAACGATACCTTTCTATTTCTATGATAGTTAAGAAAGTTCCCATACCTAAGCACTAATCTTTGTGTTCTGTATTGAGATCCAGTATATGTCATGACAAAGGCTTGACTATTCATTAGGAAATTATAACATTGAGATATTACTAGCGCAGCCCCAAATGATTGTTTCACCGTCCTCCCTCTTGTTCCTCTTTATAATTAGGCTGTAACTGTCCTAGTTTATATCAGTTACAAACTTACATATATAATTACTGAAAATTGGCAATTATAAACTGCTTCAACCATTAAAAGAATTCTCTCCTCCCTTATAACAAATAATTACATAGCGATGCTCATTATTGATGCTCTCTTTTAATCTAATAGGCTGTACTTATCGAATGATAGAAATACAAGTCATGAACGCCCAACGTTTCTCTCTTTTGACAGTGAAAATCTACTGGAGAAAGTATTCCAACAATGAACTCAGTAAAACCAGCTATTTTGAATACCCTGGCTAAAAAGTTATAAAAAGAATCCAAACAAAATATAAGCATATGTGCATTTCTGTACAGAAATTTCCATTTCATTATACAGAATATGTAAGAAATCAGTATATTTAAACATAAACCAACTTTGATAAGGCATCTGAAAAGGGAAACATCACCATACCAACCTAAAAAGCTGAACTTAAAAAAACCAAACCAAACCACAAACAGGAAAAATCTGGCAATTCATTGGTAACAATGTGATATCATGTCAAGATCCAACTGTGGAACTCCAGCTAAATCCTTCACCTTCGAGCTGCCAGTAACCCTGCACAGATTCAATCAATGTACAGAGTTTTTTATAGCTTCACATGCCAACAGCTCTGGACAGGAGCAGAATCAACAAACTCCAAAGGAAACTGTGTTTAGTTCTCCGTAAGTAGGATTATATCAAAATACCACATGGAGAGAGTTGGTTTTAGTAAACAGGATAGGGGACAACTGTAGTTATTGATGGGGATCCCAAAGAGTCTCAGTAGATGAAATATTAATATAGAATATCTGACCTTCAATGTAACTGTAAATACTAGCACAGTAAACACCAGCGTTCCAAAGGTCCAGTTTCCAAACATCTATAAAAAAAGATCAAAAGTCATTATAGGTAATGTATTTCATTGTATCATGATCCAGCTAAGACAAACTATTTGGATATCAGTTTATTTTGCTCATGCACACATATTTCAGACTGCACACAAGCAAAATACACATAATCAGAACACTCAGCCCAAAAGCTCATTGGTACTTTTCTCTGTGTAAAGAAAAACTGCAGCACAGTTAGTGTATCACTGTACTGTTTCCCATGAGAGCACTGATGCTATCTTCAGAGTCTTCTCAACTGCCATCTTTCTGACCTCCCTCCTCTCTAGTTCTTGGAGTCACATGTCTTCATGGAGACTGATGAATGCATCAGGCTGGTAACAGGACAAGTAAGAATGGGATATCCATCATGGAAACGTAGGTATGTATAAACTTCACTGATTTTTTTTTTAAATATCTTTGAGTAGTTGATACTAGATTTTTTCCTTTGATTCCTCACTACATGCACCTTGAAATAAAATCACCTCAACTACCCTAAATGAACATTGCTTTATGTAGCATACAATATTTATGGTTCAGGATACCATCATCATACCTTTTAACACCTACACATATATCCATTTTAAAAGCTGTGATAATGATGCAATATCTGAAGTATCTCATGCTCTTGAGATTCTTCAGATAGATGGCACAGAGAAGAGAACTGGAAAATGATGTGAAGGGGACCTGAGAAACGAACACAGACAAAACACGAGGGAGCAGCTGCTGCTTACTCTGTAAGAGAGAGCATACAGCTCAGGAGCAGATGAGCTGAAGTTTCTTATTCAAATGAAGTGACAGTAGATTTCCAGCATGCTGCACCAGAGGCCGCTGGTTGGTTGCATGAGGAAAGGGCAGACATGCAAAGATTAAATGAGCTACAATTTCTTTCCATTTCATTCCATTTCCAAGATTTATGAAAAATGTGCTATTTTATACTAGGATAGAATTGTATTGCAATTGATAAATATGACTTCTACCTTATTAAAACAAGACACAGAATTGGCATGTATATTTTCCAATTACTAGTATTTGTAATAGAGATTAGGTGTTACTTAAGTAAACTTCAGACATACTATAAATCATTTATTTCAGATACCAACTTTAACATAGAGCTTTAAAACCAAACCAACACCAACACCAACCAACCAAAATAAGTTTGGCTTTTACACCAAGAGAAATAAAAGACCTTTTGTATTAGAAAGTCTCTACCTTGCAGAATTTATAAGTAAGTGTTTTATCTAGTACAACGAAACCCCAATCTCAGTTGGGCCTCTACATTTTACTGTAACATAACATGATTATTAATAATATTCTGTCAAATCCATAGTATTATGCATATTCACTACTCAGTTATTTATCTCTAGGTTTTCATAAGATTGTCCCTCACCATGGTATTTGAGCTACTATCAGAAATTATAGTTATGGTAAATAAATCTTGAAATAATGTACTTTAATAGACTGAACAACATGTATTATGATAAAATATCCTAGGTTTTCTATTTTGTTTAACAGAGATTTTGGTGCGTCTTTTAAATTGATTTCCTGTGAAAGAAACCACCAGTTTGGAATCTGGGCTGCATCTCGCTACATTGTTTGTTTGTAGCTCTCCTCCTGAGTTGGTTGCTAGGCTTTTGGTGCCCGGCAAAGTCCTCTCTACCAGCAACATGCCCCCCCACCTGCCCATCATCTTTAGTTCACAATTAGACAAGAACTATTGCAGTAGTACTCCTACAGCTTTAGTGATAACTGGAGGACTGAAACTGTGCATGGAGTGTTACAGTGACTGGAACAGGCCTGGCCTGGCCAGCCCCTTATACTTCATTGGATTTTCATCCTAAACCAAATGGGAAGAGAGACAACATAAGATTCTGGGCAACTTCCTGAGCAGATATCAGGCAGGTAACCTGTTACACATGAGAGGCACCAGAGCAGAGACTAGCAGGAGCACAGAGTTAGGTAGAAAAAGTCTTTCCTCCCAGCCATACTTTGATCTAGTGGATCTCCTCAACTACATGTTGAAGAGAAAGGTGTGGAGTCGCCCAGGCCTTGACGTTCACCACGTTTACTCCAGACTGGTAGGCTCTCTGCAGAAATTATTATTAGTGTTGATGAAAAGTGTAAATTACTATCCTTAGCGATTGTTGTTGCATAAACAATAGAACATATGAAGCTGTGAAAGCTCACTCAATTTGACTTAATACTGATCTGAAGGGTTGACAACACATGGTGTCACCTCCAGGGATGACAGCTTCGCTTTTTCACATGGTGATCCTTTGTGCCTCCACTGAAGCTTCCAGCAAGGGTGCCTCAGTGCCAACTGTGCTAGTAGTTTCTGTGATGTGGACACCTCTCCATGAGAAAGTAGACAGACACCGTCAACTCATTTTACATAGACCAGGACTCAAACTTCATCATACCAATATCAAATTCTGAATCTCAGTTACAAAGGATACCTTCAACCATATATTATCCCACAGTGTTGATTTCTCATTTAGCTTAAGTTAATTCCATTGAAATGAAGATCACTTGCTTCTGTATTTTTAACTTCTTGGTATTTTTACATTCAATACATTTCAACAGTTCATCCAAATTTATCTGTGTGCAAGAAACATTAAACTAATGAATGATTGAAATATTAAAGGGATTGTTCCTCCATAATCAGGACTTTCACAGTCACCTAATTTCTTTATATAAACCTGTGAGAAACTTTTCATTCACTAGTCAGATCTTATGCATTTAATCCTCTTACCTGTACAACCTGAAGGATTTTGATTTACTGAGGTTTTGTTTTGGTGATCAACTTGATTTTGATATAGTCATAGTTATGGCTGTACTATTGTGTGTGCCACTTCCGAAAAATTCAGTTCACTTCTTGATTAGAGAGGCTAGGCTGGACTCTGAAACCCAGGACTTGGGGGTCATGCCAACACATGCTGACTTTCTTCCAGCAATTAGATCTTCAAGTAATTAGAAGACTTTATGGGATGGCAAGTCCAGATTCCCAGTAAAAGCAAACCCAGATGGTGAACATTTTACCTGAAATTCTGAGTATTGTGTTTTGTTTGCTGATTTGCTATGATATGCTCCTACCCTCTTGGCCCTCACTTTCATTCTGCCTCTGACCTCATTGTCCCTGTCCTCCATGATCCTCTCTAACTTTCCCTCGTACCTCTCCCATCTCTTCTTCTCCTCTTTTCTTTCAATGTCCCTATTCCCTTCTTTTGGCTTTCCCACACCCTGGCTCCTATTAACCCAGCCTCCCTCCTGCCTTTTTCCCCACTTTTCCGACCCCAATAATACAATTTAAAAAAATCCTACAACAAAACACCAAATCAAGCACACACAAAACACACAGTGAAAGTTATATGACATTTACCACCTGTGATCACTCTGCTTCTATGTTGCATTCCTTTCCTTACTCTTGGCCTTCTCTGTTTAGATTGCAAACTCTTTGGGGAACATCCCTACTCTGTGTTTGTACAGTACCTAACACAATGAGGTCCATAATTCAGTTGGGACATCTAGGAACTGCTGTAGTAAATTGACTACTATTATTATTGACAGAATTTGGACACCTGAATTTTGCTTGTCAGGCAATTGCTCTGGGCCAGCCATTTTGTGGTCCGCTGGCCAAGAGAAATGAAAGACGATGGTTGATAAAGATCACCCAAAATTCTAATAGTATATCACTTGAGAGATTGTAGTGGACCTTCAATAAGATTTCTAAATAAAGTTAGATGCTTTGGGTTTCTGATTTATTTTTAAGCTGAATGTCATGTCATACTCTGGCCTGTCACACTGGAGCTTTTCACTACAGTAAAGGACATTAGCTTGCCTCGCATTTTTAATAGCCTTGGCAGCAGCAGAGGTTTGAGGTGAAAAGCTGGAAAAAAAAAAAAAAGAATACCCTCTTGATGCAATAGCCTAGAAGTTGTCCGTTTTAACAACTTGGAACCTAAGGTGGATCATCTAGTGTAGCTTCATGAGACTGTCACACTTGTTTCTCCTCACCCCTTCACTTGTTTTTGACTCTGACTTGTTGTGAGATACTGAATAGATATTGTAAGCCATTCAAAGCTTTCTTTTGTGAGGCACTTAGCACATACTGGATACTCAGTCATTGTTTAGAGTTGATGCTGGTGTCCACGTTTCAGGTGATAACTTATCCCTGACAGCCAATATTTTCAGGCACCCAAAATCCATGCTGAACACTGAAATAAAAGGTCAGAGTTTCAAAAGGTGCTGAACTTCCCTTACATTTTGACTTCAAATGGAAGTCAGGATACTCAGCACCTCTGTCATTAGGCTACTTATTTAGGTACCTAAAAACATTAATATAGGTACCTAACCTTAAGCACCCAACTTTGAACATTTTGGGATGAGGCTTTAATATGATTTGGGAACATGGTTAAAAACAATCTGGTTGATCTGCATAAGAAGACTCAACTAAAATATTAAAGATGGACTCTGAATCAATGCATCTGGCAACAACAAGGGGCTATGCGACTCCCACAGCTGTGAAAGAGACAATTTTATGATTACCAAAAATTGAAACTATGTAGAGTTTTCAATATCAGATTGATTGAAAACATAATTACAGGAGAAACAGAACTACTGTAGCATACTGCACTGCCCAAAGGTAATTCTTTCAATGTACAGGCAAACTTAAAAAGAAGATTTCTGTCTTTTCTCACACAGTGGTTTAGTCTATTACATTCCATGATGTCATAATATACATTCTACTCAAATATTACTTCTCTAGTAAACACAGAATTACATCTGACATTTCTGGACAGATATGTTTCACTTAAAATTGGGTATAAAAATTACACTGTTGTATTCTCACAGTAATTCAGTGAATCTTTTCTAAAGTTGTGGAAATGTCAGAAATTATAAATCGCCTAGAGTAGAGATTTTCAATAAGACAAAAGAAATGAGTGGGAAGCACTGATGAAAACACAACAAAATGCAAAGGAATGCAGAACATTAATATTGTCAAAAAATTATGGTCTTTCTAATACAACTTCCTGGCTGTAACAATTTTTAAAGAAACTAAAAAGGCAGCAACTGCTAATATTTCTATAAAAGGACCGAAGTCATGAAAATATTTGTAGGAAATATTTTAACTGTCCTTTAGTTCAAGCACAGGGAAAGAGGAAATGCACATCATGACAAAACCACAATAGTCTTACCATATGAGTGTTAGTTGTCATTAGCTGAGGTTAGGAAGAGAAGCAAGTAGCAAAAAAGAAAAAAAAAGCAATACAAATAAAATAGACCAACAAATGTTAATGTGTAAATAACTAAAATGCAAAAGGCCCTTAAAAATTTATATTCATGTCACTGTACCATAAGTAGAAACAGAATGTCTTAAATGATGTAAAATTTATGAATGTTAAACATTTAATTCTAGTCTGTTCTATTTAGGCTCTTGCATGGTGCCCATAACAAGGCTATCCAAGTGACTATCTTCTCAAAATATGCACAAATGAATTAAATGAGTCAAATTATCAATATATTGATGCCGTAGGTGTTAATTATGAAATAGCAAAGTTGTAATGTAAACTCTTACCGGATATTTGGAGTTCAGGTTATAAACTCCCTTCCCCACACCCCGAACATCAAAGTAGTATGCAGCCACATGCTGATTACTGATACATGGTATTTTAGCTAAATAATTCTGTTTCTGTTAAACACAGTGTTACATATCACTACTATCGCACTGCCACCCATAAAACAGTTCTCTCTGCAGGAAGCCTTTATGACAATAGTTGGTTATTTTTAATGAATTACGCCTCTGTAAATGATAATTGAACATGTGGAATTTTAAAAGTTACAATTTCTTCATTTCCCAAGTCTAACTTTGATCAAACTAAATACTAACCTGTCCATTGCTGGTCACAGTTGTGTTGTCAAACAAGAAATAGGCACCAAAAAAAAATACCACAGCATCAAACAGTCCCAAGAACGTCCAATAAATAAATACACGCCAGCGCAGAAGAGCATTCTTGGCAATATCCCTGAATAAAACGAAGACATATGCACTCAGACTGGCATGCTAAAAAGATCCAAGAAATATGAACTCAACAAATTATTCTGTGAAAAGAAATATTTAAAATATTGTATTTGGAACAATTAAACATTTCCCAGGTGACAAGTGTCTACCAGATCCACATTCATGTCTTTCCATAAGATCTACAACTTTTATCTAGCCTTCTCCACTACTCATTGACTATAATTCTACCAGTTCCCACTCTGATGGTAAATTCTGTATTTGTACTGTACCAGTCCAAGTTAGATTTCAATCTCTTCAAGGAAGGGACCTAAAAGATATGTAATAAATTGAAACACTAGAGGTCTCTGGAGACTTTGCTTTCTTTTCCAGATGGTGCTCTTTGTAAACAAAAAGAGCACAAGACAAACTTCTTACTACGATATGGAATGATGTTAACATAGGTGGAGTCACGCTTACCAGAATCAAAGAGTATATTAACATAAAGAGTATTACTAAAATGCTTTCCTTTAGAAAATGTGATTGATTGTTTGCTGGACAAAAGTGTTCAGCTATTGTAAATTTTTCACAGTACATATGAATCTGAATGGTACTGGTTTAATTCTCATACATGGAAAATTGGGACATGGCCTATCATAAAATGGGTCAGAGCAAAACTGAAATGAAAAATGTGAATTATAAAGATGTAAACAGTATTTGGAAACAAAAACACTTGCACACGGTCTTCCTTTCCAACATTGATGATATCAATCAATATTTTCACACAAATACCTTTTAAAAAAAATGGGCTCAGGACTGTCTTAAATTATTTTTCATTGTGAGTAAATTACCCCATTCATTTAACAGCAATTAGTTCAAAAGAATCCATCACTATAAATGGCTAAAATAGCATCATGTCTCATGTGGCCTACAATAATTTTGTGCTATTGACTCACAAAATAAGTTTAGAAGATCAGTGGGCATTAAATATGCTATGCTCTCAAAAGCCAAACAAAAATGTCACTCTCCAAAATGAGCATTTTTAAAATGTATTTTTTTAAATTGTAAGGTGTAATAAAAATGAGTTTTCAATAGCAGTATGTAATATTGCCCTTAGGATCTAAGAGTTCACCCAACTGTGAAATAAATACCTGGAGTCATATCACACTTTTCAAGTTTATGCTTGGGCATCTATGATTACTCTAAAAAAAAATAAGGCACTGGTTTTGCAGCTACATCAATCCAAACCAGGCACTCATCCTAATGTGGACTGCCAAATGCAGTTTATTGGCAGAGACAGTCATCCAACTGGCAGCAAAGAGTAATCTAAAATAGCTTTAGCATTATTGTCCTGCAAGCTAGTCAACATTTTGCCATTGACTATTTTGGTTTCCCGTGCAAAAGGATCTTGGGGCATGCAAAACTGATGGATGTTTCAGGGAAACACTATGGCAGATTGCAAGCAGGCTTGAGGTATTAACAAGCAGCAACAATATGCTTATGGGGCTTCAAAGAAACTTCTTCACATGGTGTCTCTTTTGAAAAGCATGTTGCTGCATAAAAGATACCTTTGACTATACCAACATCACTCACCTCTGCAAGAAACAAGGAACTCTGATGGAATTAGATCCAGCAAAGAAAAGATTTAAGGAAAAAGGAGGGAGAAACTGTAGCCCTCAGTCTCTTTCCCCTCGAAAGAAAATATTATACACAGATATATAGTGTGTTTTGTTTCTAGAAATCTGCTGTCCTCCACAGATGGAGGCATTAAACAATACTAAATGAATACATTTTTTCACTCTGTAGAGCAATAATTTTCTATTATAAGTCTGAACTTTTGTCTAAGATTGTACATGATCTAGAGAGTTTATACAGCTATTGAAAATATATATATAGACTGTCCCGTGATTAAAAATATTCATCATAATCACAGTGTTAAACAATAGAATACCATTTATTTAAATATTTTTTGATGTTTTCCACATTTTCAAATATATTGATTTCAATTATAACACAGAATACAAAGTGTACAGTGCTCACTTTATATTTGCACTGTACAAAAACCAAAAAATGGTATTTTTAAATTCACCTAATACAAGTACTGTAGTGCAATCTCTTTATCATGACAACTGAACTTACAAATGTAGAATTATGTACAAAAAATAACTGCTTTCAAAAATAAAACAAGGTGAAACTTTAGAGCCTACAAGTCCACTCAGTCCTACTTCTTGTTCAATCGCTCAAACAAGTTTGTTTACATTTGCAGGCGATAATGCTGCCCACTTCTTATTCACAATGTTGTCTGAAAGGGAGAACAGGTGTTCACATGGCACTGTTGTAGCTGGAGTTGCAAGGTATTTACGTGCCAGATGCGCTAAAGATTCCCTTCATGCTTCAACCACCATTCCAGAGGACATGCGTCCATGCTGATGACGGGTTCTGCTCGATAACAATTCAAAATAGTGTGGACCAACACATGTTCATTTTCATCATCAGAGTCAAATGCCACCCGCAAAAGTTTGATTTTCTTTTTTAGTGGTTCAGGTTCTGTAGTTTCCGCATTAGAGTGCTGCTCTTTTAAGACTTCTGAAAGCATGCTCCACATCTCATCCCTCTCAGATTTTGGAAAGCACTTCAGATTCTTAAACCTTGTGTCGAGTTCTGTAGTTATTTTTAGAAATCTCACATTGGTACCTTCTCTGCATTTTGTAAAATCTGCAGTGAAAGTGTTCTTAAAATGAACATGTGCTGAGTCATCATCCAAGACTACTATAACATGAAATATGTGGCAGAATGCGGGTAAAACAGAATAGGAAACATACAATTCTCCCCCAAGGAGTTCAGTCCCAAATTTAATTAATGCATTTATTTAATGAGCATCATCAGCATGGAAGCATGTCCTCTGGAATGGTGGCCGAAGCATAAGGGGGCATACGAATGTTTAGCATATCTGGCACGTATATATCTTGCAATCCTGGCTATAAAAGTGCTATGTGAACACCCGTTCTCACTTTCTGGTGACATTATAAATAAGAAGTGGGCAGCATTATCTCCCATAAACGTAAACAAACTTGTTTGTCTTAGTGATTGGCTGAATGAGAAGTAGGACTGAGTGGACTTGTATGCACTAAAGTTTTACAGTTTTGTTTTTGAGTGCAGTTAGGTAACAAAAAAAAATATCTAAACTTGTAAGTTGCACTTTCACAATAAAGAGATTGCACTACAGTATTATATGAGGTGAATTGAAAAATACTGTTTCTTTTGTTTATCATTTTTACAGTGCAAATATTTGTAATAAAAAATAATATAAAGTGAGCAGTGTCTACTTTGTGTTGTAACTGAAATCAATATATTTGAAAAGGTAGAAAATATCTAGAATATTTAAGAAATTTTAATTGGTATTCTGTTTAACTGTGCAACTAAAACTGCAATCAATCATGATTAATTTTTGAGATAATTGCATGAGTTAACTGCAATTAAATCGACAGCCATAGTATGCTATATACATCTGGTCATTTCCAAACTATTTCCAGAAGTACCATCTCAGGTGCAGTGCATCTAATTGCTAAAGGATGTTGCACTTCTTATATCGTGCACAATGGAAGTAATGAATCACTAATAGTATTTTAGAGGAACATTCCAAAAAAGACTGTTTACAAATGGATAGCCAAACATTTTGGGCTAAATGATTATCTTTACCTGTACAGTGAAGGTTCTCTCTTGAGCATCTCTGTACTGACATGTTGTTCCATTAAACTGTACAAGAGGATAGGAAGAGATGTGAAGCTGATATTGTATAGTGTTAGATACGCAGTATCATATAAAGGCTGAAGATGGAAAAAAAGAGTTATATTAACCAGTTATATTTTCAAACACAATACACCATACTATGCTTGATTTAACAGGAGAATGTCGTCTTGTTTAGAGACACAAAAGCACGTTCCTTAAAACGAAGACAAATTCCACACAGCATCCTTGGATGACTGTTTTTGAGATAGGATAAGTTTTCACCCAGGTTCCTCTGGGTAAACAAGTCAATCAAAATTTGACTTGACAATAGTCCGTCACCCCTCACAATGTTTCAACTGTGCAAAGGGGCTGTAAAGCTGCCCTAGCTGGGCAACTGATTCCCCTGCTGGGGGAAATCGATGTCAGGTATAGCCAGCTCCACTCCACCCTCTTCTTACCCACCCAGTATAGGGCAGAGTTCAAGTGTAATGGCTAGAGTGTTGCTACAGTCCAGTAATCCTCAGATGACATAGTGGTCACTTGTGGGGCTATACCTAGTATGTTTAAGCTAAAGCAGCTCTAGAGAACAGCTTGAATAGGGGGATCAAATCAGCAAATTGACAGCACAAGGGACTGGGCATAAACCAATTTTTTTCTCCCCTTCTCCCTGTTCCGAGTCTTATTCTAGGTACATAATATGTATCATCATTAACAAACCTATTCCTTACCCCTATAAAGTGAGGGTTTTTTCCAGACCCTGCCTCATAATCAGCCTATGCCCTGAAACACGTGTAATGAAAATCCTTACTACAAAGACTTCTCTCTTTTTTCTTTTTTTTAAAGTAGTGTTATTTTTCATGAAAAAGAGTGGCAAATTTTGCAGCCAAAGTTCATCAACACATGCTTTAACATCTAGTATTAGCCAGAGAGTGCTTCACAAAATGCTAGGTTTCAGCACATCCCTAAAATTGAAAATAGTTTCACACTCAATTTTTTAAACTCATTGGAGCTTTACTGTGAAAATCTTTGGAAAAGGTGCAGTCGGTCCCCTTTTCCCCCAAGTTCCTGAATTTGTTTCATCTCCCTCACTTCATGGGAGGAGTGGTAAGGAGCCTTCCATACAACTTAGATAGCTGAGAACAGCTGAGGAAGAGCAAAGAAACAAGAACATAAAAGAAAGAGGATCTGGCCGTCCCTCAAGAATGCCTTTCCTTTTTTATTTTGGAGTATGTTTATTTTCCCTTCTCCCATCCCTGATCTCCATGCAGGGGCGGCTCCAGGCAACAGCACGCCAAGCACGTGCTTGGGGCGGCAAGCCTCTGGGGGTGCTCTGCCAGTCGCCGTGAGGGTGGCAGGCAGGCTGCCATGCTTGGGATGGCAAAATGCCTACAGCTGCCCCTGTTTCCATGGTATGGGCATCTGCATGCTCAGCCTGAGAGAGCCCCAGATCAGGCCAGCTGCTTTCTGCACTTTGACCCCTGCCTCAAAAGACAAACTGCTTGTTCATACCCATACCTTTTAGATTTTCTTCTATCTATGCTCTGTGAGCAAAAAATCAATGGAAAGATTGAACTGCATGTTTTCCATGGAGATTTTGCTTTCCACAGCTAACTCTCTGTTTTGTCTTTTCCATTAAGTCTCTGACTCAGAAAATAATGTGGCTTTTCTGATAATTCATCAAATTCATTTCAGTAACAGTTATGAGAGCTTTTGAAATCCACGCTAACCAAAGGTAATAGCCTTCTTTAGAGAGAGCTGTAAGCTAAACTAATCGCTTTTTCAGCCTGCTGGGTCCAGTAAGATTATACAGCATCCCAGTGCTTTTAGTTAAAAAAGGCCGAAGAGAAGGTTTTACAATAAGCAGAAAAATTAAAATGCCTGACTAACCTGTTGTGAAAACCCACAGAAGAACTGGTATAAAAACTGAGGAAAAATGAAGCAGACATTCTGGAAGACAAAGTAAGAGTTATCAAGTGATGCACAATCAGTAACATGTATCACGCATTATTATAACCATGTATATTATAATGTCGTATAATACTAATTGTACTGTACACAGAATACAGAAAAGGCTGTGATAGATTTATAGAAATAGGGCATTCACATTCTTATTTTATATTAGCACAGATGAACACAATTTTGAAATAAAAATTATATCTACTCTGTCAAGTTGGAGAGAAATGAGATGCTACCCAGGAGTGAGTAGGCACAGAAGAGGAAAGTAGGTCATATCAACAATGGGATTCAGGTAAACTAGTTTCTGATATACTGTGGCCAGTCAGTTTGAACATAAATAGTAAAATGGGTTTCTCCATCCACACTGGTCAACCGAACTTAGAAATGGATTTAAGTTACAATTATGTTAACTTTTAAACCACTGTTCCTCAGACCTGATTTAAAAGGCACTGTAGATGGAGTCTAGAACTTGGGTGTGTGGGGGGTAGGGGAGGAGGGAGCTGCTGGAATACATAAAGGAATAAAGATTAAAGACAAAATGAAAAATTTATTTTTAACCATATTAACGATCACACACTGCATACAAATAAAAGCTGTCCTGCCTCAGAGTTTGGTGACAATGATACTCCTGAGAGCATTCTGCACCAAAAAATTAAAATTTCTGTGTCAAAACAATTAAAATTCTGCAAAGATTTGTGAATTTTATTTGACAAATAAACGTGGATGCTCCAGCATGGCATTGGGGTGCACAGACCACTGGCTGCACTTACGTGGTAAATCACTCTGCAGCCTCCCCTGCCTGGGACACAGACTCAGCGGTGAGGCTGCACCCAATCCTGACACAGCCTGCCCCAGAAACATCCTAGGGCCCTGCCCCCCATGCCAGGTACACCAGGTGTGGGTGGGCAGGCAGGATCAGCAAGGCAGGATCCAAGAGTGGAGGGGCTTAATGTGGGGGAATCCAGGTATGGGTTGAGAGGGTTCTGTGTGCGGGTGGCTCAGTGGGGGATCTGGCTGCGGGGGATGAAGGGGGGAGATCTGGATGCACAGGGGCTTGTTGGGGGGGGATATGGGTACAATGGTAATGGGACTCTGCAGGGGGTCCAGGTGAAGGTGGTTTGGACTCAGTGGGGCAGGGTGACATCTGGGTGTGAGGGTACAAATGCTGGTGGAGTGGGGCTCAGTTAGGTGAAGATCCAGGTACAACTGATTGGGGCTTAGTGGGGTGAAGATCCAGGTGGCTCATCAGGGTGGTCTAGGTGCAGAGGGAGTGGGGCTCATCAGTGGGGGTTCTGAGTGTGTGGAGGCTCAGTAGGAGGGTCTGGATACATGGGGGTTGGGTGGATGGGGGAGCAGCTCCCTGTACAGAGATCCCTCCCCTTGCAGCTTAGAAGTGATGGGTGCAGGAAGCGGGGTGGTGGTGGGAGGAGGAGGAGTTTGCAGCATTTCCTGTAGCCAGGAGAGAAATCTGTGAATTGGTCTGACCCGGCCCCGGATGCCATGCAGGGGAAGAGGAAGTCCTGTTCTCCCCAGCCCAGCCGGGACTAGCACCTGAGTCCAGTGCAGGGTAGGAGCCACCCATTGGGTCTTCCTCAGTCCCGCCTCTTGCCCCACAATGATTTACCTCTCTGCTGGCTGCCCTGGGCACCAGAAACACTGCTGGGGAGGGTCGCATGACCGCATGTGGCTTCCTTTTGCTTCCCCATCAGAAAGTCATTTTTCTGCAGGGAAGCAAAGAAATATGCGGGGGACATAAATTCTGCGCATGTGCAGTGGCACAGAATTCCCCCAGGAGTACAATGAGCAAACCCACCTGGGGATTTGTATCTAGGGGCTGGTCCACACTACGGGGGGGAAATCGATCTTAGATACGCAACTTCAGCTACGTGAATAACGTAGCTGAAGTCGAATATCTAAGATCGGATTACTCACCCGTTCACACCGCGCGGGATCGATATTCGCGGCTCTCCCTGTCGATTCCGGAACTCCGTTGGGGTTGATGGAGTTCCGGAATCGATATAAGCGCGCTCGGGGATCGATATATCGCGTCTAGATTAGACGCGATATATCGATCCCTGAGCAATCGATTTTAACTCGCCGATACGGCGGGTAGTATGGACGTAGCCTAGGAGTCAACAGCATTTTCTACAGTTGAGGATACCTATTATATATAGTTAGTTAATACTATATGCATAGTCGCAGATTACATGATGCTATCCTACCTTATAAAAGAAGTATTGCACAAGCTCTGATATTCTAACATAATAAAAATGCCCATGAACAAGCAACATTTTTTTCAAATGTTTAAATTTAGGTATTGCATAGTCACTATTTCTTGCAGCTTGACGGCCTTCTTTTCCAGTGATTCCTAGAAGAAAGAGTTGTTAGAACCTGTTCAGAATGCTACCGAATTATTTAAAGCATACAAACAAACACTCGAAAAGTTGCAGGGTATGCAGTGATGTTAATTTATTATTATTAGATTTCACTATGTCTTATAATTAGCTGGAGTGTATAAAATAGAAGCATTATCTAAGAAAATGGGTAATTAATTCTTTGAAACAACCTCTTTTTTTAAAAAAAAATCTGTTATTTCCTTTTAAATTAAAATCTAGACCGCATACTTACCTATACCAACGTGTGCTTCTAGAATCATACTGACATCATTTGCTCCATCACCAATTGCTAATGTGATAGGGTGTTCCTTTGATAATTTAATCAATTTTACGATCTGAAAAAGAATTAGCATTTTCAGTAAAATACTAAAAAATAAGTTTACTTTCTCAAATGCTTCCAAAGCCAGTAAAGTTGCTTTTCTTTTCTTTTTGCTCAAGGAGACTAGTTTTCTTGAATATTAATCTCATGATCTATTCCATGACTGGCAAAATAAATATCAAACTTGGCAATGAACAAAAGATAATAGGGTCCTGTATATCTTTCTGAATATAGAAGACCAAATATGGGAGAACAGATCCATCCACTTTAACTAGCAAGCATTATCATTTTAATAAACTGATATTCAAACTAAATACTTATACAAACTTCCCCAGGATGAAAAGAAGAGTGACTAAATACATTAATTAGACTACATGAATGTGATGTGTACTGTACATGAGCACTAAAACAAAAATATGGGGATTCAAGATATTTATGTTCCCATGTTTTATGTCTTAAATATTAACATACTTTAAAATTTCCTCCCCTGGAGTTATTAATATTGTTTACAAACTGAACTCCAGGTAAAAGAGAGAGTTTTTAATCTGGGAATATCTACAGCAAATTTATATGTTTATGCTAATATCAATGAGAAAACAGGAGTTAGACAGTATTTCAAACAGTTTACACCATCTATCTATCTATTCTATCTGGATTTTATTAGTGTTTAATAAACAAGAACTAACACCCCACAATTATAGGTAACTCATTCTTCCAACAGTATCATGCAGTATGAATAGAAGATGAAGCAATCAGTTCATTAAATACGTTTCATTTACCAGCATGTATCAACCATACAAATTAATCTTATACGTAAATCAAAATCAGGTGCACAGCAGGGTTCTCTTTTAATGTGCCATTACCTAATTGCTTTCTAGCAAAAATTCTCCTCTCATTCTTTTTCTAATTTTTTGCTTCCATTTTATAGGATAGAAAAGTGAAAGACAACATTTTAAATTACCAAGTCACAAACTGTAATGACTTTCAATATTTACATAGAAGCGTAGTTAACAAGTAATTGATCATGAAACACAAACCTGTGCTTTCTGCAAAGGTGCCATTCGACAGCATAACACTGCACTGCAGTTCCTGCAAATTTCAAGAAAGTGCTCTCTGTAGTTATCAGAGCTCCCATCTTCTCTAGGTTTCATTATTAATGATAATGCTGCTCCATCAATAATTAAACCATAATCTTGCATATCAGTTGAAAGTCTGTTGAGGAAAAAAATGCAAGTGAAGAGCTACCGTAAAAAAATATATACATGTACACACACACACACACACACACACACACACACACACATATTGAGTTCTGATTTGGAAAAAGAAGGCGAGAAATTTATTTACCAAAAAGCAACGTTAAAAGGGATGTTACCAAGGTAAATATATTTGAAGTGAAAATCCTTCTATGCTGTTCCTAGCAAATTATTTTTAAATTCTAGTTTACTTTTGACTCATTCTGCTTATTTCCTTTTGCATTTCACCACCTAGCTTGGACAGAAACTAGATTGATTCTGTTTCATTTATGCTTTGACTTCCATGCACTACTATAATGCTATTGTGTTTGGATTTCCAACACTGCAGGGGAATGTTTACAACAAAAATGGAAAAAGAAATGCAGCCGTTTTCAAAACTCTGTAAATATTTACATTTATAATAATTTTTTCCCCCAACACCTCCTTCTGTCTCCACTGCCAACACATAACCTTTTGTTTATTTTTGACAAAAATAGACCGTCTAACTACCCCATGATAACATATTATTGACATATTAAAAATTTCCCTCACAGGTGTAGCACCTTGCTACAAGTGACACCTTGAAAACAGCAGCAGCATTAAAGTAGCACACTATTAAGTCAGAATTAACTAGAAAATGAGGTACCCTATTTATTAAGAGCTGCCAATGAGCTTGAATGGACAATAAAATATATTCATTCTAGTCTTACACACACAGAATCCCTACAACTAAAATAAAATTAAAAAAATAATTATTTGATTCATATTCATTGCAAAGGTCTTCGTATAATGGACCTTTGCAATACAAGCTTAAAAAGATATACGTAACTGAACACACCCAAACTCTTGACAAGAGAGACAGAGAGAATTAATATCTAGGAAGTGAGAGCCAGGGAAAACCACTGACCAACTCCAAGCAACAAGACCTACATCTGTGCAATACTCTGCCAAAACATCATGCTTGGTAACTGATGCTGTCCCTTTATTGCAAACTTATCACTAGGGTAAAATTGCTATTTGTTTTCATATTAAAAAAAAGAACAAAGCAAACACACATACTACTAAGTCCAAAAAACCCAGAAACTGATTTTTCCCCCAAATTTTCAGACAAAAAAAATTTTAGTTTTAACCTTTTGAAGTTTTATTCAGACATTTACACCTATTTTCTGATTCCAAATCTCATTTTTCTTTCTAACCATCCTCTCCCCCTATGCTACATTCCAAACTGATGAAATCAACCACTTTTCCTCAGATCATTTGCAGCTGCCACTTAGCCACTCAACAAGCATAACTCAATGTTCTCTGGTTCACAGTATCTTTTAAAAATAAAAATATGTTTTTCATACCATGATCTTTGTCCATGATCTATTTTAGCAGTGGAATGCTTAAAATAATGCAAGTCATATGACAAGCCAGAAGATGAAGAGCGTAAAGATTTTTTGCACGTAACAAGCCTACACGAGGTACTAGTTGCTATAGAGTAATCCACACTCTGGCAACATAAATTAAGCTACAGTATATTGCTGCCACTGCTGTTCTAACAAGCATTTAATTAATTGTGAAATGCCCACCAATTCTTTTCTTGGCTTGAAAGCTGAACTTTCTACATACCCGGAGAAGTTGTCCCTGGTTAAGCTGCCACTGTGCTTTAGGACAGTTTTGCTTAGGTCAAACAATACATCATGTAAACTCTGTTCCTCAATTTTCTTTGTGGTTAGCTCAAGTAGCTGTGTGTTTCTTCTGAAGAGTTTGCAGGCATAGCATGTGGCAGCAGCAGTCTCCATTTTGTCTCCAGTCAGAACCCAAACTTTAATGCCAGCTTTCTGGAGTGCTTCAATCGTGTCAGCAGCTTTTTCTTGTAGCCTGTAGATATCAATTGACAATAAATATTGATAGACTGACTGGAAATGAGGAATTCAGGGTCCTGACTAAAAGGTTTCCATGACACTAACAGTATTTCAGTAAAAAGTTTTAGACACAAGAAGTTTCTAATGTGATGAAAATCATAGCTGGGAATCTGAAAATGCTTAAAGACAAAGATCAGCACGTTATAAGTAATGTGTCTTGCCATTTTCGAGTTCCTCAAAGGTTTCTGCTTTCATATTTATTTCCTAAAGTATAGGATGTTTCATCTCACCAGCTCCAGGGCATGTACAGACACAAAACACATCCAGTATCTTCAATTAGTTGTGTTAAAAAAATGAAATGTCTAAGTTGCTGGGTGATAAATATCAGACACACACATGCCCCTCACAGCACCCAGTAAGTGTATCTTTTGCTCCCCTCACAAACCCTAAAGATTCTCCCTTCATTTCCTCAGACTGCCCATCTCAGAAACTTGCTTCTCCATGATCTTCCCTCCAGCAGATGAAGGGTACACAGGAATACCACTGAGCACCGTCACACATCAGTGCTGTCCCCAAAAGTGTGAGATTCGTTTTTTTGTTCCCCTGGAGCTCCACAGTCGTCATAGCCAGAACTAGTGACAAATGCAGAACTCAAAGCAACGTTTTCCGAGCAGACCTAATCTTGCTGAGTTTTGTATGCATTTTTCTGCATGGAGTGAGAGATTTTATATAAACTCCATAAAAAGCAAATTAAAAGAACATTATTATTGCAAAGCTAAGCACTCCAAACTCAGGAAATGCCAGAATTAAGGTAGATCATGTAACCTTAATTATGGTCTATGTGAGAATATATAGTACAGTCTGATTAACAATTCTAGGAATATGCTGACTTTGATATAAACCAAAATGTTCATTACCATTTGTGACTCAAATAAAATGAGTATAGAAATATTTGGGTAATATTCACGACATGTTAGGCTTCAAAGTTTTATTCTAGTATGGTGTCTATGACTGAAAGAAATAAGACATAGTTAACATTTTTATCTGTAGTAGGTCTTAGTCAGAAACATAGTAGTAAAAGTAATAATTTGCAACACATCTGAAAATACTGATTTCTGTGTATTTATTATGCATAACTGAGAATGTAGTTAGCTAATTTGTAGGAGATTGATACAAATAAAGAGATTTGTGCCTAATACAAAAAAGGAGGTATAATTATTGCACCTCTGGTTCAATGCCTCTGATAATAGGCACATCTTCCCATTTATCACATCATTCAACACAGTCAAAACAACATACTTACTGGTCCTCAACAGCTGTAGCACCAAGCAAAATAAGATCTTTCTCTATCTGTTCATATGCCTCTGCCAGTTTCTTTTCCCGATCATGAAGGGCTAGCTTTGCATTCTGAAGCAGCTTGCACACACTATCATACTCTTTGCGTGTGAACTTTTTATATGCAACACACAATGTTCGCAGTCCCTCCTAAACAATATGATAAAAATAAAGAACAATGTTTATACTATAAAAGTCTTAAACACCATTAAGAAAATTTCTGAAAACAGAAGCAATTAATATCATCTAACATTTATGATTAATGTGAAGAGTCCCTCTTTGGTTCCTCAATATCAGTTTAGGGCCCAATTATGACATTTGAAGATGACTGAAGGTGCTTGATACATTACAGAGAGAGGTAATTTTAGTTTGAGGAATGAGTGGGTGGGAACAATCAGCAGTTAAGAGTAGGCAGATTGCAAAGTACAAGGTGGAGAGGGTCAAGAGGATAAGTAACATGCGGGCAAGAGTTCTCTCAAGCTTTCAGTGACAAATGTTTTTAACTTTACACAGAAAGAGACAAAGAACCAATTAAGGGACATGGTAAAAAAAGCAAGAAAAGTTAATTACAGTTATAGATTGCTGGACAGTCTGAGAGTTGAAGAGAGAAATAAGGAAGTGCCAAAAAATCGCCTAAATTTCCAGTTAGAGAGATGGGGAGGACAGTGGAGTTACCAAGGGAAACAGAGAAAGATTGGAAGTGCTGAGGGAATGATAAAAAATTCAGTTTTTTCCATACTTAAATTTAAAATAAGTACTACGACATTCAAGAGAAGATATCAGGATGAGAGGAAAAAATAGATGAACCTAGACGAAGGGGTGAGGTCTGGAATAAACAGGTAGATCTGACAGACATCAGCACAGAGGTGATAAGACATCATAGGAGTCAACAAGATCACTGAGAGAGTAAGTGTAGAAGGAGAAAAGGAAGGAACCTATGGCAGATTCTGGTCAGCACTTATAGAAATGGAGAGGGAAGGGAAGATGATACTCTGGAAAAAACATCAGTGAGGCAGGAGACCCAAGAAAGGAAAGAACAACAGAAGCCCATGTTAGAGAGGGTGGTGATCACAGAGTGAAAAGGCAGGAGAGCGAGTGAGAGCATTCCATTTTCATTTCAATTCAATATTGGAACTGGAAAAGAGCCCTGCTGCAATGCCACAACTGAATTTCAGGACTAGCAGTAAAGCATTTCACTGTGTGTAAATATCATGCATTCACTTTCACACTGCACTACTGCAGGGGTTGAGTACTACTATATTTTTGTATTGGCGATCAATGTCTTGTGGCTTCTACTGCTGATGTATAGTACTGTAAACATCCCAATGACTGCCCACAACAGCTAGATCAATGGTTCTCAACTGCGGGTCTGTAGTCCCCTGGGGGATTGTGAGGCAGTTTCAGGGGGTCCATGAACCAAAGCTGGCATTAGACTGACCGAGGCCTACGGCTGAAGCCCTGAGTCCTGGCACGCACTGGGGTGGAAGTTCTAAACCATTCTGGCTCAGCAGTGGAAGCCCAGAGCTCTGAGGTCCTCCTCTGCCCCAGCTGGGCCTTGGAGTTTTTGCATGTTAGTGGGGTCCTCCGAAAGAAAAAGGTTGAGAACCTTGACCTAGATCATATCCTCCCACTCCCTGAAATAGCAGAGCACAGTGCCAAGGATAAAAACAAGCAACAATCACCAAAAATGAGTTGGAAATTTTAAGGCAACAGAATTTCACTTGATCACCAACACTTCCAGACTTGAGATATGGATATTGCTCTCCACAGAACAGTACTGCAAGAGTAATAATTATCATACTCCTAGTAATTTGGTGTTTCCACTTTCTACCTTGATTATGACCAGGAAGCACAGATTTGAGTATATTAATTTGGTCTGGATTACTTCAGATTTGATCTGAACTGGTTTACATATCCTTAGAAACAATAGTGCTATTTATGACAAACTATCATTGTAAGTTCCCTTTGTACTGTTAAATAGTACCTTTAATGTAACCTGAACATTTAAAGGAATTTCCCATGAATCTAACTGACAAATAAATATAAACAGGTCTCTTACAGTTTGACAGGCATTACCGGACGATTCTGCTCTATAACATAACCTACCACTGTCACCATTTTGGCTTTATATATTTTAATCCATGAGTAGAATTTACTGAAACAGAAGGTAGGTAGCCTATGTATAAATCAGAAGGGCAATGTACTCTTTTTTAATTATGACCATAAGGAGCCATAAGGAACAAAGCCAAGAATATTTATTAATAAAGTGATTAACTCATCTGAGCCAGTGCCAAGAACCCAGTTGTCAAAGATGACTGAATTCAGTTTTTGAAGAGGAAACAACATTATTCCATTTTGGGAAGGGAACATATACATAAGAGGATGAAATTCCTCCCTGTGAAGATGATCAGAACAAGGCCAATGCATTAAATGCCACATAACCCATGTACAGGTCTTGATGCTGGCTCTCTGCACAAAGGTGAATTTTACCTAAAAATGAACATAATGCATAAACAGAAGAAAATGAATTTTATTTTTTTTGCTGTGTTAGATCAACAGGATTGTCTTGTTTGGACGGAAGAGCAAGTCAGTTAATTGTAAATGGAAGGACAGCAGGTCTTGCCCTTGGTGTTACTGTACTTTGCTTTAGTAAATCAGAAAATCCTAGCTCCTAATCTGAATGTTTTAGGCTAATCTTCCCCTGGTTAAAGCCTGAGCAGTTTGTGGCTGTAACGCTTTGCCCATCAACTTAGATTATAAATTTGTACTGATCATAGAATCCTCTTTATTTTTTGTACTTTTGGTATTTAGCAATTAACAACTACAATCACCTCTCAATTTAGTTCTCCACTTTGAGACAGAACACATTAATAGCCACTGCTTGAAGAAGTTAGCTTGAGATGAGGCTCTAATAATTTTACTCCTTCCAGTCACTACAATTTGGGCAACTAATTTTGTGATTATATTGATATATTGATCTTGCTTCTTGTAAAAAGTGAATTCCATTTTCCCTAACAGTATATTGTCCTGGACACAGAATATGAAGTGTTATTTTAATGTTAGTCAGTAAAGTCTACATGACAAAATGAATAATATAGTTTTAGTAATCTTTCAAAAGAGAGGGAAAGGACCAGATCAATACTGAAAACATGATTCAATCTAACTGTTTCAGTTTAGTTGACTGCTAAGACTAGATTCCAGCAATGACCTTTCATGTTGGTTCAAACTTTTGTACTATGGACTATATTAGAATAAGGAAGCGTTTTACTTCCCAGTTAAATTATGTTGTCAGAGGGAATATATTTTAAGTGGCATTTAATGTTATTATGGAAGATTAATCAAGCAAAATAAAGACAGACCAGCTCTCTACAAAGTTACTTATACACAATCCAAAAAGGCCAATCATCAGGACACCTATGAGATACCTATCATTTATCATAGCATGTGAGCCAATTTGCTGCCTGTATGCTCTTGCAGAAGCTGCTATATTTAAGAATTAGTCATAAATGCAATTATCCAGGATGAAGAAATATTGAGGCTGAGGGTCTTGATTCTCTCTCAGACTCTGCCAGAATTTGGATGGATATAGTATATTAAATTGCTCTTTCAGTTTCATTAGCTTCTTCCACCTCTGAACAACCACCTTCTCACAGGGGAGAAAGCTATTTTATACAGTCAAGCTTAGTAATGTGCTCTGGGAAAGAGTTTTAAAGAGGAAATCCAGTTTTCCTCTAAAACAGCAGATAACATGGATGGACATTTCTTCACTTTCTGTAGTAATACCTGTTTTCAGTCTCAGTATTTGATGCCAATCGATGCTATCTTATTTTAAAAGAGATAATAATATTTTATTTAAATGGCTTTTGTTGTTTTTTTAATGGCATATGAGACAAGTATTTATAACCCCTAATCCTATCTTTCAAGTAACCAAGTTGGATATTTTCCCCAAAGGAATCAAGCAAGCTCATACTTCCTTTTTAGTGAGCAAAAAATGTATGTTGTTGTATTGCTTCCTCATAACAAGAACATTTACAGCTAAATTATGTTCTAATGGTTTCTCTCTCAGGAGATCTTGTGAAGTAATCTAACGCCAGTAAAACTATCAGATGGAGACTGAAAGTGGGGGTGGGATTTTCAATAGGAGTTTTACCACTGACTTCAATGGGGAAGAGTTAGGCCAAAGCTCAGCACTTTTTAAAAACCTCACCTTACACTGCTAATTAAACTAGTTCTAGATAACTACTAGTTAGATTAGTCTCACCACATAATTAGCTTGTAAATATCTTTCAAAATAGGGGTTCTTAGTGTTTATTAGGCATTGGGGCAAAATCACCCCTCAGAGGACAGGGTGCAGAGGATAGAGGGGGCTCACTTTTGTTGGCAGCTACTGCTACAGGGGCTATGATGAAGAGTAATCCTTGCACTCAGAAGGGTAGAAGGACTGTAGCTGCGTCCAGGTTTGGCACAGCGGTGGAGGCTCCCTGAATCCTCCCTCCCCATTTTGGTACACAACGCAGGACCAGGAAATACCATTTAATATTTAATCTTACCACTGCATTGCGCTCAACTCTTGATCGTATTTGGTCTATTTTGCCTTCTGTAACTCTAGGAAATATAGACGAATCTGCTCCCTTACAAAAGAGAAAAATATCACCTAAAAGAGACAAAATACAAAGTTTCAAATGGTTACAATTTATTTTCTCAACCTTTTTTTTTAAAAACAGGTTAAACATCTTTAAAGATAAAGCAGCAAAGAATCCTTTAAAGATAGTTTCTTCAGACATACATTGTTCTGAGAGTGCTAGTTACCATCTTAAAATTCCAAAGCATCACTGAAAGAGCAGAAAGAGCAAAGCATAAAGAAAACACCACTCTGGTGAGACCCAGTTGAATTTAAAATCAAGACAAAGATCACAAACCACTAAGCCCCTCCCCCAAAAGCAAACCAAATTCAGGATATGATATTTCTACCTGCCACTGATCGAACAATCACACTCATTCGCCTCCTTACAGAATCAAAACTCAACATCTCTAACAATTCAAACCTGAAAGAGAGAAAAAAAAAAGTTTTGAAGTAAGCCTGTTTTTTCACATAGCTAAGCTGATCCTAGATAATCATTTGTAAGTTCTGCCACATGGAACAAAGTAAGATGCAGTCAGTAAAGGAAAAATGGGTGAGCCCCCTGGCAACTAGACCAGGAGTTTTGGCTGAATAATGACTGCATGATGGAGTCCAGTATCCAGTCACTGACAGCAGCCAGTATCAGAGGAAAATGAAAGAAACCCTGTAACACAGGGATATCGAATATACTACTCACAAGGAAAGTTTCCTTCTAGTCCCCAATGGCTAGAGGTTGTCTTATGTCTTGAAGTATGAGGGTTTATATCCATCAGATGTTTTAGGATTTTTAAAATTTATTATAACACTGAATATTCTTGTCTTCCCCAAAGGGAAATGACACTCCTAACCTGAATAAATCCCCACCCAACATCAATATTTCCCTTGACCCAATGATTCCCCTCTACCTTCTCCATACCATTCATTTAATGTACTTTATCAGGTCCCTTTTTACAACTTTTTTTAATAAAGTAAAGAGTCCCAATTTTTTTTCAATATAAACATATCTTTAACCCAAGTTCTGATCTCTGAAAAGACCTTCTCTGTAATATTTTACTCAAGAAAAATGCTCTAATCATTAGACAGACTACATCATATTGTTTTCACTTGTTTAATCAGAGAATTTACTCAGTTCTATGTTATTACAGTCTGGACTTTAAAAAAAAATCATCTACATAAGGCCACAATACTATTTCTGTTTGAAATCAATGGTACAAATCTAGCAGGAAACTGAATCAGGCTTATGATTGCAAAATGCAATGAAAACTGGAGTAAGTTCCAAGTATTTTTTAGTACTTCCATACTTCAACTGCTAAATTATTACTATGCCTCCATTTGCTTACGAATTTAGCTATAAATATCAGAGTCCTATATTACTTAACAGGAATGAAACAAATGGGGTACTATACAAATATAGATTAACATTTTCAAAAGCACTTAAATCCCACAGAAAGTTAACAGGATGTAAATGCTTTTGAAAATTGTACTCAAAAAAAGGATCTACAGAATTTACTCTACAGTCCCAGAGAATTTAACAAAGTAGAGTATCCTTTCTGTAAATTACCTGAACCATCTAAATGATTTTCCAACAGGGATATAATTCTCCATTAAATTAAATAGGATTGTTTAAAAAAATATGGAAACAGATGAAGCCATATTAATTTTCTATACAACAGAAACACCATTTTGCCTTGGACTATCTTGTTATACTTTTGCTCTTTTCCCATTTTTCCCATTACATAGTTTCTCAAACTGTCAGAGTAAGTGAAAACAGAAAATGAGAATTCCTGTAAATTATAACTATCAGTAAAGCATTAACCTTCTTCTACTAAGTGGATTATTATTTCTCACAGTTTTTGGTTTACAAATGAATATATTTAAGGAAAGAAAAAATTGCTGTATACACTATTGATAAAATTCATTTCCTCAGTCCCAACCAGTTCACATTTCCACAACACTTACCTCTCAATATCATTTTTTGGATTTAAAATTTCCATAAAGTTGTCCTTGAGCCTTAAATATGTGTAACCAAGCCTGTAAATTTAAATGCAAATTCAGACAAGAAGAGATTACAAGTAATACATTTATAATTACGCAGCTTAGCATGTTGTAAGTACTTAAGAATTAACTTTAGCTTCTGAAATAGAAATATCCTGTTTTGATTTCATTCTTCTCAGCATACAGTAGTAACCCTTAGCCATGAGAGTAAACATCACGTTTATATGATTCTGTAAATTTGCCTTTTAATAATATTTCTCTGCTGAAATATATTTTCAGCTTCAATTAACTGAATATCCATATTCAAAATTATTTTGGAGACCTACAAATTATCAAATTACACACATACCTCTGTATTCCTTCAACTAAAGCAACTTCATCAGGTGATGATGATATATACACACAAGATCTTCTGGACAATTGAGCTTTCTTTAATCCATCTATATTGTCATCCTCTTTCACTTGAACAGTGTGACAAAGACAAAGAGCCTGAAAAAATAGCTCCTCTCTCTCCTAATAAATAAAAAGGAAAGTATTGTCATTATACAGTATTACTCTGAAAAGGGATAAGAAAAATGAAAACAAAAATAAAAGAAAACCTAATCTTCCTTCTAAATTATTCTGTTTTGTAGGAGATTGGAACCACTTATTTGATTTGGGCTTGTACCTAAAACCAATTATGAATATTTTTGATAGGTAATACAGTCTCACATGGTGGCTAATTCTTTACTGGGAATTGGAAGCTAGCCCTACCTGCAACTAATCAAGCTTCTTCCTAAATGATGTCATAAAGCCAGGATCAGGTGACAGCTCAAAGATTATCTGGTCCTCCTAAAAGCCAGCAAGCAGCTCAGGAGAGCAGCAGGGAGTAAGACGATTCCTGTAAGAATTCTTGGATCAAGGGAAATGGCCTATTTCATATGCAACTCTCAGACAGAAGTGTAATCTTAAAAGGAGCAGGATGGATAGGTGCAGGTTGTAGGAAGGTTCCTGTGGGAGTCACTGGGACAGGGGAAGGAACACAGATTATATATGATTCTCAGGGTAATGGCCTGCAGGCAGCAGGCTAAAGGTAAGGGGAGTAGAGAGAGGCTCGCCCTGATTCTCAGGCAGATGCCTGTGGAATATAATCCTGTAGGGAGTAGACAGGACATGAGTGACATGATACATTTTCTCTCAGCACCCAGGTCTTTCTGAGGGGTGAGTTTCTGACTGTTCTGTTGCAACTCTGACAGGTGTTTACTGCACAATAGCAGAGCATGTTTTTAGGGGTCTTAAATCCAAGCTGAGAGCCAGAAAAGCATTGGGTCTGGACCTTTGGGCCTGGTCTACACTACGCATTTAAACCGAATTTAGCAGCGTTAAACCGATTTAACCCTGCACCCGTCCACACAATGAGGCCCTTACCATCAATATAAAAGGGCTCTTTAAACCGGTTTCTGTACTCCTCCCCAATGAGAGGAGTAGCGCTGAAATCGGTATTGCCATGTTGGATTAGGGTTAGTGTGGTCGCAAATAGACGGTATTGGCCTCTGGGCGGTATCCCACAGTGCACCATTGTAACTGCTCTGGAAAGCAGTCTGAACTCGGATGCACTAGCCAGGTAGACAGGAAAAGCCCTGCAAACTTTTGAATTTCATTTCCTGTTTGCCCAACGTGGAACTCTGATCAGCATGGGTGGCGATGCAGGCCCAAACCCAAAAGAGCTCCAGCATGGACTGTACGGGAGATACTGGATCTGATCGCTGTATGGGGAGACAAATCTGTTCTATCTGAGCTCCGTTACAGAAGACAAAATGCCAAAGCATTTGAAAAAAATCTCCAGGCTAAGATACAGAGTCCACAGCACAGTGCTGTGTGACATGCGTAACGGAAAGCCAAAGAATCAAATGGACGCTCATGGAGGGAGGGAGTGGGGGACTGAGGACTCCAGCTATCCCACAGTCCCTGCAGTCTCCAAAAAGTATCTGCGTTCTTGGCTGAGCTCCCAATGCCTGTAGGGTCAAACATATTGTCCGGGGTGGTTCAGGGTATATCTCGTCAATTTACCCCCTCCCCCCCGTGAAAGAAAAAGGGAAAAAATCGTTTCTTGATTTTTTTCAATGTCACCCTATGTCTACTGCATGCTGCTGGTAGACGCGGTGCTGCGGCACTGAACAACAGCATCCTCTCCCCTCCCCTCCCTGGTGGCAGACGGTACAGTACAAAAGGACTGATAGCCGTTCTCGTCATCATCCTGTGAGTGCTCCTGGCTGGCCTCAGGTGAGGTCGGCTGGGGGCGCCTGGGTAAAAATAGGAATGACTTCCGGCCATTCCCGGAAGATGATACAGAATGGCTGGTAACCGTCATCATAGCAACTGGGGGCTGAGCTCCATCAGCCCACGCCTTTTACGTCTAAAGAAAAGATTCTGTACTGCCTGGACTATCTTAGCAGCGGGATGCTGGGCTCTTCTCCCCTCCACCATTTAATGTCCTGCCTGGACTATCATAGCAGCTGGAGGCTGCCTCCCCCTCATTTTATCTCACTAAAAACTCAGTGTTTCTTATTCCTGCATTCTTTATTACTTCATCACACAAATGGGGGGACACTGCCACGGTAGCCCAGGAGGGTTGGGGGAGAAGGGAAGCAACGGGTGGGGTTGTTGCAGGGGCACCCCCTAGAATAGCATGCAGCTCATCATTTCTGTGGGATCTGACATGGAGTGGCTGTGCTCTCTGGTTCTCTGATACACTGGCTCTCTAGTAGTACAGTTGCCCCATATTCTAGGCAGGACTGACTATTTTTAGATAAAACACAAAGGAGGGAATGACCCAGGGAGTCATTCCCATTTTTGTCTTTGCGCCCCCGGCCGACTTCAGCGAAGGCCAGCCAGGAGCACCCATGACAGCAGCAGACGGTACAAAACGACTGATAACCATCTCTGCTACCCTGCAAACGCAAATGAATGCTGCTGTGTAGCACTGCAGTACCGACTCTGTCAGCGGCATCCAGTACACATATGGTGACAGTGACAAAAGGCAAAACGGGCTCCATGGTTGCCATGCTATGGCGTTTGCCAGAGCAATCCAGGGAAAAAGGGCGCGAAATGATTGTCTGCTGTTGCATTCATGGAGGAAGGAATGAGTGACGATACTTACCCAGAATCACCCGCGACACTGTTTTTGCATCATCATGCACTGGGATCTCAACCCAGAATTCCAGTGGGTGGGGGAGACTGTAGGAACTATGGGATAGCTACGGGATAGCTACCCACAGTGCAACGCTCCAGAAATCGACTCTAGCCTCGGTACATGGACACACACCGCCGAATTATTGTGCTTTGTGTGGCCGCGTGCACTCAACTTTATAAAATCTGTTTTTACAAAACCAGTCTATGTAAAATCCGAATAATTCTGTAGTGTAGACGTACCCTCAATGTCATCAGATGGGTGTGCAGACTTCAGTGTCCTGCATAGCTTGAAACAGACCCTTTCTGGTTGCTCATACAAGGGATACTTTGGCAGGGGATTTTGGGAGCTGGGGCTAAACCTTTGAAGTCAGTTGCAGGGATTGACTAAAGACAGCCTCTCTTTATGTATCTCAGGCCTCTCTGAGAGCAGCTTGGGAACCACACCAAAGAGGTAACTGCTAGTTCCTGGGCAGTTGGTTGGGGTTCTGTTTTATTCCAATAAAGGTTGCTAAGTTAAGCCAAAGAAGAATTGCAGCCTGTGCTCTAATCACACTTTGGCATCTGTCTCTTTTTCCTGCAAAGCAAAAACTGCAACTGTGCAGAGAATTGAGTCGCCCAGAAAAAAGCTTCACAACCAACAGTGAGGTCACAACTTCAAGGATAAAAACTTCTAGGCTACAGAATTACAGCAAATAAAACTTAAAAAGGCACCATTTTGCACTACTTTAAATTTATGAAGGCTATATAATATGCTTTTAGCATCCATTTTTCCCTTTTATCATAGTTTTTGTCTTATACTATCATGACTGATTTCTACTTTAATCAGTCAACTAACTTATTATAGATGTTTAGCTATTAACTTGGTAGTTTCATATTTTAGTTTTCATTTAATGATATTATACAATTTTATAAAGTGGATTCTCTTGGACATTTCTTGGTAAGCAAATAAATCCCTTAGGGCTTCTCTACATTTACATTTTATAGTCCTTTACCTTGCTGGCTCGGGGGGTGAAAAATCATTCCCCTTAGCACAGCAAGTCTGAGCGCTTTAAAGTGCTAGTGTAGACAGGCTCCGAGTGCTGGGAGCAACGCTTCCCAGAGCTCGAAGCTAATCCCCTCAGAGGGGTGGACTACCAGGAGAGCTGAGAGATCTCTCTCCCAGTGCTACATGCGACCACACTCACACTTTAAAGTGCTGCTGGGGGAGCGTTCCCCCGGCAGTGCTTTGAAGTTTCCAGTATAGACACACCCTTAGACTAAACTACAAGAGGAAAATATTTATGCTGTGATACAATTCCACCAGAAATCCACTTAGTTTATTAAAATCTCTGGGACATTATATTTATAGCTTTCTTTCCAACATAAAGATCAGTTCATTTTCATATTTTTTTTTTTAAAAGAAGCATCGTACTTTCCCGCTTCCTCCTGGAGAAGAGTCGATCATATCAATGCCTGTACAATCACGGAGGATTTGCCCATTACAGATGACATGAGGTATATAAACATGCCCTTCAATGCAGCATTCTATGAATTCCATATTGTTCTCAGTTAATGTTCCCGTTTTATCTGTGAAGACATACTCAACCTGAAAAGAAATAAATTAATTAAAGAGAACTGGATATATTGTCAGACACTGAGAATGTCTCTGTTCATAAATCAAGCTGTATAATTTTCAAGCCCTTAGCTGCTGGTCCTCAACAAAGAAGAACACAATAGTGTCCTCTGGGGTGTCAACTTTTGTCAAAATACAGGCAGCACCTGAAAGGTTCTACAGTACATGAGATAGCTGCAGAACTAAGTTTCACCTGACAAAGAATGTATGTGAGACAGCAGTGAAGAACTTAATCCATTTTTCTCAATTCCATCCTCCTCCTTTCCCATGTTAAATCCCTTATCTGCAAGAGCTATTTCTGGAAACAGGTTGCACATGGCTTACACCTGTCAATGACCTGATATCTGATGCATAAGCCCAGATTTTGATTATAGTTATACCAATGTAAATCCAGAGTGACTACAATGATGTCAACAGAATTACTCAAGCATTACATACTAACGTGTATGTAAGTGACTAGTAAGATCAGAATCTGGACCATTGCAATTATGCAAAAACAGACAAAACATAGTTATAGTGTTACAGTGTAGGTCTAGCAACTGCACTTTTCACCTGAACATTAGTTTTTATTTCACCTTCCACAGAGCTTCATGGAATTCAAAACCCACAGTGGTAAAAAGAAAATGAAAGGTGACCTCTAGCAGGGACAACTGATATGTCAGACTACTATAACAGCTCAAAAGTGGGGTGGGTTTTTTTTTTTTTTTTGAGTAACTGACAGCAACCGTGCCAAATACATCATTTAAACTAATGATGTTAATAATTGGTTAAGCAATACTTCTCCCAATTACTATTAATCATAATGTTTAAAAGCCTTTGAAATGATCACACACGTTAAAAGAAATAAGTACCTTCTATTGGATCAACTTATTACCTCACCAATACCCTGGAACCGACATGGCTACAACAACACTGCATATAACGAAGTCCACTAAGTTTGGATGCACAACTTGACAAACCTCAGGCCTGATCTTCAGAGGCTCTGAGCACCTACAATTCTCACCAACTTTCCACTGACTTGGGTGGTCAGTATCTCTGAAAATCGAGCCTTATGGGTATCAAGTTGGACATCTAAAACTGAAGAACGTTTTTGAAAATCCAGACCAAATCTTGAACAGCACATTCTGAAGTGACAAAAATTAATTATAAAAGCCCAAATTGACCATAATTAGGTTATTTTTCTTGAAGTGTTAGAAACTATTGATGCATTTTTATCATAAATTAGAGCTTCTATGAGGAATTTACCTGTCCTAATTCCTCATTGAGGTCAGAAGTATTCACCAGAGGTCCTTCACCTGTGTCCTCGTCAAACATTTCTTCATCCCAAGTGAGGAAATAAGAACCAAGAAACTTCTGCATTTCCACTGTGACATACATTGATACAGGAATAATGTAGTTGAAAAGAACCATGAACGCAAGGAAGTCTGTAAATGCTCTAAGTATCTGGCAAAGAAACAAAACCAAAACATTGATTTTTCATTAATCAGTGGAAATTAAAAGATTAAAATGGTTATTTACACGTTTATCTTTCAAATGTCTTTCAAACTATCAAGTGGAACCATTTAAAAGAAAAATCTTCTCAGTTATTGTCAACCCTAAGCTTACATTTCTGCATTTCTCCATCACCGTCATTTTCTCTCCATGCTTCACTATACACTGAAGTCAGAAACTGGCACATTTTTATACATCTGTTATGATTCCAACTTCACTACTAATCAAGCATGAGGAAGAAAGAGCTTTGAAGGAGAAACCAACTTTGTAATTCTTGTAATTAAGTTACATATCAATGTATTACAAAGTTCTAGAGTTTCAAATGAATGACTACCTATGAATGATGAAAAATTAATATTCACAGAATATCATAAAAGAAAAACCAAAACAGCAAGAAAAGGCAGCAAGGTTTGCTGATTTGTACAGATTACAGGCATTTCCCATATTTCAAATAAAGGGCCTCCCTGTCTCAATGAAATAACAAGGTATTCACATGTATATATTATTACTTTAATGTTTTTTCCATACTTAATAAATGACAGATTTTAAGCAATTTAGAAATAAAGGACTGAATTGTGCAACCTTTACTCCCACTAGTAAGCCTAGCAATCACAGTTACTAAGATCACACAAGTATTACTTGTGGGAGTAAAGGTTGCAAAATCCAATCTTATTGGTAAGAAAATTTATTTATGTGAAGACAGGCTGCAAAATGATGCCCAAAATTGAGAACTAAGAGTTTAATACTGATTTCTCAATAACTAATACCATCAACAAGAAAACACGAACTTTCAATTTAGGTGGATTTTTAATACTGTACCAACTGAATACTAAACACTATTACTATATAGTCTCTTTAAGCTAGATGTTCGCTCAAACATAATTTTAAAGTGCAGAAAGACAAAATACAAGCTTTTCCAAACTGCACTGCTAGTATTCTTAGCAAGGACCAGGAGAAATAATTCATGACTGATAGTCACTCTTCGCTAGAATCACTGGAGACATATGTGAATTTAGGGTGTTCTGAAACTATTTTGGAATTTCAAGTGTTTTCTTCACAAGATAAATTTTCATTAAAATATTCTGCAAATTATGGTTGCACAGATCTACTTCTGAAAGAACAATGACAGTATTGTATTTATCAATCTACAGGAACAGATAAGACAGACATGGTGGGGCACGATATAACAGTCCCATTTATGGTACATTTTTACAGCGTGAGGCGCTAACAGGTGTAAACTGCCTCATTCACCTCAGGGTCATTAACTTTGTATATGACCATACTAATTTAAAATGTCAATACTGTTTACTATTTTACTGCTGTTCATATTAGTATAAAAACTTAGCTAATGTACTTTATGCAGTATAGTTGGATTAATTCAAAAGGACATGCTCCACGAATCAGGTTCCATTGGAACGTGGTATCAAATATTTGAATTTTGTTTGGTCCTTATAGGGGAATAGAAGGGAGAAGAGAGAGACAGGTGATGATATGGGAAGGCCTCTGGAAAGAGATTGTGGTGAGAAGTCACAAAGAAATGACTCCAAAAATATATCCAATAAGTTCACTTGATTTGTTCTAAATGCCACTGAATTTTATAAATTTTCCTGTAGATATCCAGTGGCTCTAGTAATCCCCTAAGTGATTCTCAAAACTCCTGAAATGGTTTCCCCTCAGACAGTCAAAATTACTTCTAATCAATAGAAGTTCATCCTCAATTTCAGAGATCTATTCATAAGCTACCATATAAAAATATATCATATCCCACACTTTGCCAATAGCTTCTAACATTCCGTCATCTATTTTATTAATATGTTTACTTTAGACAAACTACAATTTATTCAATATTTATTTTTAAAGTAATTAGCTACCACACCAAGGGGATTTGCTTTCCTTTATCTGATGTAGCAATTTTAGCCTCTCAACTTTTCAGTTTTACTATTATCTATATACTATTTAAAAATCACTACTTAAAAGGTTTTCATGAAACAGGTGTTAACGAAACAGAAAATGTATAAAACAAAAAAGACTGCAGGGTACCTCCATTTGAATTTAGGATAGTATGGAAATATGTTATCCAAAGACTTAGAATTAAAAAAAACAAACAAACAGAACAAAAACAACAGATCAGCATAGCATGGTCAAGTGTTGTATCTGCACTTAACATTCAGAAATATATTTTAACTAGTGTGTGCTAAATGCACAAAGAACAAGGGGGCAAAGAGTCATGCAAAAAGTAACAGATACGAAGAACTATTTTTCATATCTTAAAGTCATGCTAGCCAGTTTGTCTCCACTGTGATGTCACACATACCATGAAGCATCACTAACTAACAGAGCCAGTCAATATGGGTCTAGTAAGTGACACTTTTTCAGTAATATGATGTCCTTTTGGAAAAAAAATTTCATATACTTCTTAAAAAATAGCTTTTAAAAATGTTATAGAATAGCTTTTTAAAATATTTTAAAAATAAAACATTTCTCTAACTCTACACCAACCCATAATACACTTCAACAGCAGGGATTCCTGTTATCCGTAACGTCATACAATCATGTATTCTGGGATTACAGTGGAATGGAACTGTAACAATCTCAGGGGGACTAAAATAAAAACGGCAAGTTTACACTTTCTTAGTTACTATATGCTCCGCCACACTTTTGTATTTAGAATACTATAAAGAAATATTTTTACATGTGTCACTCTTGAATATCTTGAGAGAAAATTATATGTTACACAAACACACAGTAATTTTCCATACCAGGTTTCTTTTCCTTTCTGACTCTGTTTTCTGATTATACCACGGTTCATCACGAAATGGATCACTCTGCCAGACATACTTCAGGGTAGTATTTATTACTGCTTTACTGATCAGAATACAGAGGTATACAATAAGGAATACATTCATTGATCTAAAACAAACAAAAAGAACATCTCTTTCATTAGTATATAAAATCGTACAGAGTTTATGCAAACTTTATACTGAAGCTCCTTAAATCTAATTAGTATTCATTAACAAATCTAATAATGTTACGATGTTAAATCAGTTCTCTACAGTATTTCTCCAGCGGAGAATAATATCACTAAAACCTGGTCTAAACTTAAAAATTTGCCAGCATAACTTGATCACAAATTTTATACAAAAAGAACAGGAGTACTTGTGGCACCTTAGAGACTCTCTAAGGTGCCACAAGTACTCCTGTTCTTTTTGCAGATACCCTGAAACCAGATTTTATACACATTTTACCAACATTACTATGCTGGTAAATGCTCTAGTGTAGATGCAACTACATTGGCATAACTATCCTTATACCAGGAGAGCTTATATTAGTTCCCTGAACCAGCAAAAACTACACTGGTATAAGTACTTTTATACTGATATAACTGCATCCATACTCAAGATTTTGCTCGTATAACTATACCAATATAATGGCAAAAACCTCCTCGTGCAGATGAGGCCTAACTTTCATCTCAAAGCATAAGAAAACAAAAATGTTGTTATTAACATCAGTGATGGGCATGAACTGAAAGCTCTGACTTGTACACCTTTAACAATAAGAAGAGCACCTTCACCACTTCACAGCAGTTGTGAAAGGAAACAGGAGGTACACAGGCTGATCACCATAGGATGCCATTGCTTAAGCAAGCTATCTGCCACTCAGACACCAGGGTAAGGTTTGGGGCTGATAGTACAATGAGACTATATAATAATCCCCGATATCTTTGGTAACTGACAACCAGTATCAGCCCACTTGCTGCTACTCCCCTTATAGATGACAGTGTGTTCAGAAAGCAACAGGCTTCCTTTTCAATAAAAACGGTTACTTACCTTTTTGTAACTATTGTTCTTCGAGATGTGTTGCTCATATCTATTCCAGTTAGGTGCGTGCGTGCGCCGCGTGCACGGATGTCGGAAACTTTTTCCCTAGCAGCTACCCATTGGGCTGGCTGGGGAGCCCCCTGGAGTGGCGCCGATATGGCATTCTATATAAGACCCTGCTGGCCCGACCCCACTTCAGTTCCTTCTTCTAGGCTACTCCGACAGAGGGGAAGGTGGTGGTGGGGGGGGAATGGAAGAGATATGAGCAACACATCTTGAAGAACAACAGTTGCAGAAAAGGTAAGTAACCATTTTTTCTTTGAGTGATTGCTCATATCAATTCCAGTTAGGTGACTCCCAAGCCTTACCTTGGAGGTGGGGTCAGAGTCAAGGAATTGCAGATTGAAGAATCATTCTGCCAAAGGCCACATCATCCCCAGAGTGCTGAACGATAGCATAGTTGGATGTGCACCGAGGCCCACACAGCAGGCCTGCAGATTTCCTGGAGGGGAATGCATGCTAGAAAGGCTGCTGACGATGCCTGAGCTCTCATGGAGTGAGTCATGACCGCAGGAAGAGGGACGTTTGCCAAGTTGTACGAATGCACTCTGTGATCCACGAAGATATTCAGTGAGAGGAAACCAGAGTGCCTTTTATCCACTCCGTGATGGTGACAAATAACTGGGTTGTTTTATGGAATGACTTTGTTGGGTCTATATAGAAGGTGAGCGCCCTTCTAACAGAGAATGGAGGCGCTATTCCCGAAGGTCAGCATGCGGTTTTGGGTAGAAAACTGGCAGGAAGATATCCTGACTCACATGGAAACGGGACACCACTTTTGGCAGAAAAGCTTGGTGAGGTCTTAGTTGAACTTTATCGTTATGAAAAATGGTATAGGGTGGTTCACATGTGAGAACCTGTAGTTCGGACACCCGATGTGTGGAAGTGATGGCCACTAGGAAGGCAACCTTCCAGGAGAGACAGAAAAGTGAGTAGGAGGCCAGCAGCTTGAAAGGCGGGCCCATAAAGCAGGAGAGACCCAAGTTAAGGTCCCATGCAGGCATGGGCGGCTTAGTTGGAGGATGAATTTTTTCCAAGCCTTTGAGGAAAAGCCGCATGACTGGATGTGCAAACACTGAGCGCCTGGCCGCAGTGGAAAGCAGAGATGGCCGCGAGGTGAACCTTAAGGGATCCAAAGGCTAGGTGCTGGTCCTTCAAGAACATCAGGTAGTCCAAGATGCATGGGATCGAAACCTGGAGCGGGGGCACCTGCCGCTGAGTGCACCAGCTGGAAAACCTCTTCCACTCAGCCTCATATGTAAGCCTAGTTGACCCCTTGTGATATTCCAGGAGCACCCACCTTACTGAGTCCGAACAGGCGCGATCAGCCTGGTTCAGCCACGGATCCTCCAGGCCGTGAGGTGGAGCGAATGAAGGTCCAGGTGTACCAGATGACCGTGGTTCTGAGATGAGGTCGGGGCTGAGAGATAGGTGTAGGGGATCCTGAATTGACAGGTCCAGCAGGACTGGGTACCAACACTTGCGCAGCCAGGCAGGGGCCACCAGTATGACGTCAACCTTCTCCTGCCGGACCTTGAGGAGCACCTTGTGGGCTAGCGGGAATGGTGGGAAGGCATAAAGCAGTTGGTCTGACCACATGATCAGGAAGGCGTCCACTATCAAGCCCAGGCTGTGACCCCGGAAGGAACAGAAGGCTAGGCACTTCCTGTTGGTCCATGAAGCAAACAAGTCAACTCGGGGAAACCCCCAGATGTGGAAAACAGAGTGAACGATATCCGAGCGGATCGACCATTTGTGTGTGAGAAAACGCCTGCTCAAGCTGTCCGCCAGTACGTTCTGGACACCAGCTGGTACGAGGCTTGAAGGGTGATTGAGTGGGCTAAACAGAATTCCCACAGAAGAAAGGCTTCTTGGCAGATCGGCGATGACTGGGCTCCGCCTTGTTTGTTCAGATAGAACATCACCGTAGTGTTGTCCATTAGGCCTGCTACCCAGTGGCCTTGTAAGCGAGAAAGGAACGCTTGGCATGCAAGGCGAATAGCCCTGAGCTCTTTGATATTGATGTGTAATGACAGCTTGCTTTTGTGCCATAAGCCCTGCGTTGTCAGGCTCCCAAGGTGGGCTCTCCATCCCCAGGCAGATGTGTCTGTAACCAGGGTCAGGCTGGGTTGAGGGGGATGGAATGGGACCCCGGCACCCACCATATGGGGATCCAGCCACCAACGTAGGGAGTCGAGTGTGCGCTTTGGGACCATGAGCATCATATGTAGACTGTTGATAAGCTGACACCAACCACATCTCTAGAATCCTGAAGTCTTAGCCTGGTGTGTTGCACCATGTAGGTACAAGATGCCATTTGACCCAGCAACCTGAGACACTGTCTTGCTATGGTGGTGGTAAACTTGCAGAGGACAGTAATTATGCTTGTTATGGCCAGGCGCCAGGCCTCCGGGAGGGAAGCCCTTGCTTGGTTTGTGTCCAGGACTGCCCCAATGAACTCTATTGTTTGAGTAGGGGAGAGGACAGATTTGCTGATGTTCAGCCTGATGCCCAAGGGACTGAACGTGTACATGATCAGTTGTACTCGAGATCGGACTTGTTGGTGAGACCGGCCCCATATAAGGCAGTTGTCGAGGTACGGGAAGATGTGCACGTGGTGTCAGTGAAGAAAAGCTACCATGACCGCCATGCACTTGGTAAAGACACGAGGGACTGTGTACAAGCCAAAGGGGAGGGCTGTGAACTGATAGTGTGTTTTGTTCACCACGAAATGGAGGAAATGTCTGTGAGGCAGACTAACTGAAATGTGAAAGTACGCGTCTTTCATATCGAGGGCGGCATACCAGTCTCCTGGATCCAGTGAGGGAATAATTGCGGCTAAGAAGACCATGCGGAATTTCAGGTTGACAATGTGCTTGTTGAGGTCTAGAATGGGTCCCTTTGCCTTGGGGACAAGGAAATAACGAGGGTAGGAACCCTTGCCCCTGAGCTCCTGAGGCACTTCCTCCACTGCCCCTAGGGCAAGGAGGGATTGTATCTCCTGGATGAGGAGCTGCTCGTGAGAAGGGTCCCTGAAGAGGAATGGGAAAGAGAGGTGGGAGGGCAGGATGGAATGGAAATGGACAGAATATCCCACCTGCACTGTGCGGAGGACCCAATGGTCCAATGTAATAAGGGACCACATATGGTAGAAACGGGATAGACGGTCCAGGGTGCGAGCTGATAGTCCGTCCTTGAGCATACCTTCAAAATGGGCGCTTAGGGCCTAGAGTTGGCTTGGACTGTCCTTGACCCCGTCCGGAGGGGGGACGTAATGGCCTACATCGAGAGTACCTGCTTCTCTGATGGGAGAAGTCCTGCCTGGGTCTAGGTGAGAAGGGGGGTTGTTGGATGGTCTATGGCTTAAACGGCCTTCTTTGGGTAGCCAGGGTATGCATGCACACGGATTTAATAGTGTTCCTTGTGTCCTTTAAGGTATGCAGATGGGAATCTGTTCGCTCCGCAAACAGGCCCTGACCATCAAAAGGGAGATCTTGGATGGTGTGCTGCACCTCAGGCGGAAGTCCTGAAGACTGGAGCCAGGTGTTCCGCCGCATGGCGATGCCAGATGCCAGAGTGCGTGTAGCTGCGTCCGCAGCATCGAGGGAACCCTGAAGGGAGGTTCAAGCTACCAATTCGCCCTCCTCAGCAATGGCCCTCAGTTCCGTACGAGCTTCTGCTGGGAGGTCTTGGAACTTAAGGACTGCAGACCAGGAATTAAAATTCTATCTGCTGAGGAGTGCAAGTTGGTTCGCGACCCATAGTGAGAGACCACCAGTAGAATAAACTTTTCTTCTGAAAAGGTCCAGCCTTTTGGCATCCTTTGATTTGGAAACAGGCCCTTCTTGTCCTTGTCTTTCTTTCGCGTTCACCGCATCCACCACAAGCGAACACAGGGCGGGGTGGGTGAAAAAGTATTTGGATCCCCTTCTGGGATTTTCTTTCCACCCCTTTGGCTGTGGGGGTAATGGAGGCCAGGGTTTGCCAGAGGGTTTTGGCATTGTTTGAATAGTTTTATTCATGGGGAGGGCCACCCTGGAAAGCCCTTCAGGGCCTAAAATGTCCACCATAGGATCCTCCTTCTCCACAACCTCCTCAACTTGGAGGTTCATATTCAGGACTACGCGCCTAAGCAGTTCTTGTAGGACTCTAAAGTCTATCGGAGGCGGACGTGCCAGCCACAGCCTCATCAGGGGAGGACAAAGATGACTCCATCGCGAGAGCTGGGTAAGAGATGGCCCCTTGGTCAGCTGTGGGTAGCTCTTTCTGGGCGCCTCGGGTAGCCCTATCACGGATGCTGACTCGTTGCTCCGGGTCTGGAGGTGGGTGACTGAGGGTCGCCTCAGGAGGCTGGGTCTCTGATCATGATGACGGCCGGGCATCTGGTGGGGGGAGTGCCTTGGGCCTAATGATATGCCTAGGGAGTCCAAAATTGCAACTGGGTTTGCCAGTTGGGTGCCGGGGGGTCATGACCGAGACTTCCCAGGCCCGACTGGGGAATGTCTGAAACCCCTGAAGCTCTCCCCAATCTGCTGGACGGGGACTGGGATCGCGACAGCCAAGGAGGAGTGGTGCGCAAATGGAGCAAGGGGGGCACTGAGTCCCTTGACAGACAAGGGTCATACGGAGATCGGCATCGTAGAGCTTTTCATGACCACGACCAATGCCGCGCTGGTGACCGGTGCCACGATGGAGAGCGGTGCGGCGAAAAGGATTGGCAACGAGTTGTGGGCCAGTGCCGTGACGATAGCCAGCGCGGGGATCAGCGCTCTGAACGGTGTCAGTCCGAACGGTGCTGCGAGGTTGTTGCATGTGACCTGGACCTTGAGTGGGACCATGTTCCAGCAGTCGGCAGAGACCTTGAGTGTGAACGGCTCCGAGGCTCGTGGCTGCGGGACCAGCGCTGCGAGTCTAACTGATGCCGTGAGTCAGACTTAACACTACAGTAACACTTAACACTAAGATAAACTAACAATTAACTAAGGCCTGTTCTACACTACGAGTTTTAGGTCGAATTTAGCAGCACTAAATGGAATTAACCCTGCACCTGTCCACACAACGAAGCCATTTACTTCAACATAAAGAGCTCTTAAAATCAGTTTCAGTACTCCTTGATGAGGGGAATAGCACTGAAATCAACATTGCTGGTTCGAATTAGGGTTAGTGTGGATGCAATTTGATGGTACTGGCCTCCGGGAGCTATTCCACAGTGCACCATTATGACCGCCCTGGACAGCAATTTGAACTCGGATGCACTGGCCAAGTAAACAGGAAAAGCCCTGCAAACTTTTGAATTTCATTTCCTGTTTGCCCAGCATGGAGAGTTGATCAGCACAGGTGACCACGCAGTATGAGAATCGAAAAAGAGCTCCAGCATGGACTGTATGGGAGATACTTGATCTGATCGCTGTATGGGGAGAGGATTCCATGCTAGCAGAACCACGTTCCAAAAGACGAAATGACAAAACATTTGAAAAAGTCTCCAAAGGCATGATGGAGAGAGGACACACCAGGGACTCAGTACAGTGCTGCGTGAAAGTTAAGGAGCTCAGGCAAGCGTACCAGAAAACCAAAGAAGCAAACAGACGGTCCAGTGCAAAGCTGCAGACATGCCACTTCTATGCTTAGCTACATGCAATTCTAGGGGGGGCCGCCACCACTACACCACCCCTGACTGTGGATTCCGAGAAGGGGGTACTCTCAGCCATGCCTGAGGATTTTGCAGACGGGGAAGATGATGATGAGAGAACGAGCTTGTGGAGAGCACACAGCACACTATTCTCCCCAACAGCCAGGATCTTTTTCTCAGCCTGACTGAAGTAGCCTCCCAACCCTCCCAAGGTGGTATCCCGCACCATGAAGCAATAGAAGGCACCTCTGGTGAGTGCACCTTTTTAAATATTACACCTGGTTTAAAAGCAACCGTTTTTTAATGATTAATTTGCCCTGAGGACTTGGGATGCATTTGTGGCCAGTACAGCTACTGGAAAAGTCTGTTAACGTGTCTGGGGGTGGAGCGGAAATCCTCTAGGGACATCTCCATGAAGCTCTCCTGAAGGTACTACAAAAGCCTTTGCAGAAAGTTTCTGGGCAGGGCAGCCTTATTCCGTCCTCCGTGGTAGGACACTTTACTACATCATGCTAGTAGCAAGTAATCTGGTATCATTGCATGACAAAGCGTGGCAGCGTATGGTCCCGGTGTTTGCTGGCATTCAAGCAACATCCGTTCTTTATCTCGCTGCGTTATCCTCAGCAGAGTGATATCATTCATGGTAACCTGGTTGAATTACGGGAATTTAATTAAGGGGACAGAGGTGGCTGGTCCTATGGGGCTGTTTGCCTGTGGCTGAAAAGAAATCCTTCCCTGCAGTGAGCCAAGTGTGTGTGTGGGGGGGAGGGGGCAGGACATTGGTGCTGAGCTGTTTGCATTTGGCTAGTAGGGATCTTCCCTGATACCAGCCTCACAGCAGGGGGAGGGGTAAAGTGATCATCCCAGAGAATTGGATGGGGTGGAAGGGGTTAGTTTGGTTTCTGCTGCTGCATGTTAACACAAAAAAACGCAGCACTCAATGGGCTTTGCTTGGTATGGGAAAGGAGGGCGCTGCTTTTTATGAAGGCTGCAGAAGCCAAAAGACAATGGCTTACCATGGCTGTATGCAAGCTGAATTCTGTTGCCCGGCCCTGCATCTGTGACCTCTAACACCAAAGCCACAAGCACTCAATATTAAGATACAAAATGCGACCTGGTACTGAAATCACATGTGCTATGTAATGTGAATAGTGTTGTTCACCATGAAAGAGTACACACATTGTTCTGTAAAATGTATCTTTTTAAATACTTCTCCCTTTTTTCCCTCCCGCAGCTGCAAATTTTTCAAGCCTCCCTCCTCCGTCCTGAAGGCTATCTCAGAAAAGGTGGTGAAAAAAAAACACACACGAGATGAAATGTTCTCTGAAATCATGCAACTAACCTGCAGTGAAAGAGCTCATTTGAATGAGTGGAAGGACACAGTATCACAGTACAGGAAAGCGGCCAACGAACGTGAGGCCAGGAGGGACGCTTGAGATGAGAGGTGGTGGCAGGAAGATCAGAGGCAAGATGCAATGCTGCAGCTACTGCAGGATCAAACGGACATGCTCCAGCGTCTGGTGAAGCTTCAGGAACAGCAGCAGGATCACAGAGTGCTGCTGTAGCCCCTGTATAACCGCCCTCCCCCCTCCCCATGTTCCATAGCCCCCCTCACCCAGACACCCAAGAACGTGGGGGGAAGCGGGGGAGGCTCTGTGCACCCTGCCACTCCACTCCAGTGGACAGCCCAAGCAAAAGGCTGTCATTCAACAAGTTCTGAAGTGGCCTTTTCCTTCCTTCCCTTCTCCCACACCCCACCTGGGCTACCTTGTCAGTTCTCTCCTATTTTTATAATCAATTAATAAAGAATACATGGGTTTTAAACGATAGTGACTTTATTTCCTTTGAAAGCAAGCTGTGATCGAAGGGGGGAGGGTGGGTGGCTTACAGGGAATGATTCAAGGGGGCAGGTTTTCATTAAGGAGAAACATACAGAACTCTCACACCATAGCCTGGCCAGTCATGAAACTGGTTTTCAAAGCTTCTCCGATGCGCAGCGCTTCCTGGTGTGCTCCTTTAACTGCCCTGGTGTCTGGCTGCGTGTAATCAGCGGCCAGGTGATTTGCCTCAACCTCCCATCCCACCATAAATGTCTCCCCCTTACTCTCACAGAGATTGTGGAGCACACAGCAAGCAGTAATAACAATGGGAATATTGGTCTGGTTGAGGTCTGAGTCAGTAAAGTGCGCCAGCCGCCTTTAAATGGCCAAACGCACATTCTACCACCATTCTGCACTTGCTCAGCCTATAGTTGAACAGCTCCTTACCACTGTTCAGGCTGCCTGTGTATGGCTTCATGAGCCATGGCATTAAGAGGTAGGCTGGGTCCCCAAGGATAACTATAGGCATTTCAACATCCCAACAGTTATTTTCTGGTCTGGGAAGTAAATCCCTTGCTGCAGCCGTTTAAACAGATTAGTGTTCCTGAAGATGCGAGCAGCAGGAACCCTTCCCGGCCATCCCATGTTGATGTTGGTGAAACGTCCCTTGTGATACACCAGTGCTTGCATCACCATGGAAAAGTACCCCTTGCGGTTTATGTACTGGGTGCCCTGGTGCTCCAGTGCCAATATAGAGATATGGGTTCCATCTATCACCCCACCACAGTTAGGGGAATCCCATTTCAGCAAAGCCATACAAAAGTTTCACAGCCACTGGGAATTGTCCCACACCTGCAACACTATGCGGTCCCACCCGTCTGTGCTTGTTTCCCGTGCCCAGAATCGGCGTGTCACGGCATGAACCTGCCCCATTAACACATGATCTCCAAAGTGCCGGGGCCCGCAGTTTGACACAATTCTTTGTCCTGTAATGGATTGGGGGACTCACCACCTGGCGTCTCCTGCTGGTGACTCTGGAATTAGCTCATCCAGTGGAGCACCCCCTTCTGGTGGTGTCCTGTCCATCGTTCCACCTTCCGTTGGCGTCTCTGGACCCATGTTGCTCCCTGTTCGGCAGCATCCTCTTCAAGGCCACTGCCCTCCGACAGTGCCCCTTAGTCCATCTGCACCCCCTTCCGGGGTTGGTGATCAGCAGTCCTACACCCCACCCACCATGTCCAATCACACTCTCCTTTGAGTCCAATCCTTTTTGTCATGGACCTGGCGTAGTATAATGGCCGCTCCCTACGGCCGACGGCTGGGTGTACTGCAAGGGGAGGACCCCGGCCTGCCCTCTACTCCGGGTCCTGGCCCAGGGACCCTCTGGCAGCAGCCTCGCTGTCCTCCTTCTCTCCCCTCGTCTGTCGGCTTCCCTGGGCCGCTTCCCCTACGGCCCCTTGCACGCGCTAGGCCCTTCCCTTCAGGGCCTGCAGCCTGGCAGGCTACGGGCTAGAGCTCCCTAGCTTCCCTGAGCCTGGCCAGCACTGCACTGTCCATGGTGCTGGTCTCCCACCTTTAGGGACTGACCTTCCCCTCTCAAAGGACTGGGACAGACTGACTGCTCCTGCTCTGGGCAGCCTTTATTTATGTCTGAGCCTGGCTCTGACTGGCTGTCTCCAAACTGGGCCCTTATTGGCTGACAATAAGCTCTTCTTTGATTGGCTCCCTGGCCTGCCACAGCCCACACTCGCCCGGAGTGGGGCAGCCGCCCCACTACAGTCCATGTCCTCCTCACTCTCATTGCCGCACTGCCGCTTCCTCTTCGCCTGGTTTTGCAGGTTCTGGTTCAGTATAAAGTGCACAATAATGCGCAAGGTGTCTACAACGTTCATGGCTGCTGCGTTGAGCTGAGCAGGCTCCATGCTTGCGTGGTATGGCACCCGCACAGGTAAACCAGGAAAAGAAGGCGCGAAACAGTTGTCTGCTGTTGCTTTCACAGAAGGAGGGAGGGAGCCTAACGACATGTACCCAGAACCATCTGCGACAATGTTTTTTGCCCCATCAGGCATTGGGATCTCAATCCAGAATTCCAGTGGGCAGGGGAGACTGCGGGAACTATGGGACAGCTACGCACAGTGCAATGCTCCGGAAATCGACGATGGCCTCGGTACTATGGATGCACACCACCGAATTAATGTGCTTAGTGTGGCCACATGTACTCGACTTTATACAATCTGTTTCCAAAAATCGATTTCTGTAAAATTGGAGTAATACCGTAGTGTAGACATACCCTAACAAAGGTAACTACTAAGAGAAAGCTAGGGATTAGTGGAGCACTTAAGAAACAAGAGACCACTGTTCCAACAACCGTCACGGGCAGTAAGAAGGAACTGAAGTGGGGTTGGGCCGGCAGGGTCTTATATAGAATGCCATATCGGCGCCACTCCAGGGGGCTCCCCACCCAGCCCGATGGGTAGCTGCTAGGGAAAAGGTTTCCAAACTCCATGCACACGGCGCGCACACACACCTAGCTGCAATGGATATGAGCCAATGAAGAAGAACCATTCATTTTGCTTGTGTAGAACACCGTTCATTTTAGCTAAAACACAGAAACCCTGCCAGAGACAGACTGGTAGTACACAGTGTTTCTGCAGTTTGGTTCCATTTTACTGCATTTTAGTATGCTGTTCCAGACTGAAGTGCCTCAAAGGAGTTTTGTCTATTGAACTCAACATTTAAATACTAAAAATTGGGAATTGTAAGGGTACTGGAAGACGGCATAATCTGGTGATTCTGTCAGTGGATCTATACTAAGCAGCAAGAGTTACAATACTCTAGAATGGTAAAGTACAGCTGATTTCTAAAAGGTATCTAGCATTAAGAAGTGTTTGTTGTTGTTTCTAAAATATAGTCATCTATTCACTAAGAGGAACAAAAATCTAACAGGAGCCCATGGTGACACACACAAAGATGCAACTTTTATATTCTAGTTAATAAAAAGCATAGTTTTAGCATAAACAAAAATGTGTCTGATTATTATTTTTTTAAATCCAAAGTATTCTTTTTGCCCCAAAATAAATATTCAAAAAAGGATAATAGAAGCTTTACTTTTCAACAGCAGATCGTTTCTGTGATTTTGACTGGTAATTTAAGGCCATCTTAGTTTCCATGCCAGTGTATATAGCAACACCTGAAACAAGAAAAACTATTTTAGTAAAGATTGTGATTGAAGATTGTGAATGCAAGTGTTCTTGATCTTGTGCTGTTCATTGAGGATATACAATCCTGACATCAATAAAAAAATCTGATTGCCCTGCTATTTACATACCCTACCATTATATCCTGCCTTGACCATATGAAGAAATAAAATACTGATTCAGATGATATTCAGAAATTACAAACAGTTGTAACATCATGGTTAGTACAGGCAAACTTTAAGAAACAGGTTGTTCACTTTATATAGTAACTGGAGGTTCTTGAGATGCGTGGTCCTATCTGTATTCCACTGTGGGTACGCATGAACTTCATGCACATGAGACTGAAATTCGTTTGCTAGTCATGTCCATTGGTCCCCACCTGTGGTCCAGATGAAGAGCGTAAGGGGTAGTGAAGATTGACTACTTCTCCTGTTCCTTCTCGACCACAAATCATGTGAGAACCCAAGCAGAGGGCAAGATGGACAGATAGGGGAATACAGCTAGACACTACACATCTCAAAGAACTCCAGTTACTATACAAGGTAAGTAGTCTCTCTTCCTTCAAGTAACGGTCCTTATGTGTATTCCACTGCACACTGATGAGGGAGGAGAATGCGAGGACCTCCGCAGTATGGATAACCGAAGGACTGCAGACCCAAATGAAGCATTAGCTGCAGAGACTTGGATTACAGCATAATATCTTGTGAAGATATGTATAGAACTCCATCTTGCGCTTTTCAGATGTCTGTCAGTGGCAGATGAAGTGATGCTTGATGGGCCCTCACATTTTGCAGGGGAGGATATCAACTAACTGATAACAGAATAGGATACAGCCTGAAATCCACTTGGAAAGCCTCTGAGAAGACATCACTTTGTCCCTTCATCCATTCTGCCAACAAACAAAACAAACAACATAGGTGATTTCCTAAAAGTCAACATGTTCTATGTTGGTGGAGTGCCAGTGCCTGGCATATATCCAGGGAATAAAGTCTCCTCTCCTCATTAGCAGCATGTAGCTTCAGAAAAAACAAACAGGTAGGTGCATAGTCTGTTCTGGCAAAAGCTCAAGAGGACTTTGAGAGTGAATTCTGGGTGTAGCCTCAGCATAACTATTGCTATGGAAAATTGCATAAGGTGGATAAGCCATAATGGCACCTAGTTCACCAACTCTTCTTGCTGATGGGATGGCCACTAATATGGCAACCTTCACAGAGAGACAGGAGGAGCATGTCACTAAAATAGTCATCAAAATGGTCATCAGAATGGTGCGAAGAGGAACAGATTAAGGTCTCATGCTAGAGTGGGTTTAGTTACTGGAGGGAAGGTTCTAACTAGACCAGGGGTCAGCAACCTTCGGCACGCAGCCCATCAGGGTAATCCGCTGGTGGGCTGTGAGACATTTTATTTGCATTGACCGTCCACACGCATGGCACCCCGCAGCTCCCAGTGGCTGCAGTTCACTGTTCCTAGTCAATGGGAGCTGCAGGAAGTGGCGGCTAAGGAATGGTGAACCATGGCCACTGGGAGCTGTGCCTGTGGACGATCAATGTAAACAAAAAGTCTCATGGCCTGCCAGTAGATTACCCTGATGGGCCGTGAGCTGAAGGTTGTCGACCCCTGAACTAGACCTTTTAGAAAATGTAATTACTGGATGGGTGAAAATAGAGTGGTCATTGACTAAAGAGTGGCGGGCACTAATTGCCACTACGTGCACTCATAGGGAGCTGAGGACTTCAGAGTGTGCAGATAATATGAAATAATGGGAATGTCCGGTAATTTATGGCCATATGGCAATGTCAGGCCCAAAAAGAAAATCTCTTCCATTTAGCCACTTTCTGATGGATTCCTTCCCGCTTTTGTTAAGGATGGCTTGAACTGCTAACAAACAAGTTTGTTCTAGATTTGATGCCCATCCAAATACCAGGTTGTGAGGTGGAGATGTCCGATCTTGCCATTGTCCTATGTCAGAAGGTCCAGAAAGATCAGAGGCTGATGGGGTCAAGCTGACAGCTGGAGAAGGGTTGGGCAACCAAAACTGTCTAGGCCAGGCCTGCACAACTCGTAAAGCGGCGAGGGCCACATTACTCCAAAGAAAACAGCTGAGGGCTGAAACTCCCCAGCCCCGCAGAAACACCCTCTCCCCCCAGGACCTCCCGGCTCGGCGGAAACACCCTGCCCCAGCACTGCCCAGCCCTGCAGAAACAAACCCTCCTTCCCCAACACTGCCCCACCAAAACAGCTGTGGGCCAAAAAGGAAGGTTGGGGGTTGGGAGGTGACATTTGATTTTAAATCAACCAGGGGCTCCCAGCTGAAGAGGTGGCTGGGAGCCCTCAGGGTCAAATTAAAGGGCCCGGGGCTCCAGCAGCTGGGGGAACCCGGAACTTTGCGGGGCTGGGGCAGGGATTTAAAGGGCTCAGAGCTCCTGCTGCTGAGGGGAGCCCAAGCCCCTTAAATCCCAGCCCCAGCCCATCCACTGGAGCCGCGGCCGGGATTCAAAGGGCTCTGGGCTGCCTGCAGCCGCGGGGAGCCCTGAGCCCTTTAAATCTCAGCCACTGCCGGGATTCAAAGGGCTCTGGGCTGCCCGTGGCGGCAGGGAGCCCTGAGCCCTTTAAATCTCAGCCGTGGCCGGGAATCTCTGCGGACAGCCCAGAGCCCTTTGATTGCCAGCCGCAGCTGAGATATAAAGGGCTCTGGGCTGCCCGCAGCGGCGTGGAGCCCAGAGCCCTTTGAATCCCGTCCGCAGCTGGCAGGGCCGGCTTTAGGAAGTGCGGGGCCCAAGTCGAACATTTTCGGCAGGGCCCCGGCAGGGATGACTGAAAAAAAAATGTAAAAAAAGGCCTTTCATTTCTTAGCAACCAGCTCCCTATAAAAAGTTCTGCCACCGTATGTATTTTTTGTACCAATAGGGTTATCATACATCCATATTTTTGTCCCAGATGGCAATTTAAGAACCAAAAAGCCAGACATGTCTGGGAAAATACAGACGTATGTTAACCCTACCTAAAGTTCTTTTTTAAAAAGATGGGTCTGAACTAGAAATGAGCTCCGTCACTCCCTGAGGGTGTGCTAGGGTGCACATGTGTGGGTCCTAGCTGCCCCCTGCCCACCTCATTGAAGCAAGTGTGCAAGATTACTTCTCTGGGAACTGCATGGCACCAGTGGACATGGGGCTGGCTAGAGGTGGGGGGAGGGGCTGGAGGTAGGGTCTGGCTGCAGGCTGGGCAAGGGGTATGGGGCAGGCTGGAGACAGGAGGTGTACAGTGGGCTGGCTGGCTGGCTTCAGGCAGGGCCATGGGGGGGGCAGCATGGGTTGGCAGGGCTGGTGACAAAGGAGTGCGGGACTGGCTGGCTTCAGGCAGGGGGGTGCGGCAGGGGTTGGCTGGAGACAGGGCAGGGGGTGCAGGGCTGGTGTGGGCAGGGCAGGTGGTGTGGCAGGGGCTGGCTGGAGACAGGGCAGGGGGTGCAGGGCTGGCTGGAGACAGGGCAGGGGGTGCAGGGCTGGCTGGAGACAGCGGCTGATGCTGGAGGCAAGGCAGGGGATGCGGGGCTGGCTGGAGATGGGTTGGCTGTAGGCAGCAGGTGCAGGGCTGGCTGCAGACAGGAATTGGTGCAGGCAGGGCAGGAGGTGCGGGGCTGGTGCGGGCAGGGGGTGCAGCAGGGGTTGGCTGCGGGCAGCTGGTGCAGGTACAGGGGGTATAGCCCATCCTGTATGGTGAGTGCCCCCTCCTCCTCCTTCCCCCACTGGGGTAGCAGCAGCAGCCTGGGGCTCAGGGGCTATTTAAAGGGCCCGAGGCTCCCCCGCTTCCACTGCCCCAGCCCTGTAAATAGCTGCGGGAGCCCTGGGGAAATGGTGGGGCTCCGGGGGCTATTTAAAGGACCAGGGCAGCAAAGGCAGCTGGAGGCCCACCCCCCGCTACCCCAGGGCTCTGGGGGCTATTTAAAGAGCCCAGGGCTCCCCTGCTTCTACCGCTCCAGCCCTTTAAATAGCTGAGGGAGCTCTGGGGAAGCGGTGTGGCTTTGGCGGCTATTTAAAGGACCAGGGCAGCAGAGGCAGCTGGAGCCCCAGCCCTTTAAATAGCCCCCGGAGCCCCCACTACCCCAGGGCTCTGGGGGTATTTAAAGGGTGCAGGGCTCCTCTTCTTTGAGCTCCAGCCCTTTAAATAGCCACAGGAACCCGGGGGAAGCGGTGGGGCTCCGGGGGCTATTTAAAGGGTTGGGGCGGTAGAAGCAATGGGAGCCCCAGACTTTTTAAATAGCCCCCAGAGCCCCACAGCCCTATCCCAGGGCTCCAGCAGTGGTGCTCTGGTGGCAATTTAAAGGGCCTGGGGCTCCAGCCCCTGCTGGGAGCCCCAGGCCTTTTAAATTGCCCCCTGGCGAAGCTGGGGCTTGGGCGTGGGGCCCTCTTAGGGGCGGGCCTGATTCAGGGGAATTGGTTGAATTGGCCTAAAGCCGGCCCTGGCGGCTGGGATTTAAAGGGCTCTGGGTTTCCCGCTGCTGTGGGGAGCCCAGAGCCTTTTGAATCCTGGCTGCGGCTGAGATTTAAAGGGCTCAGGGCTTCCCATCGCTGCCAGCAGCGCAGAGTCTTTAGAATCCCACCGGCTGGGATTTACAGGGCTCTGGGCTCCCCGTGGCTGCGGGCAGCCCAGAGCTCTTTGATTCCCAGCTGCGGGCCGCACAGTGAGCCTCCGTGGGCCGCATATTGTGCAGGCCTGGCCTATGCCATCTGGAAGCAATGAGGATGATCACCACTCTATCTTGTTGGATCTTCCTGAGGACTTGAGGTAAGAGAGGAATGCAGAGAAAGGGGTACACAAGGGATTAGGATGGTATCTCCTTTGGAGTCCTGACCTTTAATTGCTCTGGAGCAGTATGTCTTGCATTTACTGTTTTCTTGTCCTACTAATAGATCCCAAGAAGGGAATCCCAATTGCCTGAATATGCTCTGCACCACAGGGTCATGTAGCTCTCATCTGTGGTTGATCATAACATCTATGCTGTGCCATTAACGTTCTGTGTATCCTGGGAGATGTACTGATGATAGGGTGATTTTATGCCTAATACACCAATTCCATAGGTTGACCATGTCTATGCACAGGGATATGCACCTCATGCTCTCTTCCTTGTTGTTGTAGCACACTGTTGTGATATTGTTTGATATCACCTGAATACATTGGCATTGTACAAGCAGTAAGAATTGCTAGCAGGCCTCTCAGACAGCTCTCTGTGCCAGTACATTCATGTGCACCCTGGACTTTCAGGGAGTCCAGTCCCTTGTGCTGTGTGTTTGTCCTCTTCTGGGGGTGGAACAAAGGCAACTCCTGTGCACATCTACTTGTTGCACTGCCACTGCCTGCTTGGCACAGATACCATCTGAAGCCAGGCTTGTGGGCAGCGAAGCCAATGTCTCACAAATGGTGTCAAGAAGGTAGGATGCCATGTGACATAGGAGAATAAAACATGTACAAATCAATGACTGAGGGCTGAGTTGATTGATTAAATTATTCAGTGACTGAAATCTGTCCAGAGGTGCGCCGATAAATTCTGTGGTCTACAATGGAACTAAAATGGACTTTTCTGCATTTACGCAGATTCCCAATGGCACGAGAAAACTGAGGAGAGATGAGGTTGATGTCAGTGCCTCCTCCTGATGAGCTCTCCCTGTCAATAGCTAATCATCCAGGTAAGGAAAGACTATTGAGTTGTCGTATTAGACATGCTGCCATGACAGAAAGTACCTTTGTAAACACTCTGGACACTACTGCTAGTCCAAAAGGGAGCACCCTGAACTGATAATGATTGGACCTATAGTGAATCTCAGCAATCTTCAGTTAGAGGGATGGATGTTGATATGAAAATAGATAGCCTTCATGCCGAGACCCATGATCCATTTGTCTCTGTTTAGGGACATAATTATTGATGCCAGGATAGCCATCCACAATTAGGGTTGCCAACCCCCCAGGACTGGCCTGGAGTCTCCCGGAATTGGCATTCATTTTCCAGTGACTACTGAAAGCAATCCAGGAGATTTTAATAGGATATTTAAAGAAAATTACATTACGCCATGTTAGGAAAAAACGTTCCTGGAACAGCTTCAGTCAGACTTGGCAACCCTATCCACAGTCTCAATCTGCAGATAAAGACACTGAGTTATTAGAGGTCTAAAATGGATCTCCACCCTCCTTTTCCTGGATATGAGGAAATATTTGGATAAAATCCTCCCCCTTGCTCCCTGATATTGAGATGGTAACAGCTCTACAGTTCCCTGCTGGAGTAGGAGTCTACCTCCTGAATTAGTATCTTCTTATGAAAGTGGCCCCTAATAGGGAATAGGGTTTTGAAGGGGGAGGATAGAGGAACTCTTTGTGTATCTGAACTGGATGATGTTAAGAATCCATTTGTCTGTTATCTACTAGCCATGGAAAAATTGGGCTATTCAGCCACCAAAATGGATGTCTGGGTTGGAAGGAAATGGCATCTCAGTTGGTTAGCAGCTCTTGATGGTCTCGTCAAATTACCTCTTGATATGAAGTTGTTGCTGAAAGGAGGAGGAAGGAGGATGAGTGTTGTGTTTAGTTTTCTGGATCCTCTATTGCTTCTGTGGTGGTTTGTATCCCCTTTGGTGGTAGAAGGGTTGTGGTCTTGGTTCCTAAGGCTGTTTATGACACTTCATCTTTAGTGCTAGTGTACATAAAGTTAGGGACCATACTGTTGCCTTGGAATCCTTCAGTGAATGTAAAACTCATCTGTCTTTTCACTAAATAAATTATTCCCATCGAATGGTAAATCCTCTACAGCTGATTGAACCTCCCTAAGAAATCTCAAGAAGCGCTGCCAGGATTTGTAACACAATGGCAATTGCTATTAACCTTGAGGACATGTCAGCTGCATTAACTGCAGCCTGCAGAGATGTTCTAGTCACTAATCTACCCTCCTCGATAAGGACCTCAAAGTATGCCCCATTCTCTGGAGGGAACTTATCTCTGAATTCAGAAATTGTTGAATAGTTGACAAATTGTATCTCGATAGCAAGGCCTGGTAGTTGGCTATTCGGAATCGCATGCTGGTGGACGTAAATACCTTTCTTCCAAAGCGGTCTAAACTTTTGGTTTCTTTATCGGGGGGGACGGACCTTGGGTGCTATTACCTACTTGTTCACTGGTTGCCTGAACCCCCAAAAGATTCAGGCAGGATGAGTAAATAAAAATGCTGTTACTTTGTCTGGGAATAAGTACCTCTTTTCTACTCTCTGAGGAGTAAGGTGCACTTGTTGCTGGAGCATGCCACACAAGCCCGGCATGCTCAAGGATGGCACTGTTAATAGAGAGTGCCACTCTGCTAGGTCCTGCACTCTAAACTATCCAAGAGTCTGTAAAGGTATCTCCTGAATTTGCTCCAGAAGAATCTGGAGCTTATCCACAACTTCAACAGATCTTGAAACCGTTTTTGGTCATTTGGTGCAGACCAATGGACACTACTAGCAAAAAATTTCCAGACTCAGGCACACTGACAGCAAAATACACATAGGGACCGGCATTAGAAGCAGCAACATTCACATTCCATTTCCAATTCACATTTTTTCATCTTGAATCTACACCACGTCCTTCACAATTCTTGCATTGGAGTGCCTTTTGACATGTTGTTACCCAATGCAACTGTACAAAGTATTTGTGAATAGTCCATATTGTAATTCTAGGTTATTTGTCCAGCTTCAATTTTAGAAACTAAATGATAGGTTATAAGAAGTATTCCAAACAAGCCTAAACTACATGATGTATACAAGAATAAAAGAAATCCACAGATTTTGCTCTCTTCAGCAGAACCTACTCATTCATTTAAAAAACTATTATAGTTTTGCACAGCCCCATTAATAACATCTTCAGAGACTAAAAAAACAGATTAAAAATACAGCAATTATAATCAGCTGTAAGCAAAAAAAAATGTATCCAAGGTACACATTAAATCAGATCTAATGTATCCTGAGTCATAACTCATTACTAAAAATAAGACACTCAGGCATGTGTGCTGTGCTGGGATAATTCCATATGTTGGGTGTGTTATTAACAAGGTCAACAGCAACTGCTCAAGAAATGGCAGTATTTCAGCTTGACACACATCTTCACTGAGTTTATAAAATAGTCCTATGAAATTTAAAATAGTAATAAAATACATATTAATTATACTAATTACATTGTTCTTTATTCCAAGTAAGGGAGGGAAATTTGACAACTTCTCTCCTCTAGTCATTTCCTGCTGGGTTCTTCTGGAGAGAAAAGGTTGCAAAATTTTTCTAGATATCTTGCCATTCATAGTCTCCCCTCTTGGAAAAAGAAGGTGGTGCATCATGGGACACGTAGTCTGGTCAAGAAGCCTGACCCATAGAGGAGAATGGGGACATGAAGCAACTGAACTACAACTTCCATGATGCACCGTGGCAGCATTTCCAAATAAAAATATTTCAATTTTTTGGTGATTGGTTTGTAAACATAAAACTGAAATTTTCTGCAGAAAGCAGACCCTTTATGGAGGGGAAAAAATGTTGAGATGAAAATCCAACTCTCTGCTGAAGAACAGTTTTAAGAGAAAATATTGGCCAGCTGTATGTATATTAGGTCGGGGTAACAATTCATGTGCCCTAAGGATTCAGCAACAGAGACTCAACATTTTCCAATGGCTCATTAACTGCTAACACAATTGAGCTTTTGAGCACACACTGCTAGCCTGCCACATCCACACCAAACCAACAAATTTGTGGATTAAAGTCACACATTTATGTGCAGAATTTAAGGGACATTACTTTCCAAGGTCTATTGTTGATAGCTAGTACTTATCAATTACTACATACTAAATCAACTGTTATTTAAAAAAAAGGGGGTGTCATTGCTACTGTATGTCAGTTGTGATTATCTCAGTTCTCTTAATAATGACAAAAATGCACTCTGTGGTGCAGATGTAGTTCAGGCAATGCAAGGGAAGATTTATGCTCAAGTGATTGTAATTATAGATTTTTAACTTGATTTAACGTTTACATTTTAACTGAAAATGCATTTTCATCATTTATTAATTTAAATATTTACCAAAGATTCTCTCTGTGTTCTTTAAAGTAGCTCCTCTAAGAAGCAGATTTTCAGATCCTAATGGCCTACAAAAAGATAAAGAATTATCAAAAATATATGAAGTGTTCAGAAATAGAAAACAGATTGTTATGAAAGTCACATGAAACATAACAGGCAGTATTAGCTACAGAAAGTAAAGTATTGCTCATTTGGTTAAGTGAAAGTCTACATTTACAAGCAACCAACATTTACAGTTTGTATTTGGGATTTTTTATTAAAGTATTATGGTCAAGATTTTTAGATATAGGAATACCTAAAGTTAAGCTCTTAAATTCATACTTAGACACCTGTAATCTGATTTACAGAAGCATTGAGAATCCAGCAGCTACCACTGACTTCAGATTGAATTTGGACCATAAACCTGAATATACAAAGATAACTGAAAAATGCATTACGGAGTTTGTACCACCAGCATTGTCCAAGACATACATGCCATATCGTAACCAATTTATCTTGCTTTAGTGCTCACCCCTGAAAATTGTACAGTCTAATTTTGTTCACTGATTAGGATGGGAAACTCATTAGGATGTGAAAGATGGCTGCTTTCCAGCTCTCTTTCTCTCTCCCTTTTCAAGTTAGCTGTAAAGAAATTTGATGGAACAAAAGTTTTAGACGCAGATTGCTATAAACTAACCTTTAAGTCATCCAAAGTTTTGAGAATTTATACAGAACTTCAAATATATCTTATGAGAAGCAAGTATTTTTATACGGCATGCTGAGAATGTGTGTGCTAAATATCAGCAATGAATTGAAAACTGTTTTGCCATCTTGTTGAATTTAATGATCTGTTTTGCTTGGTCCTTCATGGAAAGGAAGTTTGGATATTAAAAAAGTGGTGTTTTTAATTTGAGTCAGCACTGAACTAGAAGAGTGCTTCAGCACTGTGCTAAAACGTGCTGTGTTTTAGAAAAGATTTAAAGCCTGGACCTGACCACTTGTAGACATTTCATGACACTGTAAGGTATCGGCTGTTAATGCTGGTGACTGGACCAAATGCCAGTTTGTATAAGGGAAGGTTATTTCCAGTAATCTTATTTATCCTCTTTCTCTTTTCTCCTATCCTTCCTGGACACAAGTCTTATGGACAGCATTCAGACTCCACCAAATCAGGAAGCAGGAGGAAAATGTGTCAGTCATAGTCCCTACATAAGGCCCAATCCACCCCTAAATAGCCTGAGGGGAGGTGGGGGGGATGTAGAATGGGAGAAGACTATAAAAATAGGATTACTAAAAAGTCATATGTCCCTCTTCTCCCATCCCAATTGGCAAAAGCCCTTAGAGATAGTGGATGTAGTATATGGTGTCATCTCAAAGGAGGGTTCACATGTAGTGAAGCTTGGAAAACCAACTAGCCAAACTAAGTGTCAGTGGCAAAAGACAACAAGCTGGTAGTGACAGTTGAAAGTATACAGCTATGAACAGATGAAACAGAAGAGGCAAATAGAAGAGGCAGATATCTCAACTTTATGCTCCAGAGTTTGCTATACCATACCATACCACACCACAAGAATAGCGACACTTACAATGCAAGGACAAGCTTTTCATTGTTTGGCTATAGACAAAAAATACAGTCTTACATCTATAGTATTTTTATTGGTGGCCTTGCTTTTATTGCAACTCTCAAAGCAAAGAGAATAGTTGCTTAGAGTTTGAATTTTAGCTATGAACTTTATTGGAGAAATATTACTGAATTAGGACCTTCTTGAAATCTGCCTGTAAAATGCTGAGGATGCACTAAAAGAAGCATCGTTATACATCCTCCCCTTTCTCCAATATCCAGTGAATGAAGATACACTAACCTAAGAGAATGTTGTCCAGCTCACAAAGGCTTCAGCTCACAAAGGCCAGTCAGCAATTTCCTCCAAGAAATTAGTTAAATAGCTCTGCTCAATCTCCAGGCCATCCCTCAAGGCTAGGTATTGTAATTTGGGGAAGCTGGCTGGTCTCAGATAGCAGTTCTGGCCTATTAGGTGGCATCTACAGAGAAGTATACAGTGATGCTCTTGAGGTCAGAAAACCAAAGACGATGGGGCCACCAAGAAGCCAGCAGGATCATTTATATCTAGCCTAATTTCTCTTTCAGCTCTACAGAACAGGATTAGGCCAGGGAAACAATATCCCAGTTCCTTGCATCAGTCACAGGCCAATGTATCTTCCCCATGGTTTGGGGACAGAAGTACTTTCCAAAATGTGGTTAGTGTAGCTGTTTTGCTGGAGTCAGGCCAATTGACTGTTCTGGACTCAGCTGCTGGCACACCTCCTGGAAGAACTGAGGTGCAGGCTCCGCTTTCCCACTGTCCTGGACAGGAGCTCCCCAGTTTAAGAGAGAGACTGTTCTGAGGGGGCAGGGAAAGGCTAAGTTCAAACACAGATGGGACAAGTGGGGAAGGAAAAGAACACAGAGCTACATGTTCCTATTACCTGTTCATATATACTACTGCAGTCTGGTTGTTATTTGCATTATGTAGTCCCTAGGGCCCCAATGTGCTAAGCACCGTATACAGAGAGCAAGAGGCAGTCCTTGCCTCAAAGGAGCTTATAATCTAAATAAACAAACAAAAAAAAGGACAGGGGAACAGCAATAACATCCAAGCAGAGTGAACTGAGTTTTCATTTGCAAACATCAAGCTAGTTCCATGATCTGGCCGTATTGGGGGGAGGGGTCAGGTGAGGTGTTCTGGTGGGAAAGGATTAGCTAAATGGAAAGGACGGGATATTGAAGGAAGGAATAGAGAGAAGAAAAAATGGAAGGCACGTAGCGTTAAACTGAGGTGAAGAGATTATGAGTAAAGGGATTTAAGCAAATAGCCAGTCAGTTCAGGGGAGAGAATGTCCCCCATAAGAGCCGTAGAAATTAGCCAATAGTGCTTGCAAGAGCTACCTGAGTTTGCTCGAGGGTAACTGTTTGTGTGGCTCCACCCAGGAGTTTTTCTTCTTCCTCAACCCCATAGTACAGAGAGGTATGGAAGTGGGATGTTCTCCCGGTCACAAATGATAATACCAACATGCTGGAGTTTTGGGTTGAGACAACAAGGAAAGTCTCATTTCCTAGACTCAAAAGAAGTCTGAGTTCAAGAGGCAAGTATCATGGCAAGAATGAGGATGGTGCAGTACATACCTCAGACCCAGTGCATGCAGAGAGGAGGAAGCACCATATAGGACTGACTCCTTGACAGACAGAGTGAGGGGAGAAAAGGTCAATGCCACTGAAGGAGTGGGAACCTCTGAAGATGGAAATGAGCCCAGAGTGGTGTGGAAGGCCAGGGTCTGCCTTGGAATCTATGCTATGTTTGAAAGGATTACCCTCCAAAGCAAACAAACGGTAAAATGGGGTCATAAGTGTAGGACAGGCCCTGGTCTTACAGCACTGTAGCGTACTGAAGTGCCTTTATAAAAATGGCATTGCAAGGTTCTATAATTCACTAGCTCACTGATTTACATTTCAAATTTGCTCAAGTTGCAATGGTTTGCTCTGCTGCCTGAATTAGGCTTCTCAGATATACCTGTGCAATCCTGTTGTCAGATGTTATCAGCTAGACCTGTGCAAGCACTTGCAGCTAATGGGGTACACAAGTTTCCTGAGGGAGCCAGAACACCTTGACAAACTAAGCAGGGAGGGCCAGGAAGATCTGGAATAGCAGGAATTTCCCTCACCGACTGGGCTCACTGATAAGAGAACTGACACCCTGCAGTCTCTTACTGAGGTTAAGCAAAGGCTTAACAGGAGCCACTGAGAATGCAGAGCCCTGGCTGTCTCCTTGGTTACTGGGCCCCTGCAAGTAGCTACAAAAGGAAGAGCTTGGTTCCATTGCTTTTCTTCTCTTTGGGTTGAGATCTGGACAGATGCACATACAGGAGGGGGATCTTCTTTCCCTCTGCAGATGAGGTCCTTGATAGTGCAGACAGGAGAAATGGCGCCTCCTTGCGCTTCTTTGTTCATCTTTGCTTTTCCTCTCTAGCTTTGCTTCTGTGGTTCTTCATTCTCTTTTCTTGCAGAAGAATAGTAACAAAGTATACAGAAAAAGAGAATTGCTCTTCCATGCTTCCAACATGCAGGTGACAACAAACTGAGAGGAAGTCGGCAAATTAGAGTTTATATTCCACAGATAAATTGATCTGTGGAAAATGCATGCTGTGTAATATGGGCTCTTGCCAGACAGAACAGGGGAAGACGTACTGCCCGTATATTTTGTTTCTCCAAGTTTCCCCAATAGCTCCAGTTGAAAATTTCTTCACTTCCTGTTCCAAACTGTTGAGTGATATTGCTGTGCATAATTATTTGCTGCCACGTTTCACTCTAGTGGCGAGTTAAGTCTCTCTCTCTCTCTCTGAAATTTTTCATTCTAATTTTTAAGAAGCTTTATTATAAGAAAACACTAAATTTGTGACTGCTCAGTGTTGTCTGCAATGTTAGACCCCTATCCTGCAAAGCAATCTGCCTGCCTGTGTGGAGTCTTGTGAACTTTGACAGCACTCTGTCTATGAGGCAGGATCACAGCCCTCAGTTGTGCACCCTGCATATTGTTTGCAATACACTGAAGTATGAAGGATAAGAGCATATGACTGCTGTTCTCTCAGGTTCCTCAGAATAGTGAGTCACGTTCAAGGTTGAGGTCCTGATTTTCAAGGCGTTCAGTGGCCTAGGCCCAGTATATCTAAAAACTCCTTAGATGAGGACCGTGGTTGACAACTCAATTCCTCAGGCAGAATGGAACTTTCTACCACATGGATGAAACTTGTCTGTGCAGGAGACAGACTGAGGAATGAACTCAGTACCATTACCTTCTATTCCATGAAGAAGCTGTACTTCTTTGACTCGCCTTCTCTAACAAACACAGCAATATGTATATTTAAAACAAACAGACCCCCAAACCGCTATCAAAACAAAAAACGCTACACTGCACACACAATTCTTCCTCTGCAGAGAAGATGAGAAAGAATGAACTACATGTGACAGACAGTCAGGTTGCTTAATGTACTACTGGAAAGTGCTGAGATCCTACAGTGAGAAGGGTAGCGTAAGAACCTATGTAGAACAATACAAGCAGAACTGAATTAAGCTATTCAAGGAAGTAATGTCTGAAATATCTATATACTGTGCATGCAAAGCAATTTGGGATTGTAAACAATACTATATAAATGTAGTAAATCAATTGCTAACCTTACATTCAGACATCTATGATACAGACAACCACAAAGTGCTATCAAAACAGATCACAAACCTAATGTTAAAAAACAAAATGTAACATAAAAAAAGCTGATTGAATAGATGAAGCATAAAATATTTGCTATACATAAACCTGAATTTTGAAAACTTTTAAAATAAAAATTCCTACTATAAAACCAAGACAACATACTTCTCCCTCAAGATCACCACATATTCAGGGACAAAAGAAACCTAGGTATTGTACCTTAAAAACCCTCTCTCTGATTTACCTTGCAATAGGTTCATTCCTATCATGGTAAACATTTATTCGACCAGCAAATCTGTAAGAGGAAAAGTACTTTAGTATCAATGCCAGATATTAATGTATTTTATATAGAACATATGCACACAAACATAACTTGAGAAATATTTGTAAAACATTTTTAATATCTGAATTTTTATATACTCAGACCCTGCATCTCACTTCTAAAAAAAACTTGCAAAAATACATTAAGAGGAAGATTATTTTAAAAATTGTCTATGAAGGTTCTACATGCTATAAAAGTTCATTAAATGTTATATGGACAACACATAATCAAAATAATAGAGAAGGAAGCCTGAAAATTTGGATTTATTTAAAACATATTAAACTTTTTATAAACTTCACTTTTATAAGCCAGCATTTGAAGACATCAGTTATAACAGTGAGTCAATAAAAGGTTCTGTGTAACAAAGGCGAATGTGGTTCTAAGGTTACTTGCAGACCTTCTAATTAGAGTACATTTATCCATTCGTTTTCAATTCCTGAAAGATACGGTTACTTACCATAATTGTAGTTCTTCAAGAAGTGATGCAGCTGTGTATTCCATTTAGATGTGTGCATGCCCAGAACACCAGAGCTGAACAATTTTGCCTAGCAGTACCCATAGCAGGCAGCACTTGTGCCTCATGGCCATAGCCCTCCCTCGGCTACAATGAGGCGGCGCTACCTCCACCCCCGGTTAGTTCCTTCTTACTAATGGTGGCTGGAGTCAGAACTCTGTGTGGTTCTTAACCTTGCAGTCCCTTGGTTTTAGACTTAATTGTTCTAGTTGCATATAGTTAGTACGTACCCTTAGTATTAATATTAGTTAGCTTAGTTAAGTATTTTCCCTGGTGATGTCCTCACCAGGGCTCTAACATTGTGTGTCAAGGGTGGAGGCAGGCAATCTCTAGTAACAACCCTCACACAGGAACTTACTCTGCTTAGGCGAGGCTTACATCAAAGAGATGTTCGTTCACAAAATGGACTCAGGTGGCTAGACACCTTTGCCTAAAGCAGCATCTTCTCAAGCAGGCCAGGAAGTCTGTCTCAGCATCAAGACCTATGGAGGATCAGAAGTCACGCTCGACCTCGATGAGTGGTACTGACTTGCACTCTAGAACTGGCCCCTCTCTGAAGAGGTGAAGAAGACACTCTCCATCGAGTATGCCAAGGAAAAGGTACCAAGACCAATCAAGACCGCTCCAGGCTTTGTGGAGACTCTTCTTTCTCTTCCAGGAAGAGTACTGTTATTGACCCTCAGCATGCAGGAAGAAGCAGGTCCTTCCAACTGCTCCCCAGTCCTATGAAGGGATGTGCGAGACCACATACCATTGACTCCAGTTTCAGTCCCGGGCCACCCACTGAGTCTGGTATTGAGCGTGATGCCAGCATTGGTTGTTTCCACACTAGTGGCATATCAGAAGATGGCAGATCTCCTTTGCCTTTCCATTCCAAGCTCACCATTGGTCCAAGACTTTGCCAGGGCTATGGCATCCTCAGCCTCACTGCCTGGATGGGCAGCTGAGCCTTGAGGTGTATGGGCACGCAGAATGTTGAAGTGAGGCCTTTGCTGGGCTCAATACAAGGGATCTCCTTAACACCGGGAAACTCCTTTGCGGTGCCAATGTTATTGTGGCAGCATTCCCTGCACAGCATTATCAGCACTATTAGCAGCACTGGTATCACCACTGACTTGAGCACTGACACCATTGCCAGCGCCAGAGACAGTTGAGGCATACTCTGTGCTGGCTATGCTGTTTCCACCATTGCACCAGTCCTTCTCTTGCTGTGGGTGACAGACGAGTCAGGCCAGTTGCTTGTGCCTTCAGGGCTGGCTCCACTCTTATGCCCTGAAACCCGTCTCCTCGGCATCCAGGTCAGGATCCTCTTCCGCTCTCCACCACCTGGCCCATTTCCAGGACTGCTCAGGGAGCAGCACTGGTACTGAGTTCAGCATTCTTCCTGCCATAGGGATGGAACCTGTGGCCTGGTGCTGACTGGCCACCAATGTTTTATTCTTATGCTCTGTAGCCCCCATAGAATCTGTGAGATGCTCCTCGATCGTGGAGGTTGCCCTCCCCATCCCACTTCAAGGCAACATCAATTGGTGCTTCAATGGCTGGGGTTGTTGACCGGTTGAAAGTTCAGGCACCAGTGTTTCCCCCCATTGTGGAGCCTCCAGAGTTGTTCCATCGGGGTCCATGACCCATCACTGTCACAGTTAACTGCCTCTTCATTGTCCCTGGACAAATTCAGCGGTGCCCAGCTCTCCTTTAGTGCCTGAGGATTTCAAGGCCTTCAAGGACCCTTTGTGGTGTGTGGCTGCTTCCTTGAGCATTCAGGTGGAGTTCTTGCAGGAGAACATCTGTAATTTGCTAGATCCCAAGGAAAGTGATCCTCCCCATTAATGATGTGCACCTGGAACCTGGAAAGGTTCTTTGGAGCATGCCAGCTTTGGTGCCACCTAGGGGAATGTGTTTGCAGAAATGCTACTTTGTACTGATGCTGGGATTTGAGGGGTTTTACTTCCACCCGGCCCCCATATCCCTGGTCATAACTGCTGGGAACGACATAGTTCAGCAGGGCAAATTTAAGTACACTCCTCAGGACAAGGACTCTAAAAGGCTGGACACAACGGTAGAAAGATCTACATCTCTTCCCTGCCAATGTTGTTTCCTAACCAGCAGGAATTGTTGTCCAAGTACAACTTTGTAAATTGGACAGTTATGTCTAAGTTTACAAACCACCTGCCTGAAGCCTCCAAGGAGAAATTTTGGGTGATTATTGCCAAAAGCTGTTTGGTAGCAAAGATGTCACTGCAGTGTGCATTTGACATGGTTGACACTTTGGCCAGAGTGATGGCTTCGGCTGTGACCATGAGAAGGGCACCTTGGCTGCACAATTTGGGCATTTCTCCTGTGGTGCAGCAGGCAATAGACTTGCCCTTTGACAGTCAGGTACTTTTTCAGACAAAACCAATGAAACTTTGCACTTCATCAAGGATTCTAGGACTACTCTATGTTCCTTGGGGGTATATATGCTGGTGGCCAAAATGTGCCATTACAGTGCCCAGCAACAGTGCCAGCAGCAGCACTTGTCCTCAACACCCCTTTGGGCAATCTTTCCCTCCCCTGAGACAGCGGAACTACCTAGAAAAGGACTTAGGTCCCAAATGGGGGCATTCGGCCTCTGGGTTCTACCAGTCAACATGACCTACAGCACCCCCAAGCACCAAGTTTGACTCCTTTGTCCAGTTGGGACTTTTATTATCTCATTCTCCCCGCTTTCCTCACCCCCACTTGGGGACAGGGTAGCTGTCTCAGTGTTTGGGGCTTGATTACCACCAACAGATGAGTCCTAAGCATTGTTAGATCAGGCTATGCTATCCAGTTCCTCTTCGCTCTTCCTCCCCACACTCGCTCCCAGTCTCTCTTTAGGGATCCCTCTCAAGGGATAATGTTCCTTGAGCAGGTCCAATCTTTACTGATTCTGAGTGCAGTGGAAGAAGTTCATCCGGTGCACCAGCATCAAGGGTTTTTATTTCTGGTACTTTCTGGTTCTCAAATCTAAAGGAGGGGTGAGATCCATTTCTGACTTATGCAGCTTCATCAAATATACAGGATACATGAATCTCTGAATGGTAACCCTGTCAACTATTCTCCTGGGTTGACTTAATGACTGGTTTGCTGCTCTGGACCTTCAGGATGCTTATTTTCATGTGGGGATCCTCCTGAGCCACAGAAGATTCCTCCAGTTCATTGTGGCAAACCACCATTTTCAATATGTAGTCCTCTCTTTCAGTCTGTCTTCTGTCCTTGGGTTTTTAACCAAGTGTATGATCATGGAGATGGCAGACCTCAGGAACAAGGAACCCATGTCTTTCTGTATCTTGACAACTGGTTACTAAGGGACAGGTCCGGAGAAAATATTCTCATGTACCATTATGCTGTGCTTGCTTCACCATCTGGGTTTCATCCTAAACAGTGAGAAGTCAACACTGGTCCCCACTCAGAAAATTGAGTTCACTAGGGCCCTAATAGACTCTACACATTTGAGAGTTTTTTTCATGACTGATCATTTTCAGACTTCTCACTTTTGTCTTGGGGTCTACAGTTTCAATTTTCCAAAACAGTTTGCACGTGTCTGAGGCTTTTGAACCACATGTCTGCATGCACTCAGGTGGTTCAATTTGCTTTCTTCCTCTTCAAATGCGGCTCAGGATAGTTTACCCTCCAACTTGTCACCTCCTAATCCACCTCCCTCTGTTGATCCTCGCCTCCGTCCAATGGTGGATTGTTCAAAGGAATGTATGTCAGGGCATTCCCTTTGTCTGGCTCTTAACAACCAGGACTGTGGTCACCAACACCTCTCTGATGGGTTGTGGAGCACATCTGGTGTTGCTGAATGTTCAGTGTCTCTGATCGAAGCAGGGTGCTTCGCCGCATATCAACATAATGCACATCACAGTTTTCTAGATCTAGACCGCATCAGGGCTCAGTGGTTAACATACTTAACAACATTTCCACTGCAATGCATTATTTTTACAGGTGGGTAACACACTCCAGAGAGTGCTCTGCGAAGAAGCATCCAGGCCGTGGCAGTTCTACATCAAGAAGAGTATCACTTTGATAGCTGATCACTTGCCTAGAGCCCAGAACCATCTCATGGACCATCTCAGCAGGAATTTTAACCTGAGTCACAAGTAGTCTCTGAAGCCCAGTGTTCTGCAAATCATCTTCACAGCTTGGGTGCAGCCTGACAGTCGACCTATTTACTACAAGGGAAAACAGGAAATGCCATCTCTTCTACTCTTGAGGTGATACAAAGGATTTTCCAGTTTCTCTGTGTGCTGAAAACACTGATCAGCATTGAGGCACTGTCCAGCATCAATAGTACTGATCTGTCACCATTAGCTGAAGCAGGGAAAGACTGAGATTTGGGGTTTATGTAAATTAGTGAAACTGGACTGATGACAGTGAAACAATGTTAAGGTGCATATATACATATATTTGGTAATTATAAGTATTTAGATAGTTAATAACAAAGTTTAAGCTGTTACAGCTAGAGAAAGCAAGATAGTGGTAGCAAGAACCAAAGCTGTGAAAACCAACAGGGAGGCCTTAGAACAATTCAGCCAATAGCAAGAAGGCTGGTTGGGGTGAAATAAAGGTCACTCCAGAAACCTGAAGGGTGGGGTCAGTTAGACCGAACACAGATCTTCAAACAGGTCCATCTTTAAAGTGCAGGTTTTCAATCAGGTCCAACTTTTATTGACAGAGAGGACTTGAAGCTGATTGGATGATAATGATACGGATTGAAGAAACAACCAATCGGAACAGATCAAAATCTGTATATAAGGCAAGGAGCTGAGAGGCTTCAGTTAGTTTGTCTGTGAAAGCAGAAAGGCACGTGTGTGTATGTGGAGGGGGAAAGGGAGAAGGCATGTGTGTGTGGATAGAAGCAGCAGAGAAGGAAGTCCACCAAAAAAAGCTAAATCACTAAGTAGCAGCAAGCGGTGAAAAAATAGCAGCAGTATCAATCCCATTTTGACAGAGCAGAAGGGAAGATATCAAAGAAATAACGTAATGACTCCAATATACATATAATGTAAAATGCAAATGTGTATGTGTGGGATGATAAAAATGGATGATTGTGTATGTATGCTTTGTTGTTATATGTATAGTTTTAATGTTTAAGAACTTGCTGTCAGTCTCCTGTGTGTGACTGGCCATCACATCTAGAATGCAGTCACTTATAAAGCTGTTTTCCAATTGTAGGATATTGCAATTTTGCATACTTTAATGTGCATCTGCGCCAATAGGATTTTATGTGTTTGTTAAGAAAATGTGTGATTTATTTCTTTAGTACATGTTTTAGATCTGCTGTGTTTTCCTAATATTATTATGTGTTTTAGAGTTATTGAATTAGGAAATATAGCGTTAAATAAAGGTTACTTTTATTTTTGAAGAATTACTGCCTGAGTGTAAATCCTTTCAGCGGAAGGCTGTATCTGTTTCCTCCCAGGGGTTAACAGAGCTAGTCTGTTTTGGGGGGTCCTCCAAAGGTTGGCAAGAAACCCTCTGGTAAAACCCTGGCAATTCCCTGAGGGCGGGCCACCCCCTTTCACCTACTAAAACCAGATGAAATGAATTCTGAGTTACAAATGTAGGCAGGCCATTATAGGGGAGCCTGGAGTCTGACCTTGGGGGCAACAGAGGGGGCCCTCAGTCCGGCCTCTCTGATCAACACCTTCCAACTCAGGTGGCAATCAGCTCTCCTCTATGCTTTACTTCTGATCTCTATCATTCCACAGGTCATCTTCAAGCTGAAAGTGGATTGGGTTAAGTTTATCCCCATTGCCCTGGCTTGACGAGATCGTCGTGTTGGTTTTTTGACTTCTTATGTTGTCATTCAGCCTCTCATATCTTTTTCTCTCCACCCTGACCTGCTCACACAGAATCACAGTTGCAATTTGCATCCTGCGCCCAGCTTCCTGCATCTCACTGCATGGCTCCTCAGTGGTTGAATGAAGAGGAAGAGCAATGTTTGCCAGCTGCTCAACAGGTCCTACTCAATAGTAGAAAGCCCTCTACTAGAATAGCCTATTAGGCAAAATGGAAGTGGTTTTCAGTGTGACCTTGGCCCATGAAATTCAGCTGATGTTGGCTTGCATCCAGGACATCTTGGAGAATTTGCTGCATCCTCAGTCATGGGACCTTTTGCTTAGCTCTGATGGGACCTCTGGTTGAGCTGGTCAGTCATCTTGTCACTTTCCTTTCTGTGTAAAAATAACTGCATTCCTGGTGTCGATAACATCCGCAAGGAGAGTCTGAGTGTTACAGGACTTAGATGGCAGAGCCTCCTTATGCGCAGGTGTCCAAAGACTAACTGACATTGCAACTGTAACCAACATTTATGTCTAAAGAAGTCTCTCAGTTCATTTGAACCAGGTGGTGTATTTATCTGTTTTATTTCCTAAGCCACAATCATCCCTGGAAGAGCAGCACCTTCACAGGTTAGACATCAGATGACATCTAGCTTTTAGACTAAACCTTGTCATGCTTTGCCTCGTCTACTTGTGTTGTACGTGGACTGTGTGAAGGGCCAGGCAGTCTCTTTACAAATACTAAGTGGATAACATCCTATATCAAGGCTGCATACAAAATAGGTGAGGCTATACCCCCTCCACGGGTATGAGCTCTTTCTATGAAAGCACAAGCTACGTCAATAGCTTTCTTAAGTGACATCTCAATTGGACATTTGCAGGGCTGCCAAATGATATCTATACATACACTTACAAACCATTTAGGAATCACCCCTCTGCATCATGGACAACGTTTGAACCCTGGTGAGGCATCACCAGGGAAAACACTTAACTAAGCTAACACTAATACTAAGAGTACTAACTATACACAACTAGAACTAAGTAAAAAACTGAGGGATTGTGAGGTTGCAAAGTACATATTTCTTAGCCCATGTTTTGAACTCTTAAAATGTAGGAGAAAGATTTTAAAAATCAAATTTACACGTCACTATTTATGCTCCTTACTTGCCTTTGAATTGCCTGTCTGCTTGGATAGGACAATGAAAATCAGTTTCACTATGAAGTTCTTAGATTGCAATGCTTAGGTTTCCAATATACTGCAGGAGACCATTTCTTTAAAAAATCAGCCACTTCACTGAATTTTTATTTAGTTATCTTAAATTTAAATTTTGGGCTAAGTTTGAATTGATAACATCCCTTTAATAATTACATTATTTTATAGTTTGTTACAGGATACCTTAGTAGCATACACTAAAGCTTAAAAATACAAATTATTTCTTACTTATAAATGTCAGGCTGAGGTTGTTCACATTCAATGGTAGCATGCAATGCATCGATATCTGTTCATTAGGAAATGCTTGGTATCTTGAACAGCATAGTAAGTCTAGAATGAAAGAGAAAGGTGTAACAAAAAAAAAAGAAGCCAGAACACATGCAGTGGACCAAGTTTATTTATGTAATTGAAAGAAGAGCCCTGAAGTCGGTAAATTTTCCATATTTTGTGTTAAGACGGTCAAGAACCATGTAATAATGATTCTCATTAAAAAATAAGCACTTCCAAATAGAGAACTGGAATTTCCTCTGCCTGTCATAACTCACATATAGTTCATACTGCAAAGAAAACCGATCACTCTTTTCCTCTAATCTAAGCAGCCTAAATCTAAGTGAAATATTTTTGCTTTTTCTTAACCTTTTACATAAAAGATTCACATTTCCAAATGGGTGCATGCCTCAGTGCCCCCAATCTTGCACAAATCAGGATTTAACATATGTATATGCATGCACAAACTCTAGCTCATGCTTCACCTCTGGGTGCCCATGTTGGGCACATATAAAAGTGCAAGTATACATAAGCCAGCACAGTTACAAAATTCTTCATAAAATGGTTCAATGGTATGGAAATAAGTTAATGACAGTGTAAATGAAAAAAACCAACAACACACAAACCAGTATCTATGCTTGCACTATTATACAGGATGTTATTGTGCACTGTATGCAAAAAAGTTTGTTATAGCATTTTTAAAAGAAAAAATATAGTATTTTATTACTTTATGACTAGATTCACCATCCAAACTAGTTGTTGTAACAAAACATGTTCCATCCCCTCTGCTGCTTGATAGAAATATTAAGTCACATGGGAATGTTTCATCTTCTTTTACCATCACAATGTCTCCAACCTTTAAAAAAATAGGAAAAAAACCATGTTTATCATTAATTAAATAGCCTAAAGATTAGATTCCAACAATGAAATCCTTGTTCTATCAAAGTCTAAGGAAAAAATTTTCATTGGCTTTAATAGGGCTGAGATTTCATCACAAGACTAAGGAACTGCAGATACAATTCTCAAAAGGAGTACTACATCCTGTAAGACAATAAATATATACTTAGCACTCGTATAGTATCTACCCTCTGAGGATCTCAAAGCACTTCACATTCTTTAATTAGCCTTACAACATCCCTTCTAGATTGCATGTGTGGTGGTATCATCCCTATTTTACAGATAAAAACATTGATGCACAGTGGGGCTGGGAACAGCGAACCACAGCCACTGGGAGCTGCGGGGGCCATGCCTGTGGACAGTTAACATAAACCAAATGTCTCACGGCCTGTTTCTTACAGTGTGCCATCATACAACAAAGTAGCTCCCACAGTCAAGAGATTCCTTTAAAGATTTTTTTCCCCAGCAGAGGCAGCTTCTGATATATTTTTTAAACTCAATTTAAGTACAGCAGTCAAAGGTAAAAAAACTGCAAGAATTTAGTCATGGGGGGGTGTTAAAATATCAAAGTTTCAATGAAAAATGTCAAAAATTAAATTTTGGAATTTTGATGAACTGAACATTTGATTAATGTGGATTTCTTGGGTTGCCTACTTTATCATGCTAAGATCATAGAATATCAGGGTTGGAAGGGACCTCAGAAGGTCATCTAGTCCAACCCCCTGCTCAAGGCAGGACCAATCCCCAACTAAATCCCCAAACAGCCCCCTCAAGGATTGAATTCACAACCCTGGATTTAGCAGGACAATGCTCAAACCACTGAGCTATCCCTCCCCCCAAGTATGCCTTTATCTAAATAGTTTTCTAGTTAATCATTGTGCTCTTGTCAGAAGGATTCTGTGTGCTCACAATGAATTTCGTAACAGAAAACTATGACATTAACACTGAATTTTGACATCACCAAAACGAACTTTTAGGAGGTGAGCAGTTCTAATGATGCATAATATTTTGGTAATTGACAATGAAAGTAAAATCAAGACAATTTAGGTAGGACTTGGTAAAATGTATTTTTACATTTCCCAGATTGTGGAAGGAATTCCAAATGAATTAGCTCAGCCACCGACCCAACGTCCAAATCTGCATACTTTCATATAATTTGGGTATTTTTGCTTACATTAGATTTTTCATGTTAACATTTGCATTTGAGAAAACTACAATGGGGGGAAAAAAAACCTTGATTGAAGTGATATTTCAACCATAACTTCATTTAAAATTTTTTTCCTATAAAAAGTTTCCTTAGGGTTTTAAAATGTTTCAGGAGTTGTTCAGGTTCCTACAGTTCCTACAGATCTGACAAACTCGGCAGTATGAAAGGATAAATTCTTCAGTCTCAGCCTCAATAACGCATTTGTGGATTTAAGTATGGATAAATTGTACCAAAAACCCCAAGTGTCAATCTTGGATAAGACCTGACAATGTGAAGTTTCAGGTGGTCAGATCCTTACAAGGAGTGAGGGTAAAAATCAGGTTTCTATGGAAAGATCTATCCTTCCATAGATATGGTTGAAGCCAACACACAACACAACACAAGACCAAGTCATTTTTGCTACAGAAAAACGTACATGCATTTAAATTCTCAGCCATAATATTGTATTAATAGTTTTGTGGGTTGAATTTTCTTCTTTTTAAGAATCGGAAACAAGAAAAAAAATTCAGAGCATGATACCAGTGAATATATTCAAATCACATTTCTTAAAATTATAATATAGTAATTCAGAGGCACACTGGTGCCATAAAATGTCCAAACAGCCTGGAGGCACTGGGATTAAGAAACAACAAAAGGAATCCAAGATGGTTTGGCATCTAGTGGCTATGGGTAAAACAGATTTGCCACTAGAGAATGGGAATGAAGGCTTCAGATCTGTCACAGGAATGATGATGCAGGGGAATACAAGAGGTCAGTAAGATTATTTGAGTGTGTGCTTCTAACAATTAGCCCGTGGCATTAACACTCCACTTTGCTTACATGTTTGTGCAGAAACAAGGAAACATTATACTACTACAATCATAAACAAACTAGGGGAAATACAACCTAGATGCAGCTACTATAAAGTGAGTGTAAAACTGGTTGGAAAACCATTTCCAGAGAGTAGTTATCAGTGGTTCACAGTCATGCTGGAAAGGGATAACAAGTGGGTCCCACAGGGATCAGTTCTGGGTCCGGTTCTGTTCAATATCTCATCAATGATTTAGATAATGGCATAGAGAGTACACTTATAAAGTTTATGGACGATAATAGCTGGGAGGGGTTGCAAGTGCTTTGGAGGATAGGATTAAAATTCAAAATGATCTGGACAAACTGGAGAAATGGTCTGAAGTAAACAGGATGAAAATCAATAAGGACAAATGCAAAATACTCCATTTAGGAAGGAACAATCAGGTGCACACATACAAAATGGGAAATGATTGCCTAGGAAAGAGTACTGCAGAAAGTGGTCTTGCGATAACGAGGACCACAAGCTAAATATGAGTTAACAATGTAACGCTGTTGCAAAAAAGCGAACAATGTAAAAGTTTAGAGCCTACTAGTCCACTCAGTCCTACTTCTTGTTCAGCCAATCGCTAAGACAAACAAGTTTGTTCACATTTACGAGAGACAATGCTGCCCACTTTTTATTTACAATGCTATCTGAAAACGAGAACTTTTGTAGCCAGCATTGCAAGATATTTACGTGCCAGATATGCTAAACATTTGTATGCCCCTTCATGCTTTGGCCACCAATCTAGAGGAAATGCTTCCATGCTGATGTTGCTCGTTAAGAAAATAATAGATTCCTTAATTTTGTGACTCAACTCCTTGTATGACTCCTGCTCTGTTTTACCCAAATTCTGCCATATATTTCCTGTTATAGCAGTCTCGGATGATGACCCAGCCCATGTTGTTCATTTTAAGAACACTTTCATCACAGATATGACAAAACGCAAAGAAGGTATCAATGTGAGATTTCTAAAGATAGCTACAGCACTTGATCTAAGGTTTAAGAGTCTGAAGTGCCTTCCAAAATCTGAGAAGGACGAGGTATGGAGCATGCTTTCAGAAGTCTTAGAAGTGCAACACTCCAATTCAAAAATTACAGAACCAGAATTAAATGTGCTTATGTTTACAAGAAACAAAACAGTGAATTATATTTATATTGAAAATGGTGGCAAGAGTAATTTTTTTGACCATGAGGATTTAAGAATACCGGATTGGCAGTAGAACTACAGCTGCTTTTTGAAAAGGAAAGATGAAGGGACCCAAAAAATACTCTGTCATAAGGATAAATCGTCTTTAAAAAAATACTAGGCTACTGAAAGATCAGAACACAAATGGAAGAGTCACAAGAAATTTTGCCACGAGCTCTGACAAGAGAATTCTGGCAAATAGGAGGCACCAGGAAAAAAAAAAGTATTTCAAAAGAAATGACCATCAATTGTTTCAAACTGCTGACATTCTGAAAATAGAACCCAGGTAGGCAAGCTGTTTTGCTTATGACAATTTACAGACATTAGTTTCTAAAAATAACCCCCAAAATATCAGGGATGCAGGTACAAAAGTAGAAATCTAAAGGAGTGGCTTTATGACGCTGAAAAGGTACAAAGCAAGGATTGTATCTTATTCGGCTGTGTCCTCTTTGCCAGGAGAGGAATTAGTCAATGGATTTTGCATCAAAATTGGATTAAGAGACGCTATCTGCTGGAGACAGATGGACAGACAGACAGAGATATGAAAACAGAAGAAAAACCATGAGTGAAGGGCTAGAAGTTAAGAAAGAATAATGAATGGAAAAGAGGGTAGAGAGACAACCCAGCATAGAGAATGGATAGGGGAGAGCCTAGCAAAGCAAGGATGAGGAAGGAAATGCTATAGCTTTTTACAATATTTTATTCAATCGTGTTTTAAAATATTTTTCTAAAATTTTATTTTCCATATTCACGTAGTGATACTGTAATCTTGAGTGTACTACATTTTTGTCTAATTGTTTTGCAAGTGAGGGAGTGGGAGAGAGTTAAGCCTGATCCCTAAAAGAAAACCCAGTGTTAGTTGATACTTACTCTTAATTTTCGGCTTTGCTTTCTAACCAGTTTGCCATGCTGAATGAAATGAACAGGGCATTGGTTCATTGCATTGTCTGCTTTATGTCGAAGCCAATCTTCATAACCCTAGAAACAGCAAAGTGGAATGGAATAAAGTTAAGGAAATGCAGCTAGCCACACTTTACATTGCAGTTGTAGATCAAAGCTTTCTTACAAAAATAGTTAAAGAATTTTCCATTACAAGATGATAATTAAAAGTAAAGCATATCACTAAAATCTTCAATAGTTTATTATTTAGCAAATCAGAGGTGCTTAAACAAACATAAGGGAAGGTAATCTGATGGTGTGAGTTAGGTATATGAAAAAATGCAGAGTCACTTCTTGATCTCTGGTGAATAATGGGTAAAATCCAGCTCAACTTCCACCACTCCTTGCCCAAGTGGTCTGAAGGTTTCTATAAGAGTGGCTGCTTAAGAGACAACGTGTGCAGAATGCATTTGGTAAGGCTGGGCTCAATATTAAGTGATTACAGGGCTGGAAATGAACTACAAACCGGGGAGTTTGCCTGGCTGCGAAGATGGTGTCGCCAGGAGGGCTTTGGCTTCCTCGACCACGGGATGCTATTCGAGGAAGGACTGCTAGGCACAGATGGTGTTCACCTTTCGAAAAGAGGGGAAAGCCCTTATTTGCGCACAGACTGGCTAACCTAGTAAGGAGGGCTTTAAACTAGGTTCGACGGGGACAGGTGAGCAAAGCCCACAGGTAAGTGGGGAACAAGACCTGGAAATGGGTTGGAAACAGGAGGGAGCACGGGCTATATGGCAGAGAGAAAGGAGGGTCAGGGCAAAGCTGGGGAGGCAAGATCAAACCAGTATCTTAGATGCCTATATACAAATGCAAGAAGTATGGGTAATAAGCAGGAAGAACTGGAAGTGCTAATAAATAAATACAACTATGACATTGTAGGCATTACTGAAACTTGGTGGGATAATACACACGACTGGAATGTTGGTGTGGATGGGTATAGTTGCTCAGGAAGGATAGACAGGGGAAAAAAAGGGAGGAGGTGTTGCTTTATATATAAAATGTACACACTTGGACTGAGGTAGAGATGAACATAGGAGATGGGAGTGTTGAGAGTCTCTGGGTTAGGCTAAAAGGGGTAAAAAACACGGTGTGATGTCGTGCTGGGAGTCTACTACAGGCCACCTACTCAGGTGGAAGAGGTGGATGACGCTTTTTTCAAACAACTAACAAAATCCATCCAAAGCCCAAGATTTGGTGGTGATGGGGGACTTCAACTATCCAGATAATGTTGGGAAAATAACACCGCGAGGGCACAGACTATCCAATAAGTTCCTGGACTGCATTGCAGACAACTTTTTATTTCAAAACGTTGAAAAAACTATGGGGGGAAGCTGTTCTAGATTTGATTTTAACAAATAGGGAAGAACTCGTTGAGAATTTGAAAGTAGAAGGAAGTTTGGGTGAAAGTGATCATGAAATAATAGAGTTTTGCAATTCTAGGAAGGGTAGAAGGGAAGTACAGCAAATAGAGACAATGGATTTCAGGAAGGCGGATTTGGTAAGCTCAGGAGAGCTGATAGGTAAGGTCCCATGGGGATCAAGACTGAGGGGAAAACAACTGAGGAGAGTTGGCAGCTTTTCAAAGGGACGCTATTAAGGGCCCAAAGCAAGCTATTCCGATGGTTAGGAAAGATAGAAAATATGGCAAAAGAACACTTTGGCTTAACCACAAGAGATCTTGCGTGACCTACAAAATAAAAAGGCGTCATATAAAAATGGAAAACTAGGTCAGATTACAAGGACGAATATAGGCAAATAACACAGGAATGCAGAGGCAAGATTAGAAAGGCAAAGGCACAAAATGAGCTCAACTAGCTATGGGAAATAAAGGGAAACAAGAAGACTTTTTATCAATACATTAGAAGCAAGAGGAAGACCAAGGACAGGATAGGCCCACTGCTCAGTGAGGAGGGTGAAACAGTAACGGGAGACTTGAAATGGCAGAGATGATTAATGACTTCTTTGTCTCGGTTTTCACTGAGAAGTCTGAAGGAATGTCTAGTATAGTGAATGCTTACGGGAAGAGGGTAGGTTTAGAAGATAACATAAAAAAGAGCAAGGTAAATATCACTAGAAAAGTAGATGCCTGCAAGTCACCAGGGCTTGATGAAATGCATCCTAGAATACTCAAGGGGTTAATAGAGGAGGAATCTGAGCCTCTAGCTATTATCTTTGGGAAATCATGGGAGACGGGGGAGATTCCAGAAGACTGGAAAGGGGCAAATATAGTGCCCATCTATAAAAAGGGAAATAATAAAAACCCAGGAAACTACAGACCAGTTAGTTTAACTTCTGTGCCAGGGAAGATAATGGAGCAGATAATTAAAGAAATCATCTGCAAACACTTGGAAGGTGGTAAGGTGATAGGGAATAGCCAGCATGGATTTGTAAAGAACATATCATGTCAAACTAATCTGATAGCATTCTTTGATAGGATAACGAGCCTTGTGGATAAGGGAGAAGCGGTGGATGTGATATACCTAGACTTAGTTAGGCATTTGATACGGTCTCACATGATATTCTTATAGATAAACTAGGAAAGTACAATTTAGATGGGGCTACTATAAGGTGGGTGCATACTGGCTGGATAACCGTACTCAGAGAGTAGTTATTAATGGCTCCCAATCCTGCTGGAAAGGTATAACGAGTGGGGTTCAACAGGGGTCTGTTTTGGGACCGGCTCTCTTCAATATCTTCATCAACAATTTAGATGTTGGCATAGAAAGTACGCTTATTAAGTTTGCGGACGATACCAAACTGGGAGGGATTGCAATGCTTTGGAGGGACAGGGTCAAATTCAAAATGATCTGGGACAAATTGGAGAAATGGTCTGAGGTAAACAGGATGGAAGTTCAATAAAGATAAATGCCAAGTGCTCCACCTAGGAAGGAACAATCAGTTTCACACATACAGAATGGGAAGAGACTGTCTAGGAAGGAGTATGGCAGAAAGAGATCTAGGGGTCATAGTAGAGTCAACAGTGTGATACTGTTGCAAAAAAAGCAAACATGATTCTGGGATGCATTAACAGGTGTGTTGTAAACAAGACACGAGAAGTCATTCTTCCGCTTTACTCTGCGCTGGTTAGGCCTCAACTGGAGTACTGTGTCCAGTTCTGGGCACCGCATTTCAAGAAAGATGTGGAGAAACTGGAGAGGGTCCAGAGAAGAGCAACAAGAATGATTAAAGGTCTTGAGAACATGACCTATGAAGGAAGGCTGAAGGAATTGGGTTGTTTAGTCTGGAAAAGAGAAGACAGAGGGGACATGATAGCAGTTTCAGGTATCTAAAAGGGTGTCATCAGGAGGAGGGAGAAAACTTGTTCACCTTAGCCTCCAATGATAGAACAAGAAGCAATGGGCTTAAACTGCAGCAAGGGAGATTTAGGTTGGACATTAGGAAAAAGTTCCTAACTGTTAGGGTAGTTAAACACTGGAATAGATTGCCTAGGGAAGTTGTGGAATCTCCATCTCTGGAGATATTTAAGAATAGGTTAGATAAATGTTTATTAGGGATGGTCTAGACAGTATTTGGTCCTGCCATGAGGGCAGGGGACTGGACTCGATGACCTCTCGAGGTCCCTTCCAGTCCTGGAGTCTATGAGTTTCCTGTTTGTTTTCTGATTACACTGAACTATTATTTGGTATATACCAGGGGTAGGCAACCTATGGCACGCGTGCTGAAGGCGGCACGTGAGCTGATTTTCAGTGGCACTCACACTGCCCGGGTCCTGGCCACCAGTCCAGGGGGCTCTGCATTTTAGTTTAATTTTAAATGAAGCTTCTTAATATTTTGAAACCTTATTTACTTTACATACAACAATAGTTTAGTTATATATTATAGACTTATAGAAAGAGACCTTCTAAAAACGTTAAAATGTATTACTGGCACGTGAAACCTTAAATTAGAGTGAATAAATGAAGACTCGGCACACTGCTTCTGAAAAGTTGCCGACCCCTGGTGTACACAGTACACCAACACTCCAGAATCAGTTTTGAGAAAGTGACCTTGCTGATGCTCATTTTGGTTGATGAATTATTTCATCAATTTATAAGATTACATTAGAGAGGAACAAATACAAATATAGTTGAAGATCTCATCAATACAATGATAACTCTGCTTTCAAATTTGTATAGCCATATTATAAAATTTTAAAAATTAGTTTTACTATTTTATTAGTTTTTTAAAAAAAATGAATAGATACTTTTTTTTTGGAGGTACAAGTTCCTCCTACTTCCCATCCTCCCCAAATCTCTCTTGCATTAACTCCATGGAAACCCTTAATGTACACAAAGACCAGATGCTAGAACTGATATTTAAATACAGAGCCGACCTAAGCAGGCTCTTTTGCTTTAAATTCCAGGAAATGCCTAGAAACAAGCAATAGATGCCATATATCCAGGGGCAGAATTCAGCCATATTTGCTTATGATTAATGACAACTGGAAGATGCAACAGCTGCTAACAATATCAGTGACAATTCACCCCACAGGTTTTCCATTCTTTTAGGAGAAAGGGTAACTTCAAGTTTATAAAGGATTTTCTATGGCTGTATTTTATTTTTTTATTTTTAGAGATGCAACTATTACATGTGTGCAGGAGCATATACACAAATTAAAATGCAATTTGACCTGTCAACCAAATATGAAAAGGTAACTCCAAAATCCAAATGAAGACAAATATACCCCAGCAATGGGAGGAATCAAAATGCTGCTGTTTGTAATTCCTTTAATAACTAATGAATGAGAAAAGCCCAGATGACCTTTGCACCATGCCACTGAAGGTCATGCTCCAGTCCACAGGCTACTGGACCAGCAGGAAAAGCAAATTCCAGAGGCTATAGCCATCAATTTAAGACATCCTACCCTAGTCCTCAGAAATTCCAATCAGCTAATCTCAATTGTCGTGGTAAAGAATACAGTAGAACCTCAAAGGTAAGAACACCAGAGTTACGAACTGATCAGTCCAACCACAACACCTCATTTGGAACCAGAAGTTCACAGTCAGACAGCAGCAGAGAGGAAAAAAGAAAGTAAATACAGTACAGTATTGTGTTAAATGTAAATTATTAAAAATAAAATTTAAAAAAATTGACAGAATAAGGAAACTGTTTCTGTGCTGGTTTCATTTAAATTAAGGTGGTGAAAAGCAGCATTTTTCTTCATATAGTAAAGTTTCAAAGCTGTATTAAGTAAATGTTCAGTTGTAAACTTTTGAAAGAACCATAATGTTCTGTTCAGAGTTATGAACAGCCTCCATTCCCAAGGTGTTCATAACTCTGAGGTTCTACTGTAGGTGATTCCCCCGACACACAGAGCCTAAAAAACAGTGGGTTTAATTTCAAATCTTATTGGAATTCAATGCTTTTAGTTCCTTTAGTATGTTTGAAACTCCTTGCCTAAGAGATCAATATCATCACTTTGAATTACACCCAGAAATGAATAGGGAACCAGAATAGTCTTTGAAGCACTGTGTAACATGCTCCAAGCAGCTAACACTGGTATACAAGCAGCCCACCAAAGTCCACCCCAGCTGTGGCTTCTGAGAGTAGTCACAAGGGGATACAAGTGTAGTCTTATGTGGAACACTTTGTAATAATCCAATCTTTGTTTGACTATCGTCAAACCACAACAACAGATTGTTAAAAATAATCCCCCAAATCTTAAAGTGGGAAAGCCACTTGTAAAAAGCTAGCTGTTGTGCTTCCCATAACCACCTAGTGTCAGCAAATACTGAATTTGACTACGAGGTATAGTCAGTCATGCAGTGTGAAGGAATGAAAAGGCTGCTGTTTGTAATTTCCGTTACAACTAATGAATGAGAAATGTGTAGAATGAGTATTCTCTGCTCTCATCACTGCCAAATGACTTGAAACAACTATAGTGGTAGCCAGTTATCCCAGTACAATATAATGGAAGTAAGTTTCTTTCTAGGGACCAGAACTGGAGCAAGCCCAAATGGAGGGATGGAATATTGGAATAAATAGGCCCCACTGCAAGTCAAAAAGTTTTGAACTTAAATCTGTCATATTAATTTCTCTTGGTGTCCTATAATCTCCTCAACTTTTTCTCTGAGCACAGAATACTTTTGTTTGAAGAAGTTAAGAAAAATAATAACTGGCTAATGTCTGTATAAAGAGTGTTGACTCCTGGCACTGAGCAGATAGCATCACACAATTTTGAGCAGTAAAATATTAATACAGAGTCTCAAACAATTGTACCTTCTGTTGTATCACATTAGATGGAATATATTGGACCAAATAATTAAAGGTATCAACACGATCCTGTCACTGTCCAGTATTAAACAATGTTAAACAAGGCTTGGTAGACCGAGATCTTAGCCTGCTTAGTACCATGGCAAACACTAATTTTTTTTAACCTTTTAATAAAGATGCAGAAAACAAGGAAACAGTTAAAGTTTTGAAATGTGAAGTATTACGTAGGGCTTTCATTTTAACAACATCTTTTGTTTTTTCTCTTTTGCTGGAGAAAGTTTTAAGAAAGACACCCCACCAAAATACACCATCCCTATCTGACAGTGTCTTAGAGGTATTAAAGTGGTAATAACAGCCCTTTTGGGGGAAAGAGAAAAAGTTAGTTGAGGTGGTCTGGAGGCGGTGGTGGTTGTGGTGGTGGTAAAGCCTGATTCTGTTTCTTAGAAGACAAACCAAAAAACACACACTCAAAAGGGGATAGAAAAGAACAATAAAGACAGAAAATGCAGGCTTCTGTCTCGTGTTGACTCTCACTTGCACCTCACTGCTGAAAAAACAAAAGCATGGTGTATTGTCTTATTAGCTACTCCAAGACTTGGCAAACTTGTACCGGGGCTGTTTAGGGTATTGCTTTTAGCTGCCTCCTTCTGGTCACAGGGTTATAGCAGTGCTGTAAAACACAGTTTTGGCCAGCTAACCCAGACTCTTATTAGATAGAAGAAAGAGGGACGATAGGAAAGAGAAGAAATAAGGTAGGGAAGGGAAAAAAACACAGTGTGGAGAGAGGCATCCCAGCAAGTGATGTCTGGAATTTAGTCAGTCTTGATGGAAGGGGGTGATGTCATTTGGGTCCCGCTCTCTGGCCTGATCTGGTCAGGACTTCTCTTAGGGTCAAGATAAAGGCTCAACTGTGTTACAGTGGATCTTGAGGTCTCAGGAAACAGATTAGGTGACAGCCATGACTGTAAAGCTCACTCCTTTCCTGATCTTCTGTCTCTTAGTCAGTGGTTGTTGGCAGCCCACTTTCGCTAATTCTCCCCCAAAGTCTTTCTGAGGACCTCAAAAGTTAGTGATGGCTGAAACAGCTTTTCCCTTCACTATTTTATCCACCAATTAGGTCTAATTTCCTATACACTAATTCTGGTTACATTGATTTCTGGTCCAACATTTTTCTTGTTTATCAGACATGATTTTAACACAGTCCTTTCTGTTTGGACTAATTCAGAAGGTCTCCCTTTCCTGCCTTTTCCCAGCAACATACATTGTTCTAGGTTATTGTGACATTTTATGAACTTTCAATCACTTTTCACATTTGAGCTCATAATTAGGGTAAATTTGTATGCCCAATTATCACACTTCTTTACTCTCTTCCCTTTCCATATTGAGTGAATGAAACTGTTGGTGTCCTGATCAATGGCAGAATGCAGATTGGAGTCTGAATGGGAACAGTTGAGCCAGTGTAATTGAAGATATGAAATTCTTATATAGGTAAGTCATAGCATATATTCTGTGTAGGGTCCCCCACTGATTTTATTGGGATTCTACATAGGTGTACCAATCCACTCTAGCAGATACCATTGCAGTACTGGGATCACAGAATTACAAACTGCTGTAATCCACTTTCTATGGTAATATTAATCTACAAAATAGAAAGGAAGGCTAACACAGTTCCATACTCTTATAGTATTATTTTATTTAGATTAGGGGAACCTTTATTAAGATCTTCCAAGCTACATTGATATGAGAAGTATTGACTTACTTGAATTTTATTATTTTCGTTTTTACAGATAATTTTTAAATATATTTGAAGCATTATTATATAGCATACTCAATTTGTAAGATCCATTAAGTCTCGTTATAAACTGTTCATAGTTTAAGTACAAATTAATGTGATTCATATACTTAAAAAGTCTATCTTGTAGATACTGTCTAGAAGTTGTCTATACATATCACAACAACTGTATGTTGGAAATTTCTTCACAGAGACGACCAATAATTTTATCCCATAACCTACTGCTATAATTTTTCCTCCGCATATTTTCAAATTTTTGAATAGGTAGGTGGATAAATATTTAGGAACAAAAAGAAACAAACATCTGGATACTTCTTATAAATACAACTGTATAAACTATTCTTCGGAGCACAGTTACACAAAGTACAAACTAATATTACAAAATAATTCTGAAAGTTCTGTTGAATAAATGAAAGCCAGCATAATTTAACAACCAATAAAATTCTACTTAAAAGAGAGGCAAATAAAAAGTAAAGCCTTCAAAGTAAAGAAAGGATAACCTCTCTCTTGAATCCTCAAGAACAAACAAAAGTAACATTGCCAGTTAATAAAAAAAGGAAAAATAAAACAAATTTACATTTTCATACAATCTTCAGTTTTACTCCCCCAACTCCCCCAACACCCTAAAGAAACTCTCACCTGTTTGATAGCTGTTACAGTGATGACAAAGAAAAGCGGAAGTCCACTTGTTACTGGACTGGTTGGTGTATCAATAATTAACTGCAACACAAAGAATAATCGTACCATTTCCTGAACATTGTTTTGTGAATTTAATGCAATCATTTTCCAACCATGAAATTTATATTAGGATTTTAAAAAAGTACAACCATACACAAAGCAACTTATTAAAAAAAGGGAAGTAAGTGCAATAAGAAATCTAGGTTATTTCTATTGACAATACCACTCCCTGACACCATCTGTAATTGCAAATACATATAAGCCTATCCACCAAGTCATGATCTTGCACTCTGTCAGAATGGAGGTTGCTTACTGTAACTGGAGATTCTTTGAGATATGTGGTCCCTATCTGTATTCCACACAAATGTGCATGTGCGCCATGCGCTCAAGTCTGGAAATTCTTCAAAGCAGTGTCAGTTGACCTGCACTTGTGCAGTAGCTCCCCGTGCGCTCCCAACCAAGGAATAAAAGGCAGTGTGGGTCAACACCTCTCCAGTTCCTCTTCTTCCTGCAATCCAACTGGATCTGAAGCAGAAGGGATGGAGGACGAAAAGCAGCGACTACAGATACAGCCATAGGAAAGACAGCACTACAAGCATCTCTGTGCCACCCTTCTCACACCCTCCTCCAGTCTGAACAGTGCTTGCCGATCAACCATGTGTGGAATACACATAGGGACCATCACTCAAAGAAGAAATGGAGGTTACTTACTGTAACTGGATGTTCTTTGAGATGTGTGGTCCCTATCTAGAGAAGGGTGCAAGGAAGATGGCAGCAGAACTGCTTGTAGTTATGCCCTTCCTACTGCTTGCTGCATCTGCAATTGTTGCTTGGTCTAGAGTGTAATGTGTTATGAACATGTCAACAGAACCCCAAGATGCTGCCCTGCAAATGTCCTGCAAAAGAACGCCAGATAGGGATGCCATGGACCCAGCATGTGCTTGTGTGGAGTGATCTGTAATACCCCTGGAGGGGAATATTTGCAATTTTGTAGCATTCTAAGATGCATTCCAAAACCCACTTAGAAATCTTCTGGGAGGATATGGCTTGCCCATGCAATCTTTGTGCTATGGCAATAGAGTCTCAGAGATTTTCTAATTGGTTCGATTCTTTGCAGGCAGAATGCCGATTGAGCCTAATGTTGAGGGAGTGAAGTCTCTTGTCTCAGGAAGCAGCATGGGGTTTTGAGAAAAATATAGGCAATGGTGTTGTCCGACTGATGAGGAATTCAAACAATCTTGGGGAAGAAGTTTGGGGTATAATCTAAGGGAAACCTCTTTGTGAAACATTGTTTAGGGAGGATCTGTCATAATGGCTCCTAGCTCCCAGATCCTTCTGGTGGAAGTGATCGTCACTAAGAATGCTGCCTTCATGGATTGGTGTGGGGGGGGTGTCATAGCGCAAGTTGCCATAGGTCAGAAGGGTGGATCTTTAAATGTCGACAAGACAAGGTTAATGTCCCATTGAGCCATAGATTTAATGACCAGTGGAAAGATCCTGATCAGTCCTTCATAAATCATACAGTTGGGGGGTGAGCAAAGACAGAATGTTCTTCTAATGGAGGGAAGAAAGCACTAATCACTGCAAAGTGTACCCAAAGCAAACTAAGCACTAGACCTGCAGTCTTTATGGAGAGGAGATAGTATAGGATAACTGGAATGCTCACGGTATTTAGTGGAAGTTGGTGGAGGTGCACCCAGGCTGAAAAGTGACTCTGTTTAGCTAGATAACTAGCTTGTAGAGAATCCTTTCTACTTCGGTTAAGGATTTCCTAAACCGGGGTGGTGCATGAGCATTCTATTTCTGCCGCTCATCCAAGCACCAGGTCATCCATCTCCACCCTCTGACAAACAGAGGCTAGGGACACCATTCCTTACCCATCCTGGCTAATAGCCATTAATGGACTTAACCTCCATGAATTTAATCAGTATCAGAGGGGTAGCCGTGTTAGTCTGGATCTGTAAAAGCAGCAAAGAGTCTTGTGGCACCTTATAGACTAACAGACGTATTGGAGCATGAGCTTTCGTGGGTGAATATCCACTTAGTCGGATGCATCCGATGAAGTGAGTATTCACTCATGAAAGCTCATGCTCCAATACGTCTGTTAGTCTATAAGGTGCCATAGGACTCTTTGCTGCTTTTACATGAATTTATCCAGTTCTCTTTTAAACGCTGTTACAGTCCTAGTTTTCATAACCTCCTCAGGCAAAGGGTTCTAGAAGTTGACTGTGCGCTGTGTGAAGAAGAACTTCCTTTTATTTGTTTTAAACCTGCTACCCATTAATGTCATTTGGTGGCCCCTAGTTTTTATATTATGGGAACAGGTAAATAACTTTTCCTTATTCACTTTCTCCACATCACTCATGATTTTATATACCTCTATCACATCCCCCCTTAGTCTCCTCTTTTCCAAGCTGAAAAGTCCTAGACTCTTTAATCTCTCCTCATATGGGACCCATTCCAAACTGCTAATCATTTTAGTTGCCCTTCTCTGAACCTTTTCTAGTGCCGGTATATCTTTTTTGAGGTGAGGAGACCACATTTGTATGCAATATTCAAGATGTAGGCGTATTGTGGATTTATATAAGGGCAATAAGATATTCTGCGTCTTATTCTCTATCCCTTTGTTAATGATTCCTAACATCCTGTTTGCTTTTTTGACTGCTGCTGCACACTGCGTGGACGTCTTCAGAGAACTGTCCACGATGACATCAAGATTTCTTTCCTGATTAGTTGTAGCTAAATTAGCCCCCATCATATTGTATGTACAGTTGGGCTTATTTTTCCCAATGTACATTACTTTACATTTATCCACATTAAATTTAATTTGCCATTTTGCTATCCAATCACTTAGTTTTGTGAGATCTTTTTGAAGTTCTTCACTGTCTGCTTTGGTCTTAACTATCTTGAGCAGTTCAGTATCATCTGCAAACTTTGCCCCCCTCCCACTGTTTATCCCTTTCTCCAGATCATTTATGAATAAGTTGACTAGGATTGGTCCTAGGACTGACCCTTAGGGAACACCACTAGTTACCCCTCTCCATTCTGAAAATTTACCATTTATTCCTACCCTTTGTTCCCTGTCTTTTAACCAGTTCTCAATCCATGAAAGGATCTTCCTTCTTATCCCATGACAACTTAATTTATGTAAGAGCCTTTGGTGAGGGACCTTGTCAAAGGCTTTCTGGAAATCTAAGTACACTATGTTCACTGGATTCCCCCCTTGTCCACATGTTTGTTGACCCCTTCAAAAAACTCTAATAGATTAGTAAGACATGATTTCCCTTTACAGAAACCATGTTGACTTTTGCCCAACAAGTTATGTTCTTCTATATGTCTGACAATTTTATTCTTTACTAATGTTTCAACTAATTTGCCTGGTACTTATGTTAGACTTACAGGTCTGTAATTGCCGGGATCACCTCTAGAGCCCTTTTTAAATATTGGCATTACATTAGCTATCTTCCAGTCACTGGGTACAGAAGCTGATTTAAAGGACAGGTTACAAACCATAGTTAACAGTTCTACAATTTCACATTTGAGTTCTTTCAGAACTCTTGGGCGAATACCATCTGGTCCCAGTGACTTGTTACCGTTAAGTTTATAAATGAATTCCAAAACCTTTTCTAGTGACACTTCAGTCTGTGACGATTGCTCAGAATTGTCACCTACAAAGGACAGCTCAGGTTTGGGAATCTCCCTAACATCCTCAGTCATGAAGATTGAAGTAAAGAATTCATTTAGTTTTTCCACAATGACTTTATCGTGCTCCTTTTGTATCTCGATCATCCAGGGGCCCCACTGGTTGTTGAGCATGCTTCCTGCTTCTGATGTACTTAAAAAACATTTTCTTATCAACTTTGAAGTTTTTGGCTAGCTGTTCTTCAAACTCCTTTTGGGCTTTTTTTATTACATTTTTACACTTAATTTGGCAGTGTTATGATCCTTTCTATTTACCTCACTAGGATTTGATTTCCACTTTTAAAAAGACACCTTTTATCTCTCACTGCTCTTTCTACATGGTTAAGCCACAGTGGCTCTTTTTTAGTTCTCTTACTGTGTTTTTAATTGGGGTATACATTTAAGTTGGGCCTCTATTATGGTGTCTTTGAAAAGTGTCCCACGCAGCTTGCAGGGATTTCACTCTAGTCACTGTACCTTTTAATTTATGTTTTAACTAACCGTTCATTTTTCATAGTCCCCCTTTCTGAAATTAAATGCCAGTGTTGATGGGCTGATGAGGTGTTCTTCCCACCACAGGAATGTTAAATGTTAGATTATGGTCACTATTTCCAAGAAGTCCTGTTATAGTTACCCTCTTGGACCAGATCCTGCGCTCCACTCAGGAGTAAATTGAGAATTGCCTCTCCCCTGGGGGTTCCTGTACCAGCTGCTCCAGGAAGCAGTCATTTAAACTATCTAGAATTTTGGTCTGTGCATTTCGTCCTGAGGTGACATGTACTCCAGTCAATATGGGGATAACTGAAATTCCCACACTACTAATAAGTTGTTTATTTTGATAGTGTCTCTAATCTCCCTAGCAATTTCATCGTAACAGTAAATTATACGAGTCTGGGCCTTTTTGGGGGTCCAGGCTATATGAGCAGTGTGGTAGTCAAAGTGTAGACCCCCTCCCTGAGGAGGCATCTGTCACAATGGTGGCTCTGGTCTAGGAAGGTTTTGAAAGAAGAACGTTCTCACCATGACTTTGTTGGGTTGACATCAAGCACGGGAGATGAGGAACTCTGCTGGCGAACCGTTCACCTTGGAGAGGATGTGCGGTCCCTGTTTCGGCTGGCTAAGTCAAGTGGAGCCAGGGCTTACAGACACTACGCAATGGGGTCTGGCAAACCGCATCACGTTAGGTATATGCACCATAGACCAATATCAAGAGAGGGCTGGTGCACCACAGTCATGTTTTGCGGGGTAATGCAGAAAATTAGGTTGCTCATCATGTGACATCTGCCTGCGGGAAGAAATGTTGTTGCAGAGACTGAGTCCAGTCGTGCTACTATTTTACATGGAGGCTCAGGTGGGTGCTGGTAACAGTTTACTGTCCTTGTGGGTGACAAAACAGATTTTTCTTCATTTATACAAATGCCCAAGGTAGCCAGAGAGATCCTGTCACTGACATGACTTCCTCATGAGATTGGCCTACCAGAAGTCTGTTGTCCAGGTATGGGAACCCCGTGTAGCCTTGCCACTCTATCTGGGCTGCTATCACCCCCCGGTGTAAAAGGGATTCTGCCACCAGATGAAAAATCAATTTTCGTCCTTGAAGGGAAATTGAGAATGGGGTTTGTGATAAGGGAAGAAGAGAAACTCATTGGAGTATCCCTGATGGATAATCTCCAGGACCCAACTGTCCAGGGTGATCTTGTTCCAGCTGTGGGCAAAGAGAGTATAATGGCACCCATCTAAAGGCTGTCTCTGGTATTTTCTTCCCTCGGGGATGGAATGTACACTCCCAGGGACTGCAAAGTAGATCAAGTCCTTTAGTGACTGAAGGGATTCATCTGACTTTCCACTGAAAAGGTTGGACTCATTAAACGGGAGGTCCCTGGATGGTGATTTGGACCTTGCTAAGAACCTTTGACAAGTGTAGCATGAGTCCTTTCACAATACAAGTCCTGGATACTGTGTCTGCAGCATCCACCTCTGCGTGGAGGGCCACCTTTGCTACTAACTTCCCTTCATCTAGAAAGGACTGAAACTGGGTTGTCTATGGGAAGTTTATCTTTAAAGTCCGCAAGCCTGGCATATGTATTAAAATCATATTTTGCTACCAATGCTTGTAGTTAGCTATGCAGAATTGCAGACATGTGGAGAAGACCTTTCTTCCCAGGAGGTCCAGTCTTTTTGAGCCTATGTGCTGGAGTGGATTTCCATGACTGTCTGTACCACCAAAGAACTGGGGGTATGATGAGAAAACAAGAAGTCAGCTCCTTTGGCAGGAACAAAATAATGTAGCTCTATCTTTTTTGGTGTAGGGCCATAAGATGCTGGTGTGTACCATACCACTTTGGCTGGCTCTAGTATAGAGTATAATTGGAAGAGCCATCTTACTCCATCCCTGTGGTTGCCGAAATATCCAGGAGCTAGTGTGTAAGGATCTGAACCTCCACTATTGGGATCTGTAGCTCATTTCTGACCTTTTCTAAAAGCTCCTGGTACTGACAGTGGTCATTTGGCAGAAAAGGCAATGAAAGAATGACAGTTTGTCTGGGGTTAATGAAGACAATGACCGTACTGGAATCGTTGATACAGTGGAACTAGTTCTGGCTCCTCCTCCTTGTACAGAGATGAACTGGCTGGCGAGAAGGGGAGGAGCGGTGCAACTTATGAAAGGGCTCCAGAGGCCTGTCATAAGGATCCCACAGGCCCAATAAGTCTAGATGGCAGGATCCATCCATTGCAGTGGCTCCCAGGGGAATTGGTACCAGCAGTGCCCTAGGAGGGTCATACCCGGGATATGGCAAGTATGCTCTTTCAACTGTCTGTTGGGGCTCCACTGTGCCCGAGCAGAGATACTGTGCAGCTATCTCTTCTGATTCCTCTGTTTTTACAAAGACTGTTCCATTGGTAGCAGGTTCCAGTTCGTTCCTGCCCAATTAGTTGAGAGATGGAAGCTGCTCCTGAGACAATCCCCAGTAAAGATTCCCCTTCTGGAGAAAGAACAATCCCTCACAGGCAGGGCCGGAAAAAGAGTGGAGACTGTGAGTAGTGGAGAGAAGTATGTGTTACATACGTCCTTGTATTGCTTGGGATCCAGGGAGTTCCAGGAGATAGGCTAAAGGACCCCGGCTCATTTGTAAGGAGAACATTCCTTAGGTGAACAAGGCAGTGCCAATGAGGAGTCTGCCACCCACACTCCTAGATGGTAACCACGTGCGCATCTGTCCTTTCCTTTCAGACGCACAGTCACTGTTCGATCTCTCTCTTTGCATGCCTGCCCTCCAACCTGGGGATCTTTTGCAGAGCACTTCCAGGGGTTCCAGACATCATGTCTCACCCAACCTGGACAGGGCTGGGGAGCAAACACATTTCCTATAGACAGTCCTCTGGGAGGATCTGTCCTTGCACCCATGAGAGTGCCCTCTATTTTCATACAAAGCCCTGGAGGAAAAGTCCTTGGGCTTTAGGGTTAACTGTTCCACTCCAAGCCAAGTACTTGGAGGGGCACTGCTGGTCGGTGGAGGACAATTTACAGGCAAGTCTGCTGGGCCTGGATCAGAGCGGGGCCTCATAGCCTCCTTCATCAGGAACTTCAGTCAGGGCTCCCAGGCCTCTTGAGTTCTGGGTGGAAAGGATCAGCAGACGTACATATCTCTGCAAGTGCAGTGATATGTACTTCTCCCAGACAGTATAGGCACTGTTGATGATCGTTGATGATGGAGAAGGACAAGGGCAGGAAATGCAATTCTTGATGCTCAGGTCTCTGGACATAGTCCTGGGACTGGAGATTTACCCCAACTGGGGGTGAGGGAAATACTCTATTCTAACCATAGACTATACTAACTACAAAATAGTTAAGGGTCTCTAACTGATCACCATATTTAGGGTCAGGAAGGAATCTTCCCTGAGATCAGATTGGCAGAGACCTTGGAGGGTTTTCGCCTTCCTCTGCAGCATGGGGGACGGGTCACTTACAATTTCAACTAGTGTAAATGGTGAATTCTCTGTAACTTGAAGTCTTTAAATCATGATTTGAGGATTTCAGTAACTCAGCAAGAGGTTAGAGGTCTATTACAGGAGTGGGTGGGCAAGGTCCTGAGGCCTGCAATGGGTAGAAGGTCAGACTAAATGATCATGATGGTCCCTTCTGACCTTAAAATCTATGAATCTATAAGTTAAAACAGACAAACTATTTACAAGTATTTTATGTTACAGTTTAAACATGGAGTGAAGGACACAATTCTGACTCTGCAACAGCAGTCAGTCTTCAACAGGTTAGATATCTGGAAATGTCTGAATCTTTATTCTCTGCTTTCAAACCTATGAGGCATTTCAATGAAAAAATATTTTGTGGAAAAAAACGCTGAGCACATTCTTGTTGAAAACCCCTTGAACTATCTGGTTATGGTCCCCGCCATTAAAAAAAATCAAATGGAGCGGGCTTCCAATATTCCTTTTTGTTGTTGTTGTTGTTGGACCTTCAAATCTATCACTCTAGTTCTAGATTAATAAAAAATAATAATTCTGGATAAATATAGTGAAACCTACACTAAGGACCATTTTCAAATGGTTTGTCTATTTAGTTGTACCACAGGGGACTATTTTTTCTGATCTCTGATGCTCTCGAGGCAGGCTTCATTGCACAAGAAAAAAAATCCAAGAGGACTCACTCACTCACTTTTTTTTTTATTGGTTTAATGTTAAGATGAATAATTATAGGGTTGGGAATGAGGAACTCAAAATTTTAATCAGAGTTCTGCCACTTGCTTGCTGTGTGACTTTGACCAAGTCAATTAATATTTTATTCTATATGCCCATTTCTAAAATGGGAATAACATTTACATACCTACTTTATAGAGGTGTTGTGATGATTAGTTAATGATTGCACAGTACTTTGAGCATATAACGTATCGTCTAAGTTTCAGAGATCAGTATCTGCTAAATATATGGATGTTCTTTCAAATGGTACCCTTTAAAATACCATATAAAACTCATTTCAAAGATTAGTAAGAACCTAACGGAATGAATCCTTGTTTTAATTGGGTAAAAGCTAGTGTTCTATCTTTTGGAAATATCCAAATCTGTCCCCATAGTGAAAGTCGTTAATTAGGGTAAATGCTTGCTATGGTGAAGGTGGTCAGGAACTTCGGAGAAAGGGATCCGGATCTGATAGAATTCAAGATGCTAAGGAAAAAAGAGGACACGAGAACAGCAAAACAAGACACTGGACTTCAGAAAGGTGGATTTCAACCAACTCAGAGAAATAGTAGGCAAAGTCCCATGGAAAGACCAATTAGGAAGTACAGGAGTTAAAGGGGGCTAGAAGTTCCTATAAGATGTAATACTAGAGGCTCAACATCATGCTATTCCAATGCAGAGGAAAGTTAAGAGCTATAGAAGGCCAATGTGGTTGCACAAGAACCTTTTGAGCTATCTAAAAACCAAAATTGATACAGAGAATGGAAAGAGGGCCAAATCATCAAGGAAGTATACGTAGGAATAGCGCAAGTGTGTATGGACGAAATCAGGAAAGCAAAAACAAACAATGAATTATAGCTGGCAAGAAATGTTAGAAACAACAAGAAGGGGTTCTTCAAATAAGTCAGACATAATAGAAAGATCAGGGATGGTGTGGGTCTGCTGCTTAATGGAGAAGGTAATTTGTTAACTGAAGATGATAGGAAGTCAGAGCTGCTCAATGCCTACTTTGCTTCAGTCTTCTTGCAAAAAACAACATGTGACTAGACAACTAGTCAAATTACTAAAGACAAGAAAGGGGAAGGGATGCAGATTAGGATAAGTAAAGAACATGTCAGATCTTCTGACCAATTTGAATTAGTTCAAGTCAGCAGGGCCTGATGCTATTCTCCCCAGGGTACTGAAGGAATTAGCTGAGGAAATCTCAGAGCCACTGGCAATAATATTTGGAAACTCATGGATGACAGGACTGGTCCTGGAAGACTGGAGAAGGGCTAACATACTGTCCACCTTTAAAGAGCGGAAAAAGAAGGAGTCAAGAAACTATAGACCAGTCAGCCTGACCTCAATACCTGGGAATCTACTAGAACAATGTATAAAACATTCAATTTGTGAATACCTGGAGAATGAAGGGGTAATCACTAGCAGCCAGCATGATTTACTAAGAATAAATCATGCAAAACCAGCTCGATTTCCTTGTTTGATAAGATAACTGGTTTGGTGAACATAAAATATCTGGACTTCAGCAAGGCTTTTGAGACAGTCCCACATGGCATTCTGATAAGCAAGCCGGAGAAATGCAGGCTCAGCTATATACAACTGGTTAAACAACCGCAAACAAAGAGTAACTATTAATGTCAGATTGTTGGAAGGTTTCAAGGGAGGTTCCACAGGTATCTGTTCTGGGTTTGGTGTTGTTTAACATCTTTATTAATTACCTGAATGTAGGAATAGAGCCTACTGATCAAGTTTGTAGATGACAAAGCTAGGAGGGCTTGCCAACACTTTGGAGGATAGAGCTCAAGTTCAAAGGGATCTTGATAAATTAGAGAATTGGGCAATAGACAATAAAATGAAATTCAGCATAGACAAATGTAAGGTGCTACACGTAGGGAAGGAAAACCAAATGCAGAATGGGGGATAACTGGCTTTGCAGCAGCACTGTTGTGAAGAATTTGGCAGTTGTGGCAGATCACAATCTCAACATGATTTCAGCAATGTGATGCTATTGCAAAAAAAGCTAATGCGTGTTTAGGTTGCATTAAGAGAGGCACAACATGCAAGTCATGGGAGGCAATAGTACCACTCTACTTGGCGTTGGTTAGGTCTCCGCTGGAATGCTGTGTCCAATTTTGTTTACCAAAGTATAGAAAGGGTGTTTGTAGATAAACTGGAAAGGATCCAGAGGTGAGCAACAAAGATGATTAAAGGGATAGAATGCAAGTCATATGAGCAAAGGCTGAAGGAACTGGGTATGTTTAGTTTGGAAAAGAGGAGATTAATGAGAGACATGATAGCAATCTTCAAATACTTGAAAGGCTTCCATAAAAAGATGGACAAAACGTGTTCTCTCTTGCCACAGAGGGCAGGACAAGAGACAATGGGTTTAAACTATAGCATAGCAGATTAGATTAAATCTCAGGAAAAACAATAGGACAATAGAACAGACTGCTTAGGGAGGTAGCGGAAGTTTCTTTACTGCAGCTTTTTAAAAGGAGGCTAGATAGACATCTGTCTTGGATGGTTTAGACAAGAAATCCTGCTTCTTGCCAAAGGGTAAAGACTAGACGACCCTTGCGGTTCCTTCTAACCTTATAATTCTATAAATTGTCTTCAAATGTAATACCTGTCTGTACTTTGGAAGGGTTTTTAAGTGCAAAATAAACACTTAATTAAGTGTTAAAACATGTGGGTTGGAATGCTCACTCCTCCTTCTAGTTGTCAAGAAGTAAAAGGCTACAGGAACTGGAAATAAGACTTCACTAATTGTTAGCTGCAAAGTGGCAGCAAAAGGGCTTTCTTCATAGCCCTCACGACACTGCTATTCTTGTCCTAAGAGAAAATGCAAAAATACCAAACTGTAACTATTGCATTTAGATGGTAAGCAGGCAGAACACAGACTGGGGTCCCAGTGCAATGAGAAAAATCAAAAATGTTCTAAGAACCTACATAACTATTGCTTGCTACTGTCTAGACCAGTGGTTTTCATACTTTTTTCCTGGGGACTCAGTTGAAGAAAATAGTTGATACCCGGGACCCGACGGAGCTGAGGATGAGGGGTTTGGGGTATGGGAGGGGCTCAGGGCTGGTGCAGAGGGTTGGGGTGAATGGGTAAGGGCTGCAGGGTTGGGCTGGGAATGAGGGGTTCAGAGGTGGGAGGGGGGCTCTGGACTGGGACAAGGGTGGGTGCAGAAGGGTTGCAGGCTTGGGTGGGGCCAGAGATGAGGGCTTAGGGTGCAGGAGGGGGTTCGGGTTTCAGGGGGCTCAGAGCTGGGGCGGGGGATTGGAGTGTGGGGTTGTGGCGTGAACTTACCTCCAGAGGCTCCCAGTCAGTGGCGCAGCCAGGGTGCAGAGGCAGGCTTCCTGCCTGTCCTGGCACTGTTTGACTGCACTGTGTGGAAGTGGCCAGCAGCAGGTCTGGCTCCTAGGTGGAGGTACACAAGTGACTCCGCCCAGCTGTCACCTGCAGGCATCGCCCGCCCCACCAGCGGAGCGGTGCTTGGGGCGGGGACATTGCAGGAAGCCCATGACCCCCCCGCTAGAATCCGGGCCCGCTGCCTGCCGCTTCTGAGGCACAGCACGTTGTAGGAACAGGTAGCACTAGCCTGCTTAGCTGGGCAGCACCGCTGACAGGATTTTTAATATCTGGTCAGTGGTGCTGACCAGACGACCCAGTGCCTTACATGCTGGACCAGTACTGGGTGGTGACCTGAACTTTGAAAAATTGCTGGTCTAGACAAGTGAAAGAAAATAAAAGGTCTTTCATTCCAAACCAGTGAATTTCATTACATTTAGTGTATTTCAGTGCTCATTCAAGGTGCAAAATAAGGACTTAACAAGTGACAACCATAATTACTCAAACATGTCAACATGCACAGTGACAGTGAAAGCTTACCCACTCTACCCTGTCAGTGTGCCTTGACCAGGCCTGGAGGGACTACCTTTGCTGATGGAGGATATCCAGTTTCCATGCCCATTTAGACTATACCATTTATCCTGAATATTATCAACATGGATTGCCAGTTAGTGCCAATTATGATGGTGGTTTAATGAGGTGAAAACCTGTTTATTACAACAAAAAAAAACATTCAATACTAATCATCAGCTATAAGTAATTGCCATTTCCACCATGATTTGGATTCACACCAGCTCTAGAAACGTCTGATTCACACTAGAAACAGTTGAAAAAAAGTCCTTCAGCATGTCACCACCCAATCTTTAAACCAATCAATATCAACCATCTAATTTCTTCTGCTACCAAAATTGGTGGATTGGAGGATGCAGGTGTTTGTTTTTTAAATCTTTCAAGCTTTATCTGAATTTTACATGTGTATATGAATCTATTTAAGAAATGGGAATGGCTTACCTGAACAAGAAAATGATGAGAAATAAAAGTTAGCTATCCTTCTGAACTGCTCAAACAAGTTCTTCGGTACAAAGTTCCAAAATGTATACTAAAAAACAAAAAAATATTTAAAGAGTATTTAAGTATTTACGATGATAATGCTGTTTTCTCTAATATCGCATGCCCTGCTACATCACTAACAGCACCAAAATACATACAAGTTCTTTTAAGAATCAAACAAGCTTAAAATTCACTAACTAAGTTTAAATATTAAATGCAAATTAGAAGAATTTTTTGTTAATTTATTTAGGCAAATATGCTTATATGTAATTGGCATTCGTGCATTCTTGAAATCATTCAGTTAATAACTGAAATTCTATCTAACATGGATACCTGAAGCAGAAGTCTAGCACTCCACAGTTTCATTCAGAAATATTGACCTCTGGACATCTTGTTACTATGGACCTGAAACATGATTTTATGGCAATGATACCCAAATATTTAGTTAAGGTACATTTAGTGGAAAGCCACTGAAAAACATTTTAAAATATTAAAACAATTGCTTCTAATGCTGTATTTAATTAATCTCCATTTTGTTTTTCTCATTTATGCTAAACCTGCTTTGACAGCAAGTCAGGGACAAAACCAAAGATATCAGCCCCCTTTATGTTCTTTGGTTTTGTTACAAATGCATCCCTCAGAACAATCAAGAGCACTAACACTTTATGGTTGTAAAACCTTATTTAACTGTGTTATATATAGCAAACTGTAATGAATATAATGTGACATACAATTACAGAATATGAAAATGCTAATAAAAGAACTATATAAAAACTTGGAGATCCAGCATGGAGAGAAGTGGAGGCAAAAGAGGTGAATGATGAGGATGGAGTCAAAAGCGGCAAAAATGTCTGTGACTGTACACATTGGGATTCCATTAGTTGGAGAAATAGCGCCGTTTATCTAAGAAGATGGCGAACTGAAGGAGGAGAACTAATTTGTAATTAAGTCAATCAGCTGGTCATGAGATTTCTGCCAGAGATTCTCTTCAGCACAAAGCCAGCACATAGGAGCAGATGTCAGCAGACAAGACGACATCAATCCTGGTGAATGGAAGTCACAAAATGGCCCAGTAATAGGAGTAAGGAGGAGGAAGAGGTTGAGGGTGATGCTGAAAAGGAGACCAGCTGGTAGCTGGGTTGGATAGAGGGAACTCAGCAACAGAAAGAGCAGTGCTTGGTGAAGATCAAGTCAAGTGAATGACCATCCTAGGGAGTGGAAACAGGACTGCAGGTCAAGTGAAGATGTGATGGCAAGGAAATGTTCAGGTAAGGGGTTGGATAGGTCATCTACCTGGGGGCAAAATCACAAAGGGTGAGTGTGGGAGACTATAAGGAAAGAGAGAGAGTGTGTCAGAAGTTGAAATCAGAGAGACAGGCTGATGGGGAGGAGTTGGGTGAATGGTAGATGGCAACATGAAGGGGAGGAAGAGTTGGATGCAGTGCTGTTCAAGAGAGAATTCATGGGAAGGGGAAAGGGAGAAGTTGGAAATGGCAGAAATGGAAGAAGAGAAGCCCAACACCCCCACTATTGTCTGATCCAGCCAGAGGAAAGTCAAGAGAGGCCTTCATAGAAGAAGACAGCTGCAGAGGCAATGTGAGATGAAGAGATCCAGGAGCTGGAGGGAGGGAGATATGAGGACACTGTGTATGGCTGAGATCTTTTTAGAGATCGAGTGGGGGTTCCAGAGACAGCAAGAGAAAAGGAAGGAGGAGATGGGTAATAGGTGGGTGGGCATGAGGTTAGGAACGATGGTACAAGAGGGGAAAAGGTGATGGAGAGGATTTGTGTGAAGGGAAGGCCAGGGATAGGAAAATGTCACAAGAGGTGACAAGGCAAAGAAGAATGTGGATGTGGGATCTGAAATCTGGATCTGTATTGGTGTGAGACTGGGGAAGATGGGGATGGAGAAGGGAAGAAGAGCAAGGAGAGCTGATGGGAACTTTATACGGGTGAGGGTAACATGTACGGGGAAATGGAGCCAGTAGGGAAGAGGAGTAAGGGGGAAGAGGATGGTAAGTGCAAGGACACAGAAGAGGGGTGCAGAGACAGGTGCATTGTGGAGGTGAATGCCTGGCTGCGAAGATGGTGTCACCAGGAGGGCTTTGGCTTCCTTAACCATGGGATGCTATTACAGGAAGGACTGCTAGGCAGAGATGGCGTTCACCTTTCAAGGAGGGGAAATACCTTATTTGGATACAAACTGGCTAACCTAGAGAGGAGGGCTTTAAACTAGGTTCGACAGCGACAGGTAAGCAAAGCCCACAGGGAAGTGGAGAACATGAAGACCTGGGAGATGGGTTGGAAATAGGAGGGAGCATGGGCTATAATGGCAGAGAGAAAGGGGGTCAGGGCAAAACTGGGAGGCAAGATCAAATCAGTATCTTAGACGCCTATATACAAATGCGAGAAGCATGGGTAATAAGCAGGAAGAACTGGAAGTGCTAATAAACAAATACAACTATGACATGGTTGGCCTCACCAAAACTTGGTGGGATAATACACGACTGGAATGTTGGTATGGATGGGTACAGCTTGCTCAGGAAGGATTGACAGGGGGAAAAGGGAGGAGGTGTTGCCTTATACACCTCTACCTTGATATAACACAACCCGAAACAACACGAATTTGGATATAATGCAGTAATGCAATGCTCCAGGGGGACAGAGCTGTGCACTCCGGTGGATCAAAGCAAGTTTGATATAACATGGTTTCACCTATCACGCGGTAAGATTTTTTGGCTCCCGAGGACAGCGTTATATTGAGGTGGAGGTGTACATTAAAAATGTGCACACTTGGACTGAGGTGGAGATGGACATAGGAGACGGAAGTATTGAAAGTCTCTGGGTTAGGCTAAAAGGGGTAAAAAAAAAAAGAAAAAAGGGTGATGTCATGCTAGGAGTCTACTACAGGCCACCTAACCAGGTGGAAGAGGTGGATGAGGCTTTTTTAATCAACTAACAAAATCATTCAAAGTCCAAGAGTTGGTGGTGATGGGGGACTTCAACTATCCAGATATATGTTGAGAAAATAATACAGCGGGGCACAGACTATCCAATAAGTTCTTGGACTGCATTGCAGACAACTTTTTATTTCAGAGGGTTGAAAAAGCTACTAGGGAGGAAAAGCAGCAAAGGGTCTTGTGGCACCTTATAGACTAACAGACGTTTTGGAGCATGAGCTTTCGTGGGTGAATACCCACTTTGTCGGATGCATCACTAGGGAGGAAGCTGTTATAGATTTGATTTTAACAAATAGGGAGGAACTCAAGAATTTGAAAGTGGAAGGCAGCTTGGGTGAAACTGATCATGAAATCATAGAGTTCACATTTCAAAGGAAGGGTAGAAGGGAGTACAGCAAAATAGAGACAACGATTTCAGGAAGGCGGATTTGGTAAGCTCAGAGAGCTGATAGGTAAGGTCCCATGGAAATCAAGACTGAGGGGAAAAACAACTGAGGAGAGTTGGCAGTTTTTCAAAGGGACACTATTAAGGGCCCAAAAGCAAGCTATTCCGCTGGGTAGGAAAGATAGAAAATGTGGCAAAAGACCACCTTGGTTTAACCATGAGGTCTTGTATGATCTAAAAAATAAAAAGGAGTCATAAAAAATGGAAACTAGGACAAATTACAAAGGATGAATATAGGCAAAACAGCACAGGAATGCGGGGGCAAGATAGAAAGGCAAAAGCACAAAACGAGCTCAAACTAACTACAGGAATAAAGGGAAACAAAAAGACTTTTTATCAATACGTTAGAAGCAAGAGGAAGACCAAGGACAGGGTAGGCCCACTGCTGAGTGAGGAGGGAGAAACAGTAACAGGAAACCTGGAAATGGAAGAGATGCTTAATGACTTCTTTGTTTCGGTCTTCACCAAGAAGTCTGAAGCAATACCTAACATAGTGAATGCTAATGGGAAGGGGTAGGTTTAGAAGAGAAAATAAAAAAGAACAAGTTAAAAATCTCATAGAAAAGTTAGATGCCTGCAAGTCATCAGGGCTGATGAAATGCATCCTAGAATACTCAAGGAGCTAACAGAGGAAGTATCTGAGCCTCTAGCTATTATCTTTGGAAAATCATGGGGAGGCAAGAGAGATTCCAGAAGACTGGAAAAAGGCAAATATAGTGCTCATCTACAAAAAAGGGAATAAAAACAACCCGGAAACTACAGACCAGTTAGTTTAACTTCTGTGCCAGGGAAGATAATGGAGCAAGTAATTAAGGAAAACTGCAAACACTTGGAAGGTGGTAAAGTGATAGGGAAGAGCAGCATGATTTGTAAATACAAATCAAGTCAAACCAATCTGATAGCGTTCTTTGATACGATAACGAGTCTTTGTGGATAAGGTATACTTGGATTTTAGTAAGGCATTTGACACGGTCTCGCATGATATTCTTATCAATAAACTAGGCATATACAACTTAGATGGGGCTACTATAAGGTGGGTGCATAACTGGCTGCATACCAGTCATGGTATATTCCCCACTCTGAACCTTAGCGTCCAAAAAGATGGGCTACAGGCATGAATTCCTCTAAGCTCATTACCAGCTTAGAACCTGTAGTGCTGCCATCAACCAGGAATTTCAGTGCCTGGTACACTCTGGTCCCCCCCAAACCTTGCCCAGGGACCCCCAAGACCCAGACCCTCTGGATCTTAACACAAGGAAAGTAAACCCTTTCCCTCACCGTTGCCTCTCCCAGGCTTCCCTTCCCTGGGTTACCCTGGAAGATCACTGTGATTCAAACTCCTTGAATCTTAAAACAGAGAGGAAAATTCACCTTTCCCCCTCCTTCTCTTTCCCCCTCCCAGACTCTCCCTGAGAGAGAAAGTAATCCTAACACAGAGAGAGAAAAGTAACCTCTCTCTCCCCCTTCCCTCCTTTCTCCCCACCAATTCCCTGGTGGATCCAGATCCAGTCCCCTGGGGTTTCACCAAAATAAAAAAAACAATCAGGTTCTTAAACAAGAAACTTTTAATTAAAGAAAGAAAAAACAGTAAAAATTATCTTTGTAAATTTAAAAAATGGAATAGGTACAGGGTCTCTCAGCTATAAACACTGGGAATACCCTCCCAGCCTAAGTATACAAGTACAAATTAAAATCTTTTCAGCAAAATACCAATTTGAACTCCTTCCAGCCAAATACACATTTGCAAATAAAGAAAACAACCATAAGCCTAACTCGCTTTATCTATCTAGTACTCACTATTCTGAACTTATAAGAGCCTGTATCGGAGAGATTGGAGAGAAACTTGGTTGCACGTCTGATCCCTCTGAGCCCCCAGAGTGAACAACAACCAAAATCTAACAGCACACACAAAAACTTCCCTCGCTCAAGATTTGAAAGTAACCTGTCCTCTGATTGGTCCTCTGGTCAGGTGACAGCCAGGCTCACTGTTCTTGTTAACCCTTTCCAGGCAAAAGAGATATGAAGCACTTTTGTTCTATTAACTCTTACTTATCTATTTATGACATAACCGTACTCAGAGAGTAGTATTAATGGTTCCCAATCCTGTTGGAAAGGTATAACAAGTGGGGTTCCACAGGGGTCTGTTCTGGGACCGGCTCTGTTCAATATCTTCATCAACTATTTAGATATTGGCATAGAAAGTATGCTTATTAAGTTTGCAGATATCACCAAACTGGGAGGGATTGCAACTGCTTTGGAGGATAGGGTCATAATTCAAAATGATCTGTACAAATTGGAGAAATAGTCTGAGGTAAATAGGATGAAGTTTAATAAAGACAGATGCAAAGTGCTTCACTTAGGAAGGAACAATCAGTTTCACACATACAGAATGGGAAGAGACTGTCTAGGAAGGAGTATGACAGAAAGGGATCTAGGGGTTATAGTGGACCACAAGCTAAATATGAGTCAACGGTGTGATGCTGTTGCAAAAAAAGCAAACATGATTCTGAAACCTGATTAACAGGTGCGTTGTGAGCAAGACACGAGAAGACATTCTTCCGCTCTACTCTGCACTGATTAGGCCTTGACTGGGGTAGTGTGTCCAGTTCTGGGCACCACATTTCAAGAAAGATGTGGAGAAATTGGAGAGGGTCCAGAGAAGAGCAACAAGAATGATTAAAGGTCTAGAGAACATGACCTATGAAGGAAGGCTGAAAGAGTTGGGTCTGTTTAGTTTGGAAAAGAGAAGACTGAGAGGGGACATGATAGCAGTTTTCAGGTATCTAAAAGGGTGTGTCATCAGGAGGAGGGGGAAAACTTGTTCACCTTAGCCTCTAAGGATAGAACAAGAAGTAATGGGTTTAAACTGCTGCAAGGGAGGTTTAGGTCGCACATCAGGAAAAAGTTCCTGTTGGGGTGGTTAAACACTGGAATAAATTGCCTAGGGAGGTTGTGGAATCTCCATCTCTGGAGGTATTTAAGAGTAAGTTAGATAAATGTCTATCAGGGATGGTCTAGACAGTATTTGGTCCTGTCATGAGGGCAGGGGACTGGACTCGATGACCTCTCGAGGTCCCTTCCAGTCCTAGAGTCTATGAATTTATGAATCCAAGAGCCATGGGTAATTGGAAGATGGACAAGATTACAAAAATGTGTTACCTTGTTTTGAAATTGTCAGATGAAGAAGCTACAATTACAAGTGTATTAGATTACCTGGGATTCTGATTTTCGGTTTAAAATTAAATAATAGGAAAAAAAACTGATTGAGAAATAAAATGAGAGTGACAAGTTTCCAACTAAATTCAAGTCCTGCTCATACTTTTGAGCTAAACTCAGCCTGCATCATTTTGCTTTTTGTGCTTTCAGCAGCACACTTGGTTGCACACAGGAACACAATGTTAAGTGGTGGTTCTTTTATATGTGGTTACACTCAGAGAGGGAATGTAGATTGCAAAAATAATTGAGACTTCCAAAAGCTTATGTTTTTATTTCATTGCTAACAAAACACCAATTTCTAATCAAATCTGTGAAATCACAATTCAAATAAACCTATAAAAATTTCTAGTCTGTTACAAGGCTTTAATGTAGCTACAAACACAAAAAATGAATAAAAATAAAAACTGAAAATCAAAATCTACTGCAACCAAGTGTAATGTGAAGTTAAAATTCCAGTTAAGGACAAAGAGTAACAAAAATAGAGGAGAAAGTCACTGCTTGAAAAGAAGCTACTGCTGCCAGTTCTGGTGATAATGCTTATAACCTGCTGAGGATTGAAAGTGATGAGAAGGCAGCGATGGGGGCATTCAGTTAGATTCATAAAATGATATATCAGAGACTGGGGGGAGAATATAAATCTTTGTCCACTTTTGCAGTTCTTATCTTTAGTCTTTTCATCTCTTAGGTGACATTTTTAAAGAGAAGAGAGCAAGATTTATTACCAACTCTTTAGCAACACTTAAAGAGGAAGGATTGCTAAAGAGAGGTTCTTTGGATTCCTGATCCCTGTTGTCATCATCTTTGGTCACTGTTGCTCTATAAGCGGCAAAATCTGCAACTAAGTCATATATTCGAAAATGTAGTCTCATGTAGGCCACCTGAAGTTTTACTTGAAACTCTATTTTCTACTATTTAAGCCCTAAAACCTGAATAAAGAACAGGAGTACTTGTGGCACCTTAGAGACTAACAAATTTATTTCAGCATTAAGCTTTTGTGAGCTACAGCTCACTTCTTCGGATGCATAGAATGGAACACACAGACAGAAGATATTTATACATACAGAGAACATGAAAAAGTGGAAGTACCCATACCAACTAACAGGCCAATCAATTGAGATGAGATAGCAGCAGCAGGAGAAAAAAACACTTTGAAGTGATAATCGAGATAACCCATAGATGGTGTGAGGAAAACTCAACATGGGGAAACAGATTCAATTAGTGTAATGACCCAACCATTCCCAATCTCTGTTTAAACCTAAGTTAACTGTATCTAATTTGCATATTAATTCAAGTTCAGCAGTCTCTCTTTGGATGTCTGTGTTGTGAAGTTTTTTGTTGCAAAATTGCCACCTTCAAGTCTGTCAGTGAGTGGTTAGAGAGGTTGAAGTGTTCTCCCACTGGTTTTTTAATGTTATGATTCCTGATGTCAGATTTGTGTCTCTTTATTCTTTTGTGTAGAGACTGTCCGGTTTGGCCAATGTGCATGGCAGAGGGACATTGCTGGCACATGATGGCATATATCACATTGGTAGATGTGCAGGTGAACGAGCCCCTGATGGCATGGCTGGTGTGGTTAGGTCCTATGATGGTGTCACTTGAATAGATATGTGGACAGAGCTGGCATCGGGCTTTGTTGCAAGGATAGGTTCCTGGGTTAGTGTTTATGTTGTATGGTGTGCGGTTGCTGGTGAGTATTTGCTTCAGGCTGGGAGGCTGTCTGTAAGCAAGGACTGGTCTGTCTCCCAAGATCTGTGAGAGTGAGGGATCATCTTTCAGGATAGGTTGTAGATCTTTGATGATGAGCTGGACAGGCCCAACAAAGAAAACAACAGAACACCACTAGCTGTCACCTTCAGCCCCCAACTAAAACCTCTCCAGCGCATCAAAGATATGATATTTAATTTTTTGGCACATAATCCCCCCCAGGAGTAATAGAATCCTTTTGATGACAGCTGATTCCTCAACTTCCCACAGCCCATTTGTCCAAGCAGCTACCACCCCATCCTTATCTTTTTCCAAATTTCTCCCACTTCACACCATCAGATTCTCACTCCCCTAATCTTACTGGATTCTTCCTGCTGCCTCCTATAACTATTTATATACTCATTCACCCACAAGAATCTCCAGGCTGTTGCGACACCCTCAACCCTGTGATCTCTCTATCTAACCTTCTTATGGTTCTCCAGCCACATCCTGAATTCTAGCCACCACCATTGTGGATTCAATCTCTTTATAAGAAAAAAAAATTGAAAATTTTAATAAACAAGCCAAACAAATGCTAGGTACCGACATCTAAAGTAAGTATAGCTATACATCAGAGAAGACCAAGATATTTAAACAATATTTGGATTCCTACATATTAACAGCAATATTCCCAGCACATGGATTTTTACGACACAAACAAAATGTAAAAAAAATGTTTACAATTTCTTATGTAAGGTTCTCATGTTGCCAAAATAGCAAATGACTTTTTTTTTTTTTTTTTTAACAAGTTGCCTGCCTTCAGCAGGATAGCGCAAATGCCAGCTGCAATTATACAGTCTATATTCAATATACTTTATCCATAAAGAGAAAGTGGTTCTGTTTTCAGAACTTCTGAATTTACACTTCTCAGAAATCAGAGGGGTAGCCGTGTTTGCTGCTTTTACAGATCCAAACTAAGAGTCCTGTGGCACCTTATAGACTAACAGACGTTTTGGAGCATGAGCTTTTGTGGGGTGAATACCCACTTCGTCAGATGCATGTAGTGGAAATTTCCAGGGGCAGGTATATATATGCAGGCAAGCTAGAGATAATGAGATAGTTCAATCAGGGAGGATGAGGCCCTGTTCTAGCAGTTGAGGTGTGAAATTTCAACTACTAGAACAGGGCCTCATCCTCCCTGATTGAACTACCTCATTATCTCTAGCTTGCCTGCATATATATACCTGCCCCTGGAAATTTCCACTACATGTATCTGACGAAGTGGGTATCACCCACGAAGCTCATGCTCCAAAACCGTCTGTTAGTCTATAAGGTGCCACAGGACTCTTTGTTGCTGTCTCAGAAAATGGAACTTGTCAAATGAAGTTTTGTCAAAGTAGAAAGCAGGCTACAACGGCTATAGTGAAGGTTGCATAACAATATCCATTGCAATCCATAATTTTGTGACTTTCAACTTTCAGTCTCAGTTCTGCTTCGTCTCGGCTCAACTGAATTTTTTTTTGCATAGTTTGAGCAAAAATGGACTACTGTTTTGAAATGAGGGAAACAGTTTGGGGGAAAACAGATTATTTAAAAAAAATCCTACTAGTTAATTTTGAATATCCTTATAATCTAAACAGCTGGGAGTTCTTACTTGCCAAGAAAATAATCTTCACAGAGAACACTTTCAGTTCACATCTTTATTCTGGAAGATGTATTTCAAATGCTCACCACTTGGACAAGTCAAAATCACATACTGAACATATGCAGTAGAGATTTTCTGTCAGGATTTTTAAGCCCGTTGTGACAAAGTTCCTCCTCTACCTTGGTGGGTCCTGCGCTTATTGGCAGATTTGCTCACCTCAGTGATCTCCCCCACAGTCTGGATCAACTCCTCCTGTGTCTGATCAGGAGTTGGGAGGTTCGGGGGGAATCCAGGCCCGCCTTCTGCTTCGGGTTCCAGCCCAGAGACCTATGGATTTGCAGCTGTCTATAGTGTCTCTTGTAACAGCTGTGTGACAGCTACACCTCCCTGGGCTACTTCCCCAAGGCCTCCTCCAAACACCTTCTTTATCCTCACCACAGGACCTTCCTCCTGGTGTCTGATAATGCTTGTACTCCTTAGTCCTCCAGCAGCACACCCTCTCACTCTCAGCTCCTTGCATCTCTTGCTCCCAGCTCCTCACACGCACTTCCTCTCCTCTGGCTCCTTTTCATCTGACTGGAGAGAGCTCCTTTTAAAACCCAGTGCCTTGATTAGCCTGCCTTGATTGGCTGCAGGTGTTCTAATCAGCCTGTCTGCCTTAATTGGTTCTAGCAAGTTCCTGACTACTCTAGTGCAGATCCTGCTCTGGTCACTCAGGGAACAGAAAACTACTCACCCAGTGACCAGTATATTTGCCCTCTACCAGACTCCTGCACCCCACTGGCCTGGGTCTGTCACATATCCCTCCCCCCTGCTCAACACCAAGGGGTTGGGCAGCTTGGGAAGCCAGACAGTGCACACGTGACAAGCCATCAGCATTGCCACGATGGCTCCCAGCTCTGTGTTGCACACAGAACTGGAAAGGTTGGAGGGATAAGAACCACCTGGTCACCCTTGTGTTCTTCTCCTTGTTCCGCTGCATCCATTGGAGAGGGGCATGGTCGGGCACGAGGACAAGTCTGCACCCGAGCAAGTGGTAGCGCAATGCTTCCATGGCCCATTTTACGGCAAGGCACTCCCTCTCCACCACTGCATATTTTTGTTCCCTCAGAAGGAGTTTCCTACTGGAGGTAGAGAATTGAGTGTTCCTCCTCCCCGACCATCTGTGATAGAACGGCCCCCAACCCTACTTCCGATGCATCCGTCTGCAGGATAAATTTCTTGGTGAAATCAGGGGCTATTAGGACAGGGTTACTGCAGAGGGCAGTCCTTAGGTCTGTGAATGCTTCCTCTGCTGCGCCACCACCTCACCAGATCAGGTCCACGGGCTTCTACTAGGTCAGTCAGGGGGCTTGCCCTTGTGGCAAAGTGGGGGATAAATCGTCGGTAATACCCCACTACACCTAGGAATGCCCAAACTTGCTTCTCGCGACGTGGTCGTGGTCAATTTTGGATGGCCTCCAACTTGTTCACTTGGGGTTTTACCAGACCTTTTCCCACAATGTAGCCAAGATATTTGGCCTCTGTAAACCCTACAGCACACTTGGCAGGGTTTGCTGTAAGGCCAGCTCGCCTGAAGGTATCAAGGACTGCCTCCACCTTCTCTAGGTGACTTTCCCAGTCTAGGGTATGAATGACCACATCGTTCAAGTAGGCAGCAGCATAACTGTTATGCGGGCGTAATAGCTTATCCATGAGGCGCTGGAAAGCAGCTGGGGCCCCATGTAGTCCAAAAAGGAGGACAGTATATTGAAAAAGACCCTCTGGTGTAGAGAACGCAGTCTTTTCCTTTGCATCTTCCACAAGGGGAATCTGCCAGTACCCCTTCGTCAAGTCTAGAGTAGTCAAGTACCAAGCATTACCCAGACGGTCCACTAGCTCATCTATGCGAGATATGGGGTACACGTCAAACTTGGATACTTCATTTAGTCGCTGGAAGTTGTTGCAAAACCTTGTGGTGCCATCAGGTTTGGGCACCAGCACGATTGGGCTGGACCACTGACTGTGGGATTCTTCGATGATCCCCAACTCCAGCATTTTTTTACTTTTGCTTTTATTTCCTCTCTTTTGGCCGCTGGCACCTGATAGGGCCTCATTGTTATTCTGGCCCCAGGGTTTGTGACAATGTGGTGATACATCTTGGTTGTTCGACCTGGTTTTGTCGAGAACACATCTTGGTTCCGGAAGATCATCTCAGACACCTCATTCTTCTGGTCTGGTGTTAAATCAGGAGACACTCTCACCTGTTTGGAAGGCTTGTTTTCCTGGCTTAGGTCCTTTCGGATAGTTATGCACACCTCTTGTGCATGCCAGGGTTTCAGAAGGCTGAAGTGATAAATCTGTTCTTGTTTTCGGCATCCTGGCTGCCGCACCTTCTAGGTTACTTCCCCCACGGGTTCAACCACCTCATAGGGCCCATGTCATTGGGCCAGAAGCTTTCTTTCTGCTGTGGGTACCAACACCATCACCCAATCCCCTGGTTGGAACTGTTGGACTTTTGCCTGGCAATTGTAATATGTTCTCTGGGCCTCCTATGCCTTTTCCAAATGTTCCCGTACAATAGGAGTGACACAGGCTATCCGGTCTCGCATCGGTATTACATGTTCTGTTATATTTCTCCCCTCATTGGGTTCCTCTTCCCAAATTTCTTTGGCAATATCTAGTATGTCACGGGGGTGACGTCCGTATAATAACTCGAATGGGGAAAACCCAGTTGAGTCCTGAGGTATCTCCTGGATAGCGAACATAAGGTAGGGCAGTAGTGTTCCCCTGAATTTCAAGTTTTACTGGGATGGTGGGGTAATAACCAACTGTCCCATGGACGCATGTTATCCCCGTATGCTTAGCCCGCAGCAACTGACTACACTTCACAAGCTTCCCTGAGACCAGCATGATAGCACTCCCCGAATCAACCAGTGCTGTGGTCTCTACCCCATTTAGCTTTACTGGTCTGGTATACATACGTGGGGTTAAGTGAGATCCCCACAAGGTGGATTAGGGAGCATGGGTCTGCCCAGTTCCCCAGGTTACACTGCATCGGCTCCTCAGCATTGGGACATTGTGCAGCTATATGTCCCCATTCCCTCAGGCATAACATCTATATGGAGCCCGAGGCATTCCCCGGTCTCTTGGTTTGGGCAGTCCAACCTCATGATCCTCTTCTCTCTCAGTTCTCTGACTCTTTGTGGCTTCTGGTGAGCCTTCAGCCCCTCTCTTTTTCCACCTAGGCTCCCCTGGTGGCCCCATCACTCGAGCTCTAGGGCTTAGTGCTGCTAGTTTAACCCGGGGTGCTTCTTCCTTAACTGGTCGGGTCAGCTTCCTCGCTGTCCTTCGCCTTTCTACCAGTGCAACAACCTCATCATCGGTGGAGGGTTCGTTCTGGCTTACCCAGGTACGAAGGTCTGGCGGTAGTCCCCTCATGTATCGGTCGATGACCAGAACCTCTAGTATCTCTTCTGGACTCTGGGATTCCGTTCGCATCCACTTTCGTGTGAGATGGATGAGGTCATATAATTGGGACCACAGGGTTTTATTTTCCTGGTACCTCCACTTGTGATACCGCTGGGCCCGCACTGCAGTCGTTACTCTGGATTTGTCCAGAATCTCTGCTTTCAGCTGCGGGTAGTCTGCTGCAGCCTCTTCAGGCAGATCATAGTAAGCCTTCTGGGCCTCTCCACACAGGAATGAGGCAAGGATGCCAGACTACTGATCTCGAGGCCAGGCCTCCCGTAGGGCTGTCCTCTCAAAGGCCAGAAAGTATGCCTCTACATCATCCTCCCACATCATTTTCTGCAGCCAATGGCTGGCCCGTATGAACTGCATCCTATCATGGCCGTGGTTCAGTTCTGTAAGGGTCTTTACCTGGTTTACCAGTTCTCGCAACATAGCTCGGTCTTGAAAAGCCTGGTCTATCAGCAGGCGATTAGTCTCTTGCTGCAGCCGCACTGCCTCCTGTTGGGCAGTTGCCAGGACACAGGTAGCCTCCTGCTGGGCCGCCGTAGCTTGTATCAATGCCCGCACTAAGTCATCCATTGTGGTGAAAAAAAATAAACCCTCTACCTTTTTTTTTATTTTTTTTTAAATCACCCTCCTTCTTCTGCTGTGCTGTGCACACCAATATCCCACCCCTCACACCAGTTGTGACAAAGTTCCTCCTCTATCTTGGTGGGTCCTGCTCTTATTGGCAGATTTGCTCACCTCAGTGATCTCCCCCACAGTCTGGATCAACTCCTCCTGTGTCTGATCAGGAGTTGGGAGGTTCAGGGGGAACCCAGGCCCGCCCTCTGCTTTGGGTTCCAGCCCAGAGACCTCTGGATTTGAGCTGTCTATAGTGCCTCTTGTAACAGCTGTGTGACAGCTACACCTCCCTGGGCTACTTCCTCCTCCAAACACCTTCTTTATCCTCACCACAGGACCTTCCTCCTGGTGTCTGATAATGCTTGTACTCCTTAGTCCTCCAGCAGCACACCCTCTCAGTCTCAGCTCCTTGTGTCTCTTGCTCCCAGCTCCTCACACGCACTTCCTCTCCTCTGGCTCCTTTTCATCTGACTGGAGAGAGCTCCTTTTAAAACCCAGGTGCCTTGATTAGCCTGCCTTGATTGGCTGCAGGTGTTCTAATCAGCCTGTCTGCCTTAATTGGTTCTAGCAAGTTCCTGACTACTCTAGTGCAGACCCTGCTCTGGTCACTCAGGGAACAGAAAACTACTCACCCAGTGACCAGTATATTTGCCCTCTACCAGACTCCTGCACCCCACTGGCCTGGGTCTGTCACACCACCAATAGAAGGGTGCATTGCCAATCTAGAAAATATGCATACACAGTTAAATTCAGTACCCACTGAACTGCTCATTCTTAAATATATGCGAACTCGCCAGGATGCATTTTTCAAATGGTGGGGGAGACGCATCAAAATGCTGCCCACAGCCAAAAGAAATGTGCACAGACAGGGCTTGGAGATTTAATCTCACCTCTTCCTCCAATATTTTATGTCTCTGTGCTTCACAAACCTTCTTAGAAAGCCCTCACACTAGCAGTCAAAGAGGGACAACATCCACTGCTCCCATTTTTCTAGAAATCAGACATTAAGTGACTTGTCATACTGGAAGTTTGTGGCAGAACTGAACTCTGATCTTTAATGTGTTAGATTCACGTCTTAGCCCCCAAACGAAAGTGTCTGAAGCAATTTGTTTGAGACCTCTAAACTTAGCTATGCTACAAATAAAACTGAGCTAATAATGCCTTAGCAATTGTGTAAAGTGCTTTGCAAGAAACAACTAAAAATGTATGAATGTGCAAATATCTTAGCCACATTTTAAAAAGGAAGTAACAAAGAACAAGTATCAGAAGGGTAGCCATGTTAGTCTGGATCTGTAAAATCGGCAAAAGTTCTGTGGCACCTTTGTTAGTCTAACAAAGAACAGAGACTGTCTAGTCATCTGGAGGGTACAATGGTGGTTGATAAAAAGTTTCCATTATAACTTACCTTAGCTTCCTACCAAACTGATTAGCTCCAAGAATGGCTCCAAACCAACGTGGGGAGCTGTCCAAATGTTTCTAAAAGCCTTCCCCTGCCTCTTGCTTTATTCACAGAAGTAATCCTCTTCATAATAGGGAATGCACACAAGCTAGAGTCGAGGAGTCCTGTGTTCCCTCCTCCTAAAGGACCTTCATAACCCTCTGCACTTTACAGCCCTTTTTTTTAATCTTTACGTTAGGCTTGAATAGGCATCCACTTGAAAAGTCTGGTTTTCAAAAGCTGCAATTTGTCCCAGAAAGAGTCCTCACTGAGGATCAGAACATGACCTTGTTTCAGAAGAAAATTCATTTTATTTGACTAAGTTGTGAAGGTCTGAAAACTCCTACTGATCATGTGTAGTGCTGGCTTTTAGCGTACACTCATTAAGTGCGCTACTAATACAGAATGAACTACACATGCATTCATCACCAGCTGCTCTCTTAGGTGCACACTTTTGAACACTGGCCACAAGTGACAATGGCATTAAGGAGAGGGTCATGATGAGCACCCTGCAAGATGGGAAGGTCCCAGAGTTCAGGCTTCAGCCTGAACCTGAAATCTACAAAGCAATGAAACTCCACACAGCCCAAGGCCTGCGAGCCCAAGTCAGCTGGCACAGGCCAGTTATGAGTGTCTAATTGCTGTGCAGACATACCCTGCAACGGTGATAGGGTAACTGCACCTGTATCCCCTCTCCATGGTCCCCTCCAGGAGTTCCCAGTCAGATCTCCAGCCACATCTGTCTCTGGGCAGGGACTCTTGTCCCACTTCCTTCTGACCCAGGGTTTTAAGGCTGCACAGATCCCTGCCTTACACTTTGATAGCCTTAGCAAGCCAGTCTGCCTAAAGGCTAGAGTCTGTCCTTTTCTTTCTCGCCAAAGGCTATAAATAATGTATCGCCAGAAATTACAAAGTTACCTCATAGTACTTTATAAGCAAGCACATTTATTCTTAAAATAAAAGCATTACAGAGAAAAACTTAAAAAATAGGAGTCCCTGTACACATGCTAAAAGCTCACTAGAGGTTACCCACCAACCATATGGGGCCCTAGTAAGCCAAAGTCATTCCACATCTTCCACAAGAGTTGCCCCCCTTGGTGCTGTCTGTTTGCTGGATCAGAAGGAAGACACTGGGTCAGTTCAAGCTCATCCTTTTATGCCAAAAGCCCTTTCTTTGTCCCCTAGTTTCTGGAAGACCCAGTATGAATAGTATATGCAAACCACTCCAAGGGAGTGGTACCTCCCTAGACTTTTTCATGCTCAGTGATTCACTGAGTAATCACCCTCCACGGTTTTTAGTTCTTGGAGGCGCCGTGGTAACCCCCTCTACCGTCCCCCCTCCATGAAGAGCACAATCATACATAAGCTATTCACAGATTTAATACAATATGATCCCCAAAGATACTCCATATAATTGTAATATCTGTCACAGTGACATCTTAAAATTATTTACTGAGAACAGAGAACTCTTTAGCTACAAGAAAAGATAGATATTCATTGTGACTTTGAAGGTCTGAGATGACTCACAAATAACTAGTATCTTCAAAAAAAACAAAATTTAGTTTTAAATGCAGGATGCAACTGAGGACTCATTTGCAGAACAAGGATATTTGGAGGACTTTCAAACTAGCTTAGGCTACGTCTCCTAAGATCAACAGCTGTGTCAATATTTGGACGGTAATCCTTCACAAGAAACGGTGAGAGTGGAGGTACAGTGATTCTACTCAAGGTAACATCTTTCAGCTGAGACATAAACAGAAGTTGTGAGCACTTGTGATCATTGAAGACACAATTGCACATTTTGCTGGTGCTCTTCGGTCCACCTCAATTCCCTTCAGAGTGTCACTATGAGAACATATTTACTTAGCACAGGAAATGAAGTTGCTGTATACTACAATTTCAGCATTCCACCCCAGAAATGTTAATTATACACTACATAAGTGTAGAATATATGTAATTTATTATATCCTCAAAAATGCTAAAAACAACAATAAGGTTGTTAAAGTTGTGAAATCAGACACTCTAATGTTCAGAAATGCTGGAACTGCCCATATAACCTTAGTTTGATTTGCTTTTGCATATGTATTATGATATGGTCTTTATTACAAGACCCTTCTGCCCCTGAACACCCAGCCTGTCCTAACCCACCTTACCCCGAAGTCCTGCCTCTCTCTCTCCTCTCCAGAACCTGCCTCTTTGCTTCTTTCTCCTATCCACCTTCACATCCCCTGGCTCATGCCCCCTCCCTTTTGCATCTTTGTCCCCGTAGTCATGTTTTAGCATAAGATTACAAATTTGGCTAACACTAGTAACCACATTAATATAATATTTTTAGACTTTTGTGAGGCATTTGACTTAGTATTGCATGCATAGTATTTTGATGATAAAAAAGTACTCGACAAATTAACCTAGCAACATACTATGAGGATTTAAAACTGGTGAATAAATTTCAAAATGAGTAATCACTCATTCCAGGAGGGGGACAGGTTTCTAGTGGGATCCTGCATAGATCTCTTCTTGGCCCAATACAATTTGCATATTTTTATCAGTAAAGTAGAAAAATTACTGATTCGATGACAAAAAATGGTGGAGTGATAAAGAGTGATAAGAGCAGGACAATTTTAAGCATGATCTGGATTGCTTGGTAAGATGGGCTCATTTGGAACAATAACCATTTTAGTATCGCCAAATGCATGGTCATTAATTTAGGATCAACTAATGTAGATCACACTTGCAGGATGGCACAGGTGGTGGGTATAATAGGCCAGGGTGCCTCGGGGCTTCAGCTGGTCCAGGGCTCCTCTGGCTGAAGTGGGGGGCGGGGAGCAGCACGTGCTCGGGCCTCTGGCTGGCCCCGAGCTCCTCCAGCCCGGGGGGGTGGGTGGCATCCGGGGCTCCTCGGGGGGAGGGGCAGGGGGGAAAACAGGTGCAGGTGGAAGGGGCGGAGCTGGGGGCTAGCCTCCCTGAAGGGCAGCTCCACTCGCCGTCCAGGCAGGATTGGGGACAATATCCTAGAATGCATTAACTCTGAAAGGGACTTATGGGGATCATAGCCATGGGCGGCAGGTATAATAGGCTGGGGAAGGCTTAGCCTTCCCTGATGCTGCCGCCTGCCCACTCACCGCCGGACACCTGGGCCCCACTACTTCCCCAAGGCCCCCACTGTCTGCTGCTGCTCCTGCCTGCCTGCCATGTCTCCTTCACTCCACCCCAGCTGCTCACAATGTCTCTCCTGCTCAGGGATGGGGGAATGAGGAGGGACACAGAGAGTCAGCAGTGGGCGGGGGAGTAAAGAGGCTTGACCAGGGAGCGGGGCTGGCCTGGCATTGGGGTGGGCCTAGCACTCAGGGGGCCAGTGGCTCACTGTAGGGCTGGGGGATGGCCTTCAAGGATGGTGGCTCAGCCAGGCACGGGCCCCGGGGCTGGACCTGGGTGCATGCGCGCAGTGCGTCAGGCAGCTCAGCCCAGCAGCTCGGAGGAGTTGGGAGCTCAGCCCAGTGCGGCTGGTGCAGGCCGGGGCTCCTCCAGTCGCGGGGGTCCCCCTCAGGGATTCTCCTGTTGGGGGGGGGGGAGTGTTTTGGGGCTGTGGTGTGCAGGCATCGGGCCTTGGGTGGAAGTGGGGGGCGGTGGGCTAGCCTCTCCAAAGCAGGGGTTCATCTGCTGGCCATGATCATAGCTTATACCAACTGAGCACAAGCTTCCAGTCCAGTGCTGTAGCTAAGAAAGCTAACACTATTCTTGGATATGTAGCAGGGGAATAGAAAGTAAGAGAAGGAAGATTTATTGCTCCATTTTTCCCAACTTGTCTCCACACTAATATTTGCCTTTTTTTTTTTTTTTAATAAAAAAAAGCTCACATTTTTGATGACTCACGTGGAGTCACATTACTGGCTTTATGTACATCACTGATATTAACACAGAATGAGCCATTTTATTCCCTTTCAAGCCAGAGGCAATTTGGTGAAGGAAACTTGCAGCACTTTTCATTTTACCTTTTCCAGAAGCTGTCACAGTAAAGATGATGATGAATTAAGAAGCAAAAAAGATTTTTATGGAAACAAAAAATGAACAGAATAAAGCAGAAAATGATGTGTTTTCTAATAGTGAATGAAAGGAAATACTTCTACCTTTGATGAGACTATCCTGTTATCTGGATACCTCTGTGGAATGTATGCTTCAGTGCCTGAAGGAGGTTCACGATGCCCAACATAAATAGTCCGATTGTCCACCCAATTCTCTTCCCCAGCACACTGCAAAAGGAAGAAAGAAAGAGTCGTCCTCAGTTCACCCGGTATTTCTGTATAAAAATAGTCAAACTGAGTCTGCTAGTCCTGTCATTTTTCAACACAGATGCCATTTTCACATAGTCATCAATTTATTGTCCCTGAATCTCTGCCTATAGTCCTTTCAAAAACCCTAAATGACAAATAGGAGAAAGCTATCAAAACTCTGCCTTTAATTGTCTTCAGTAATGTTTTCCACCATAGCAATAAGGAAACATCCTTGAAACGCTAGCCCAGGGGTTGGCAACCTCTGGCACGTGGCTCGCCAGGGTAAGCACCCTGGTGGGCCGGGCCAGTTTGTTTACCTGACGCATTGGCAGGTTTGGCTGATAGCAGCTCCCACTGGCTGCGGTTTGCCATCCCAGGCCAATGGGGGCAGCAGGAAGCACCGTGGGTCAAGGGACGTACTGGCCTTGGCTTCCTGCTGCCCCCATTGGTCTGAGACGGCAACCCACGGCCGGTGGGAGCCGCGGTCTGCCGAATCTGCCGACCCCTGTGCTAGCCTTTGAAAAGAAGAGATGGTTTACAATTTTGCCATTAAATCAGGTTTAAAAAAAAAAAGTTTCCACATGGCCAGTGCTCATCTCACTACTCTGATAAAATTACGGATAATATTAACATTTCATTCATATGACAAGAACAATCAGGATTGGATGAATAGCCAGCTACAGCTCCATTTTTACCCAACACTAAAGCAAATATAATAGAAAAGTGTGTACTTTTTACACAGAACCCCCCCTGTTGTCTGAAATACTAGTAATGGTGAATCCCACAGGTAGCAAGCCACAGTAGCATATATAGAAGGCCCAGAATATTTTCCATAATCCAGACACTGGGGCTATGCTGTACACCAGGGCAGCGCATTAGCTTTTAATCTTTGAATATACTATCTGGGTTCAAAGCCTATGATCGTGAAAAAAGAAGAGTATGAGTGGGGCCAACATTTAGTTCCTATGCACCCACATCAGAAAGCTTCTATATAATTGGTTCAAATTAGCATTTATGTATTCACAGTTTGTAAGAACTACTATCTGAAGACACAGATCCCTTTCCCTTGGGATTAGGATTTGTGGAGTTGGAGCAGAGTTGAGAATAGAAAGTACTTGTCTCTTAAGAAAAAAATAACTTAGTAGTTCCCACATATCATATCTAAAATTTATCCTAGTGCACCAACTCTTCAGTATTTGTGCAGGGTGTAGTATTTGTTATCTTTAGGTAGGCGTTTCACTGTATTGTAAGTGCCACTGGATTAAGTTTGCATTTATTTTATTTATGTATGTAAAGAGTTTCAGTCTGTTTTAAACACAAATACTGCCTTATATTGAAACGTCATATTTTATACATACTTGTGTTTAGCATATGAGAACATTAGCTCTCCTCTGCCTCCTCAATAACCCCAGAATTCTGAAAATAGAATTTCATTCTCACATTTAAGCAAAAGAGACTTGCCCTTAGACTGCCTACATTGGTTCACTACCACAGCAAGTTAATGATTTAAATACTACATTTATATTAAGAAAAACTTTCAGTTCAACAGTTTGTTAATGCAGCATTACAAAAAGGAAAAAAGGAAAGAAAAACCTGAAGTTGTTGTGTGTAGAAAAATCAGTAAATGTCTAACTGCAAATGTGTAGATTTGAAGTGAAAAGTTTAAGACTATGAAAATTAAATCTATGAACCATTAAGCTTTAACTGTACCTTTATATAATTAATCTATATATTTCAATGTGTGTGTGTTGGAAACAGTCAACAAAAAAGTTACATCAGTATTCATTCTTGAAATCATACAGACATATGAAGAGATGGCACTCAGACACCAAAATAGTGAGTTTGGTATACAAAACTAAAGAAGATAAAAAGATAAGAAGAGAAAGTGTTTCTTGGCATTTTTGCCATCCTATTCTTCTATTTCTATCCTACTCAGTACACTGAGAGGGACACCTTAAGAGTAACTACTTTGACAGTGTATTTACAGATGGAAAGACTGTAGAAATGAAGACTACACTCAAGACAGAGGAAGACCATGATCCTGAGAAGTACTGTGTACCTGCAACTCCTATTGACTTCAAATAGATATTGTAGGTGCTCAGCATCTTTTAAAATCAAGCCCCAAATGTGTGGATCTAAAAACATTTAGCACATCCCTTTTGAAAAGTGCAATAAGGGGAAAGGGAAGAACGTTTAACTGCCAACAAGTCTATTTCTCCAACAAGTCAACTCCCTGTGTCTTTAATGTGAGTTGCCACAATTTAAAAAGCTTGTTGCCATTCCAAATATTCAACCGTAGTATAGCTATGGTTCATACCACTTCCCCCAATTAGGTACCCAGGATTTTGTGGCAAGTCAAATAATTTTGAGGGAAAATAAAATTGTACTGAAAACATTTCTGTATTATACTGAGCTTCCGTGGCAACAGAAACAAATAGCTAGGTTAAAAAAAATGTATGTTTTATACCTCAATTGCCATACATATCATCTTTTCAGTACATGTGGATGTACAAAACACTTGAAGGATTTATGGATATTTGCATCAAATAATACTGCTGAAAACCGAGAGTACAGTACAGGCCTGGATAGTCTATTAAGTTATACAGTACATTGCACCCATTTTTACACTAAGACGGACTTAAAAAAATAGGAACAACTCTGTGTTGTTGTACAATTTTTAAGGTACACAGGGGATGCAAGTAGGAACCTTCCATGAGCGCTAATGGGAATTCAATGCATAAATCCTTGAACATCAAGAACTGACTATTTAGCTTCTTCCTTCTACCCCGAGCAAAACTGACAAACATATTCCGTGTGTTTATGAGCCCACATAGAGGGATTTGGAGAGAACATTAGTAGGTGACGTAACCAATTCCTTCATCTTGCAACATAAACTGGTCTTTGCCATGAGTCAATTACAAATGCACAACCCTCCCCCATTAAATGTATTACCAATATGAGCTCTCATAATATTGCAATATTATTTATTTAAAGTCCTTTAAAGAGTTGAAGTTCCCCCACAGTACTTTGTTGACTTGAAAGCTAGTATTTTTCTGTCAGGCTGCCAGTCAAATATTATGACCAATATTTGTCTGCCTACACAGAGGTACAATGCAATTAATTGTACATAGGAATATAGATTAAGACAGACTAATTTACTCAGTCCATCAGATTTATTTTTGTTTTTAAAATTAATTCACCATAGACAATGAATTAAAAACAAGTTAACTGTAACTTTTTACATACAGATTTAACTACTTGTCACAGCGGAAATAATTTGATCTTTCCATGTATTTGTAGAAGTGATGAATTAATGTACATCTCTGGTCTACTAAAACAATCCAAACAAAAAGATATTTCACAACATATACATGGAATATTTTGCATAAAATGTGCAACTGCATTGTTCAGTGAAGTAATGCTGTAATAAAAAAGGAAGCATCATGCATTATTCAATAACACTGCAATACAGTTATTCCACAACGGCACGCATCTCTACTAATCAGGAAAAGGTATATGGAGGAAATTGGCACAGTGAAGCTCTAATGTATGCCACTTGCAAAGATCAAAACAACATGTTTTAATTAACAGTAATAGCGTCCTACAAAGAGAACACTTTGAACAAGGAATTCTTTTGATGTCCAGGTACTATATATTAAACATCATTTGCAGAGTGACACCAGGATAATAGAAAAAAGGAACTCTGCACTGTGGCCAGTGCAATGAAGTGTATTCAGTGTTTTATATTCTGTTGCTTAAGCCCATTACAGATATGTCCAAGAAACCATAAATAAACCTAAAGCATTATGTGTTTCTATTAATAGTACAAAGCTCAATGTACTGAAACCTAGTTTCATTGGCACATAAATGAAGCACCATTACTTATGTTCTACGCTCTCTTCAGCATTGTCAGCAACACAGAAACCAAAGACTGGTGAAAAATCCATCAAATTGTCTGCACTTCACATAAAAGAAGGCTGATGATCTTCATAATATCTGAACATTGAGGAAGTCACACAAAATACATTAAGCATTTTTTCTAGGTTTAAATTCCAAACTATGACAAACTTCTGAATCACTTTTATGCTACTCTGCTAGTTTTTAGCTAGACACATTTAGAGATTGACCAGACCAGGTATAAATATTCAACAGGTGGTGGGGGTTGGGAGTGAAGAGGGAGAAGTTAACAGTCTGTGAGCTAAAAAACAATGCTTTCTGAGAATGAAGTTACATAGACATTTTCATATTAATAAGAGAGAGCAATAAAAGCAATTTGATAAAATCCAAGGGTATAACAAATCAGCTTATTCACCACATGTAATTTTAGCTCTTCCAGTCCAAAGGCAACTTTATTTCATTAATTAAGGTACTGATAACTCTGTTAGCTTGCAACAGTAGATTTTGAAAAAGTAAATGATCTTGAAAGATTCAGAATCTTAGACCATTTTAAGGAACACAGTTTTGAGCTATAAACTGGAAAAATCAAAGATTGACATTTCCAGGAATCTCAAATAGAACAGAGCTAAAAGAAAGGCGATTACATCACTGTAAATAGAAGTTCTTCAAGATGTGTAGTCCAAACATGAGTATGCATGCACACCCTGCACCTGAGTCTGAAGATTCTGAACAAGCAGCGCCCATTGGCTCGCACATGGCAATTGCTCACCTCGTGCTCCAATCCAAGGGCATAAGAGCAGTGCAGGTCAATGCCTCTCTTTACAGTGAATCCAATAGGATCCAATGCAGAGAGGACAGAGGGCAGGTAGTGGAATACAGACAGGCATCATACATCTCAAAAAAACTTCCAGTTACAGGTAAGTAACCTCCACTTTTTCAAGTGCTGGTCCCTACATATATTCCACACATGGGCAACTGACAAGCAGTGCTCAGACCACAGGGGGGTGTAAGGACGCAGGCAGTAAAGATGCTTGAAGAACTGCAGTCCCCACCACTGCATCCTCCGTGCAGGCCTGAACTAGCACATAATGTTTTGTAAATTTGTGAATGGAACTTCAGGTACCTGCTCTGAATATGTCCAGTGTCTGTACCTCCTGCAGAGATGCTGTAGAAGCCGCTTGCGCTCTTGTGGAGTGTGCCCTTACTCCACCAGGAGGAAGGGTACCTGCTAATTGGTAGCACGTGATGATGCAACCAGAAATCCATTCAGAGATTCTCTGAGAAGATATTGCTTGTCCTTGCAACCTCTTCACTATAGTGAGACACAGCCTTGGTGATTTTCTAATTGGTTTGGTCCTTTGCAGGTAGAATGCCAGGGCACATCTGACATCCAAGGAATGAAGTCTTTTCTCTTCAATGGAAGCATGATAAGCATGGACAGCTCAGTTGACATGAAACTGAGAAGTTACCTTAGGGAGGAATTTTGGATGAAGGTGAAGGAAGACCTCCTTGTGAAAAATGGTATATGATGGGTTAGTCAGAAGTGCTCCCATCTAGCTCACCCTTCTGACTGAACTAATATTAACTAAGAATGCAACTATCATGGAAAGGTGGGACATGGAACGTTGGCAAAGGTTGACATGGTGGTCTGGTGAGCACTGACAGGAGAGTTTGAGGTCCTACCGAGGTACAGACTTGACCACTGGTGGAAAGATCCTGACTAGGACCCTCATGAATCTAAATGTTCCTGGGTGAGTAAAAAATGCAACGTCCCCCTACTGGAAGAAAAAAGGCAGTGAATGCTGCAAGAAGTACCCACAGTAAGCTTAGGGAAAGACCCAAGTTCTTCAACAACAGGAGATAGTCTAAAATGACTGGGATATCTGCGGAGTTTGAGGAAGACCCATTACACCACACTCAGGTAGAGAAGTATCCCTACTTAGCTAAGTGGCAGTTCCTAGTTGAATCTTTTCTACTTTGTGTAAGAATGGCTTAGACAGCTTCAGAACATGTGTTGTAGGTCTGATGTCCATCCAAACACCAGGCCATAAGGTGAAGTGGGTCTGAATTGGGGTGACTGATTTTACCATCTTCTTGAATTAGCAGATATGAGAAGGGACAAATCCTGATGGAGGATGGACTGAGAGTCTCAGAAGTTCTGGGAACTGTTGGGTACTGTGAGAAAGATCTGGCTCAACAGGGCCAGAGCCACTCTCAAAACCTGTGGTAGCAGGGGAATGGGCTAAAATGGATCTCTCAGTTGGTCTGTACCTGACAGCAGTAGAGTGTAAACCTGGGCTTAGTGGACCATAGCTGCTCTGGAGCAGTACTAGGGAAGCTTCCTATTCATTTGGGACACAAAGAGATCCTACTGAAGTTTTTCCAACTGACCAAATATCTCAGTCAAGACAAAACTGTGTATTTTCCACTTGAGATCTGCAGAGAGGTGCCTGCTTACGTTGTCCACTAAAGAATTCTGAACACCTGAAAGATATGTGGATCGGATAGCAATGTGGTTGCTAACGCACCAATTCCAGTGCCTGACTACTTCCAGGCAGAGGGGAAGAGATCTTGCTTGATCCTCCTTGTTTATATAAAAGATCATGGTGATGTTGTCCAACATTACTTGGATATGGAGTGAACATGAGTGGGGGAAAGGGCCCCACAAGCCAGGCGCACTGCTCTCAGTTCTAGCAGGTTGATGTGAAGTCTGGCCTACTGTGGGGTTCAAATCCCTTCTACGGTATGGTCGTTCAGGTGAGCACCTCAATTCAGAAGGGATGCATCTGTGATGACAGTGGCACAGGGGGAGGTTGCGAGCATTGAAGGGAACTTCCATTCACACTTGTGCCAGGTTCGACCACAAGGTAAGAGGTGATTATGCTCGTGTGAAGAGTCAAGCTGGTGTTCATGTGGTCCTTGTCTGGTGAGTAGACTGACTGGAGCCAAGCATATATGCAGCATAGATGAAATCTGGTACACGAACGTGCACAAGGCCATGAGGCCTAGAAGAGAAAGACACACTAGAACCATAATCTTTGGTCTGCGAGTAATTTATGATATCAGATTGGCCATTAATTGAAATCTTTCCTTGGGGAAGAAATCTTCTGCTGAGATGGAATCTAGAGTCACTTACATAAAGTTTATTGCCCCTATAGTCATCAAAACTGACTTTTCTTTGTTCATGCACACACTCAGCGCTACTAGAAGATGGAGCAGGAAATAGTTGCTGACCTGACCACATGGTTGGAGTGACCCACTAATAGCCAATCATTCAAATATGAAAAAACTGTGTGACCATGACATCTGTTAGTATGTTAGTAAATATAAAGTCTTTTAATACTTCTTCATGTATATTAAATTCATTTGTATATTAACTATTGCCTCAGAATCTTTTACAATATAATCAAGTTGTGTGTCTGAATTATGAGGCCCAAAGTAACCTGAACTCAGGAATTCATAAACTGAAAGTTACTTGTACTCAGGAATTTTTATTTTATTTTTTTCTGATTGAGCGTTGGCCAGTATCACATTATCCTGAGCATCTCCTGGTCCTTGGGAATCTAGGTATTCAGGGAAAAGACCCCTCGAACTAATAAAAATGTCTACAGAAGTATGTTATAAACCAAACTGAGTGACTGATGAGGAATAATTATTATTACTGATGGGTTCTGTAACGAAGGAAATAACCAACTGAAAGATGTTTTTAACTCATTGAAAAAAGACGGTTACTCACCTTTGTAACTGTTGTTCTTCGAGATGTGTTGCTCATATCCATTCCAATTAGGTGTGCGTACGCCGCGTGTACGTTCGTCGGAAGATTTTCTACCTTAGTAACACCCAGTGGGTCGGCTGGGCGCGCCCTGGCGTGGCGCCGCTATGGCACCGAATATATACCCGTTAACCCGTCCGCTCCTCAGTTTCTTCTTGCCGGCTACTCCGACAGTGGGGAAGGAGGGCGGGTTTTGGAATGGATATGAGCAACACATCTCGAAGAACAACAGTTACAAAGCTGAGTAACTGTCTTTTCTTCTTCGAGTGCTTGCTCATATCCATTCCAATTAGGTGAATCCCAAGCCTTAACTAGGCGGTGGGGTCGGAGTGAGAAACTGCAGAATGCAAAACTGCTAAGCGAAAGGCTGCATTGTCTCTGGATTGTTGCACCAGGACATAATGGGAAGTAAAGGTGTGTACCGAAGACCACGTAGCTGCTCGACATATTTCTTGAATAGGTACTTGAGCTAAGAAGGCAGCCGACGAGGCCTGGGCCCTGGTAGATGTGCGGTAATATGACCCGGAGAGGTATGAGCTAGCTCGTAGCAAGTGCGGATGCATGCTGTTATCCAGGACGAAATCCTCTGAGACGAGACGGGCTGACCTTTCATCCGGTCCGCCACTGCAACAAAGAGTTGGGGCGTTTTGCGGAAGGGCCTCGTACGGTCAATATAGAAGGTGAGCGCTCTTAGGACGTCGAGCGAATGTAACTGCTGCTCCCTACGAGATGTATGAGGTTTGGGAAAGAAGACCGGTAGGAATATGTCCTAGTTGAGATGAAAAGCCGAGACTACTTTAGGGAGGAACGCCGGATGTGGGCATAGCTGCACCTTGTCCTTGTGGAACACAGTGTATGGTGGGTCCACCATCAGAGCCCGAAGCTCTGAGACTCTCCTAGCCGATGTAATGGCTACAAGGAAGGCTGTTTTCCATGATAAATACAGGAGTGAGCAGGTTGCCAATGGCTCAAACGGGGGGAGTGCAAGTCTTGTCAGAACTAAATTGAGGTCCCAGGAAGGGGCGGGGCATCATACTAATGGGTATAGACACTCCAGGCCTTTGAGGAACCTCGAGACCATAGGGTGGGAGAAGACAGAGTAAGTACCTTCTCCGGGGTGGAAAGTAGAAATAGCTGCCAAGTGCACTCGCAGAGATGAGATAGCGAGGCCTTGTTGTTTTAGGTACCAGAGGTAGTCCAAAATAGTAGGGATAGGAACCTCCGCAGGGGCAACATTCTGCGTGTGACACCAGCAGGAAAACTGTTTCCACTTGGCTAAGTAAGTAGACCGAGTAGAAGGTTTTCTGCTACCCAGGAGTACCTCTTGCACCGGGGCAGAGCAGCGTAATTCCAACTGGATTAACCATGCAGGAGCCACGCTGTGAGATGGAGGGATTGCAGGTCTGGGTGGAGAAGCCTGCCATGGTCCTGCGTTATCAGATCCTGATGAAGGGGCAGGGGGATCAGGTTGGCTATTGAGCGGTCCAGGAACGTGGTGTACCAGTGTTGTTGGGACAACGCAGGGGCGATCAGGATCAGTTGAGCCCTGTCCCCGCAAAGCTTTACGAGAACCCTGTGCACCATCGGGAAAGGTGTAAAGCAGGTGGTTCGGCCAAGAGATTAGGAAGGCGTCCGATATTAAGCCCGGGGCAAGACCCTGGAAGGAGCAAAACCTCTGATGCTTCCTGTTGTTGCGGGAAGTGAATAGGTCTATGTGGGGAAAGCCCCACTTCTGGAAGATGGAATGTACAATGTCCAGGCGGAGTGACCACTCGGAGAGAAAGGATCTGCTGAGATGGTCTGCCAGAGTGTTCCGGACCCCCGGGAGGAAGGATGCTACAGCGTCTACGGAGTGGGCTATATAAAATTCCCACAGTTGGATCGCCTCCTGACAAAGGGGGGAGGATCGAGTCTCTTCCTGTTTGTTTATGTAATGCATTGCTGTTGTGTTGTCCGTCAGTACTAGAACACAACAGCCTTGTAGATGATGTTGGAACGTCTGGCACGCGAGGCAAACTGACGCTTATGTGCAACGCTAGTTCTTGAAATGACCAGAGGCCTTGCGTGCGACAATGGCCTAGGTGTGCCCCCCCAGCCGAGAGACGACGCTTCCATCATTAGGGATACTGAGGGCTGTCTCGGTTGGAACGGCATCCCTGCACACACCAGGGAAGGTGTAAGCCACCAGTTGAGGGGAGCTTAAGACGCTCCGAGGAACGGTGATGATCATGTCTATGGCGTCCCTGCCTGGGCAGTAAACTGAGGCGAGCCACATTTGAAGGGGACGCAGGCGTAGTTTGGCGTGCTTGGTTACAAAAGTGCACGCAGCCATGTGACCGAGAAGGCTGAGGCAGGTGCGGGCCGAGGTCGTCGGAAAAGTCTGGAGGCTTTCTATGACCGAAACTAGTGCCCGAAACCAGGGTAGTAGAAGGCAGGCTGCTGCAAGTGTGGAGTCTAGAATGGCCCCGATGAATTCTATTCTTTGAGTGGGCACTAGAGTAGACTTCTCTAGACTGATCAACAGGCCCAGCCGCTCGAATAGGTCCGTGACGATAGCAACATGCCTGGTGACTTGAACCTCGGAGGTCCCGCGAATAAGCCAGTCGTCTAGGTAAGGAAAGACATGTATACGCCGACGACGGAGGAAGGCGGCCACTACAGCCATGCACTTTGTAAACATGCGCGGGGCGGTAGAGAGGCCAAAAGGGAGGACCACAAATTGAAAATGTTGGTTGCGCACCATAAACCATAGGTACCGTCTGTGCGGAGGGTAAATGGCGATGTGAAAGGATGCATCCTTCGTGTCGAGAGAAGCGTATCAGTCTCCGGGATCCAAGGATGGGATGATGGTCCCCAGGGACACCGTGCGGAACTTCAACTTCTTCAGAAAGACGTTGAGACCGCGTAGGTCCAGGATGGGTCGGAGACCCCCTTTTGCCTTGGGGATTAGGAAATATCGGGAGTAAAATTCCTTGCCACTGAACTCCTCTGGCACCTCCTCTATAGCTCCGATGGAGAGGAGCATACGAACCTCTTGCCAGAGGAATTGCTCGTGAGAGGGGTCCCTGAAGAGGGACGGGGAGGGGGACGAAATAAATTGGAGGTGGTATCCAAATTCCACTGTGCGTAGGACCCAACGATCTGAGGTTAATTGGGCCCACGCAGGGAGGAAGGGGGAAAGGCGGTTGGAAAACTGAAGAGGATCCTGGGGAAGGACTGGTGCTCTGCTCCCGGGCACACCTTCAAAAGTTTGGTTTTGGTCCCTCTGATGGTTTGGCGGGACTGTTATTCTGGCCCCTTTGGGAACCCGATTGCTGTCTGCGGTTCCCGCGACCACGCCTCCTGCTAAAGTCTTGTCGTGGCCTGGGCGGGGGGTAAGGGCGTTGAGGCTGGGTACAGAAGGACCTCCGTTGGGTTTGCAGAGTATGCATCCCGAGGGAACGCATGATGACGCATGATGTCTTTGAGACTCTGGAGTCTAGGGTCCGTTTTCTGAGAGAAAAGGCCCTGACCATCAAACAGAAGGTCCTGAATAGTGTGTTGCAGTTCAGGAGGTAGGCCTGATACCTGCAACCACGATATCCTCTGCATTGTAATCTCCGAGGCCACAGTTCTGGCCACCGAATCAGCAGCGTCGAGTGAGGCCTGCAGAGAAGTCCGTGCCACTTTCTTCCCTTCCTCCAGAGGGGCTTGGAATTCCGGGCGGGAGTCCTGTGGGACCAGTTCAGTGAACTTACCCACCGATTGCCAGGTATTATAATTATACCTGCTGAGCAGGGCCTGTTTGGTTAGCCACCCGCAGTTGGAGGCCTCCGGCGGAGTAAACTTTACGCCCCAGTAGATCCATCCTTCTAGCCTCCCGCGATTTCAGGGCAGGGGCTTGCTGGCCATGGCACTCTCTCTCATTCACAGATTGAACGACCAGAGAGCATGGAGGAGGATGGGTATATAAGTATTCAAACCCTTTAGAGGGTAACATGTATTTCCTTTCCATATCTCTGGCCGTGGGAGGGATAGACGCCGGGGATTGCCAAATGGTGTCTGCTTTGGCCTGGATGGAACGGATGAATGGCAGAGCCACACGAGTTGAGGCATCTGCCGACAGTATGTCTATGACTGGGTCTTCCACCTCCGGGACCTCCTCCACCTGAAGGTTGATGTTTAAGGCGACTTGCCGGAGAAGGTCCTGGTGGGCTCGGAGGTCGATTGGCGGCGGGCCCGATGTAGAAGTACCGGCTACTGCCTCGTCTGGTGAAGAGGAGGACGACAGACCCGGCACAGTTGGCTCATTTAGTGACTCCTGTTCTGGAGGAGCATCAGGGTCCTGGAACACCTGAGGATCCGGCGCAAGAGCCGAGTCATCCGTACCCGCTGGAGGAGGGCGGTTAACAGTGGCCTCTGGTGCCCGATGTTCCGATGGGGCGGAACGAGATGTGTTCTCCTTGGGCCTGGTGATATGCCCAAGGCGTCCAGAAGGACCACTGAGGCGCTTGTTCTGTGCCCTGAGGTTCCTAGAGGACACGGCTCTGCGTTTCTGAATCTCCATATGCGATGCTATCAGTGTGCGAAGACTCAGATGGGTGCCGTGATGGCCATGGTGGAGCAGAGTGCACGTGAGGAGGAGCCCTGTGCATAGGGTATCGTACATCATGCCTCACAGGAGAGCGGTACAGGGAGTTGTACCAGTGCTGACTCGGGGGTTGTGCCGTATGACTGGAGGATTGCTAATGTAGTTCCTATTTTTAAGAAAGGGAATAAAAGTGATCCAGGTAATTATAGGCCTGTTAGCTTGACGTCCGTAGTATGCAAGGTCTTGGAAAAAATTTTAAGGGAGAAAGTAGTTAAGGACATAGAGGCCAATGGTAATTGGGACGAATTGCAACACGGATTTAGTAAAGGTAGATCGTGTCAAACCAATCTGATCTCCTTCTTTGAGAAAATGACGGATTACTTAGATAAAGGAAATGCGGTAGATATAATTTACCTAGATTTCAGTAAGGCGTTCGACACGGTTCCGCACGGGGAACTGTTAGTCAAATTGGAAAAGATGGGAATGAATATGAAAGTTGTAAGGTGGATAAGGAACTGGTTAAAGGGGAGACTCCAGCGGGTCGTATTGAAAGGTGAACTGTCAGGCTGGAAGGAGGTCACTAGTGGAGTCCCTCAAGGATTGGTTTTGGGACCGATCTTATTTAACCTTTTTATTACTGACCTTGGCACAAAGAGCAGGAATGTGCTAATAAAGTTTGCGGATGACACGAAGCTGGGGGGTATTGCTAACACGGAGAAGGACAGGGATACTATTCAGGAAGATCTGAACCACCTTGTAAACTGGAGTAATAGAAATAGGATGAAATACAATAGTGAAAAGTGCAAGGTTATGCATTTAGGAATTAATAATAAGAATTTTGGATATACGTTGGGGGCGCATCAGTTGGAAGCGACGGAGGAGGAGAAGGACCTTGGGGTACTGGTTGATAGCAGGATGACTATGAGTCGCCAATGTGATACGGCTGTTAAAAAAGCAAATGCGATTTTGGGATGCATCAGGCGGGGTATTTCCTGCAAGGATAAGGAGGTGTTAGTACCATTATACAAGGCATTGGTGAGACCACATCTGGAATACTCTGTGCAGTTCTGGTGTCCCATGTTCAAGAAGGATGAATTCAAACTGGAACAGGTCCAGAGACGGGCTACAAGGATGATCTGAGGAATGGAAAAACTGCCTTATGAAAGGAGACTCAAAGAGCTTGGCTTGTTTAGCCTGGCCAAAAGAAGGCTGCGGGGGGATATGCTTGCTCTATATAAATATATCAGGGGGGTTAACGTTAGGGAGGGAGAGGAATTATTTAAGTTTAGTACTAATGTAGGCACGAGGACGAATGGGTATAAACAGGATATTAGGAAATTTAGACTTGAAATTAGACGAAGGTTTCTAACCATTAGGGGAGTGAAGTTCTGGAACAGCCTTCCAAGGGAAGTAGTGGGGGCAAAAGACTTTCCTGGCTTTAAGACAAAGCTTGATAAGTATATGGAGGGGATGTTATGATAGGATCGTTAATTTGGGCAATTGATCTTGGATTACCACCAGATAGGTCTGCTCAGTGGTCTGCGGGGAGATGTTGGATGGAATGGGAACTGAGTTACTGCAGAGAATTCCTTCTTGGTTGCTGGCTGGTGACTCTTGCCCACATGCTCAGGGTTTAGCTGATCGCCATATTTGGGGTCGGGAAGGAATTTTCCTCCGGGGCGGATTGGCAGGGGCCCTGGAGGTTTTTCGCCTTCCCCTGCAGCGTGGGGCACGGGTCGCTTGCTGGTGGTTTCTCTGCAGCTTGAGGTCTTCAAACCAATTTTAAGGATTTCAATAACTCGGTCCTGGGATAGGGGTTGTTATAAAATTGGATGGGTGGGGTTCTGTGGCCTGCCTTGTGCAGGAGGTCAGACTAGATGATCAGATTGGTCCCTTCTGACCTATGAGTCTATGAGACCTGCGAAGCTCTATGGTGGGAGTGACTGCGGCGCGAACAGTGCCGGGAGCTGGACCACCGTCTGGAGTATCGGTCTGGAGAGCGGGATCTTGAATGGTACCGTGAGTACGACCGGTGCCGAGAAGGAGATTGGTACCGGGACTGCAAGCGGCGTCGAGATCAGGACCGGTGGCGAGATCGGGAGCGCTGGCAAGACCTCGATCTCAAGTGGTGCCTGCCTGCGGCATCGATGGAAGGTGGCCTGACTAGGGCCGGTTTCCCTGCTGATGCAATAACCCGCACCGGCGGTGCCGGGGGTTGGGGCAGGGTGGGCTCCATTAGGGCAATGAGTTCCCTCGCCATCAAAAAGGTCTCTGGCATGGTGGGAACAATAAGCTCGACCTTGGCGTGTGCCGGGGAGCTGTCATGCACTGGACTCGATGGCTCTTGCCTGGCCGGAATCAACGGTGCCAAGATTGTCAGTGCCATGGCAGTTGTTGGTGCCGGGCGACTCGGTTTCGGCTGCTGCTTAGACTGCAGTGTAGATATTGGAGCCGTAGGAGCTTTGACCTTTTTGGCACGCGGGGAGAGGGAGCGGTGCAGGGCTGGTTTCTGGGCCAGTGACGGCTGGTGCCAGGGCATCTTGGCGGTGCCGGCACTCTCCAGTGCCGACGAGGCACTTCTCCCCGGTGCGGACTGTGCGGCACTCGGTGCCGAAGACGGAGGAGTGAGGGCCGCCTCCATTAGGAGCTGCTTTAGACGAAAGTCCCGCTCCTTTTTTGTCCGTGGCTTCAAGGACTTGCAAATCCGGCACTTACCTGTAAGATGGGATTCCCCCAGGCACTTTAGGCAGGAGTCGTGGGGGTCTCCCGTTGGCATCGGCCGCCGGCAGGCCGAGCACGGTTTGAAGCCCGGTGAACCAGGCATGGGCCTGGGCACCAGGAAAGGGGAAGGAGCTAATCCCCAACCCTTTGAACTATATACGCTAACTAGGTTTACAAAAGTTTATTAAAAGTGTTAACTAAAACTATAAAACTATATACACAATAGTACTAGAACGAGTGAATAGCTAGCGAAGTGGAGATCAGCTAAGCTGCGCTCCACTGTTCCAACGACTGACACGGGCGGTAAGAAGGAACTGAGGAGCGGACGGGTCAGCAGGGGTATATATTCGATGCCATAGCGGCGCCACGGGGCGCCCAACCGACCCATCGGGTGTTGCTAGAGTAGAAAATCTTCCAACGAACGTACACGCGGCGCGCGCACACCTAATTGGAATGGATATGAGCAAGCACTCGAAGAACTACTGTTGGTTATCACAGCTGTTAGTAATCACGACTGGTTTAGAGATTCCCTTTTACTCAATCAGGTAAACTGGAATTTTTTTTGGTTGTCATCAGTAATTAGGAAAACAGAACATGTGATAACATTAATTTTGTGAAAGTATTTGCACTTTGAGAGGGCATCATCATCACACACCTTAGTGAAGGACAGAGGTTTTTGGAGTTAGATTGTGAGTGGGCCCTGTCAGCATACCACCAGGTGCAGAAGAAAAGACTAATCTACCCTCTCTTCACTATCTATTCTTTCTGTATTTTGAATAGTGCTGTGTTAATCTTCCATTAATAATCTTTGATTAAATAATTCCATTTATTGTTATTTGATAATCTCAAATTGTTATTAAATTCAAACGGGAAACTTGTCTCATTTGAAAGAAAACTTTTGTGAATACCTGGACACTGTTGCTAGTCCAAAAGGAAAGGACTCTGCACTGGTAATGTTTCTGAACTACCAGGAACTGAATAAACTTTTTGTGGGACAGATAAATATCTACATGAAAACAGACATCCATGTCAAGAGCCACAAACCATATTCCCTCCTGCAGGGAGGGAATTACTAATGCTAATGTAATCATCCTGAATTCTGACTTTCTAATAAAGATGTTCGGTTGTCAAAAGTCCAAAATGGCTGTCCACACACTGTCTTTTTGGGGGACTAAGTAGTATAGGGACTAGAATCCTCTTCCTTGATACTGAGGTGGGAATCATTCTATTACCTGTATTGAAGAAGAGAATCCACCTCCTTATGAAGAAGAGGGAAATAAAATCTACAGTTGTACTGGAGAGAGAGTCAAGGGGGAAAACCAAAAGGAAATATAAGTGGTGAAAAAGGAAATTGACCAAAAAGCTTGTTCAATGAAAACAGATCCTGAAAACAGTAAATAAGAAGCCCATCCACAAAGAACCTAAAGTGTATGAACAGAGAGAATGACTGTTTGAACAACTATTGAAGGAATATACTTCAAAAAGATGCCTAATGGACAAGTGAGGGCCCACAAGGTGAAGCTAAACCCGTGGATAAACTCAGTGAACAGAGGTACAGCCATAGGCACATCAAATCTAAGGAGCACTTCAAGCTGAAAGAAAGCAGTAAACAGGACAGCAAGAGTAGAACAGGACGTGCCGCCCAGGAGAGGAAAAGTTGTTTCTTCTTTGAAGTGACACAGTGTATTGTTGAGTAATCACTTTTATTTTTGTGAACAACAATGCATTTGGTACCGATTGCGCAGTGTAAGGATGAGTAGCATGTATAAGCTCACAAAGGTTAATGTGTTGGTAACCTATAGTTTATTATAAGTAGTACATAATTGGTAATATTCTATATTATTCATGCTCCTTATAACCAGGAGAGTATCCCCTGCACTCATGCAAAGCCTTGGATGAGGAGTCCTTGACCTAGGCAGCTCTAGGCGCCACTTCCAAGCTCATACTCAGAAGGGTGTTACTTGTTCGTTAGGGCCAATGTACTGGGGGATCTTCATGGACCAGATCAGAGTGAGGTCTCAGAGCCTTCTCCATAAGGAGTTTTCCTGAACTGAAGCTCATGAGCACCACATTTTTGTGGGGAAAATGAGTAACAGATGCTGCACTATACAGAGATCTGTATCTCAGCCGAAGAGTAGAGGCAGTGCTGGTGGTCATCATTCATGAAGAAAGAATGAGGGCAAGAGATATAAATCTTGAACCCCAAGCCTGAGAAAAACAGGCTATACTAACCATACTAGAAAACTAACTGTGCTAATAACAAAAGCAATTTACTGTATCTGTTTACATGCTTAACAAGAAAGAAGCTGAAGAAATCTGGATGCAGAGGATTCCGACTCGGGCCATGCGGCAGTAAGAAGGAAATACCTGTGACTAAATTGTAACCTTAACCATGATTCACACACAGACACCCCCCCCCTTACATTATTTTTTAGATGTGATGAGTTACAGATATACATATTAAAAAACTTGATCACTTATATGAATGATTGATATATGCAAAATGTCACCGTAAAAACAATACAGGATTGTTTTAGCCTTCTGCAAGCAGATGTACTTCCCTGATTCCCTCCCAGCAATTTCTGTGCCTGGAACTGGGAAGCACTCCCCCACCTACTCCATCTCTGTCTTCTGTTGCTGTGAACCCCCCTCCCCATCCCCATCCCCATCCATGCCCTGCTTCTCAGTGCTCTGGACCCTCATCTCCTCCACTCTCTTCCCCACCCTCACTTCCCCTGCACCTCATTCCCTGCAGCCCCTAAGTTTGCCTCCTGCTCCCCCTCATTCCCTGCATCCACCTTTCACAGTGTCTCCTGCTCCTCACAGTCCCTGTATACTGTCTAGTCCCCAGACCATGGAGTGGCAGACATTACGCCTGTGGACGTGGCTTCAGTATCATTGAAGACAGTGGGAGTTGGCAGTCAATTTTTATTAAGGGTAGCCTTACTTCTACGTGCAGATAGAAGGTAGGAAAACGGCAGCCACCTTCCTGGTTTCAGCCACATTGACAATAAGGGGAGATGGTGGCCATTTTGAATAAGAAGAAATTTGTGAGTTGGCAACCTTTCATCATGTTTCCAAGAGATTTCGGAAAAAAAACCCAACACACCCATCTCCCTAAATTGCTGGTAAATCCCTGATATAAATCTCAAGAGTTGGCAACCCTGAGTTCTAAAGCAGACACTTTAGAGAACATAAGGTAATTTACTTCTACTGATTGTTTTCCATATTCTAGGGCAAGACATCTACACTTGACTGCTAGTTAACTCAGTGAGAGTTCCAGGTAAATATCTGACAGTCGTGTATATTTAAAGACTTATTCCTAGAAAAAGAAATCTTTACCGGGTCTTACCTCATTTTTATCACCTAATGCGTGGGGAGAGGGGGAAGGAGGTAAGGAAGAGTTGTTAGGTATCCACAATAAATCAATTACTAGTAAAACAATCATTTGGGTTACAATCATTATACTGCTTTGTGTAAACCCCACTGTATTTTTGCTCATTAAAGCAGAAGGTTTCCTTTGTTTGGTTTAACAGTGTTTATGTGGTGGTGGAATTATAAATAGAAACAACTGAATTATAGAATTACTTAAGATAGAGTTCTTTTATTATAGTTTTTTCCCCCTCTTTTCAGAAAAAAAAGTCAAGAGTACTCAGTTATAAGAGATATAAAGTTAAAATAATTTCACATGCAAGACTTCCAAATTATATATTGGGATTAAGAAAAAGTTATTTTATCAAAGTCCACATGAGCCATATGACAGGCATGTGGATGGCTGAATTTGACCATGTAAACTTCAGATACTTAAAGTAGGTTATCATATGATTAAGTCTTTACCTAGTTTATAGATGCAAAATACCTTAAATTCCTTAAATCAATGGTTACTTACAAAAAAATCAGTAAAATGAAGAATTATGTTTATATTTATTATCTTGGTACAAAAACCAGTGGAGCAAAGTGTAAATAGATTCTTTAGCAGTCTACAACAAGTCATAGGGATTATGTGCTTAGAAAGCATGCAGACTTTGCCATCGTCAGTTACTAATTAATCAAGCACAGCAGAGGCCATCAAAACAAAGTTCCCAGCACTGAGGAACTCCAATGACTTTAATGAGCATTGTAGGGAGGTGCCCTGGCTCCCCGCCACACCTGAGAAGGACGGGTAAGAACTGATGCCAGAGTGGGCGGAGCCACCGCCTGTCCCTGCCCCCTGCAAGTCATGAGGTGGGACAGGAAGTATAAAGGCCCAGCCCCAGCACTCAGTTAGGCGCGGGCTGCTGGAGAGGACAGATGCTGGTGCTCGAGCTCCCGCCAGACCCAGCCTGCCCCGTGCTCGCTCCCCTGAAGAGCACTGGCCGAGCCTGCCCCGTGCCTGCTACCCTGAGGAGCACTGGCCTAGCCTGCCCCGTGCCCAGTATCCAGAGGAGCGGCCTGAGCTTCCCGACGCCCAGTATCCAGAAGAGCGGCCTGAGCTTCCCTATGACCGGTTGGGAGCCCATGGTCTGGGATCCACCAGATGACACCGGTGAGAGACAGGTACCTAGAGATGGAGAGATTGGAAGTGCCCCGGGGGTAGCTGACCCCAGTCTGGCTCCAGGGGACCCTGAACTGATGTCAGTGTGTTGCGGCCAGGATCCCCACTGTCTGCAGCGAATCTTTGCTGCTGCTAGGGCCCCGGGCTGGAACGCAGTGGAGTGGGAGGGCCTGCGTTCCCCCTGCCACTCTTCCAAGGGTGGCAGACGCCCCCTCTGCCCAGCCTGAGAAGGCTCTTTATACTGTTTAACTCGCTGTTCAGCCCCTGCCTGAGGGTCTGACTCTTACCTGTGTTTACTCAGCCCTGTTGAAAAGCCTGAGCAGGAACTGCTTACTGCCCCGCCCTGCTTCAGGGCCGGGCTCATAGACTCTGTGTTTACCTGGTCCCTGCTGAAGGGCCGAGACTCTGCCTTGTTTAGAGACTATTTGTTTGCTCAGCTCCTGCTGAGGGGTCTAGGCCCTGGATGGATTGCTGCCTGTAGGGAGGCGCCTTGGCTCCCAGCCGCGCCTGAGAAGGACGAACCCCAGCACTGGACTCTTACAAGCATATTCCTTTAGACAATGTTAGTATCATAGGATCTGTTGTTTCATTCTGTCATTATAGCATATTGCTAGAAACAAACACTGAAATATTTTTAAAATCTCCAAGAATAACTTTCTTAAGTGAGAATATATCAAAATCTCTCTTCACAACATTGTAGGAAATTAATTTAATCGTAACAGAATGTTTCACCAAGATTAAAAAAAGAGTATGCTCAATTTGTTTATGGATCACTATTTTACTATAACCTTTTCTAGGTTAAGGCCCTCTTCTGGGATATGGGAGATCCAGAATTCACCCCACTGTCTGATGCAGGGAAGAGATTTGAACTTCACTCCCCACATTGCAGGAGAGTACCCTAGCCGTTATAGGATATTCTGGTATGGCTCTTAAATCACCTGCTGAAGCCGTTACAATTTGTATTAATAATTAGTCAGGCATTGGAGCAACGACTTGAACTTGGGTCTTCCATATTGCAGGAGAATGCCCTAACTACCAGATTATGGAGTCATTCTTATGCTTTCCCTGGCCTAATGACTATGAAAGACTACGCTAAGTCACTTAGGGCATGGATACACTTGCAAATGTAGAACGCTTTGAGTTAAACCAGCCTTCGTAGAACGCAGTAGAGAAAGCGCTGCAATCTATCTACATTGACAGCTACAAGCACACTGGCATGGCCACATCAGCAGCTCTTGCAACAGCCACAGAGAGTAGTGCATTGTGGTAGCTATCCCAGCATGCAAGTGACTGCAACGTGCTTTTCAAATGACGGGGGTTGGGTGGAGTGCAACAGGGAGTGTGTTGTGTGTATGTGGGGGGAGTGAGAGTTTTTGGGGGTTTAGAGCATGTCAGCATGCTGTCTTGTAAGTTGAGACAGCAACAGACCTCCCTCCCCTCCTACCTCCTTCTCTCACACATAGTATTACACAGTAATGGTTGCTTTGTTTGGGGGCAGATAAGCATGCCGGCTGTCAGAAATCGAGCTCCCAAAGAGTATATTGGCATGCCTGTAGTGATTCCAAAACAATTACAAGAGTGGACACTTGATTTAAGAGGATTATGGGATGTTTCTGGAGGCTGATCAGAGCACAGTAATGAAACACCTCCTTCACACTGATGCCTGGGCCTTTCAGCCAATGCACACCAAGTGTTAATCTTCTCACTGAGGTGGAGTACCAGGAGTGCTCTAGCCCTGGAGTCAGAGTGCTCTATGTGCCTTGCCAGTGTGGACGAGTAGTGATCTAGGGTGCCTGGGGCTGCTTTAATGCGCTCTAATTTGCAAGTGTAGCCAAGCCCTTAGAGAAACAAGGTGGGGAAAGTAATATCTTTTATGGGTCCAACTTCTGTTGGTGAGAGAAAGCAGCTTTCAAGCTACACAGAGCTCTTCAATATTTTCTATAAAGCTTTTCTCTCTCACTAACAGAAGCTGGTCCCATAAAAGATATTCTCTCTCTCCCCCTGATCTCACTAATATCCTGGAACCTACATGGTTATAACAACACTGCATATTGCAATGGCAAGTCACTGGTGCTCCAGGAGAGTGAAAAGAACACTGGTCAGATCCACAGACTGATTATAATGATAGACAATGTCAGGGCACTGATTAAACTTTTGGCACAGGAGATACAAAAAACATTACATAATGCAACTACTTTCCGTCACACCTGCTGGCACATATATCCTGACAAACAAGCAAACATTCTAATTTCTGCAAAAAAGCCTAGTGTTTCTGAGAATGTATTGAAAATGTATTTCTGACTGCATTCTCCTTCCCCTTGGGGGGCCATTGTGATGGGCTCCTGTCATAAACAGATAATTAACGGTAAATGTCTCTTATCTGCAAAGGGTTAAGAAGCTCAGTAAACCTGGCTGACACCTGACCAGAGGACCAATAGGGGGACAAGATACTTTCAAATCTTGGTGGAGGGAAGTCTTTGTTTGTGCTTTTTGTTTTTGTTGTTATCCGCTCTTGGGACTGAGAGGGATGGGACATCAATCCAGGTTCTCCAAATCTTTCTGAATCAGTCTCTCATGTTTCAAACTTGTAAGTCATCAGCCAGGCAAGGCGTGTTAGTCTTAAGTTTGTCTTCTCAACTTGTAAAATGTTTCTTTTTGCTGGAAGGATTTTACTTCTGCTTGCTGTAACTTTGAACCTAAGGCTGGAGGGGGAGCCCCCTCTGGTCTATAGGAATCTGATTACCCTGTAAAGCATTTTCCATTCTGATTTTACAGAGATAATTTTTACCTTTTCTTTCTTTAAATTAAAAGATTTCTTTTTAAGAACCTGATTGATTTTTCCTTGTTTTAAGATCCAAGGGGATTGGATCTGTGTTCACCAGGGAATTGGTGAAGTCCCTCAAGGCAACCCAGGGAGGGGACGAAGTTTTGGGGGGGACAGAGTGCCCCAGACACTGGAATTCTGCGTGGTGGCAGTGTATACCAGATCTAAGCTAGTAATTAAGCTTAGTGTCCATGCAGGTCCCCACATTTGTAGCCATAAGTTCAGAGTGGGGAAAGAAACCTTGACATGGTGAGCAGCGGTGGGATTCTTTAGGAACCAAAAGCCAGTAGGCTTTTTTTTTTCTCTCCTTTCTAGCTTGCTTGGAAAGCAGCCTGAGGGCAGAGGTGTTAAGTTTTTAACAAGGGTCTTTGTTAAGAGGAGGCTTCAAGCTGTGAGCAAGCAGCCAGCAAAAGGGAATTTACAAGCTGAATTGTTTTTTCTCTTTTTCTTTCTTTCTTTCTACCTCTCGGGTATAGCTAGTTAGAAAGTCTCTGTTAGCCAAGCAGCCCTGCTGAGTGCATCCCAATTTCAGTGAGCGCCAAGGGGGTGTGGCCAGCACAAGAAAGCAGGAAAATGAGTACCAGTGAAACAGTTAAACTAGAACTGGCTAGGCTGGATGCAGAAGAGAAAGCCAAAGAGGCTGACTACAAAAGAGCTATGGAGATGAAACAAAAAGAGAAGGAAGAGAGGGAAAAGAGAGAGAAAGCATGAACTGGATTTAGCAAAGGCTAAGCCAGATGTAGCAGACAACCCTAATAACCCTTCTACAGGTACTGTTTCCCATCCCAGAAAATTTCCCACCTATAAGGCAGGTGGTGATACTGAGGCCTTCTTAGAACATTTTGAAAGGGCCTGCCTTGGGTACAGCATCCCTGAAGACCAGTACATGACAGAACTGAGGCCACAGCTCAGTGGACCCTTAGCAGAGGTGGCGGCTGAAATGCCTAAGGAACACATGAACGATTATGAACTTTTTCAAACCAGGGCCAGAATCACAATGGGGCTAATACCTGAGCATGCCTATCAGCGGTTCAGAGCCTTAAGGTGGAAACCAGATGTGTCATTTACCTGACATGCCTACCACATTGGGAAGAATTGGGAGGCCTGGATATCAGGAGCAAATGCTAAATCTCTGGAAGAGCTGTCCTTCCTAATGCAAATGGAGCAGTTCTTAGAGGGTGTTCCTGAGGAAATAGAAAGGTACATCCTAGATGGGAAGCCCAAAACTGTAACCGGGGCGGGGGAGATTGGAGCCAGATGGGTGGAAATGGCAGAAAAGAAAAAAACTACTAGCAAGGGGAGCGAATATCAGAGGGGGCAAACCGAAAATAAACCCTACCACCGGGGGCAACTCAAGACCCCACCTACAACCCAAGGAAAGCCCCAGACACCCTATTGTCCCACCTCACCAGTCTCCAGCAACCCACCTCGGCCCAGTGACCAGTCAGCTAGGCGATGTTTTAAATGTAACGAACTGGGACATATAAAGGCCAACTGCCCCAAGAGCCCTAACCGAGTACAGTTCATTACAACGCCATCATACCAAAGATCCCCAGGCCCAGACGCCTCTCAAATACCCTCGGAGCGAAGGGAAACCTTGAGAGTGGGCGGAAAGAAGGTTATCGCGTGGAGAGACACGAGGGCACAAGTGTCAGCTATCCACCAATCCTTAGTGAACCCCAAATTCATCAACCCAGAGGCCCAAGTGACAATTCACCCATTCATGTCAAAATCTTTAAACTTGCCTACAGCTGAATTGCCTGTCCAGCACAAGGGCTGGTCAGGAATGTGGACTTTTGCAGTCTATGACAATTGTCCCATCCCCATGCTGCCAGGGGAAGACTTGGCCAACCAGGTGAAGCTGGCCAAGAGGGTGGAGATGGTCACAGGCCAAGCAAGCTTCCACACCCATCCTTGTTCCTAAGCCGTCCACAAAGGCCCCGTCTGTGTTACCAGAGACCCAGACAGAGGTGGTGGAACCGGATCCCCTGCCAATGACTGCAACAGCCATAGTGCATCCAGTCCCAGAACCGGAACTGGAAAAGCAACCAGCACCAGAACCGTTGCCAGCACTGATGCCAGCGCTTGCAAACCCATCTACAACTCCAACGCCAGAGGGCACCAGCGGGCCTGGACTGGCAGAAGCAGCAGACAACCTTACCCAAGAGGCTCAGCCAGGGCCTGAAATATTCACATAGTGCACCAGCGGAAAGCGGTTCACAATCAACGAAAACAACCCCATCACCTACATCGCTTCCAGAGGGACCCAAGCCCAAGTCCACAGTCTAAGGAGGAACTGATGTCTCCAGCATCAAGGGAACAGTTCCAGGCTGAGCAGGAAGCAGATGACAGCCTTCAGAAAGCTTGGGAGGCAGCACGGAGCACCCCACCGCCTCTCAGCTCTTCTAACCGATCCCGGTTTGTCGTAGAACAAGGACTCTTACACAAGGAGACTTTCTGGTGGACACCAGGAAGACTGGCATCCTCAGAGACAGTTCCTGGTTCCAACTAAGTACCGGGTAAAGCTCTTGAGCTTAGCTCATGATCATCCCAGTAGCCATGCTGGGGTGAATAGAACCAAGGGCCAGTTGGGGAAGTCTTTCCACTGGGAGGGAATGGGCAAGAATGTTGCTAATTATGTCCGGTCTTGGGAGGAGTGCCAATGAGTGGGAAAGCCCCAAGACCAGGTCAAGGCCCCTCTCCAGCCACTCCCCATAATTGAGGTCCCATTTCAGCAAGTAGCTGTGGATATTCTGAGTCCTCTCCCAAAAAAGACCCCCAGAGGAAAACAGTACATATTGACTTTCATGGATTTTGCTACCCGATGGCCAGAAGCAGTAGCTCTAGGCAACACCAGGGCTAAAACTGTGTGTCAGGCCTTAGCAGACATTTTTGCCAGGGTAAGTTGGCCCTCCGACATCCTTACAGATTCGGGAACTAATTTCCTGGCAAGACCATGAAAAATCTATGGGAAGCTCATGGGGTGAATCACTTGGTGGCGACCCCTTACCACCATCAAACCAATGGCCTGGTGGAGAGGTTTAATGGAACTTTGGGGGCCATGATACGTAAATTCGTAAATGAACACTCCAATAATTGGGACCTAGTGTTGCAGCAGTTGCTTTTTGCCTACAGGGCTGTACCACATCCCAGTTTAGGGTTTTCACCATTCAAACTTGTGTATGGCCATGAGGTTAAGGGGCCATTACAGCTGGTGAAGCAGCAATGGGGGTGGTTTGCGCCTTCTCCAGGAACTAACATTCTAGATTTTGTAAGTAACCTACAAAGCACCCTCTGACACTCTTTAGCCCTTGCTAAAGAAAACCTAAAGGATGCTCAGGAAGAGCAAAAGGCCTGGTATGATAAATATACCAGAGAGCGTTCCTTCAAAGTAGGGGACCAGGTTATGGTCTTGAAGGCGCAACAGGCCCATAAGATGGAAGCGTCATGGGGAGGGCCATTCACGGTCCAAGAGCACCTAGAAGCTGTTAACTATCTCATAGCATTCCCCAACTCAACCCTAAAGCCTGAAGTGTACCATGTTAATTCTCTAAAGACCTTTTATTCCAGAGACTTACAGGCTTGTCAGTTTACAGCCCAGGGAGATGACGACGCTGAGTGGCCTGAAGGTGTCTACTACGAAGGAAAAAGTGACGGTGGCGTGGAAGAAGTGAACCTCTCCATGACCCTAGGACGTCTGTAATGACAGTAGATCAAGGAGCTGTGCACTACCTTCGCTCCAATGTTCTCAGCCACCCCAGGTCGGACTGAACGGGCATACCACTCCATTGACACAGGTAATGCTCACCCAATTAGAACCCCACCTTACTGGGTGTCTCCTCATGCCCAAGATGCTACAAAACGGGAGATCCAAAGCATGCTACAGATGGGTATAATCCGCCCCCTAACAGTGCATGGGCATCTCCAGTGGTTCTAGTACCCAAACCAGATGGGCAAATACACTTTTGCGTGGACTACCCTAAGCTAAATGCTGTAACTCGTCCCGACAACTCTCCAATGCCACGCACCGATGAGCTATTGGAGAAATTGGGACTTGCCCAGTTCATCTATACAATAGACTTAACCAAGGGGTACTAGCAAGTACCACTAGATGAACCTGCCAAAGAAAGGTCAGCCTTCATCACCCATGCAGGGGTGTACGAATTTAATGTGCTTCCTTTCGGGCTGCGAAATGTACCCATCACCTTCCAAAGACTTGTCGATGGTCTCCTAGCAGGATTGGGAGAATTTGCAGTTGCCTACCTCAATGATGTGGCCATTTTTTCTGATTCACGGGCAGAACACCTGGAAAAAGTCTTCGAGCACATCAGGCAGGCAGGACTCACTGTTAAGGCTAAAAAGTGTCAAATAGGCCAAAAAAGAGTGACTTACCTTGGACACTAGGTGGATCAAGGAACAATAAACCCCCTACAGGCCAAGGTGGATGCTATCCAAAAGTGGCCTGTCCCAAAGTCAAAGAAACAGGTCCAATCCTTCTTAGGCTTGGCTGGATATTACAGGCAATTTGTACCACACTACAGCCAAATCGCTGCCCCACTAACAGACCTGACCAAAAAGACCCAGCCAAATGCAGTTAAGTGGACTGATGAGTGTCAGAAGGCCTTTACCCAGCTTAAGGCAACACTCATGTCTGACCCTGTGCTAAGGGCCCCAGACTTTGACAAACCATTCCTAATAACCACAGATGCATCTGAGCATGGTGTAGGAGCAGTTTTAATGCAGGAAGGACCGGATCAAGAATTTCATCCTGTCATGTTTCTCGGCAAGAAACTGTCTCTGAGAGGGAAGCCACTGGTCAATCAGTGAAAAAGAATGCTACGCCATTGTGTATATCCTGGAAAAGCTACGCCGATATGTTTGGGGATGGCGTTTCCAGCTACAAACCGACCACGCTGCGCTAAAGTGGCTTCTTACTGCCAAGGGAAACAACAAAAAACTGCTTCGATGGAGTTTAACTCTCCAAGATTTTGATTTTGAAATTTAAACACATTTCAGGAGTTTCTAACAAAGTAGCTGATGCACTCTCTGGTGAAAGTTTCCCAGAATCAACTGGTTAAAAATTGTCCTTGAAATGTGAAAAGTCTTGTAGTTTTACGTAATTAGTAGTATATGTAAAGGTGCATGTCTTTTATTAATCTGTTTATTCTAAAGTTCTTGGAAGAAATCACTGCCAGTGTGGTTCCACACTGTCTGAGATTTGGGGGGAGGGGGGGTCAAACAGATAATTAAGAGTTAATGTCTCTTATCTGCAAAGGGTTAAGAAGCTCAGTAAACCTGCCTGACACCTGACCAGAGGACCAATAGGGGGACAAAATACTTTCAAATCTTGGTGGAGGGAAGTCTTTGTGCTTTTTGTTTTTGTTCGCTCTCGGGACTGAGAGGGAAGGGACATCAATCCAGGCTCTCCAAATCTTTCTGAATCAGTCTCTCATGTTTCAAACTTGTAAGTAATCAGCCAGGCAAGGCGTGTTAGTCTTATGTTTGTTTTCTCAACTTGTAAATGTTTCTTTTTGCTGGAAGGATTTTACCTCTGTTTGCTGTAACTTTGAACCTAAGGCTGGGGGAGCCCCCCTCTGGTCTATAGGAATCTGATTACCCTGTAAAGCATTTTCCATCCTGATTTTACAGGGATAATTTTTACCTTTTCTTTCTTTAATTAAAAGCTTTCTTTTTAAGAACCTGATTGATTTTTCCTTGTTTCAAGATCCAAGGGGTTTGCATCTGTGTTCACCAGGAATTGGTGAAGTCCCTCAAGGCAACCCAGGGAGGGGACGAAGTTTTGGGGGGGGACAGAGAGTGCCCCAGACACTGGAATTCTGTGTGGTGGCAGTGTATACCAGATCTAAGTTAGTAATTAAGCTTATTGTCCATGCAGGTCCCCACGTTTGTACCCAGAGTGGGGAAAGAAATCTTGACAGCTCCCTATACTAGCCCTGAAAGCGTTGAATTAGGCCAGGCAGGCACAATCAATTGACCAATTAAGAGGAGAGATTTAGGCTACAAGGAGGCTGCTAATTGGAAGCACGGTCACCCATGAGGGATCAGGCAGGGCTTACATAAAATCAAGAGACTGACACCAGAGAAATGGCTACAGGGTGAAGAGTGACAGTCACTCTCCCTGAAGGAAGGAGGGATAGGAATCCCTGAGGTCTAGTAAACCCTAGGAGAGAGATGTCTAACTAGAATGGGCAGAAGCAAGGTAGGAAGTAGTCCAGTGGTGAGAGCAGTAAGGTTAGGGATGTTGCAGACTGTGACAGCTTGGTAAAGGGCCCTGGACTGGAACCCAAAGTAGATGATGGGTGTGGGTTCACCGATCAACCACTGCAGAGTGGTACTGCTTGGGGCAGTAAACTAGAAGACTGCTCAGGTCACTGCAGGAGTGACAGAGTCAGGGCAGCAGCCATGAGGACTGCCCGACACTGCTTGGGGAGGAAGACTTTGAAGGGCTGTACCTTGGAAGGGGAAACTGCATAGTAATCTGGCAAGAAGGCTGGGTCACAAAGAGGAAGTAGCAGCTCCTGGAGGGAGTGAGAGAGAGAGCGCATGAGCGCAACAGCAGGAAGGGGCGTTGGCCTGGCAGAGATAATCCCCAGATAGCCAGGAGGAGGCACCTTTGAGCAGTAAGTAGCAAGTCCTGTCACAGCCATATGCTCAGAAGAATGATTTCTGAATATCGTCTAATAGATCTAGTTAAAATCTATTTTACACCAGATTACTCATCAAGCACAGTGATATCCAGCACAACACCACATGGCAGATCTAGTTCTGCCTACTCATAGAAACATAGAAGATTAGAGTTGGAAGAGACCACAGGAGTCATCTAGTCCAACCCCCTGGTCAAAGTAGGACCAACCACAACTGAACTGCAACAGAAAATTCAGTGCATCTCCAGTAAATTAATAAGCAGAATCCATCAGTTCTAATTTCCGATCTAATCCAAAAAATTGAGATGTCTTTCTTACCTCATGTTTGCTGTGGCATCACTAAAATATTATTATGCACTAATATGATGAAATTATTCATTCAAGTCATTATCTTATCTTTTAGCAGGGATACTTGCACCTCAGACCACTTTCACTTTATATTCACAAATTTCAAATATCTATACTTAAATTGCAGTTCCATGCTGTCCATACTTAATTCCAGATGACTGAACTGATAAGGTTAGTTAATCGATTTTCTTGTTCAGCAAAGTTTACAGTAATTTGTTTCGGATCATGAACAAATCTAAATTATTGGAACAAGAAGCAGATTGTTAATATGTGGTCATCTTTAACTCCAAACGAAGTACAACTATATTAAAGGCTTAGAATTGACCAACCCGTGATGCTTCTGATGGCTGAGTGTGTGTTCCCGATTTCTCCCCCCTCTCCCCTATAAAGAAGTAGTGATGGACATGGTACAGAGAAGCAGAATCTTATTCCAACTCTCCCTCAGATCAAGGAAATGTGGGGAAAACAGCAGGAAGTAAATGTCTAGGGAACAAGGGAGCGACGGGGCATCTAAGGGAGTGCTTTGGGCCTCACTTTTTTCCCCTCTTGCCTGCTCCATATTGTGCTCCATGGTGGTTGTAAGCCAGCAGAAAGAGCTGAGGCAGAGAGGCTGCCTGGCCCTCAACAGTTAGGAGGAGTCACTGCAGAGTAACCTTTCCTGCCTGTCTGCAAACCAGATGGATGCATGAGAATCCAACTGCACAGTGGGCAGGAGTGAAAAGGGGGGCTGGCAGGCATAAGATGTCACATGAGATGCGTGCTACTTGGCAGCCCTGGCATCTAAATTAATTATAAGTCAAGTTTATACCTAGCTAGCCCTTAGACAAATGACAACAGCTGAAACTTGAGTTTATGAAGAGGATGTGGAGTTCCTGCTCCTGGAGCTAATGAAGACTAGAGAGCATCAAGAAACCTTTTCAGTTTTTACAAGATAACTCATAGCGGTGCTAAGAATTACACGCAGTAGTGGCTAAACTAAGAACTTGCATAAGACACCTCAGAGGACTGGCAATTTCATCCTCTTGGTTGCAAGGGGAACACTGAATTTACAATTGCTCATCAAAAGAAAGCAAGGAGACAATGTCAAGCTATGAAATTAAACATTTCAATTTTTTAAATGTATTGCTGTTATTTGCAGCATATCAAATTCTGAAAATAGTGTCTCTATTGTTTGGGATTGGGGGGTGATTCGTCCCTTCATTCATGCAAAAATAAGTAGCAAAATTCTGGCAATATCAAAATCTCTGTATTTTAAGTTTTTAATACTGAGATACTAAATTTTTAAGACAGATCAAGCAACAGTTCCAGTAAGTAACCCTTTCAAAAACACAGTTTAATGCAGGGCAGGGGGGAGCATTTTCCCCATACACAAAAATTCAAATGATCAGACAAAATGAGAACCTTGGTTCAGAAGTGGTCCTTCTTTCAGAGTACTTTCAGACTGTCTAGAGGGGCTGCATTCTAAAAATGTATTATTAAGTAATATATTTTGTCAGCCTTCGAAGAATCATGACGAAGTAAGCAATAGTGGAAAATTTTTTGCAAGTTCTATGGCAAATAATAAACACAAATTTTATTTGTCATTTACACACCTTTTCTATTCAGCTCTTTTGCAAGCAACTGACAGAGCAAATTTTCATTCATATAATATTGACTGTAAATAATTTTTGCTGTACAATGTTTACCACCATCAGAGCACCAGAGAGAGACGCAGATTTTCCCAAGCTCAGACCAGAGTCCTAGCACTAGTAAATTAAGCAACATAGAGAGAAGGAAAAATGTATTGCATTCTTTGGTCAGACCTCCTGTAACAAACCTTGGCAAAGAGATAATTAAGAAAAAAAAGCAAGGACTTTGTTACACTCATAACAGCTGGGTCCAAACCTGCATCACAAATGGAGTACCACTAGACTAATAAGGATTAGATTTTTAATCAATAAATGTCAGCAAACGTCAATTTCACTGTACATACAAACCAATGAAAAATATTTTCATTATCAAACTTTACAGATAGACAAAAAAAAATGCTGCTTGAGAAGTTACATTCTCACCTTAATGTATATAAAATGTGTCACGATGGCATTTAGTGGACCTGGAACAGAGGCGCCATTTAGGTAGCTTCAACTTTTGGAAATTCAGCAACTGTCATTAAATATTTATTAGCTGATGTCTCTTTAATTTCCCCACAATTGACAATTTAAATTGATAAAAACAGAAAAAATGCTTAAACCCCATAATTTCACACAACTGTAAACATTTAAATCAATAAAATAATTAAAATGCTTAAATAAACATTGATCTGTCAATTATAAAAAAAATTAATTATGCAAGCCTAATTTTCGTATGGCTAATGAGCTGTGGACAAGCAGGAGGCATTTACCTCCAGTTGTGCTATCTGGCCACCACCTCGGGCCACTGTGATGCCTGCTTCCCATCTCGCCGCTCTTCCTGCTGGATCTTAACCAGGGAGGAGATTGCAGCAGCACAGGGAGAGGAGTCCAATACTGGTCCAGGATTCCTCACAGTATAAGCTACCATAAGATCCCCCCTCACTCCACAGCAGCCCCACATAACTAACAAACTTCTACTACCCAACTACTCCAGCTGCCAAGACATGCAACACACAAGACTACTAAACCAGCTGACCCAGACAACTCCAGGTAATGGTCTTCCTCAATGACCCAGGAGATAAAGGTCCCTGGGAGCACGCAGAAGCAAGTGCTTCTAGGCATTGTGGGGAGGAACAGGCAATCAGACACCTCTCTGCCCCTGTCCATTGCTAGTTATCTGCCTAGCAGAAAAGAGGAGCCAGTGGGGCAGGAAGAAGAGGTGGCTGCTGTGGTCTCTCTTGCTGTGGGCTGTTTGTGGAAGGGGCTGTTGGGGGAAACAGTTGGGGAGAGGGAGCACAACCAGGGAGAGAGGAATTAAGGGGATACAAGCCAGATTCTTTCTACTGAGGCTTTTCTCACCCACAGGCTTCCTAAGAGAAACTGGTTCCTGTGACAACCGTCACTGAAAGAGCTACTCAAAACTCTGTAGCAGTAAGATTATCAACTCATATGCCACTTTTATTGTGTGTGAATATGCTGGAAGTTAGCTTAAATTCTGCCTCAAGGATCAATTACAATAGTCTAATTATTTTCCTAGTCATTACATCTCAGACAGGATGTAACGTAATGACCTGCGAGACTTTTTTTTTTTTTTTTTTTTTTTAAAAATCCCCCCTAAACTTCTTAGCAAGACCTAGGCCTATATCACAAACTACTCCTCCCCACTCCCTGACAGAATCAAAGGCCCTGTGATTATGATTACAGTTATGCAGTTAGGAAAGAGAGTTTCATTTAATGAGGGCAACCAATCACATAGCAATAACAATTAATATCTCAACTCACAAAGTAATTAATTGGCTAAAATTTGTTCAGTTGAAGCCTTCCAATACTTTCTAAAAGTAATATAAATCTAAAAATGCCCCAATTAGTCAAAGTGTTCTATATGTAAAATCCTAATGCTTTAGTGTTTGTTGACCATTTCCATTATAAAAAAGAAGTTAGCCAACCTGTGTGTGTGTGTGTGTGTGTGTGTCTCTCACACACACACACACCCCTCTACCTCGATATAACGTTGTCCTCAGGAGCCAAAAAAAATCTTGCTGCGTTATAGGTGAAACCACGTTATATTGAACTTGCTTTCATCCACCAGAGTGTGCAGCCCTGCCCCCTAGAGCACTGCTTTACCGTGTTATATCTGAATTTGTGTTATATCGGTTCGCATTATATCGAGGTAGAGGTGTATATGCCCAATAAGATACTTTGTAGAATTATGAGGTTCACCTTATGCTAAGGACACTTACCACAAAATGAACTGGACCAATTCTGAAATGAACAGTTCATCATTTAATACATCTACATTTTCTTTACTATTCAGACATTGCTTTCTTATAAGCATATTCAAACATTAGCCTGTCTCAGAAATTCAAAAGACACCTGAATATGCTGAATGAATCTTGGCAGACAAATTGTTACTTTGGCAGTTTGATTTAGTAATGTAAAACTGCATAAATCCCACAACTCAGACTGGAAACCATCATATCTGTTTTGGCACCAAGCTTCACCAGAATGCGTCAAGTATTCTATGTTCCAGATATATAAATATTATAGAACGAACACTGAAATGTGATGTATTTATTACAGTTGGCAATATATTTGTAGAATTTAATGCATACAGAAGTCAAGTTATATAGTCATTCATCTAACCTAAAAAATATTTATATAAGCAAGATAAGTGCCACTATCGAATAATCTGTGTAACAATGCACTGTTGCAACAAACCCTCACACCTTAAACCTCTTTTGAACAAAGTAGTGATGTTCAAATTTCTCCTGATTAATTGTATAGCCATACTAACTTGAGCCGCGAGTTCATCATATCTCCTAAACTAAGTAAAGACAGTATACTAATGGGAGGTCTCTAAAGCAACCCAAGTGCTTCTGGTGTGGTGTTACTGACTGAGTAGCTGGTACTCTTCACTATCAGTCAGTATAAACCAAATGCCCTAGCAAAACATTAGGCACTTTGTTGCTTGGACTCCCTTTTTCAGATAAAGATTAAAACCAACATCTTGATCACTTGTAATAGTTCCTGTCCTTTCCTTTAGGCAAAATTATGTCATAATTACATCCTGGCCAAATTCTAATATGGATTATTACATTTTCCTATTTAAAATTTCCGCTGTGGGGTCAGTTGGATAGCATATAATTATTTAGCAACTCTGAAACATTATACAACTGTCATGTTCCAACACAAGGATAGCTATACTTCAGCCTGCACAGTTATTCCTGTACATATAGCTTTAAAATAACTTGTCTCTTTAGGATAAGTGATAAATACTATCTTACAATGTATTATTAAATAGTTCCCTGTATTTCCAGACTATCTCCAGTAGACTGGCAGCAAATCCTTGGTTACGTAATGTCTGGTTTAGAGAATGGTAACCCACATTTGATCTGCTATGAAAATTATAAAAGTTAGATGAGAAATTTGTTCAGAGCTATACGAAAACCAGACCGTCCTCTCAGAATTTCACATACTTACAAAAACAATACTCCTCTGCAATTTTGCCATGATAAAGGAACCTAAAATACTAATCAAACCCTTTAATATAAAGGAAGAACCTCAGATTTTAAATATATCAGCAGAAAAATACTCAAGTTCTAACACCACTCACAAATTACATTTTATAGTTTTACTTACCATTATATATATAAGTTGCTGATGATATATCCCTCTTTGATCCTTGCGTGTAGTTGTGGGGATCTTTAATATACACCTCAAACTAACAGCGTCTGGATCACAGACTTCATGTAATATCTATACTGGTGAATGTCTCATGCTGACAGAGTGGCAAATTCATGTTTGACACCTCTAGTGTGTGTGAATGTCAGGAATATGAAGAAACACTCATAATAAATAAAAAGGTTTACAATACTGTTAATCGCAGCATTTGTAGAATAAGTTTGATTTTCACAGTAATTGAAGAAACAATTCAATTAAAGATTAAATATTTATGAAATTCCTTTGATGTACTAAGCTTTTAAGTCATGTTAACTTTTCATTCTTTTAAATAATTTTTTCCATCTACAACCGCATACCAAATCAAAGTATGAATATTTCACAATGTATTGCATTTAATAACATCAAAAGATTCATTTTAAGGATAAGCACTTATCCACTAGCCAGTCAAATATTTAACATAGTAAACATTGACTATTTTTCAGTACTATTTACATTTCAGAAGTCTGTTGGATATTCACACAGAGATTTTCAATTTCACATCCCAAACTTTCCTTTGCATTCTTAATCTTTCTTTGACATTCATATTCTCAAAGCAATGAAATTATAATTAAAAAAAAAATAGTAACATGAGAGCAGGAGAAATCAGATGCAAACTCTTATTTTGTCTATTTAGGAAGGAGTTACATCACAATTCAGAAAAGCTAAAAAATCGCAAATGTGAATATATTTGCAGAAGTATGAACTAACATTTTTCTGCCAGACTTCAGCACAAAATATCAAACCTATATTTGTAATATAATTGAACACTGAACTGTGGTAAAGGATAACCTGTTTACTTCACATCCACAAAAAGGTAGTTCAGAACCTAACACTGATTTCAATATACCTTACCACAGGTAGGTAAAGAAAATCCAATATCATCTGCTCCTGAGAATTACACTCCAAAAGTGTACATAGGCAAAATAAGGATAGAACATCCATCTTATCTTTGAATGTACCTACGTGAGAGTATAAACAATACCCTAAATCAGGGGCCGGCAGCCTCTGGCACGCAGCTCGCCAGGGTCAGCACCCTGGCGGGCCGGGCCACTTTGTTTACCAGCTGCGTCGGCAGGTTCGTTTGGCCAATCGTGGCTCCCACTGGCCGCAGTTCACTATCCCAGACCAATGGGGGTTGCAGGAAGCGGCACGGGATGTGCTGGCGGCAGCTTCCTGCCGCCCCCATTGGCCTGGGACGGTGAACTGCGGCCAGTGGGAGCTGCGATGGGCCGAAGCTGCTGATGTGGCAGGTAAACAAACTGGCGGGCCATGTGCTAGAGGTTGCCGACCCCTACCCTAAATGTTTGTTGGTGCAGTTTTTGTTTGGTACAAACACTGAACATCAGAAGTTTACCATATTTCAGATTAAAGAACTTCTCCTATTGGCAATGAAATTGAGGGGCACTTGAGAAATTCAACTTTTGAGAAATAGGCCCAAAGCATGAAACCAAAATAGAATGAAATTATAAGAAAGAAGAGTTACTGTGTTAAACTTGCAGCGATCCTTCAAAATACCAGTGTTCGCTTATTTAAGGTTTGGGCTAAAGTAACAGAAATAAAACATGATTAATTGGGTACCAGGTACAGTAAATAATTGTCTACCATCATCATCCATTTACAAACTAGGATAACAGAAGTGTCTTTTCCTGCACATGGTATTCAGTGTCTCTCTTTTTTCAGGTAGAAGACACAGCAGCTACTATGGGAGATCAATCACTCTGGTGCATTCTGAATAAATAATTAGCCCAATTTATAGCTATATGTATGGCTTTCTAAAATGGATTAAAGTGATATTTGCTTTGTAATCTGCCAGCACTATTGCCACCCAATATGGCCTGCGTTATGCAACTACGGGAAGAATGGCTACCCTTTCTTCTGAGGGGTGAAAGAGTAGTTCTTGTTACTAATACACATCCACTAATCCAATGTTTCATGCCCTGACCTACAAAGACACATGCATACTTGGGCTAGAAACCCATGGAATTCATGGTGTATATGTATTATATTGCTATGATGGTGTGACAAAGGTGTCTGCTTGCAATGGGGCTGTATTTAATGGCAGAGAAAGAGAGCGTTATATCCTAATTGAGATATTGGGTAGGAATCTGAGATCACACAACTTCCAGGTGAAGAGGGGGAATATATGGGCCCTACCATCATCCCTCCCCTGAAAGGATTTAAACCCAAAACATGAGGTGTTTTCAGAAAGGCTCATTGAGGCTAATTACCATCAATGTTGGATAACGCTTAAGGGCTTGTGGTTAGGCATTTAAAACTGAAAGGATAACAGTACCTGCCTGTGACAATATGGTAGTTTCCTGGACAAACCTTACTGGATTAAAGGTAAATTTTTCAATACCTTAGGAGTTCATGGTATTAAAAAAATGCAAATGTGTATGTATTATTGTGGGATTGTATGTAGTGACTCAAGGGAGAGGCATGGCTAATGTAAATCCTGGTAAGCACTGTAAGCTTCAAACTGTAACACATCAAACTGTTATAAACTGACTGTCATCTTAGTGGCTGATGGAGTTCAACTACTTTTCTTTATTTTAATGAAATAGTAGCCACTTCCCACTCTAAATATAAACCATACATAATATCATTCAGGCATGTGCTCAGAGTAACAGACCTTTGAATATCACAGTGTGGATGACACCGATATAATTACTCAACATGGGGAATGGAGATGGGAAAAACACTTTTGACCTACCATGTACCTTAATTTATATTTGGATAGAGACTTAATATATGTCTGTATTTCACGAGCATTTAACATACGAAAAAACTGTCATCTCTCATCTAGGAAAGCCAAGATAATGTTAGAAAAAGATTTTTCTATAAAAGTCATGTATGGAACTGTACTTTAATATTAGTACATTTTGAGTTTCCATGATTTTGATAATGGCAAGGGAGGTTAGGTACTTTTGTCTGGGGTAAGAAGATAAGTGTAATCACAGCCTCCAGATGTGTCTGTTGTTCAGTTATATAGAAAAAGGTTAAACAACATTTTGATGTAGCAGTTTCCTATTCAAAACAGCAAAAGCATACATAAACAATACATGAGATAACATACGCCTCCAGTCTCTGATTTGCTGCCATGTACTGTTTGATTAGGAGAGGGGAGGAGAATCGTGGTTATAGAAGAGGATGAGAAGCTGTAGAGACAAGCTTGACATGGAATGGTGGTCTCTTCTTACTGTATCTCCCCATGTGCTTCAACCTTAATCAAAATATCTTCCAAAACTCTTTAACCCACATCCTTAATATCCTTTTTTGCCCACTCCCTAAAGGAACCTTTAAAAACTGAGCCTCCCTTCAGGAACATGTAACCAATCTCAACCCATTACACTGGTCTACAATTTTTGAGAATTTGTCAGCTTCAGAGATAAAATGTGATATTTATTATGTATTTTGATGTGCTGAATTCAAATATGACAATTAAAACAACTGATTGGCTACTGTTTAAGATATTTAAGTTTTTACATTTTATGTCTATGTATATTGTGTAGATAGTAGAGTTTTAATCATAAATTGTAAACCTAGGTCTTTTCATGTGTTTATGGTTGCTTTACATGATAATATTTCACCTGTCCTGCTTATGTAACACTTTAAAAATCAGCAAAAGGGTTATATAAATAAAATTTATTATGAAACAAAAGGCAAAAAACTATGATGTACATAGTTTAGTCCTATTCAGTGTCTACTCGGCGCTTCTTGGCTTGTCTCTTGTATTCATTAAATGGAGCATCTCTTGTCACTGTCCAGCAATAGTCTGCAAGCATTGATGGGCTCCATTTGCCCTGATAGCCTGTCAGCAGATCCCACTGCTGTAGTCTGGAGCCCAACAGCTCTGCCTTACTCTTGGGTAATTCCAAATCCCTGACAAGGTCATTCAGTTCACCTTGTGTTATGAGGTGTGGTTCAGAGGAGGAGGATGGGAGAAAATGTGGGTCCTGTGACACTGATGGTTCAGGACCAGAAGTTTCATCCTCTTCCTCGTCTGACTCAAGTGAGAATGATTCTGGTGCATCAGGAACCGGCAGTCCTTCTCCGTGGGGTACTGGGCGTATAGCTGATGGAATGTTTGGATAATGCACAGTCCACTTTTTCTTCTTTGACACACCTCTCCCAACTGGAGGTACCATGCAGAAGTAACAATTGCTGGTATGATCTGTTGGCTCTCTCCAAATCATTGGCACAGCAAAAGGCATAGTTTTCCTTTTCCTGTTCAACCACTGGCGAAGATTTGTTCCACAAGTGTTGCAGCATATGTGTGGGGCCCACCTCTTGTCCTGATCTCCAATTTTGCAGCCAAAATAAAGGTGATAGGCTTCCTTAACCATAGTGGTTATACTGCGCTTTTGTGATGCAAAAGTCACTTCACCACCAACATAGCAGAAGTTATCTGCACTGTTCACACAAGTACGAGGCATCTCTGCTCACTTTGGCTAAACAGAAATGTGTCCCTTTGCAAAATCAAACACTGACAAATAGAGCATGACACTGTATGATTTCTAGAGCTGATATAGGGAAATTTGTTCAGCAGAGTGATGTAAGCTTCATTATGATTGCATCATCCATGACTTCTAGGAATAACATGATGCAATTCATATCATGTATGACGCAATACCAGCTTCAGATTGCATCATTCATTGTTTTGCCTAAAAACAAGTACTGTCCAAACCCAGTCATAGATTTATTCATAGATCCAGTCAAAGATGTATTTTAGTCATTTCTGGTTTAAATTGAGATCTCTTCCCTTTATAACTCACTTATCCTCTGCCATTCCCAAGTCAAGGGTTGTATATACTGACCCAATAGCATATCTTGAAAACTAGAGCCAATCAACAATTTTAAGCATCATTTTTATTCTCAGTGACCCAGAATTAGTAAGGTTGGACTACATTTATTTCAGAAGCATTTTGGCTGTAGAGCAGTGTCATGTTAGCAGGGCAGCACAGGAAAAACTTGCATTGCGACTGTGCTGTACCCCACTTGGCTACCCTACTGTAAAAGGGATTCAGGAGGGAATGTGCCTCTTGAGAGGCAAGACCTTCTTTCATATAAGGAACTTTACATAAGAGTATGAAATGCTACAAACCTTTCAGAGCCCAAAATGGAGCTTCAAAGTTATGAGTTTTACATATTTAGATTTCTCTTATGAAGACAGAGAAGAGGGAATCTAGGACTCAGAGTTGCTTCCTCAAATGTTCAAGAATAAGATGATGAAATTTATAGAGTTTTCAGACCAGAGAGGACAACTATGATCATAAGGTCTGATTTTTTGCATATCACAGGCCAAATAACCTACAAGCTGGGGCACCTGAATCCTATTAGTAAGCACAAATATTAAAATGTGTGTATTTTATATATATAAAATACACAATACAATTAAAAATGATGGAAATTCAGCAGAAAGGGGCTTTTAATCTAATGAAAGAATTCTTTTATAATCATTTGCTTTCTGTTCTGAGCAATCAAATGTTTTTGTTTTTAAGTTTTACTGAGCGTAAGATCTGCCTCTTCCCACACCAGGATGTTTCCCTGGCCACATAGTCTGCTCCTGGTGTCTAAGTGGGGTTCTGGAACTAAGCCAAGTCACAAAAACCATAACAGCAAAGGCTCAGCTGCTGTAAAGAGGAGCCACAAAAAGCAGTGAGGAAAAACTCAAGCTACCTTTATAAGACTCACTACAAAATAAATTAGTATAAATTAAGTTTACATTGAATATCCAAGAAAACTTGTTATATATTACACTCAATGCCCTCTTCTGAGAATATATGCCCCTGAAAGTTCAGTACCTTGTTCCACACTTGTCTAGTTATAGGTCTTTTCAGAAGAGTCCAGGTTTACTGAGCATCTGGTTGTATAAACCTCTTGTTTAACAAGTACTGCTAGGATTTTCTTTGGCATTTTTGAGGATTAGTCTAGATTAGAGTTCAACATGAATTCACTGACTACCAGTTATTCAGCAAATGTGTTTCTAAATGCTAGCCTTGGCACTTATCTGAGGGCTTGGCTACACTGGCACTTTACAGCGCTGCAACTTTCGCGCTCAGGGGTGTGAAAAAACACCCCCGAGCGCTGCAAGATACAGCACTGTAAAGCCTCGGTGTAATCAGTGCCGCAGCGCTGGGAGCGCGGCTCCCAGCGCTGCAAGCTACACCCGTAGAGGATGTGATTTACGTGCAGTGCTGGGAGAGTTCTCTCCCAGCGCTGGCGCTCTGACCACACTCACACTTCAAAGCGCTGCCGTGTAGCCATACCCATAAGACACAAATGTTTGTGCTTCACTCTATTCAAAATATTGATATTTAGGGGGATAACCTAGGATAAACCACGAACATGCATGCTGTGGAGCAAATGTTTGCCAAGTGTCCTGACTAGCATGTTTAAGCATGTTACTTAGTTCAAGTCCATCATAATAAACTAACTTAAAGTAAAAAAAACCACTAGTCTAGTCATCCCCCCTGCAAGAAATGGCATTGAATGAAGTAGTATGTTGGGCTTCAGCAACTGAAGCATTTGATCAGTTAAAAAGCAAGCACTCACATAAAAAGCTGTAACTTTGGAAGTGGTTGTAGATGCATGCTACATATGCCAAAACACTTATCCTGGCACATATTTGTTCTGCAGCAGAGAATGGGGCAAGACATCAGATCTCTAGTGCCAAAAATAAAAATTCAAAACATAGCCCAAAGGATATTAATACAAATGAGATTATTTTACAGTTTGTATTTTGCCACATCTGTCTTATTTTTGTCTACTTCTGCATAAAAGAATTGCAAAGAAAAAGAGGTTTCATCTACATAAACTGTAGAGTGTAGCAATCTGATAAGAAAAAAATATTATGCTCTAAAACTTGCAGAGGCAATTACTCCTTCTTGTTATTAGAAAGAGTTCCCATTTGGCACTGATTTGGAAATCAAAAATAACTACATTTGGTAAGTGCAGATTCAACATGCTCCAAAGGGTTGCGCATGGAACTGTTCTTGATAATCTCAGACTGATTCCCAGTGCTACTGGTCAAATCAGGAATGAAGAAAACAGCTGTGATCATGAAGAGGTTTCCAGTTTCACCTACAGCTAGGAGAGAGGAAACACCCATGACTAAGTGATTTACTACATGTCCTCTCTTCTCTAAGCTCTCTTCAACCACCTCAGCCCCACAAGGGATTATACTAACAAGAAAAAAAAAAAAAAAAAAAAAGGAGAGGATTTAGGTTTCAGCTTGAGCTATGACAAATAAATTACTACAAATTAGATTGTAGAAACAGACCTCAATGTGGTTCATGGACCATATTTAAAAATATTTACATACCTTCTTCTGATTCCTGGATAATTGACCATTATATAAAATAAACAGTAGTGTTACAATCCTATCCTACTTTTTGGTTCATAAAGCAATTTAAAATTTAGTTTACACGTATCTGCTTGTGTCTTCTATTGCATTGCCCTCTGATCCCCTCCACTCTACCAATAACCTCAGCCTCAGCTGCCTGTTTTATACACTTCTCCCACAGCCATCTTACCAATTTCTATCATGCAATTTCCCATGCACAGAGTATCCTCCCTGAACGGACACATATGGCCACTATCCTCTACTCCTTCAAATCATGCCTCAATAGCCTACCTTATGGTATGATGTCTACACCTATCAACCAAATAGCAATGGCTAGATCAGAAGCAACAAGTACTAAAACATTTTAAGAGAAATTATTTACCACTATCAAGGTGATCAGATAATTAACACATGTAACCAAGTGGCTTTGATATCATTACCCTTGTCCTTCCTCCCATGTTCTTCCTACTCTTTTGTCCACAGTCATTGCATCTTTTCCTAAATTAGATAAGCTCTTCAGGGTAGGCACTGTGCATTCTGGTGTGTTTGGACAGCTTCTAGCACACTGGGGCCCCCAATACCCACAGGGATATTTGGCAATTACTGTAATACATGTTAAGAAGATTAAAGTCAGACTGTTTAGCCATGATTTTATTAAAGGAATATCCATTATGTAAATTTGTAACATGACTGTGAATATGGATATGTGGGTGTATAAATGTTTCCTCCCTCATTTGCCTTTTACTGGCCAAAGACTTGTTTGTTTTGTAATCCTGAGAAGTACAAATATTTTCCAAGGGGAAAAAAGAGCAAGGCTGACCTCATGGATAGGTTACACACAGGTGGCTGGCTAAAGCATCTAATTTTTAGAGAGGGTCCTCCTCGGCCTTCCCTCTCTACCAGCCAGGACAGTTTTTGGAAAGTCTGCCTCCTTAAGGGAATCCCCTGAACCACAAGAAACACCAGTGGCAACTGGGGCCAGGAGCCACTGAAGCTGCATGGCTCCATCTTGATTACCCTCTGCGTAGCAGCCAGAATTTTTTTTTTTGGGGTGGGGTGGGGTGGGGTGGGATGGGATGGGAGGCAGTCTGCAGTTAAGGGTCTTTAATACACAACCAGCCATGCCAATGGCAACCAGGAACCTTAATATTAAAATTGGAGGGGGGACTCTCTCATTTATTCAGTCTCACATCTCTATATAGACATATAAATAAGGCACAAATATTATTGTTAGACAATGCTGTACATACCTACAATATTTATATGATGTATAACCGGGAATAGTGAGGAGAAGTAGGGAGGTGATTTTACCTCTGTATATGGCATAGGTGAGAGTGATACTGGAATAATGTATACAATTCTGGTGTCCATATTTTAAAAAAGATTTTGAAAAAGTGGAGACGATGCAGAGAAGAGCCACAGAAATTGAGGGCTAGAAAAAATGGCTTACAGTGAGAGACCTAAAGGACTCAATCTGTTTAGCCCTAGGGTGACCAGACAGCAAATGTGAAAAATCGGGACAGAGGGTGGGAGGTAATAGGAGCCTATATAAGAAAAAGATCCAAAAAAGCGGGACTGTCCCTATAAAATCAGGACATCTGGTCACCCTATTTAGCCCATCCAAGATTACTCTGTACAAGTACCTTCATGGAGAGAAGAATATTAGGTTCTAAAGGCATTGTAATCTAGGCGAGAATGGTATAACAGGATCAAATGGCTAGAAGTTAAAGCCAAACAAATTAGAAATAAGACACATTTATAACAGTGAGGTAAACTATCAAGAGAAGTGGTGGATTCTTTCTCTCTTGAAATATTCAAAATTGAGACTGGATGCCTTCTTGGAGAATATGCTTAAGTCAAACACAAGTTATTGGCCTTAATACAGGAGTAACTGGATGAAGTTCTATAGTGTGTGTTATAGAAGACATCAGACTACATGACCAAATGGTCCCCTCTGGCCTTAGTCTATGAATACACAGAATTAAATTATTTTCATATATGAAGGCAAGAAGAATGCTGAGCCACTGCATGGATAAGTCCAAAGGCTATTCAAGTGAAATCTGATATTGCAGTGAAAAATGTGGGAGTTCCCACATAATGATTTGGAAAATAAACTAATTATTATAATGAGTTGTAATTTAAATAGTATTTCCAGAGTTACAGTAAGTCTTCAGAACAGTATTTTAAAAATGTGTGATAATGAAAAAATATACTAAATGTCTGAAGTAGCATGTACTAAAGATGTTGAAAATATTTGGACTAAGTACATTAAAGAAATTCAGTTTTGTGTTTTGATACAATGGCATGTGTGCCCTTGAAAGTACTAAGTACTTGAAATCCACTAAGCAAACAGAGCTTTTGGTTTGTCTTGCATTGTGTAGTTTTCCTCCTTGCCCAATTTCTACCACTTGATTTTCTTTTTTATGCAATTGATTAGCTAACCTCTTGTTTTTTTAACATTTGTGTCCCACACCTGTCCTGGCAAGAGGGTGGTGCTTGTCCAACAATATTGATTGCATTGACTGAATTAGTTGTTTAAAGGGGAGATGTGATGGGAGAATCTCAAACTATTGATTTTAACAGACGCACTATCATGAAGTACAATGTGAACTCTAGTACATTTCCTTAAATTAGCCTTCTATGAAGTAGAATAAAATATAGTTACTGTTGAACATATGACTTCATATCACAATAATCCAGTTGCCTACCAAAAGATTTTGTTAATTTACCTACATATTGAACTGACTTCCCTAGGTTGACAGTAACTTGGAAGATAATTTCCTGGTCATTGATCAAGTCCAGTCGTCTTAAGGCATTTAGAACCTTAAAGGGATTAGCAGCACAGTTTCAGTGTGTCTGGGGATACTGAAAAAAGGTGTCCTGTAGAACTGACATAACATTTATCAGAATTGGAATACCATATTTTAATTTTTTGGTATCTTCAGCTTTACAAGTCCACAAGGATGGAATTTCCCTCTATGAACATGATCAACAGATAATATTACCATCAATAAAACTCTAGCCTCTTTCTAAGAGACAAATTCAGGATAATCAGGCCCTGCATAGTGGGGCTCCTGCTTTCTGCCCTGGGCCTCAGCAAGTTCTAGTGCTGGTCCTGTTTGGTGACTCCCTGAAACTGCTTGCAGCCCCACAGGCAGCCCGGGCCCCTGGTGAAAAATGGTTGACTAAATCACCAAGCGCAAACCCTCAATTTTATATAATTGATTTTAGGTAATTTCAGTTATTTTCTAAAGAAAGAGTGCATTATCCTTTGGTTGATGGGAATGATACATGATAATTACTTTTGTCCAGGATTTGTATCAAGCTGCATTCGGCTGATAACTGAATTTAATTAGACTCAGAACAGCATATCACATTTATTTTTATTAAACAAACCAAACCTTCAATGTTTTGGATGCATATTTATATCAAACATGTTCACATTTACCACTAAATTATAGTTAATCCCTCTGTTTAATAAAGAGTGTGTTAAACTGATTATTTCAGCCTGGGGCCATTTTCAAATATGCCTAAGTGCAAGTGACTGGAGGTTAAGTTCCTATTTGCTAGTCTCCTGAAACTGAGACAGTCTAAGTTATGTTTTTACCTCAAAAGGTTAGATTGTCCTTCACCCGCAATTTTCTATATAGGAGGCAGACCTTTAATGCCGAAGTTTGATAGTGGCTCATGGATGTTCAGCATATTTAATTTATTTAAAAAATATTCTAAACAATTACAGTAAGTTAAGTCTAACATAATTTGTACTCAGATTTCATTTCAAACAGCTTTTCTTTTTAAAAATAATTAATGGAAATGTAAGCAGAGTCAGGATGAGCGCTACCCTGACATCTGTGGGTGAATTTTGTCGCGTACGGAAAAGAACTTCAGGTGCTGATCTTGTTTGCATAGGCACACCCACCCCACGTAGCATGAGTCCACAGCAGCCCAAAATGGTCACTTTGGCAGCTGTGGGATCCCCAGTTTCTTTGATATTGGGGCAGGAGCAATAAAGTGTTGTTACCTGGATTATGTGAATCAAGGACAATGAAACTGTTTTATGATAGAGGTTCTCACCATCACTTAAGTAGCAAATGCTAGACAAAGGCCATGGGTTCCAAAACCCAGTGAATGGAGAGAGAGGTTAGGGACAGGCATATATACCTGATGGTATGGGCCTGGAACACCTATTGCACCTCCTCCTCTCTCCACTGTTGAATAGCAGAGCTAATTTTGATTCCACGAGGAGTCTATCTAGAGGCTGCTGAGCTAAATTCACTTTGAGCCAATGATGCACCAGCACTGGGGCTCCCCTACTACAAGATAAAATCACTAAAAGAGCTGAAGTTACTGAGCTGAAATCATTGAGTGCTGTGTTAACTAGTAGGGGAGCCTGAAGATATATTGCTAAGCAGCTGGCAGAGCAGTTTGTGGGACGGTTGGAGTGGCCCACGGAACAGTGAGCAGAGCGCCTGGTAGAGCTGAGCCGTTCGTAGTGAAGGCTGCAGCAGAACTCCACAGAGAGGCGGGGCAGTCAGCCCTGGACCACGCAAGATGCCCCTTAACGCCCTGTGTGCCAACCCTATTTCCACCCAGGCTGGGGGGTTAAAACTCTGCAGATAAACTTTTGAACTCTGGGGCGGCACTGACCAGGGACAGAGACTTTTGGGTTGCTGGACTTTAGGGTGACTGGACTTAAGACCCTGAGGGAAAAAGGACACTGCCAAAACTTACTTGGAGGTGGGTCTTTCACTCATGGTTTGTGTTATGAATCCTGTTTGTGGTGTTTCCTCAACATCATGCTGCATTGTTTCCCTCCTTTATTAAAAGGCTTTTGCTACACTCAGACTCTGTGCTTGCGAGAGGGGAAGTATTGCCTCCCAGAGGCGCCCGAGGGGTAGTATGTAATTGTCCCAGGTCACTGGGTGGGGGCTCAAGCCAGTTTTGCATTGCACTATTGAAACAGAACCCCTGGATCCTAAACCTGGCCCTTGTTGCTGCCAACTCAGAGGGGCAGAAGGGTTGCATAAACAATATCTGATTTGTTGTTTTAAAACATTAAAAAAAATCATTGAGTTTTATCCACCCTGCCCCACCCCCATGTTAACACACTGATCAGTGTGTTGGAGCAAGAGAGAGGGGATGTCTTTTAGGGCTGCCTTTGTTAGCTTTGCCCCTACCCCACAAGAGGGGAAGAGGGAATGATTGTATCCTACATATGTGGTTCAAATGATTGATCATTTTACCTAAAGCAAGCTGCTTCATAATAGTGACATAGTTAATGCTGCAGTAGATCATCACTAACAAACAAAAATATTTCTCAAAGTAAACAATTACATCCATTATAAGACTACTAAAAACAAAGATAGTCTAAACCAGAGTATTTTGTCTCTGCTTAAAAAAACAGACACTATTGCAGGTGACTTAAAGAATACTAGTGTCATGGTTACTAGGTTAGCTGAACTGCTGTCCCTTCTTGCGGTGTTTTGGAGTGCACCCCCAGAGGTGTCAAGTAAATTTGTTAGTCTCTAAGGTGCCACAATTACTCCTGTTCTTTTTGCGGATACAGACTAACATGGCTGCTACTCTGAAACCAGCACTTATAGAAGTAGATTTAAAAATAACAGACATGCCCACACATTTTCTTACCTAAACTTAACCGATCTATCCATAGCTTGAGGTGAGGGAAAGGCAGATCTGGATTATTGTCCTCCGAGTTGGGACAACCTACCTATGCTGCTTGCAGCCTTCTCCCTCTGTGTGTTTTTAGTCAGACTCTCAGCCTAATCACTGACACATCCTGGCCATCTTCTGATCATTTCCCTTCTTCCAGAAGCACCAGTCAGGTCTTTTGATCTTTAGGCTCTCAGCCTTGGCAAAATCAAAACTTGTTAATTTTGCTGGAATCTGGGAAGTTGCATTTTCCCGTAATGGCCACGTGGTTCTCATGACTACTTCCAAGGTATGTACCTGAAGCTGGGTTTTCTCTGTCGTTGCTTTTCCTTTCCTGGGTTCTTTAGCAACCCATTTACATCCCTCTTTGATTTTAATGCTAAGTATTCAGGCAAGCAGCACTACAAAATTGAACAAGGAAGTAACACCTAACATGCCTGAGAAATAATAGACATTTCCCCATTTCATCCCAATTACCATTGTGGAAAGCCTAAGAATGTTCTAAAACTTCACTGCAATTTATATATACACCACCTTACTACTGTAGCTCTTAAATCCAGGGCATGACCAACCTTCTCTCTTAAAGGTACCTCCTGACTCTCCCAACCTTGCCACCATGGTATTCTACCAAAAGTGTGCAGTTTCATGTTTATGTAAGATTCCTTAGCAACACTCTAAAGCCTGTAATTTTCCTTTAAAGGACCAAACCTCCTCTTATGCCCAATGCTAAGTGTCTGTTTTACGTTTATGTTTTGATTTGTAGTATCTGTGAGGGAAAATGTAGATTGTTGATGTATCTGATTTATTGTGTCTTACCTAAGAACATTATTTTGTTTTTAATTTTGAGGCACAAAGAAACAGAGAAAGAATGTCCTCTTGGATTCTTGTGCTAAAGTGAAATACTCGAGATTCTCTGATCTGGAGCATCTACTCCATTACTAATGAGGCAGCAAGACAGAGGATGAAGTACATGAGCTATTAGTTATAGGTATGTATGCACTGAATGTGTTCAAAACTCGTGTCCAGGAATAGTAATTTCAAAATACTTTAAAAATATGATCACTGAAATGATGTAGCAAAATTAATTGCCTGCTATAATTGTTGTAGGAGTTTAAAATTGTTTGTTAAAGAGCTTAGGAAGTTTTAAATTAAACAAACCTGAAAAAGCATTAAAAACATTAAAAAGGGAAAATGTTAAAAAAATACTAGAGACCCTGGGCTATTAAAAAAGACCCATTGCTACCTATTTTAAAGTGTAATATCTTTGATACATCACAAACTATCAGGAAAGCTTGCATCCCAAATGTTTATAACTGGACTCAGGTTTCTCCTTACTCATGGTACATCCAGCAGTGCTACCCATGAGTGAGACCCTCTATCTTTTTAGCCGGACATTGTCCACAATCCACCACCTGAAAATCAAAATCTCCCCTTCTAATTAAAAACCCAAACCCAGTTATTTTGCTTGTGATTCAAAAAGCCAGATAACTTCCTAAGCATCTACATGTCCCAAACCAGAGTGAACACCTCATTCACTGTTATAACAAAAAATAGTTCCAGAAGTTGTTTCCATTACATGTAGCTCCTAACTACATGTGATGGCTCAGGGTAAGTCAAACGTTCCAAGTCTCACTAGCTATCCCTTTACATAAGCACATAATCAGCTTACATTAACCAGCAAAGTAGGTAATTACCTCTTACACTCAGAACATAGTTCATCACCCCCATTTGAATTGTTATTATGTATAACTGACCTCTTGAGATGCCTGCATACTAGCAGAATTAGCAGGTTTTAATGATGTGCTTGTATAGACTCATGGCCCCTATAAAGTCATAGGTTAGAAGGGACTGCAAGGATCATCTAGTCTAACCCCCTGGCAAGATGCAGGATTTGTTGTCTAAACCAGCAGAGACAGATGGCGATCCAGACTCATTTTGAAAATCTCCAGTGAAGGAGCTTCTACAACCTCCTTAAACAGTCTAGTTTATTGTCCTACCATTCTTACAGTTAGGAAGTTTTTCCTGAGATTTAATCTAAATCTGCTATGCTGTAATTTGAACCCATAGCCTCTTCCCTCTTGCCACAAATGGCAGGGTAACAGCTTCTCCTCATCTTCTTTATGGCAGCCTTTCAAGTATTTCAAGGCCTCTGTCATGTCCCCTGCAATCTCCTCTTTTCCAAACAGAACATACCCAGTTACTTCAGCATTTGCTCATTTGGCTTGCATTCCATCCCACTGACCATCTTCATCACTTGCCTCTTGATCCTTTCCAGTTTCTCCACATCCTTGATGCCACCTTAAACCGGGACATGATAAAGTTAGCGGACTCTACTGTAAGACTTGGTGCCTCCAGCCAAGCGTCATAAAAACAGTCTCCAGTTTCTTCCATCTTCAACAACCTGAATACTGAATGTTTATCTGAATGGTCTGAAGGTGAAGCATGAAGTAGAACCAGTCTATCTAGGTCTGACCTTAGACAGCACACTAAGTTACTATGCCCACCTGAAAAAGACAGCCGCTAAAGTTAAGCCATGCAACATTCTTCTTAACAAACTGGCAGGTTCGTCATGGGTTGTGCTCCCACTTTGCGGATGTCAGCTTTTCCCACCTCATATTTGGTGCTGGAGTACTGTGCACCAGGCTGGAGTCTATCGTCACACACCAAACTGGTGGATATGCAGTTACATGCTGTCATAAACAGATAGTTAAGGGTTAATGTCTCTTTTACCTGTAAAGGGTTACAAACAGTGAACCTGGAACACTGGACCAGAGGACCAATCAGGAGACAAGATACTTTCAAATCTCGGTGGAGGGAAGTCTTTGTGTGTGTGTTTTCTTTGTCTGTTGTTCTCTCTGGGTTCTGAGAGTAACCAGACATACCTACAGGCTCTCTAATTTTCTGTTCAAATAGTGAGTACAAGTACAAAGGCGGTTTAGCCTTTTTGATTGTTTTCTTTATTTGCAAATGTGTATTTTGATGGAAGGATTTTAATTTGTATTTGTGCTGGGGGGAAGGCTTCTCTCTAGTGTCGATAAGCTGAAAGACCCTGTAACATTTACCATCTAAATTACAGAGACAACTTTTACTTTTTTCTCTCTTTTATTAAAAGCTTTTTCTTTTTTAACACCTGATTGATTTTTTTCCCTTGTTGAGGCTCAAGGGAATTGTGTCTGTACTCACCAGGGAATTGGTGGGAGACAAGGAGAGAGAAGGGAGGGGGGAAGGTGGAATCCCTCTGTTTTAGAGTCATGGAGCTTGAATCTGTATTACCTCTTGGGGAGGGGGAAAGAGGAGGGGGCAAGGTGCACTCCTCTCTGTTTTTAGATTCAAGGAGTTTGAATCACAGTAATCTTCCAAGGTAACCCAGGGAGGGAAAGCTTGGGAGAGGCAATGGTGGGGTAAAAGGGTTTACTTTCTTTGTGTAAGATCCAGGGGGTCTGGGTCTTGGGGTCCTCTGGGAAGGTTTTGGGGGGGACCAGAGTGTACCAGGCACTGCAAGTCCTGGTCGGTGGCAGCACTACAAAATCTAAGCTGGTAATTCAGCTTAGGGGGATTCATGCTAGTACCCCATCTTTTGGACGCTAAGGTTCAGAGTGGGGATTTATACCATGACACATGCCGCCATGCGTATCATCTCCGGCACCCTGCATCCGACTCCACTCCCACGGCTTCCAGTTCTGAACAATGCTGCTCCTCTTCATATCAGATGAGAGATTGCCACTGGCAAGTTACTGGAGAAGGTACGTGCCAACTCAAGCCTGCTGCTGCACAATGACTTTTTTAAACCACCAGATGCATGTTTGTCATCACATCGCCTATTATGGTCTCAACCACCATGCCAGGATGTTAGGGCAGAAATGCTCTGGTGAGAGGAATGGATACGTTATAATCCCCAACCAGTCCCTCGTGGCTGACCCCCAAATTTGCCCACCTGGTTTTGACCTGCCCCATCGCCAATGGCCCCTGTTGAACAGGTTCTGGACCAAGCAAAGTGTCTCTGCAGCCAACCAGTATCTTTGGGGCCTTCGTGACAGCCCTTTCTGCAGCAGTGGCGCAACTCACAGGATGATGCACATTGTCGAGGAATGCCTGCTGACTAGGTTCAGCGGTGGTCTAGAACTGCATCATGCCACTGAAGATGCTAGATGACTGTGCACACGCTAAGTAAATATACAGTGGTGACCAAAATGGTATACAGTATTCCAGCTGAGGTCTAACCAGCACCAAGTACAGCAGTGCTATCACCTCCTGTGACTACACCTCTGTTAAAGCAACCTACAGTTGTTTTCTCTTTTTTTGCAACAGCATCACACTGCTGACTCATGCTGAGGTTGTGATCATGCACTACTCCCAGATCCTTCTCAGCAGTGCTGCTGCCAAACCAGTTATCCCCCATTCTGTATTTGTGCATTTGGTTTTTCTTCCCTAAGTGTAGCACCTTACCTTTATCTGTGTTAAATTTTATTTTGTCATCTATAGCCCCGTCCTCAAATTATTCAAGATCGCTCTGAATTTTAGCTCTGTCCTCCAAAGTATTGGCAACTCCCCCCAGTGTTGTGTCATTTGCATATTTGATCAGTATGCTCTATTCCTAAATCCAGGTCATTAATAAAGATGTTAAACAACCCTGTGGAATCTCACTTGAGATTTCCCTACAATCGGACATCACTCCTTTAATAGTTACTCTTTGTTATGGCTTTTTAACCAGTTATGTAGCCACTTAATGGTAGTTCCACTGAGCCCACATTTCTCCAGCTTACTTATCAGAATGTCATGTGGGACTGTCAAAAGTCTTGCTGAAGTCCAGGAATGTCCACCATATTTCCCCTACTAAACCAGTTACCCTGTAGTAAAGGAAATCAAGCTGCTTTGGCATGATTTGTTCTTAGTAAATCCATGCTGGCTGCTAGTGATTACCTACCCCCTTCATCCTCCAGGTATTCACAAACTGAATGTTTTACAGTATACATTGCTCTAGTAGATTCCCAGGTACTGAGATCAGACTGACTGGTCTATAGTTCCTTGGTTCCTCCTTCCCCCCCCCCTCTTCAAACATAGGCACTATGTTAGTCCTTCTCCAGTCTCCTGCCACCCATGAGTTTGCAAATATAGTAGAACCCTGTTTATCAGATCCTCCATTATCCAGCTCTCCACATGAACCAGACAACCAGGACTCCAGGGCCAAAAGTGGGCAATCTCGTCTGTGATTGCTAAATGGCACTGGAACATCTCACTTACACATTTTATGGATTATCCAGTTTTTTTATTATCCGATCTGGCCCCGATCCCGACTAGATTGAATAAATGGAGTTCTGCTGTATTATTCCCAATGGCTCCAAGATTTCTTAAACTAATTCTTTCAGTACCCTGAAGTGAATAGTATCAGACCCTGTTGACTTGAATTCATTCTAATTGGCCAGAAGACCTCTGATGTGTGCTTTACTTATCCTGATGTGCATTCCTTCCCCTTTGTTGTCTAGGGTAACTTTGCTCTTTTAGCACTTAGCACAGAGGCGACCTCTGTTGCAGCTGCACAGTTGCTGAATATAGTAATGGTTTTGCTAGTGTAAACAAGGCATCAAAGTGAGGTCTTAGTTTTAAAGTGAATGTGTGGAAAAATCACTATCTTAACAGATTTGCTGTGTGTGTATTCAGTCATAGCTGTTTACTTTGACAATTTTTTTTTTCAATTTTCACTCCAGTTAGTTCTGCAGAGCAAACAGAGACAACTGAGGTATGTTTGATTCTATTCCCTTCTTGAGTATCACAATGAGAATTGTTTGTGAATTTCCAAATCAGATTCAGCTGTGCAAATATACTAATTGTAGTGAAGTTGCACAGATGTAACTGAGGGCATAATTAGGCACGGAGAACATGGTCAGTTCCTGGGGATGATACATAAGATGGCAAAACTCCAACTTGACTTTCACATTGAGTTTGCAGGGCTGGCAGGTAAGATAACAAAAAGCCAACTATACTATTACTGCCTGTGAACAGAGTGTGTTTGGTTCATTATTGTTGAGATGCAAAGACTGAAAACTGAACTTCACTGTACCATTCCTAAACTCTTCAGATTAGCATCACACTTTGAGTATTTACTTATCTCCAGAAAAAATATTTTTCTACTTGGAATTCCTTCTAAAAGTATTGGACCTTTTAAAAGACAACCCTCTTACACAGCATTGGTATGGGACAATTTGCATTTTACATTGCTAATAACCAAGCTCCCACTCTTTAGATGGCCTGGTTGGTGTGGAGAGGGGTAGTTACCTGGAGCTGCATTGATAAGGTGGTTTCCAGTTAAAGCGGAAAATATTTGTTTATTAATACTTCAGTTCCAGAAATGTCAAATCTGGCACCTTTCCTAACAATTAAACTCCCTTAAACCTTCCTCCCTTTCATCAGCCTCTTTTCAGAAAGGAAAGAACCTCTTTATGGAGGCCTCCAAACCTGAAGAGAAAGTTCTTGAGTTTAAGTATTTTAAAGTAGAACTCTGTGTTTAGCTTCAGCAAACATTTTACTATAATAAATGCAGTTTTACACAGGGACTCTGTAATGTAAGTGGACAGCAATCCAAACAATCTTGAGATAATATAAGAGACAAAAAAGGTACAAGTCTTTCAAACCCAGTTCCAATTTGTTTGGTGAAATTCTTTAGTATAACAGAGTGAGTTATCTACATCCTGTACTTTACCTAATTTAGCAGTGACAGTCTGTGTTAAGTAACTGACATTAGAGAGCCAGGCATTAACTGGTGAAAGGAGGGAAGAGTCGGTGCATATGGTTAGCTATAGGAAGAATTTAGGCCCATTAAAAAAAAAAAAGTCTCCTGGGGCTAAAAGGTTTTCCCCCCACAAGGGGAATGCTTTCTCTCATACTAAGAACAGGTAAGAACTGCTAGGACACCCTAGAGACTAACCTACACAGATGTCTGTAGATGCAGATTTATGGCTTCAGAGAGCTAGTTACACATTAATCTGTCAAGCCAGGACATTTACAGAAGGCTGGCAGTCACTAATCCCTTCTATACTGACCTCTGGAGACCACCCATTAGCTCACATGAGAAGAAAAAAGGGTTCTTACCATAGTGACTGTGGTTCTGCAAGATGAAGGCTGCCCATATGGAGCCACGCTTTTAGAATACGAGCATCTCTGCATGTCTGGCCCACCATCTCAGAATCTTCTAGAAAGTGCTGCCCGTTAGAGTCACTTCCCTCAACCCTTTGCGTCCTGCAGAGTTCCAGAAATGTCTGAGCGGGAGTGGCCCACCCACCTCCTGGTTCCTGCCACTAACTCAAGAATCCTTATCTTGCGGCTCCAAAGCAGTGCGGGCAGAGCGTGGAGCCATCTAGGCTTTCACCTTTGAAAACTGCCCACGTGGATATTCACAGGTGGAAGATTAAACAACCAGGAAAGGACTGAGTATTACCAGTTAGAAGTGACCATGAGGTTGTGCTTCCAAGTTGGACACTGAACAAAAAAAAAATAGCACACAAAAGGGGCAGAGAAAGGGGAGGAGAAGCTAGGGAAGTGTTGACGACACAGCATTTGAACATACTGCATTGCTGGTGAAAAGGAAATGGAGGGTGGCTGGTGTCGCTCCCTGATTTATATCATCGGAACTCTGCAAAAGGATTCCAACCGACACAGCTTTCTAGAAAAACTCCAAGGGACTGCTTATTCCAACAGCAGTAGATCCATACATGGGCAGTTTTCAAATGAGAGAGGTTAATTTATTTTGCTTTCAGCACACTGGAAACATCTAGCTGTAAGATGTAGCAGATGATATATATGAGTGGAAGCTCAACCCATAATTTAGAAAGAACTATCCAAGTTAACAACATTTTAAAATGCATAATTCTGGATGAAGGAAATGGGTTTGGCCGGGAGTCCTCTCGAACAATTAGGAGAATTTAAAGAAAGACTTAAGAAAATAAGGCATAAATATATGATGAATAATGTGTGGCAAGTCAAGAATCAGCACAACTGACATAATCCAGACACTGCTACAAGCCCATGGATGTGTGTCCGGCCAGCATGTACATGATATATGCATTTTAGCGATCTACAGACCTTAGGAGAAGGGCCACACCTGTAAATACTGAATTGCTGCAGCCCAGGAATTCTCATGAACTACAACACCCTAGCCACCTGAAAGCCAACAGACATTGACAGTCAGTTGCAGCAAAGAAAGGCCACATCCAGGACAGCTATCTGCTACCACCACTGAAAAGCCTCCATGGAGGTGCTGGGGAGCAGAAGGCAAAAAAGGAGTGGGGGATAGTCATGTAGACTGGGACTGGAAGACTGATGAATTTTAAGGGATGGGGATAAGAGCACTGATATATGTGCCAGGTGTTTCACCCACGGAGCGTCATACACATCACCCCATGAAGGGGAAGGTTTGAGGGAACACCTTGCTAAAATTTTGGCAACACATTACTTGTTTCTATCATTCAGTTTCAGGACTCTGCCACTGCAAGTAGGAAAGAAATGCTAGTGAAAGATTTGCAAAGAGGTTTCTTCTTCTCTGTAATTCAAGGCTCCAGAGAGAAGAAAAGTGTACTCCATTTGGTAGATTAAGAATGAAATCTTCTAACCCCAGTCCCACAAAAGTAGACTTCTCTACCTCCAAATTGAACATGTTACACATACGTAGATTATATGTTTAACCATGCAGATCTCAAACAAAAATATTAATTGTAAGTGCATGATTTTTTTAAGAAGTTTTGTGCATTGTAATTAAGAACAAAAAAAAACCACACAATTTTTAAAATTACCATGTGGCAAATGAGAAGTACATTACAGAAGCCTTCCGAGGTTCAAAGGAATACATTAATCTAACTGAAGTGAGCATTTTTCCAACTCCCAATGGGAGTTGCCTGTAATGGACCAAATTCTGCACTAGGTGACATGACTTCATTTGAGTTACTCCAGATTTACAGACAAGTAGCTGAGAACAGTCTGCATTATTCCCAGAAACTCTCCAACTTCTTTCAATATTTTCAGGTCCAAATTTTCCAAAATCAACAGGACACATTACATCTCTGAAGCAATTACTATATGTCACAATGCTGTAATTACACATTACAAGAAACAATGTAAATCTTCTCAACCTCTAAAAGTGATGCAGCAAATACTAGATGTCCCAGGGACTGCATCAGTCATACTATACATGTCACAGAGCATGTCTGGAAGAAGTTTAGCAGCTGCTGTAGTACAGCTATTGGCAATAATTCTGCTTTAAACAAAACTTTAGTCAAGTCAACTGACTATACCTCTGGACAGCTTTCCAATTTAAACAATCAGGGAAACCTACTTTGCATGAACTCACAGCCCCCCTGGATGTTCAAGTATTCATTAAGATCACATCCAGCATTCTGTACTATTGCTGAGGAGATTCTTCCTAGCACTCAGCATATTTACCTTGCAATGCCCAGGATTCACTAATGCATGGATCTTTCTATTAAGTTTCTATTTTCAAAAGTTTGAAAGTCTCCATTTCTATTTCATTGTACAGGTAAAAAAGCTTATTGAAAATAGCTTCATTGATCATCTAGCCCAAGATGTCTCCTTTTCCATTTCTTGTAGAGCCAGCATTTCACTGGCTTTCTGTTTTTCACTTTGCAAGCAGCAGTTAAGTAGTTTCAGCATCTCTCAAATGACTACATATTGAATCATCTGAGAACATGGTTACGCTTTTGAAACCTCTCCAAAAAGGCTATTTTGCTTTTATCACTATCTTGTCATTATTGGCTGGTGCAATTTCTTCTAAAGCAAATCGTGCTAAATCCTATTGTTTCAGAAGTTATACTACAGGGTTTTACATTAAACTTAGATCAATTTTATTAGGTTGCCCAAACTATTGCCCAGGCTCAGACACACACTGTGTTACAAAACAATGCTAAGTAAATCAATTGCCTGGGTGATTTAAAAAAAAAATAATTGAGCAAACCTATCTATATCAATACTGCAAACTTAGTTTGGGAGCAGACACTAAACGATGAACTGACAAAAAAAAAAGCGCTGATTATAAATTGGTCACATTTGTTCGCTATTAACCCCACTGATGCCTAACAATTAATTTTTTATCTGCCTTTCTGTATTAGATGAAAAGAGATTACAGCTTTGTAAACAAGCTCTGTAACTAAAGCTTTCACCACCAGTGGTGTAAGACCAAATTTAAAGTAAAATGAGTATGGTTTTGAGTAAGAAGTTATATTACTAATTCCAGAAGCAAGCCCTAAATTTTCAGAAGTGATTAGGAATTTTAAGTGCCCAACACTGAAATTCAGATGTCCCCCTCCCCCTTAGAAGCTGAGTGCTTAACATTTCTTCGGAAAATCAGACCCTTTAAGATGTCCCCTAAATGAGCACTCCAAAAAAATTAAACATTCAAAAACTACCAGTCACTTTAGAATAGCTCAACCATACTCTCTTATAAATAGAAAATGGCTTCTAAATCCTATGGTGGCTGCCTTTTCTCCCCACAAAGTAATTGGTGATGGTGGTTAGGAGATGCTTAAGTCAGATCATAATAAATTAGATCCAATAGACACTTTATAGTTGATTTCTACTGAAATTTTTTAAACAGTTACCGTAGCTTTTGGATTTTAGTTACTACAGCTATTGACTGCAAAGATAAAAATTATTGCCACCAAATATAGCCAGCCAAATCTGTTGTCACTACTAGGCTGTTACTTGACTAAGTTTCTCCCAATATCTTAAGTGAACAGCCAGATATAATCAACAAATCCACACGTCCAATCTGTATTATGTAGTATCTAACAAAATAAAGATAGAACAGAATTCAACTCAGTCAGTCCTGCCCTTTATGGAAACTCATCTGGCCACATCCAATATCCAATTACCCAGAAGAGAAATCAAAAGTCAAAATGAAAAAGTTTTCATGCTGAGCAGACAAACCTTACAGCATGATCTAAAGACTCTGAAGAACAGTTGGGGATCAAGTTCCAAAGGTCAGGAGACCTTGGTTAGTCAAGAGCCATGCACTGCAGTTGTATAACACTTCAGTAAACTCCTACTGTGTAGCTGTCTATAAACATTATTTTCCATAGAACTGTCTGAAAAAGTACTACCTTACCAGATGCTACACTTCTGTAGCAAAGTTCTTAGAGAAAAAAAAAGTAGGATACCGTTCTCAGTATAAGTGTATGTGATCAAATACTTGTGATAATATATTTTATTGTACACTTTCAATAACTAACCATAATATAGGTTTACAATAAATTTATTTATTTAAGCATGTCATCTAACAACCCAATCTTATCCCACTGGAAAAAAGTTGCTGTTGAGATACTCGTTTTAGTGTGGTAAATTCTGCCTACACTGATAGAAGTATGTAGTCCACGAATTTATTTTTTTTTAAACCTATTAACAGCACAACTATGCGTTGCTGGCTTTTTATCAATTACTTCTTTAGGCCTATTAGCATAGATACAGGCTTTAATTCCTGGGTAGAACAATCTGAAATAATCTGTTACTGCACTCTATATAGTCATTGTAATAGTGTAGAAACAAAACCTTTTTCTCTCTAAAGGTTTGTTCAAAATCTCACGCAGATCCATTCTTTACCTCTCAACAAAATGATGCTGTAGTAGGGATCAAATTGTAGCAAACTGGATTTTGGGGGGGGGGGAAACCAACAACCTTAAGTGCTAAGCAAGACAGGAAATATTCTGTCTATACTCTATTGATACTGTTTGTTAAAAACGATTGAGAATACAAGTTTGCCTTTTTATTCCTACACATACTAACAAAAAACTGCTGTATTACAAGATTATGTTGCTTTCTTTGTTCTTGAAAACCTGAAACAGACAGAAGTTGAAACCTGAGCTCGTAACCTGTGTTGGTAAACCACATAAGAGAGAGATTGGACATTAACAATGCACCAATTGTTACACATAAGACTTATTTATTAGGCAAAACAAAATTTCTACAAACATTATGTATAAATCTAGTGTTAGACACTTCCAAAGAGAGGGGAAAAAAACTAGCGTTGCTTTGTAAAAATAAAGCTATAAACTAAGCATTGCTTCAGAGTTGAGGGGGATCTTCTCAATCACCACATCAGAGACACTTCTACAAAATGTCAAATTAAAAAAAAAAGATTGTTTTAAATTTCAGTTTCATTTCTAACTGTGTTGAAAGCAACATGATGTAAGCAACTGCAACAGGAATTTATTCAGCATTATTCTAGAAGAAAAAGCCTTTAATAAAGCAGCAAAGAATCCTGTGGCACCTTAAAGACTAACAGACGTTTTGGAGCATGAGCTTTCGTGCGTGAATATCCACTTCTTCAGATGCATGTCATGATGACATGCATCTTCAGATGCATGTCAAGATGCATGTCAAGATGACATGCATCTGAAGAAGTGGGTATTCACCCACGAAAGCTCATGCTCCAAAACGTCTGTTAGTCTATAAGGTGCCACAGGATTCTTTGCTGCTTTTACAGATCCAGACTAACACTGCTACCCCTCTGATACTTGACCTTTAATAAAAGTAGTTAAACTTTCATAAAAGAAAAGTAAACTATAGCATAAGCTTTAAGTCACATATAATACAGTAAGAAACAGCCTCTAACATTACATGTCCTCATTAAGGGTTGGCTACACTTGCGGAGTGTAAAGCTGTCTTCGTACAGCTGTGTAGGGAAAGCGCTGCAGTGTGGCCACACTGACAGCTACCAGTGCTGCAGTGTGGCCACATTTGCAGCATCTGCAGCGGTGTTGGGAGTGGTGCATTATGGGCAGTTATCCCAGGGTTTCAAGTGGCTGCAACGTACTTTCAAAAGGGGGGGGTGGAGTGTGACAGGGAGCGTGGGAGAGACAGAGTGGATTTTGGAGCTGACACCGTGTCAGCTCCCTGCCTTGCAAGTTCCGACCCCTTCCCCCACCCCTCTCTCATTCACTAAATGCAAACAGCCCTCTTTGTTTTTTTTCCTCACAGGCCCCATAGCAGCTGCTCCGAGATGGACCCCCCCCTCCTCCTTCCCACACGCTGTGCTGCTTCTCTCCTCAAGCAAACATTCCAAAGGGATCCACCCTGCCTGCCTCTGCTCATTCACTGCAAACAGTAGCTGTGTTTGTTTTTAGATAAGCAGCTCCAGAGCCCCGAGTTCACAACAAAACGAAGAGTGTTATCTTTACTTAAAAAGCATTATGGGAAGGTTCCAGAGGTCAGTTACAGCATAGTAAGATTAATCACTGTTTACACTGGCACTCCAGTGCTGCAGCACCAGCGCTGTTCTCTTTATTCCTCTCATCGAGGTGAAGTACAACCAGCGCTGTAGCCAGGGAGATACAGCGCTGTATGTGCCTTGCCATTGTGGACGGGGAGTAAGTTATAGCGCTATAAAGCCACCACCAGCGCTGTAACTCTCAAGTGTAGCCAAGCTCTTAAATCTTCATTATAGCTGTTGTCACCATAAACCTTTGTATACTGGAAGAAAAATATCACAGTAAATGACATATCCAGTACTACTTAAAGCCATTTCTTTTTTGTAAAGTGCATATAAGGGCCAAGTAATGCTGCAATAGTTTCATTTATACATTTCTGATGCTCTCATAACCATGGTATCTATGTGCCATATGGGAAACTACATTAAAAAAAAAAGTAGTCTAATAAGGTCTCCTTGGTTCTATCACTGTTTGAGTTGCCATTGCCTCAATTACAGACAAAGTTTTCTCCTTTGCCCTTTTTGTTCTTTCTCCTATGAAAACATTTCCTCTCCCCTGGTTTACCCTCCAAGGAAAGGCTTTTGCCAAAGAATCAGTCTTGCTCTGTGTTCTGATGACTGTCAGGGCCATCTTGTTCTTCAGTGGTAAGGAGCTTATTAACAAAGACCAAGAATGCCTTACCTGTAGATGATAAATGATTCACCAGCAAGTCACCCAAGAGCCCACTCCTTAGGGTGAGTCAGAGAAAAGGGCATTCTAAGATACCACTTTAAAAATGAATAAAAACCTTGAGTTGGATCCTGAACAAAATTGGGTGCCTATAGAGCACACTGGGAACTGAGTGTGATGTACTCCATTGGCCCTCAGGTCTTCAAAAAAGTGACTAGTAGATCCGTGTGGGGAAAAATCTTCCATGCCATGAAAAAAAATCTCAAGATTGAGGGAGTTTTGTTCTGAATAGGAACAAGGGGAGGTGTTTTGTTTTGTTTTTGTGTTCTGTTTGGTTTTTAAACAGGAGGAAAGAAGAGAAAAAAATCCATTTCAGAAAAAATCAGCCTGGAGGTTTCTGGCTTGCCAGCTACCTGCCCAGCCTCCAAACTGCTGGGCGGAAGGCCCAGTTGCCCAGCTAGCTGGCTTCCCAGGTTGCCTGCCAAGTGGACAGGTCAAGGAGCCAGACTACCCAAGGAGACATCAGCTCAAAAACTCTGGGAGCAGAGATCCTGCTAGCTGGAAGCCAGTCACCTCCACAGTCTGGGACCCCAAGATCTAGGAATTGGCCACCCACAATGCCAGGAAGCCCAGGAATTCCACCAGTTGGGAAACTGGCCATCCCTGAAGCCCTAACTCTGGCAGCCACATGGGCTGCTAGGGAGTCTCAGAGTCCCGAAAACTGCAGCCTGAAGGCAGGGTGCCCAGGAACCAGGGAGGGAGTCCATCTTGTCTAGGCTGCAGCAGCGGCTCCAGGCACCAGCACTCCAAGCGCATGTCTGGGGCAACAAGCCGCGGGGACACCCTGCCGGTCGCTCTGAGGGCCCCAGTCCTGCAGATTTGGTGGCGATTTGGCAGCAATTCAGCAGAGGGGTACGCCAAGCCACGGGACTGGCGGACCACCCACAGGGAAGCCATCGAAGGCTGCCTGACTGTTGTGCTTGGGATGGCAAAAAAGCTAGAGCACCCCTCCTAGGCTGTCTCTGTTGGGTTGATATGCTCACTTCAACTATCCCTGTAGTGACAAAGGTGAAGTCCACTATGCTGTGTGACAAACGTGTACGACAAAGTGTCACAGAAGCTTCAGACGGGTTCTCACTGATGTTGAGGGCTGCACTTGGAGCTGCTGTATGCGGGTCTGCAACTGTTTTCGAATCTCTCAGGTAGATATGCTTTTCCCAGTCTAGAATAATCTAATACTGCTTCTATTAATTTGATGCTTTGCACTGGGGTCAGTGTGGATTTGTCCTTGTTGATCTTGAGACCCTTAGATGATGTCAAGAGCCTTTGAAGTGAGAGTCTGACCTGCTGTTGGGAGGAGCTCAGTATTAGGCAGTCATCTAGTAAGGATACACCTAGACTCCTCCTTGTCTTCTTAGCCGAGCTGTCATAATAGCAATACCTGATGCGGTGTTTGTGAAGCAAAACCGGACATGTTGGCTGTGCTGAGATGGCTGTGGGATGCTAATTGGTCATTTGCACCATCCAGCTATGCAAGCATCCAGCTGAGGTACTTGAATGCAGAAGAGCCTTATCTGTGGGCACTAGCCTCATCAGAGCATCCTCTCTGTTCGAGCTGGTAGGAGCCTGTGCTAGCCTTTTCTGAGATGGAAACTGCAATGGCTTTATAAGCTAAGGCAGGCCCTATATCTTCTTTTATGCCACCTTGAATATTCTGTTAGCACTCAATGACAGTGACCTACAGTGACTGTCTCAGAGCTGCCCTAATATCAACACACCAGGCCTTCATAAGTCCTGGCCTCATTTGCTTAACTTTTTGAAGAGGCGGCACAATGGACTCATTTTACAGACAGTATCTGCCGTCAACCTCCAGCAGCGAGTCTAGTGATGCAGTTATGAAAAACTAAAATCCAAGAATGTGCTTGCAATATGGTGAGGCTTTCTTTGATTATGCTTCGCCGTGTTTTGGTCAAGAATGAAGAAAGGCCAAATGCCTGCTGTATCACATTGTGTTCCATAATGCCACATTAGAGAGCATCAAATAGTGTACTTAATGTGTAAGTTCCTTGGTTGCTACGTTGCTCTGTTGCTGTTTAGGGTCACAGGAAACAGTAAGTCTCCAAATGGGAGGTCACAGGCAAAAGGTAGGGTCTATACCAAAACCCCTGGTCTACACTATGGACAGTGCAGCAGCGTAGCTATGCCAGCATAGCCCTGTAGTATAGACACAGCTCACATTGCCAGAAAAGGTTTTTCTGTTGATGTAGGAATCCCTCCAGCTTTCAATTGTTTTATTCCAAGCAGGGGAACGTTTCTCCTCCCGCCCCCGAGAACTCTCATACTCATCATGAATTGAATGAAAAAAAAATTATTATATTTTTACATATTTAGAAAGGGTTAGGGTTTTTGTTTTATTGTTTTTTTGTTTTTCACATTCCCAATATTTAGGGGAAAGTTTTTTAAAGTTACTTTATTTTAAAAAATTTCTTTTTAAAGAGAACATGAAAGAACCAAACAGTCCTCTAATAATTTACAATGTATAAATCCCTCCAATAGGAGTGTACAAGGCTCAAAATAACTTAGGCAGCAGAACTGACTGCATATTATATGAATTGCGGTTTATGGTGCAATTGATTCAAAATAAAAGTGTGCATTATCTCCCAAAAAATAAGTGTGTGTCATTAATACCGTGCCACACTTTATATTTTTAAAAGAGTACACTTAAATGTTGGAGAATGACGACATATGCACATGGACTTTTTTTTAAAAACAAATAAAAATCTCTCACTAGCCCACAGTCAAATAAAAAGAAGTTATTGACTTAGTATCAATTCACTACAACAAAGATTCAAAATAATTTTCCCCTAGTATTCTGTAACTACTACAAAAAATGCAGCTTTTAATAAAACAGACACTCCAAACCATCAGATCTAAACATAACCTCAGAAGAAATAAGACTGGCAGTAATTGCTGTATAGGAAACAAAGAACAGCCCAAACTCTGTCTTTTCCCCCATAAATTTTACAGACCTGATTGCAAATTAACTTGCAAAGAAAGTTGAAGTTTTGAAATTTAAAGAACAGCAAACCCTGGTAGGTTCACAGATAAGGCACACTGCCTACAGTGGATGTGAAGTTTTATTTGACAATATAAAACCTAGAGGCATTAAATAATTTGCTTATATCCATCCTTGCCTACACACAACCTGTCACTAAGAATTTTCTGGAAACCAGGTTAAGCTATGATCACCCACAGCAAGATCTGCCGAGATATTCCTCAGTTCTTTTAGAAAAAATTTCAAGTTGTAGTTGTACACAATTTTAAATGTAAATGAAAGGCTAGAAACAGCTGTTCAGAAAAATGCTTTAAACAGAGTTCACTGAGCAAGCATACTTTTGTAGGCAGGAATTTTGCTTTCCATTGATATAAATCCTCTAACAATCAAAGATAAACCCAATTTCTCAGCTATCCTTTCCCATTGCTTAAAATGTTCCTGTGCCACAATATGTATTCAGTCATATTTGTTGAATGAACCTGGTATATCATTATGTAGTCAAGTAGTTAAACAGCACTGGCAAATACATTATAATAAGATTTCAAAATTAGTACCCCATTTAGATGAATGGAAGCATTTCACACCTCTCATTACTATTATCTCAGTTTGGCAGGCTGCAAGCAATACAACAGTACATCTGTTTACATTCTGAAGGTCATCTTAACAATTAGAAGGGCCTTTTTAAAAAAAATTAATAAAAGCTTTGGATTCTGAGAATTCAGCAAACTACAAGGGGAGAGCATGATGCCCACAGGTTCCTTAGTTTTCTCTATAATGCATGTTTGGATTAGCTGAAGAATAAGATTCTATGCAAACTGCAAAAATAGCTATGATTAATAAAATGATACACTGATGTGTGCAGGAATATTGCTGGCGTTAGACGATGAATCCTTAGCTAAAAGTAACAGTCACAGAAAGATATTTGGTGGTAACTAGTGGAGTGATGATATATAGATCCTTTCAACCCTGGGCTATCTGACTCAAATTAAGTACAAGATAAAATCCAGTCCAGTTCCTTGTTCTCAGAGAAAGAACAATTCCCTACATATCCCACTTAGCAAAACTTCAATTTAGCATGGCCAAACCTGTTTTTCAAGCCTTGGTTATGCCAATACTAAGCTTTCTACTGTTGACTATACTACCACTCTACCTCATTTTCTGACTCCCCCCCAACCCTCAATAAACAAAGTGTCTTACTTGGCACAACTATAAACTAGGGCTGTCAAACTATTTTAAAAAATTAATCAGTTAATCGCAAGATTTAAAAAGCTGTGATTAATTGCAGTTTTAATCACACTGTTAAATAGTAACATACCACCATTTATTTAAATATTTTTGATGTTACGTACTTCTGCGCTACTGCTGCAGCTCGTGGTGCCTGGCACTCGGCCTGCAGCTCTCAAGGCAGGCTTCATGCTTTCATACAGGAAATGCATCTTGTCAGAGTCCATGGCCATTCCGCAGCCCCTCCAGCCATTCCTGGCTCACCAGGGGCGCCAGTTCAGATTTTGGCTGGTTAATCACATGCATTAACTGCGATTCACAGCCCTATTATAAACATACACGTTAACGTGGTTTACACAGTATCAAATAGACTGTAGTGATTGTTAAAAGTTTACATCGTGCTGCCTAACTTTATTAGCATTGTTAAATATATTTCAGACATGATTTTTCAGAGCTATCCACCAGATGGAAAGACTGATCCCTTCTGGAACATGGAGATATAGATCTGATACCGAAATCAGAAATCAAAATAAATTCTAAAATTCAGAGAAAGGATATGAGTGAGTGAGAATGAGAAAGGAACTGATGTGTAGAATTAGACAACGAAATTAATGTCTATAAAATGATTTGCTGAGAAGGTAGAGCACTTTGTTTGTATGCAAGGATTAGTAAAATTGGTGTCCTCGTTTTCTGTGTGATGGTCGACTGTGGGGCCACAGTATTGCCTGTTGGTTAGCATAGTGGACTGGGAGACCGCAAACCTGAATTTTCCACCCAACTCGACCACAGATTTGGTATAGAATCATTGAACTGGAAAGGACCTCGAGAGGTCATCTAGTCCAGTCCCCTGCACTCAAGGCAGGACTAAGTATTATCTGTTCTAGACCATCCTTGACAGGAGTTTGTCCAACCTGCTCTTAAAAATCCCCAATGATGGAGATTTCACAACTTCCCTAAGCAATTTATTCCAATGCTTAACCACTCTGACAGTTAGGCAGTTTTTCCTAATGTCCGATCTAAACTGTGTCTGCTGCAATTTAAGCCCATTGTTTTTTGTCCTATTCTCAGAGGAGAAGAAAAACAAATTCTCCCTCCTTCTTGTAACAACCTTTTATGTACTTGAAAACTGTTATGTCCCCTCTCACTCTTCTCTTCTCCAGACTAAACAAACAAAATTTTTTTCAATCTTCTCTCATAGGTCATGTTTTCTAGACCTTTAATCATTTGTTTTGCTCTTCTCTGGATTGTCTCCAATTTGTCCACATCTTTCCTGAAACGTGGCACTCAGAATTGGATACAATACTCCAGTTGAGGCCTAATCAGCATGGAGTAGAGCAGAAGAATTACTCCTCGTGTCTTGCTTACAATACTCTTGCAAATACATCCCAGGATAATGTCTGCTTTTTTTGCAACAGTGTTACACTGTTGATTCATAGTGGATCTGGGGGTCCAAGTTGACTTCTTTCCGCAGTACTCCTTCCTAGGCAGTCATTGTCCATTTTTGTGCCACCAGTCAAGACATTTAACCTCTGTTTACCTGTGTGTTAAAAAGGGATAACACTTGTCCACTCATTCAGTTCCATTACTCCAGAAAGAGACATTTCCCCAAAGAAAGATAAGAATGAGTATCTTGAGAAATGTGTTCGTTTCATTGGAACTGATCATGACAGATGCTATGCACATTCAGCTCCCCTTGATGTAAAGTTCCTTGGAGAGTAAACATCAGTTCTAAAGGGAATTTAACAAACAACAAAAAAATCCTATTTTAAGCCTGATAAGAATCCCAAGAGGGTCTCTGGTTAACTGTGATGCACTCTCTACTAGGTATTTGGTAAATTACAATGAGACAGCAAGAATAATCATGTGGGGTCTTAATGTTGTCTTAAGCCATTTTCATCAAAATAATAGGAGAGATTTTCTATTATGTACATTGCCACAAATGCTCAGATGCATTTTACAATGATGTTTCTATATCTGGATTTAACAAAGTGAACAGTATCCTTGGAAATTTTCTCTCTTCTCAAACAAGGCATAAGTGAGAGTACACTCAGGTTTTAATGGAGGAGAGATTCCCAATTCTGAAGGATCTTTCAGTGAGCCATACTATATTTCAGATAGTAATTCCCACTACACTGGTATCCTGTAGGAATGATATGGCAAAAGGCCACTCTTATTTAAGATAAATATTTACATAAGACATTGGCAAAATTTCAAAGACTCCTTTTGACATGGATAGAAGGAAATATTCCAAAGACTGTCTTTACAGCCAGGTACGTATTTTGTTTTAAGTGTCATGAACATTTCAATACATTCTGTAACTTAAGGTAAAGGCACAAAGAAAGCAAAAACTGATGGTAATCTACTTTTGGAAAGGCATAATGACGTTAACCCATACGGAAAGTAAAACGGTTCCTTCAGTTAGAACAACAGAGTTAAAAACATATAAATCACTTTAGCCAGGTGTCTACATGACACACTATTAATTGCTCAAGCAATGACTTCCCTCAGATACGGAAGTAAACAACAGGATAGTGTGGGGAAGACTGCATTATCAGTAGCCATGTTCCAAATCGGATAAACTTGGCAGTAAACCTGATGTCACAGGTGGTGTTTCTGACATCAGGAAGGAAAAAAACCAACACACTGACTGGAAAGGAGACAGTATTTTTACATGTAAAAAGAAAAAAAAAGTGATAAACCACAATGAAGAGCAAAAAAATACAGAAAAAAAATCTAATGATCTCCTTTCGATAAATTATTTTGTTCTACTTTGATTAAATATGACTGTCAAGGCTGCACCCCCACTCTGTCACTTTGAGTACAGAAGGTGGAGACTCACAAGGATTCTAAAAATTAATACAAGCCTGGAATGGCAAGTATTAAACTTCCAAGGTTACAGCTTTTCTCTGATCTTGGCTTGGTAAATGCTGCCACCACCTAAATGCAAAAAACCTTGGACCCAGGAAGGAACACTTGGGAATTTCATCCTGTGGGGTACCCTCAAGCCCTTTCACCTGCCTTTCAGGGAAGAGGTGAAGAAAGAAAAAGGAAATTAGCTGTAGCCACCAGCTACATCAAACAGCATGTGTACAAACCTCTTAGGATACGAAAAATCCAACCCTGTTCTTAAAAAAAAAAAAATTATTAAAAACAAAAAGGAAGAAAATACATCTGAACTTAAGCTTTTGCTAGATTTTTAGAACAGCAATTCCAAAAATTAGGCACCCAAACTAGCTTTCTTGGGGGTTCAACTTAAAGGTTACAAGCAAACAAAAGCATCAGGGGTTAGCACAGAGGAGATCCACAAGCCAAAATAAGAAATAAACCTGATAGTGTCTAACGAAACATTCTCTATCCAAATTATTTTTTTGAGGTATGCAAGATACTTTCTCATACCTGGTTCAAACCTTACACAGCATTCCTGCTTATAGCATTGCTGCTCCATGTCCCTCAGCCTAGAGAACAACAGACAAAGGGAAAGTTTCCTTCCCAATTTTAAGAAGTTCTAGCCTTCCCATTGGCTCTTTTGGTCATGTGCTCACTTCTTTATTTCTTTACCTGGCGGACTTTTTAACCCTTTACAGGTAAAGAAAGTGAAGATCAGCTACCAAGAGATTTTAGTGCTGGCTGGCTGTCCGTCCATCAAAGGGCGTTACCCCTCCCCACTTCATCATCACAATGAATTTTTTTAACTTGATGGGACTGTAATTACACAAGCCATTTCATTTCAACATTTCACATCAGATGAGACATTAGGATGCATTTCATGTAAGATTTCAGCCTAGAAACAAGATTTACTCACACACAAAATAATATTTTGCCTTTAAATAAAATCTTTCCAACTGTCACAGTCCCTAAAGACAGACTTTCCAGATCTCTGCAATGTAATCCTGTCAGAGCCATTTCCATAATAATTTGTTCAAGGATGAAGTCTGCATAAAAGAACTTCTTAACATGCAACGAAAGCACAGCTATGAATAAATACTTAACCAGGAAAATATTTCAAAACACTTATCCACCAAGATTGTATTATCACAGTTGCAAACAAAACACAAAAAAGCAACTAGAAGTTTTAAATTTAAAATGCAAACTAGTCCATACTAGATCCAGATCCTTCAATGAAATATTTAAACTGGAGAGCTAACCTCTCTCTGTTAAAGACAAGGCAAGGAACAGATTTAAAAGTTTATTAGAAAATGTTTAAAAATAAACGATACAGAGAGTTTGAAAAGTCAGTTATTGATCATCGGGGGTAGCATACAGAGTATAGGGGGATGCTAGTAGTTTGGTATTGAACAGCACATAGCATATACAGTCTGTACTACATGGCAACTAGGTCTACAAAACAAGACTATTAAAATGTTATTTCAACCACTCAATAACTCGCCTCACGGTTGTGGTGAGAACATTTAAGCTTTTGAAATAATTTCAAGTATGCAGTCGAACAAGAAAAATAATATATCAAATCCTGCAAAAAGGAGTCCTCAAAAATGAGACCCATACAAATAGTTAAACAAAAATTATAAAAAGTTGAGGGGGTTTTGTTTTTTTAAAGTAACATGACATTACTGATATTCAGGGAACAAAAATATATCAGACCTGACATCTGAATCCAGATCTTCACATACAAAAACAAAGTTCTCTCAGCTTAAAAACAGACTTATAGTATAAAATAGATATTTTTAATTTGATTAAATGTAGTGGAGAAATACAGAGATCTGGAAACACGAGAAGAGAACTCAGATAATGGCAGAAAAGTAACTGCATTATGAGTTATTTTAGCAATATCAGGGAAGTGATATTTCAATGAAAAAATGGTTGCCTCCCTTTTATAACTACTGTTCTTAGAGATGTATTGCTCTTGTCCATTCCAGTTTAGGTGTGCACGCACCCACATGCGCAGTTGGAGATTTTTTTCCCTTAGCAGTATCCATAGGGTCAGCAGTGGCGTCCCCTTGAATGCCATCCTCACGTGCCTGTATATCAGGCACTGCCGACCCTTCGCCCTCTCAGTTCCTTCTTGTCGACAATTCCGACAGAGCGGCAGGAGGGTGGATACTGGAATGGACATGAGCAACATATCTCGAAGAACAATATAGTTACAAAAGGTAGGTAACTGTTTTTTCTTCGAGTGATTGCTCATGTCATCGATTCCATTCTAGGTGACTCACAAGCAGTGCCAATGGAGGTGGGCTCAGGGTTCATGGTCTGGCAGCTTGCAGCATTCACTGTCCTGCTGAAGCTAGCATCGTCCTGGGCCTGCTGGGTCAGCACATAATAGGATGCAGACCTGTGGACAGATGACCAGGTAGCAGCTCTACAGATCTCCTGAATTAGCACCAGAGCCAAGAAGAGTGCCGATGACGCTTGTGCTCTAGTTGAGTGCGCTTTGACTACTAGTGGAGGCACACTCGCCAGATCATAGCAGTATTGCATGCAGGCTGTGATCCAGCACAAAATCCTTTGAGCAGACACCGGGTGACTTTTCATCCTGACTACTGCCGCAACAAACAGCTGCGTTGACTTATGGAATGGCTGTGTCCTATTGAGGTAGAAGGCCAGTGCCCTCCAGATGTCCAGGGCATGTAAGCTGTGCTCTTCAGATTTATGGGGCTTTGGAAAGACGACTGATAAGAAAATGTCCTGGCCAGTATGAAACAAGGAAACTACCTTGAGCAGGAATGCCAGGTGCAGCTGCAACTGGACCTTATCTTTATAGAAGACTATACGGGGTGGTTCTGACATAAATGCTCTGATCTCAGACGCTCTGTGGGCAGATGTAACTGCCACCAGGAACACAACCTTCCAGGAGAAAAGGAGGAGAGAGTACGAAGCCATAGGTTTGAAGGGAGGACCCATGAACCTTGACAGCATGACACTCAAATCCCAGGGAGGGACAGGATCCTGGATGTGACGGTAAAGACCGGGCCATCATGTCATGAGTGAAGACCGACTTGCCTTGGAACAGGGGGTGGAAAGTCAAAATAGTGGACAGTGATCGACGACAGGAACAAGCCCTGAAGTTTGAGGTGCAGAAGATAATCCAGGATCACCTGCAGCGAAGCCCGGATACGTTGATCTGAAACCCAGCGCATAAATCTTTTCCTGGTAAGTTGCTCTGGTGGAGGTCTTTCTGCTGCCCAGCAAGACCTGTTGCACCTGGGTTGAGCATTCCTGCTTGTCCGCATTCAGCCATGCAGCAGCCATGCTGTCAAGTGCACCGCCTCCAGGTTCGAGTGCAGGAGACTGCTGTGGTTCTGGGACAGCAGGTCTGAGCAGAACGGGTCCAGCAAAAGGTCCAGCAGCATGCTGAACTGGTGGTGGTGAGGCCACACGGGGGCTATCAGGATAACTCTTGCCCTGTCCTGCTTGATCTTCATGGAGGACTCTGTGGATCAATGGCACTGATGGAAAGGCATACACCAGGGCTCCCAACCACGGAAGCAGAAAATCATTGGACAGGGAGCCCCTGTCCATCCCCTGGAGTGAACAGAACATGTGGCATTTCCTGTTCTGGTGGGACATGAACAAGTCCACCTGGGGAGTCTCCCACTTTCAGAAAATCATACTGGCCACCTCCAAATGGAGTGACCACTCGTGGTGAGATAAGGTCCTGTTGAGGCAACTTGCTAGTGCATTCTTGGTCCCAGGAAGGTGCACGGCTACCAGATGAATGACACACAAGTCCCAAAGGCTGAACTTTTGGGCAAAGGGGTGATTACCTGGCTCCAACCTGCCTGTTGATGTAATAAATCGCAGCAGTATTGTCCATGAGAACCTGCACGATCTTGCCCCTCCAGTGGGACAAGGTGGCCTGGCGAACTGCCTGTAGCTTCCTGATATTGATGTGAAGGGCTAGATCGTTCCACAGCCACCCGCCCTAAGCTCACCCAGGTAGGCTCCCCAGCCCAGGTCCAAAGCATCTGAGACCAGGGTCAATGACTGGGACAGGGCTACAAAGGGAAATCTGTATCACCACTCCAGGGATGACAGGTTTGTGATCTAGATAGTGTGCGTTGGGAGTGTAAACCGCAGTCAGCCATACTTGCAGAGGCTGAATGTGGAGCCGGGCATGACTAACCATGTATGTACACCTAGCCATGTGGCCCAGCAACCGCAGGCAGGTGTGAGCTGTGGTGAGCGGGTGGTTCTTCACATGGGAGATCAGATCTGACATGGCTGAAAATGGGCCTCCAGGAAGAAATCCCTGGCTCACGTGGAGTCGAGAATCACCCCCAATGAACTCCATGTATTGAACTGGCCTTAAGGTTGATTTTTTCTTGTTTATCAAGAGGTCTAGGTCATGGCAGATGGAACACACCAGATCGAGGCCTCTCTGCACTTGATCCTGAGACTTGCCCTTGATGAGTCAATCGTCAAGATATGGGAAGACCTGGACCGCTCAGGTAAACAGCCACTGGTACCATATATTTTGTGAAGAACCTTGGGGCTGATGACAGCCCACAGGGGAGTGCTGTAAATTGGAAATAAGGTTTGCTCACAATAAAATAGTGGAAACATCTATGACCTTGGAATATGAAAATAGGTGTCCTTCAACTCGAGGGCGGCATATCAGTCTCCTGGATCCAGGGAGGGGATGATAGAGGCCAGGGACACCATGAGAAACTTCTACTTTTTTGAGAGAGACTTTTTGAGGTATTGCAAGTCCAAAATGGGTCTAAGCCCCCTTTTTGCTTTCTGGATTAGAAAACAAGAGTAGAAACCTTTCCCTGCCATGTCCTGGGGGACCTACTCCACAGCCTCCATGAACAAGAAGTTCTCGACCTCTTGAACAAGGAATTACTCATGAGAATGGTCCCTGAAGAGGGACAGGAAGGGTGGGGGGAAGGAGAGGCAACCGTAAACTGCAGAGTGTAACCTTAAGACACTATGTCCAGCACCCAATGGTCTGAGGTGACTTGGGACTAGGCTGAACAGAAGGGACAATGGGCTTAAACTGCAGCAAGGGAGATTTAGGTTGGACATTAGGAAAAAGTTCCTAACTGTCAGGGTAGTTAAACACTGGAATAGATTGCCTAGGGAAGTTGTGGAATCTCCATCTCTGGAGATATTTAAGAGTAGGTTAGATAAATGTCTATTAGGAATGGTCTAGACAGTATTTGGTCCTGCCATGAGGGCAGGGGACTGGACTCGATGACCTCTCGAGGTCCCTTCCAGTCTAGAGTCTATGAGTCACAGACGGTTGAGGAAAGAGCATGATTGATCCTGGAAGGTGACCGGGGCATTGCTCTCGACCAAAACCTTAAAATGAACACTTCTGGCCCCTAGGGTGTTCTGCGTGGCCAGGCTGCACAGGTGAGTAGGTGGAGGAAAGGCAACGGTGGCTGAAACTAAAGTCTTGGTCCCTTCTCCTTGCAGACCCTGGACAAGACTGCCAAGCTTAGGTGGTGGGGGCAGCCAGAACTGCTTCCTCACAGGCTGCAGTGTATGCATTCCCAGCAAGCGAAGGATGGCCCTGTTGTCTTTTAGCCCGTGCAGCATTGCATCTGTCTGGTCAGAAAAGAGACTGTTCCCATCAAATGGGACCTCCTGAATAGAGGTCCGCATTTCTTGGGAGAGTCCGGTAGTTTGAAGCCAGGAACTGCGTCTCATTACCATCACCAAAGCAACCACCTTGGCTCCCAAGTCCATCACATTCCATGCCATCTGGAGGGAGTAACTGGCAGCTGCAGTGCCCTCCACCAGGTTGCCAAATTCTTGGACCATACCATGTGGGAGGGACTCCATAAATTTATGGAGGGAGTTCCAGAAATTAAAACAGTAATGGCCCAAGAGAGGCTGATGGTTTGCCACCTGGAAGTGAAAACTGGCCACCGGATAGATTTTCCTCCCAAATAGGTCCAACCATTTGGGCCTCTTTATTTTTGGGGGTCGAGCTAGTATGCCCATTCGGCCAATGAAAAGGACACAGAGGCCACCAGCAAGCCGGGGGAAGGTGGGTGTAGAGGTATTCAATCCTTTGGCTGAGACTAAATATTTCTTTTTGGTCCTTTTTGAGGTGGGAGGAATGGAGGAAGGAGTTTGCCAGAGGGCCTTGGAAATCTTAAGGATACCATCATGCACCATAGTGCGACAGAGGTTGGGGTAGAGGCTGACAGGACATTAAACAGGGTGTCCACCTGCTCAGACATTTTGTCCACCTCCAGGCTCAAGTTCTCAGGCACCTGACGCAGCAGGGCCTGATGCTCTTTGAAATCGTCTGGCAGACTGACCCTTGATGGTATAGACGCAGGAAGTAGGAGTATGGGGGGGTGCTTCAGCACCCCCAGGTTTTATGTAGGGTCCAAACTGCACATGCATGGTCCCAGCTTCTGGCCCTGCTCCCAGCCACGCACGCAGGGCTCCACTACTGGCCCCGTGCCTTCCCCCAGCCTCGGCTCCCTTATCCTTGTTCCCTGCTCCCTCCTGGAGACACGGCCCTGCTCCTGGCCTCAGATCGGGGAGGGGGCGCACAAAGAAAAAAGTTTAGGGATAGTTTTGCTGGCTTTCAGCACCCTACTATAAAAACCGTTCTAGCGCCAATGCTTGAGGGTCCTATCACTGCCTCATCCAGACAGCCATGCTTTTTGGTCTTCTTTTTGGGCACTGGTAACGGTACCAGGCAGAGCCGGGGACACACTGTGCACCAAGGCCAAGGTACTGAAGGATTCCTGGCGGGGCTGCACAGAGGCCGGACTCCATGATGAGAGCCTATAACTGAATATCCTGCTCCTTTTGCGTGCTGGGCCAGAAGTTATTACAAATTCGGCACTTGTCTCTAACGTGCGATTCCCCCAAACACTTGAGGCAGCTGCTTTGAGGGATCACTTACAGGAACAGGCCTGTTGCAGTCCACGCAGAGCTAAAACCCAGGAGACCAGCCTGGGGTGAAGTCCCCGCTAGGACCCTAACTGCTAACTACTAACTGCATTTAACTACTTAACACTAACTACTATGAGCCTAAGGCTTGATGTCAGTATTCGAAATACCACTAGCCTTTACAATGCAGGGAAAGGGACTCCGACTAATCACCATGGGTGGTAGGAAGAACTGAGAGGTGTAGGGTCAGTAGTGCCTGATCTACCATTGCATGAGCATGGCATTCGAGGGGGCGCCACTGCTGACCCTACAGATACTGCTAAGGCAAAAATAGCCAACAACTGCACACATGGGCACGCACACACCTAGAATGGAATCGACATGAGCAAGCTCTCAAAGGAAAACTTCAGATTCTCTTTTCATTTCCAGACCCCTCATTAATAGATTGTTGGCGGGTGATAACAAAATTGACTAAAATAGATACTACTAATGGAACTTTAAATCATCAAAATGGAGAATTTCCTTCAAGACATATATGATACACCTTTTAAAGAAGAGTCAGTTACTATTAGTGAAGTTAAAAGAGTTTTATATGCAACTAACAGATCCTCAACAGCAATATATTTGGGAATACCAAAAATCTCAGTGATGGTTTTAATACAGTTTTCCATTAGTTTTAATATCAAGTCAACTTGCACATTATCTTTTATAAGTGTTCCAGCTAGAATTGCAATGCTACCACCACAAAAAGAGGCTAGCACACCATGAAGAGAAATCCTTGGTCTTATCAATTTTTCCTTCCCCCTCTCTTACACAATTCTAAATTTCGCATTGTATTTGAAAAACAATATCTAACAGACTCCAAATGTGTCATTTTTAGTTTGTAGTGGTTTTACTGCATTCAAAAAATCATCTCCAATGAAATGTAAGGAGCAGGATGTGGTGAAGAACTGGACTTAGATTTCTGTTCTGCTAATCCAAAATGTTTCTAAAACAGATGCAATTAAAGGTGATTGTGAACGGTACTAAGACGAAGGAAACAGCTATTCCCTGTATTATCAGTTCCATGAAGGTCATAAGAAAATGAATAGTGAGAGACATATCCAAAAAACCCCACCCCAACCTTTTACCCTGCTGTCCTTTTTAGTGGGCAAATAATGAAAAGATGCCAAAAGAGTTTCCTTTAAAGTTGATTAAATGTTGGCATTTAATACCTCAGTAGTTTTCTGTATATGTTCAGTTTTATTTTGTTTTGATATTCCATGTACAATAGATATTGAAAATATTTTGTTTGTACTGTTTATCTTGACTCCAGCTCTGCATGTTAGGGCAAACTGCTTTTTGCTTGTAGGTTTCTGAAATGTGTTTACTTGACTCAAACAATTAAAGAATCTGGGCATGTGGTGCAAAGAAGCCAAACATTTATTTATATGCTCATTGTTCTCAGGTTACTTTGCTTAACCAGAAGCAGTCACACACCTACTCTCTGGAGAGAGCAGACCATCAGCTCTATCTCAGTCAAATAAAAATCACTGCTAAGATATATTCCTACCCTAACAAACAAGTGGATGGGAGTGGAAAAACTAGTATGTGATTGTGTAACTGAACACTATCATAATGCATACACATAAAGCGGCTGAATTAAGGTTGAATGAGTAACTTTAATTTTGGCACTTCTTAAATTTGCAAGTCTTATACGTACTGAAATTCTCAAAGGGAACAATCCATAGAATTACTACAAAATGAATTTCTCCTCCACGCAGATACACACCATCCGAAGAGATTTGTGGCCAAAGAAGTTTAAAGATTTGGCTAAATCTTTTCAAGTTTAGGTGACTAAAGCACCTAACTAAAAGCTGCCTAACTTTCAAAGACTTTGCAGCTGTATCTGCATCTCTGAATGTCAGGCTGCTCATTATTTAAAGTGCTAAGATGCAAGTTTAGGTAGTTTAAGCTTTAAGCTCTCATATTGACCTATATACCTATTTTTAAATATTGGTAAAGATTAAGTTCTGGAAATTTCCTTTTCCATAGTGTTAAACTTCTGGAACTTCATGGGTTTCAGAATTACAAGTTTTATATATATTTTTTTTAAATATTTAATCTATTTGAGGGAGATGTTACAGTATTTTGTCTCTTAGAGACCCCTATTTTTGGAGAGAGTTGTAAAATGTCTGGAAAAACAAAATATAGAGCTTTGATCAAAAATATTTCTGGGATGTCTGGTACCTAGTATCTTGAAACATTTTAATATAGATTCTAATTCTTGATCTTACATTCAAAATCATTTTAAAAAATGTGCAGTGTATGAGAGAACTGAAAATGTCCTCTTCAATTTCTACCAGCAGTCAAAAGTTTCATTGACTCGGCTGGCTTTGCACCAGTCCCCCATCTGAAGCAATGGTGGTTTCATACTCTGATTCTCTAGAGCAGGGGTTGGCAACCTTTCAGCAGTGGTGTGCCAAGTGTTCATTTATTCACTCTAATTTAAGGTTTCGCGTACTGGTTATAGATTCATAGACTCTAGGACTGGAAGGGATCTCCAGAGGTCATCGAGTCCAGTCCTCTGCCCTCATGGCAGGACCAAATACTGTCTAGACCATCCCTGATAGAAATTTATCTAACCTACCTCTTAACTATCTCCAGATATGGAGATTCCACAACCTCCCTAGGCAATTTATTCCAGCATTTAACTACCCTGACAGTTAGGAACTTTTTCCTAATGTCCAACCTAAACCTCCTTTGCTGCAGTTTAAGCCCATTGCTTCTTGTTCTATCATTAGAGGCTGAAGTGAACAAGTTTACTCCCTCCTCCTGATGACACCCTTTTAGATAACTGAAAACTGCTATCATGTCCCCTCTCAGTCTTCTCTTTTCCAAACTAAATAAACCCACTTCTTTCAGCCTTCCTTCATAAGTCATGTTCTCAAGACCTTTAATCATTCTTGTTGTTCTTCTCTGGACCCTCTCCAATTTCTCCACATCTTTCTGAAATGCGGTGCCCAGAACTGGACACAATACTCCAGTTGAGGCCTAACCAGCGCAGAGTAGAGTGGAAGAATGACTTCTCGTGTCTTGTTTACAACACACCTGTTAATGCATCCCAGAATCACGTTTGCTTTTTTTGCAACAGTATCACACTGTTGACTCATATTAAACTTGTGGTCCACTACGACCCCTAGATCTCTTTCTGCCATACTCCTTCCTAGACAGTCTCTTCCCATTCTGTATGTGTGAAACTGATTGTTCCTTCCTAAGTGGAGCACTTTGCATTTGTCCTTATTGAACTTCATCCGGTTTACCTCAGACCATTTCTCCAATTTGTCCAGATGATTTTGAATTTTGACCCTATCCTCCAAAGCAGTTGCAATCCCTCCCAGTTTGGTATCATCTGCAAACTTAATAAGCGTACTTTCTATGCCAAGATCTAAGTTGTTGATGAAGATATTGAACAGAGCCGTTTTGGGACCCCTGCAGAACCCCACTTGTTACACCTTTCCAGCAGGATTGGGAACCATTAGTAACTACTCTCTGAGTATGGTTATCCAGCCAGTTATGCACCCACCTTATAGTAGCCCCATCTAAATTGTATTTGCCTACTTTATCGATAAGGATATCATGCAAGACCGTATCAAATGCCTTACTAAAGTCTAGGTATATCACATCCACCACTTCTCCCTTATCCACAAGACTCGTTATCCTATCAAAGAAAGCTATCAGATTGGTTTGACACGATTTGTTCTTTACAAATCCATGCTGGCTATTCCCTATCATCTTACCTCCTTCCAAGTGTTTGCTGATGATTTCTTTAATTACTTGCTCCATTATCTTCCCTGGCACAGAAATTAAACTGACTGGTCTGTAGTTTCCTAGGTTGTTTTTATTTACCTTTTTACAGATGGGCAGTATATTTGCCCTTTTCCAGTCTTCTGGAATCCTTCCGCCTCCCATGACTTTCCAAAGATAATAGCTAGAGGCTCAGATACCGCCTCTATTAACTCCTTGAGTATTCTAGGATGCATTTCATCAGGCCCTGGTGACTTGCAGGCATCTAAATTTTCTAAGTGATTTTTTACTTGTTCTTTTTTTTATTTTATCTTCTAAACTTACCCACTTCCCATAAGCATTCACTATGTTAGACATTCCTTCAGATTTCTCGTGAAGACGGAAACAAAGAAGTCATTAAGCATCTTTGCCATTTCCAAGTTTCCTGTTACTGTTTCTCCCTCCTCACTGAGCAGTGGGCCTACCCTGTCCTTGGTCTTCCTCTTGCTTCTAATGTATTGATAAATAGTCTTCTTGTTTCCCTTTATTCCCATAGCTAGTTTGAGCTCATTTTGTACCTTTGCCTTTCTAATCTTGCCCCTGCATTCCTGCGTTATTTGCATATATTCATCCTTTGTAATCTGACCTAGTTTCCATTTTTTTATAGGATTCCTTTTTATTTTGTAGGTCATGCAAGATCTCGTGGTTAAGCCAAGGTGGTCTTTTGCCACATTTTCCATCTTTCCTACCCATCGGAATAGCTTGCTTTTGGGCTTTTAATAGTGTCCCTTTGAAAAACTGCCAACTCTCAGTTTTTTTTCCCCCTCAGTCTTGATTCCCATGGGACCTTACCTATCAGCTCTCTGAGCTTACCAAAATCTGCCTTCCTGAAATCCATTGTCTCTATTTTGCTGTATTCCCTTCTACCCTTCCTTAGGATTGCAAACTCTATGATTTCACGATCACTTTCACCCAAGCTTCCTTCTACTTTCAAATTCTCAACGAGTTCCTCCCTATTTGTTAAAATCAAGTCTAGAACAGCTTCCCCCCAGTAGCTTTTTCAACCTTCTGAAATAAAAAGCTGTCTGCAATGCAGTCCAGGAACTTACTGGATAGTCTGTGCCCCGCAGTGTTATTTTCCCAACATATATCTGGATAGTTGAAGTCCCCCATCACCACCAAATCTTGGGCTTTGGATGATTTTGTTAGTTGTTTAAAAAAAGCCTCATCCACCTCTTCCACCTGGTTAGGTGGCCTGTAGCAGACTCCTAGCACGACATCACCCTTGTTTTTTTACCCCTTTTATCCTGACCCAGAGACTCTCAACACTTCCATCTCCTATGTCCATCTCCACCTAAGTCCAAGTGTGTACATTTTTAATATATAAGGCAACATCTCCTCCCTTTTTCCCTGTCTATCCTTCCTGAGCAAACTATACCCATCCACACCAACATTCCAATCTTTCCAAGGGTAATACATTTTAACGTTTTTAGAAGGTCTCTCTCTGTAAGTCTAAACTATTCATGTATGTAAAGTAAACAAGTTTTTAAAAATGTTTAAATTTAAACAAATTAAAATGCAGATCTTATCAGTTTAGTGCAGTGGTTCTTAACCTGGGGTGCACGCACCCCATGGGGCAGGGCCAGTGCAAGGATATTTTGCCACCTAGGTGAAACTTCCACCTTGCACATCGGTTCATTGAGGGGCAAATCCCCAATGAGCTTTTATAGACCTCAGGGGCCAGTCATGCCCAGGGGCTGCTCCCCAGACCAGGTTCCCCCCTCCCTGCCCCCCTGAAGTCCCCTGGAGGGTGCACAGCCCACCCAGGTGGCCCCCACCCCGAGTCCACTCACTGGGTTTGCCAGGCTTGCACCACTGCAGCAGCTCGGCTGGGAGAAGCCACCTTCTGGAGGCACCAGAGAGCCAGAGTGTCCTGCTTGTGGAAGCAGCGAGCTCCAGCCATGGAGGAGCCGGCATGGCGCAGGAGGGAAGCAGCCCTGCAAAGGCAGCGGTGGCAACACTGGTGGGGAGCTTCTGCGCCTCCCCGCAGGTGCCTGTAGGCTGCAGTGGATGTATGCGGGAGTCAGCCCCCATGCGCCCCCTGGCTCCCCCCTTGCCTTGGGTTACCATATTTCAACAATCAAAAAAGAGGGAAGAGTCCTGCCCTAGCCCCATCCACTCCCTCCCACTTCCTACCCCGATTGCCCCAGTCAGAACCCCCAACCCTCCCCCGCTCCTTGTCCCCTGACTGCCCCCTTCCGGAACCTCTGACCCTAACTGTCCCCCAGAACCCCACCCCCTACCTAAGCCTCCTGCTCCTTGTCCCCTGAGTGCCCCTCCTGAGACCCTCCCATGCTAACTGCCTCCCTAGGACCCTACCTGTCCCCTGACGGCCCCAACCCTTATGAACACCCACACCCCCATCCAACCACTCCCCACCCCCTGACAGGACCCCCAGAACTCCCGACCCATCCAGCCTTCCCCCTGCTCCCCGACTACCCCCGGGACTCTCCTTACCAGACCCATGCCAGTGAGACGCTGGCTCCATGTGGAGGCAAAACTCCACGGGAGTGGCAGCGGCAGCTCACACTTCACACTCAGGTTCTGCGGCTCTCGGGTGAGGGGGGGAGTCAAGGGGCATGCCTGCCTGGGCTGCGGGGGGGCTCCTGCAGTGGATACATGTGGGTGGGGGGCCTCATGCACCCCCTGGCTTCCCCCTTGCTGCACTCGGGCTCTGCAGCTCCCAGGAGTGAGAGCTGCTGCCGCCCCCCCCACAGCAGGCTCAGGGCTCCCGTGAGCCACAGAACCCGAGCGCGGTGGGGGGGGGGAGAGCCAGGGGGCGTGCCTGCCACCAGTCTGGGGTCCTGGCTGCCAGCCCCGCTTCACTCAACTGGTCGGGCGCGCTGAGCAGGGCCGGGGACTGGGATCCCGGCTGGCAGCTGCATGCCAGGCAAAATTCGCTTGCGTGCCAAAGGTGGCATGCGTGCCATAGGTTGCCAATCCCTGCTCTAGAGGTTGTATATAAAAATTAAGTAGTAACATTTTCTCCAAAAGGTTTCCAAGAGAAATTGTTAAAAGAAATATTTACAATATATAATTCTCATGACTGCAATAAGTATTTACATCTGCATGTGTGTTCTACCACGGAAAAATGATAAACAGAGACTTGGCCTACGCTGCAGTTTCGAAAGCACTGTAAAGATAAACATCAAAGGAGAACCGAGTCTCCAATCTGCTAATAACCCACCCGACATTGACAGTAATCTTGATTCTTGTTTCCTTACAGGAAAGAGATTCCAGATCTCTGCCACTCTCAAAGAAGTCTCCTGGGACAGAGGTATTGATTAGAATAGAGGAGAATGAAGACAGAAAATATTTAACTTACCTGAACAGCTCACTGGGAGCAAAGCTTTACCTTCACTACAGTTCTTGGAATCACCCCCTCTTGTCCCACATACATTTCAGGCCAATCACGTGGATGAGCCTCCACTCACAAGTATCCAGTGGCTAGGTCAAGTGTAGTAAAACAGGAAGCTTTGAACAACAGATTAAGTGTAGGTATGTGTCCTCCTGAAACTTCAGTCACTTATTGTCCCCACACCTTCTCATTCCCCCATCCTTCTTCACAAGGACCATTAGAGGACTCTACAGATTTGTGGAAGGTTAAACTCTATGCTCCATCAGTGGCTATCAAGCTTTGCTGTATGACAATTCGATGTCCCACCTTGACTTGCTAACCTTTCAATTGTCTGTGCGGTGAACTAATCCTGTACATCCCAACTTGTCATCCTCTGTGTTGAATACACTTGAGTACTTCAATCAGATTTCTGTTCTGACTTAGCTGTTCTTACAAAGCTTCAGCCCTTCGTTAAGATCTTCCGGCTTCACCATATTTCTGTCTTAGACAATTCTGAACTCTTCCTGGTCAAAGAGCCCCGACCAGGGTTATTCTATCTACTACCCAAGATCCACAAACCCGGAAATCCTGGACGCCCCATCATCGCGGGCATTGGCACTCTCACTGAAGGACTGTCTGGATATATGGACTCTCTACTCAGACCCTATGCCACCAGCACTCCCAGCTATCTCCGTGACACCACTGATTTCCTGAGGAAACTACAATGCATTGGTCACCTCCCAGAAAACACCATCCTAGCCACCATAGATGTAGAGGCTCTCTACACAAACATCCCACACACAGATGGAATACAAGCTGTCAGGAACACTATCCCTGATGATGCCACAGCACAACTGGCTGCTGAGCTCTGTGCCTTTATACTCACACACAACTATTTCAAATTTGATGACAATATATATCTCCAGATCAGTGGCACTGCTATGGGCACCCGCATGGCCCCACAATATGCCAATATCTTTATGGTCGACCTGGAACAACGCTTCCTCAGCTCTCGTCCACTCACGCTCCTTCTCTACCTACGCTACATTGATGACTTCATCATCTGGACCCATGGGAAGGAGACTCTGGAAAAATTCCACCACGATTTCAACAGCTTCCACCCCACCATCAACCTCAGCCTGGACCAATCTACACAGGAGATCCACTTTCTTGACACCATGGTGCAAATAAGTGGTGGTCACATTAACAATACCCTATATCGAAAACCTACCGACCGCTATGCCTACCTTCATGCCTCCAGCTTCCATCCCGGACACATCACACGATCCATTGTCTACAGCCAAGCACTGAGGTACAACCGCATCTGCTCTAACCCCTCAGACAGAGACCAACACCTACAAAATCTCCACCAAGCATTCTCAAAACTACAATACGCGCACGAGGAAATAAGGAAACAGATCAACAGCGCCAGACGTGTACCCAGAAGCCTCTTACTGCAAGACAAACCCAAGAAAGAAACCAACAGGACTCCACTGGCCATCACATACAGCCCCCAGCTAAAACCCCTCCAACGCATCATCAAGGATCTACAACCCATCCTGGACAATGATCCCACACTTTCACAGGCCTTGGGTGGCAGGCCAGTCCTTGCCCACAGACAACCTGCCAACCTGAAACATATTCTCACCAGTAACTGCACACCGCACCATAATAACTCTAGCTCAGGAACCAATCCATGCAACAAACCTCGATGCCAACTCTGCCCACATATCTACACCAGCGACACCATCACAGGACCTAACCAGATCAGCCACACCATCACTGGTTCATTCACCTGCACATCCACCAACGTAATATACGCCATCATATGCCAGCAATGCCCCTCTGCTATGTACATCGGCCAAACTGGACAGTCTCTACGGAAAAGGATAAATGGACACAAATCAGACATTAGGAATGGCAATATACAAAAACCTGTAGGAGAGCACTTCAACCTCCCTGGCCACACTATAGCAGACCTTAAGGTGGCCATCCTGCAGCAAAAAAACTTCAGGACCAGACTTCAAAGAGAAACTGCTGAGCTTCAGTTCATCTGCAAATTTGACACCATCAGCTCAGGATTGAACAAAGACTGAATGGCTTGCCAACTACAGAACCAGTTTCTCCTCTCGGTTTTCACACCTCAACTGCTAGAACAGGGCCTCATCTTCCCTGATTGAACTGACCTCGTTATCTCTAGCTTGCTTGCTAGCATATATATACCTGCCCCTGGATATTTCCACTACATGCATCTGAGGAAGTGGGTATTCACCCACGAAAGCTCATGCTCCAAAACTTCTCAGTCTATAAGGTGCCACAGGATTCTTTGCTGCTTTTACAGATCCAGACTAACACGGCTACCCCTCTCTAATCCTGGTCAAAGAGATGGTTCTTCTGTGGCTTGCACTTTGGCCATCTCATTCATAACAACTCTTGAAATGTCTTTGCACTGTTAAGAGTCTGGAAACTGCAATATTACAAGCATGTTGATAGTCTAAATTACACAATGTATGCAGTAAATCTTCATTTTAAGCTTCATTAAATGTCACACTGAAAGCAGTGGAACTTGTAAGTGAAGTTAAAAAAATGGATCAATTGTAGGCATTTATTCTGCTGCTGAAGCAATGAAAACTCTTTAGGCAAAAGAAAATTTTCTAAGAGCCAAAAGGGACTGTAGCGTATTTCTTGAGGAAATATTTTCTGATAAACATACATATGAATCTATGGAGACTCTGATAACATCAGACCTTTACAACTTACATGAATGTTAAAAGTTATAATGGTGCTTGGAACTGCTGCAGTTACTGAGGGTCTGTCATTCTTTACATATTTAATAAAAATTACCGAACACTTAAAAACCTACTAGCTTTTAAGTACATCTTCTGTTCCAAGATTGAAATTGGTTTAATTTTATTATAAAACCCAAGGCCATGTGCTCCTATAATGTTCAGTGTATGCCAGAAATTCATTGTTTTAAGATAAAAAACATGACTGGCGACTTTTGATCAAGACAGGACACTGCCATAGCAGCACAATTCAATCTTGGTGTTGTGAAAGGCAACACACAGATAACACTAAACTTTTTTTTCCCCAGTTAAATAAGGGAAAAATAATATAAGTATGGTATCAGTCCAAATCAGTATCACTAAATAGAAAAACTGGTTAATTAAGGCTCCATAAGCATCAGTAATTTTACCTAGCTGGCCATACACATGGTATATACATGATAAAACATTTCTACAGTATTGCATGTTGCTCTCTGTGATGAAGATTCCTGGAGACATTACCACCTTGTGAGTTTATGACAAACCTGGATCATGAACACGCTCAGGTACAGCTACAATGAAAAAAAACTTACTGAAGTGTATGCCTACATACTGAATTAATTTTTTCTACATTAGCAGGCACACTATTGGTAGGACTTTGCTCATTAGTTGGCACAATGTCCAACATGACTATTGCTGACTTTGTACCTTTCCATTTTGTAATTACATCCCCTACGAGAAAAGGCACGACAATTTTAGTGTGCTTTTGAAGTAATGTTGATATACCGCTTATGCTGTTGGTTATCTACAGAATTTTAACTTGGGGGGCAGGGTGCAAGATAGTTTTTCCAACACTGATGCTTTTTCTGAAGTAGAGAAGTTCACTTTTTAAATGATCTTCTAGAGAAAAGGGGGAAATTAGATCAACACAAGTGTCTGGTGTCTCTCTTTTTTGGTTAAAGGACATTTGTAAGCACATAATGCTTCTGTATAAATAAAGTGACTAAATAATTAGCTATTTTGTAGTCTATTAAATTCTCTGATATAAACTGAGTTGCTTCAGATAATTTTAGAATGCACATGTTCAAAAAAACTTGTCCACATTTGTGGTGCTAAACCTCAAAAGTATTTTGATCAAAGATGTTTGCAAACCAATATTATAAGACTACTGTTTATTACATGTATTCCTGAATTTTCCTAAAAGAAAATATAAAAAGAAAAAAGTTCTTCGGATACTTTGGAGTTTAGCTTTTCCTTAAAATTTCCTTCACTAGCTATGCAACAAAACAAACCTGTTTCCTCCCTTCTTCTATGAAGGAGTCAAGAAGGGTTTTGCCAAATTGATTTCCACGTTTATATTACATTACCACCTCTCCTTTCTTCTCTGTTAACATTTTTATGTGAGTAAAGAATCCACTTCTAAGCAATGTTATAGTTGTAAGATAATATGGTATTTACCATGTGATTAAAATAAGATATTCCTTCGTGAAAGGTAGTTGATTGAAGTTTTAATTTTATGATAAATCCTTATACACAGTAGGATTTCCCAGTACAATCCTAAATATTCCGTTCACTGATGTAGTCCACGGAGAATAATAATTGATTTTATGAAAAGGTACTATATGTTTGAGAGCATCCTGTGGGGAAAAAAATTATAGAGCTAAGTCTTGATAAATTATTTCAGTGCTGTACTTGCTTTGCACAATGGAATGTAATAAAATAATGGGGCATTCTTCTGAGGAGAATTATTCTCTTACAAATACATTTGTATACATAGTAAGGGCATGACCCGTTCAGCTGAGAGGTATACATTGGAGACCATAGACCTGTCAACTGTTGAACTAAAACCTATTTAAAATCTGTAGTTTTGTGAAAAATGCATTTCCAATTTGGTTTTTGTAGGAGCAGGCTGCCAACACACGATATAATCAAAAGATCTGTGTAACATAATATGATAAAATCCCAACCCCATGTTAAACTTTATAATGCTAAATCAGGTAGCATTTCCATAATCTAATAAATTAGTTTGTATTCTGCCTTTCAGTATCGCATAAAATCAAATAATCTGGTGATGTTTCAATAGTTAGATATTTTTGACACTGCCTAGTAGTTTTGGGTTACATTATGGTAATGGTTTGTTCTGTAGGCTTGAAAGACTACCAAGGTTTCATAACCTGCTGTGCTGTGCTGTCATACTGTTTGACCTGGCATTTGAAATAATGCAGTAGGAGTTAGATCAATGAACTGAGCCTGCTTCAATGTGCATGGATTTTAAAGTCATGTTCAGACACCAAGGAATCTAATGGGGATGTCTCTTAGTAGTAGGAAACCAAACAGAAAATGGAATAGTTTTAGACCAATAATCATTTAGGCGAGAAGGAGAGAGCATGCGCACGTGTGTTGGGGGGGGGGGGGTCCAAACTACTGTCAAGTTTGAGAATTTAGGTTCCGTTTTTTTATCTGAAGTTTAGGCAAGACCAAAAACACCCAAAACAAACCCCAGCAGAATTTTCAAGGTTTTTTGGTACAGAATCAGTTTCAGCAATTTACACATGGGTGTAAGCAGAGATTCAATGGTGTTCTCTTAACTGCATATTTTCTATTTCTCTTCTATCCCCCCACCCCACTGTTCATATACACTTAATCCTTTAATTAAAAAAAAATCTTTAACATGTTTTGGGAAGACATTACTAGTTTCTTTTGGGTACTGATCTAAATTAATGCTGCTGTAATTGGATGAGTACTGAAATTCCAATAGAACCTCCACCTTTAAAATTAGAGCAATTTAATCCTGTTCTCTTCTCTCTGGCCATTCTCCAGGCCCAGTTCTGGAATGTTTGGATTCCCCTCTTTGTGGCCTTGTTCTCCTATTCTCCAGCATGTTTCCCTGTGCACTACTTCCCCCTGCACAGTTGTCAGAACTTATTTATATAGCAATGCTAGAGAGGAGGCAAGATCACGCCACTCCCTCCCTTCCGGTCACCAGCAAACTTGCATGACTCCTAGCCCAGTTTCCTTGTAGTTAAAGATGAAGTCCTGGTGTAACGCTGACGTATCCCAGTCGGCGGCAACTGGAAACAAACCTGGGACCCCTGGAGTTTAATGCATGAGCTTCTACTGCATGGGTGGGGAACCTGTGGCTCGCAAACTGGATCCGGCCTGCTGCTTAATTTAATCTAGCCCACAGCAAGTCTCTGTGCTGCAGGCCAGAAGCCCCAAGCCTCGGAATCCCTTCTCCCCCGGCAATTCCTGGGCAGACTGGCAATCAGGGAAGCTCCACACACTGCCCTAGCCCCCAGCGCTGGCTCTGCATCTCCCATTGGCTGGGAACTGCAGCCAATGGGATCTGTGGGGGTGGCACCTGCAGGCACAAGCAGCATGCACTGCATACACACACCTGGCCGTGCTTCTGCCTAGGGGCCGGCCAGGCCGACCGCTTTGAGGAGTGGCACATTGAGAGCCGCCTCAGGTAAGTGCCACACCACCGGAGTCTGCACGTCACACTCCCTCCCAGCCCTAGCACCCCTACCTGCACCCAAACCCCCCTGCCGCAGTTCAACCCCCCCCACTCATTCCCAGAGCCCACACCCCCACCCCAACCCCCAGACCTGACCCAGCTCCTGCACACAAACTCCCTCCCCCACCTGCACCCAACCCTCCGCCCCTGGTTGGGACCCCCTCCCACACCCCAAACTCCTCATCCCTAACCCCACCCCAGAGCCTGCACCCCCAGCCAGAACCCTCACCTCCCCTGCACTCCAAACCTCTCATTTCTGGCCCCACTCCAGAGCCCAGGGGAAGCCTGGAGACTCTGCGTCTCCCTGAGGAGCTGGAGCTGTAAGTGCTGTCTCACCCCACTGTAGGGGGAAGCACTGAGCCTCTGTGCTCCCCTATGGAGCTGTGTGGGGCCCACAACTGATTTTTTCTGTGGGTCAATAGCCTCCATGATAGAGAAAAAAAAAAAAGGTTCCCCACCCTGGTTCTACTGCATGAGCTAAAAGCCAGCTCTCTTTTAGCCACGGCTGTAGCAGCCTCATCAATCTCTAGCTGGTCGAGCTGCCACTATAGGGGAACAAAGTGCCACACCAAGCAGGCATGGCCTAGGTTACACTTGCACTGATCTTCAAAGATCCAATAGGGCTGCAGCACATTCACCTCAGTCTTTTGCATGGAGACTGTTTCAGTTAGTTATTATAGGAGAACAGCAAAGACATCAGGTCTGCTTTTCCTCTCCTATTGAGTTCTGCTAGTCTAGATGTTAAGCCAAAACACTGAGGGGGGGTGAACCCAGGACACATACCCAGCAACAGGCCCAGACACTCAACTGATGGACTGTCAACATGCAAAGGTGGTTTTAGTTCTGTGACTGGAAAACCAATTATTTCTGGTTTAAATCTCTTTAAACTCTTGATTCAAGTCATTGCATTGAGAGCTGACGACAATTTACAAAAAAACAAAAACAAACATCCCACACAGGAGCCTCACAGTACTCTGTTTTTCTTAAAGCTCTAGGCCCTGGCTTTATGTGAATATACCAGAACCTCAGCTATAGTTGGGTGTGTTTTTTTGATTTTTTTTCAAGTTTCTAACCTGCACTGTTGCAGACATATGTTTGAGAATGTTAACCCTGAAGGTGCAAAAGCTAGAAGGTAAATAAACTCCAAATGTATCTTTAAAAAAAACCTCATGATTTTCAAGCCAATATCATCATAGGGGGCAGAGGGGGAAGTCTCATGATTTTTCAGTGCTCTTGGGTGACAATACTGGGATTCATATGTTTAATGATTTATTTTTCTAAATGAACTGTATGTGGAGTGCTGAAGCTAAATATTTACTGCTTGTTAGATTAAATTTTATAAACCAGTTAAATTGCATCTTATGTGAATATAAATGAACACCTCTGAAAAGGTACAAGAAAAAAATAGTTATTTTAGTAAAGCAGGAGGAGAATGGTGTGTTGAAGGCAGATGTTATTTACTTGTGTATTGTAGAAGTGACCCAATGCACCAGGTGCTACACCTACATAGAGTAAAACAGACCATACCCTGAAGTGCACATGATCTATACAGTTTGTCTATCAACAGATGAGCAGAACAACTAGCAAAATCTCAAAGCTGATGCTAGTTACATGACTTGCTAGTATGTCCTCCCTTTTTTCAAAGTGCCACATCCAATCTTCACCACTGTTATTCTAATGATGTGCTACCTCATAGCATAGGTACAAGCTCAGCATGACACACAGAGAAAGAACAAACGAGCCTGTCCCCATTCTCCCCCCGCCCCCAAGAAAAACACCATCCCCAGCCCCCCCATTTCCTACAGTTCCTAATCTCCTTGCTCTGCCAATCCAGTTTCTCCCCTACCTCCAACCCCAAACTCACTACATTCCTTTGTCCGTGCCCCTTCCCCTCCCCTCCGCAAAGTCTATTTTTTGTGCCTTCCTCATTTAAAAAAAACAAAACAAAAAAAAACAAAAAACAAAAAACAGGCTGCTGCTTCCTCCTCCATACTGCCTGGATGTCAGTAGGATGGTCACTGAGAACACAGAGAGAGGCTCCCTGCTCTCCACTCTGGTGCCTGGCCCTACCAGTCTTTAGAGAAAAAAAATCCCTCTGAGTTCCTGTAGCCCTGGATTGGAGCATACTCAGTGGCTTTGAGATGGGGTGGCACATGTGCAATCTGGCCCTAGGAGCTGAGAGAGAATGGCATATGCTCAGCAAGGAGGGAATCTTTGGAGATTTTAGCTGCTAAAAATCTAAGGCGTCTATACTGAGCATGTGCAAACTGCTATATTTCAGAGGCTTACAACCTGGGTGGATTTTCATAAGGACAGCAAAACGCACATCCTTGATACAAAAACCACACCTGCAAATTCCAGGTCAGTATTCCAGAGCATGGGTTATTAGAGCTTCTCAGTTCACCCTGATCTAGTTGTTGGTATATGGATGCCTAGGGATCTGAGCGTTGTTCTGGAACCCTTCATGGTGTGCAGCACCTCACTGGACTTCTCACCATCGAAGGGGAGATCCTCCATGGTGTTTTGTATCTGTGTGGGAAAGAAGAGGTAAAACCATGAAGCCCAACGCATCACTACGGCCGTTGCAGTGAACCTGGCAGCTGAGTCTGCAGTGTTAAGGGCAGCCTGCAATGCTGTGCGGGAAATCTGCCCTTCACAGACTACTGCTTTGAATTGTTGTCTCTTGTCCTCTGGGATGTAACTAATAAAGTCCATGAGTTTCCCATAATTTCTGTGACCATATTTGGCCAGTAGGGCCACGTAGTTTGCGACTCAAAATTGTAGCATGGATGATGCATAAACTTTGCGGCCGAAAGGGTCCATTCTTTTGCTGTCCTTCTCAGCAGCATTTCTAGTTCACTCCCTCTGTTTGTTCTTTTGGTTAGCTGTTTCTACCACCAGTGAATTTGGTGCTGGGTGTGTGAACAGGAACTCTGAGTGCCTGGAGGGGACATGGTATTTTCAGTCTGCCCTTTTGCAGGTGGGGAGTATGGTGACTGGGGTTTATCAGGTATTCTTGGCAGAGTCCCTAATGGCTCCATTAATGGAGGAGGTCAAAGGTTGTAATATGTGTGAGACAGCTCATGTTGAGTCTTTGACTCCTCCACCAGAGTGATCTTGAGCTCTTTACTCATTTTCGAGACCTCTCAAAAGAGTGGCTAAAATCCTCCGCTGTTGTTGGGGGTGAGGGGCATAATAGCCTCTTCTGGTGAGGTTGATGAATTATTATTATTTGGGGAGGGTTCAGGTGCCTCCTTGTCTGTGTGCACCATTGCAGGTTGCTTCTGTCCATGCATTGCAGAAGTGTGGACAGGTATGGCAGGAAATCTAATGTCACCTCTGCATGGGCTATAGCAGCTATTGTGGTGCCTGGTGTAGGACCCCCACAGGTTCCAATAATGCCATTGTCCAGGGAAAGGCCTGGGTGGTCCCATCCATGGGTGTCCATACCAGAGTGGTAAGACCCTGGAATATGAGGACCTTGGTCCCATGCTAGCAGAAGTGTGAAGGGGGAGGAATTGTATGGTGAAAAAACTCCCTCCACTTCATCATCCTCATCACTAGAAAAAGAGAGAGGGAATATGGGATAGCTGCTGGTGCTGTGCTGACAATCTCTGTGAGGGATCAGTACCAAGTAATGGGGAATCTGGAGCTGGCGAGATTAGCAAGTCATTGCAATGAGTAAATTGTCATGCCAAGGCAGAAGGAGCTGGAATATATAGCGCTGGGTGTGGCGGTGATGCCATAGGGTCAGCCAGTGCCGATTGGTGCGGTGCTGTATGCAGAGTCATAGGTGGTTGAGGTGTCCGTGCCAGGACAGCAACTGCACTAGTACATGGCACAGGCAGGCTCAGCTCAGTAGGCACAGAGTCCTTTGTGGTGTTTTGTGGTGCCATATTAGAAGAGGCAGGCAACTTTAAGCCCATAGCCTTGGCACCGGAGCAGTGTGTACTGGTAACAGCTGGGGTACAGACGATGTTGGAGGTGACTGGAGCATTATATACGCTGAGCCGCGGAACAGTCGACACAGACCTGATTAGAGAGCGTTTGGATGCCAGCTGGTCTCCGTGAGGTAAAGCAGCTAGCTAGTTTTTTGTTGTTTTCTTGTCCCTAGTGGACTTAGGGGGGGCTCTGTTTCAGAGGCAAGTCTAAGGGACTTCTCCACTAGAATTAACTTGAGTCTTGGGTCTCTGTCCTTTCGTGTTGATGCAGTGGGCACATTTTAGGGGGACGTGGGACTTCCCTATCTCTGATGGCCATTCTGAATGTTTGCTGTTTAGGGATGGCCTCTCTGCACGTAATGCATCTCTTAAAACCTGGTGAGCCAGGCATAGTATAAACTGTCTAACTGACAGAAAAAAACTGGGAAGGAAAAATCATCAATTTTAAAGAGAAGGGGGAAATTAAACATATCTGACTTAAAAAAAGCTAGATAAGCTGCATAAACAACTATCTAAAGCAAGAAATAATTGAGCGAGACTGCTGAGCTCTGTCTCGGGCTGGAGACAATAGAGAGGGAACCGAAGAGCCTGCACCGCGTGCTATTGAGGCACAGTCGGTGTGTGAGGCAAGCACTGCACATGTACTGCTGTAAAAATCTGAGTGAAGGTGGAGGGGCACATTAACACGTGGAGTGGAGCACCCACAGGGACATCTTTTGGAGCAGCATCAGTTATTACAGAAGTAGTATCTGTAGTGTTGAAAGAGAGCAATACCGTTGGACACCTTGTGACAAGCCATTTTCTGGAACAATAGTAATAATGCATCAAGCTGTCTTCCAGCAACTCAAGAGCATGAGTACCAGTCTCAGGGCAAACTATTGAGAAGCAGGACACACACTCCAAACTGATTGTGAATTGTAGACTTTGATTTCATGAATCATTTATTAGGTGTAAACTCCTCAGGCACTATAGCAGCTTAACCATGGAGTGACAGACAGTCCCCTTGGGTACTTTGATTTACCTTGCCACCCTGGTAAGCTTACCTTTATGAGAGCTGGTCCCTCTTAGGTGATCTACATAGTTACAGAAGCTTAGAAGGTAAAATGTAAGTATTTTGCATTATAACATGGGATATAGATGTTATAAGTGAGATTAATGAATGCAGCAATTTACAAGCATTCAATAAAGTCTAAACATTAAGCACATTTTTATAATTCTAATATCTATTTTAACAATACTGACACGAGTCAGATTAATTCCAGCTCTGTATCTGTCAGTATCTAAATGAGGCATGGGCACAAGTTGCAGCTGGTTTGCCAGCGTCACATAGTGGCTTTGCAAAAAGGCTGTACAGTAGAATCTCAGAGTTACGAACAGACTGGTTCCAAATGAGGTGTGTGGTTGACTGATGTACACAGTCAGGCAGTAGCAGAGGGGAAAAAAAAAGAAAATAGAGCAAAGTACTGAGTTAAACGTAAACTACTAAAAAAATAAGGGAAAAAGTTTAAAAAAAGATTTGAAAAGGGAAGGAAACTTTCTGTGCTTGTTTCATTTAAATTAAGATGGTTAAAAGCAGCATTTTCCTTTTGCATACTAAAGTTTCAAGCTGTATTAAGTCAATGTTCAGATGTAAACTTTTGAAAGAACCAAGATAATGTTTTGTTCAACAACACAAACAACCTCCATTCCCGAGGAGTTCGCAACTCTGAGGTTCTACTCTATATTCAATTGTTTCAGCAATGGGAAGAAAGCTGAAATTTGAGAGTGGGAAGTAGTAAGGAGTTTTTCAAAATAAGGAACTACCTTAAAATGAAGGCCAACTATGATATTGTCATTTATCTCTTTAAACAACATCTATCTTAAACGTGGTACATAAACTGTCAGCCTGGATGCAACATGACTTTCAAAAGCAATAATTATAAATATTTAAAGTTACATACACACTTGGCAATGTTTACAATTTTGCTTTTTTTTTTTTTTTAAAAGCTAGAACTAGTCATGTAGTAGGCCATATCGAAGTCTATAATATTAACAGAGCAAGACATTTTGGTATGGTATTTTTCAATGATTTTTTATCCTAAATGTTAAAGCTATACTTTTAAACTTAACTTCAATATATCAGCTGATACTCAAGACACCATTAACATTTTTAACTGTTGAAACAGCTGCTACCAACATTTCCTGACAGATTCTCATAAATATGCTGAAGAAAAATCTCTGCAGCTTTTTTATTGTTTTAGAATCCTACTCATTATTTTATAAATAGCCTCCACTCTAAAAATATGTTTAAAGTTAAAATTAAGCTTTAACATCTCCAAAACTGGGATTTGCTTCCCAGAAGAAACTTAATATTTGAGAAAAAAAGGAAAAAAAGGATGCCACTGGTGTGGAGCACTTAAAAAAAAACACCACACACACACACACACTTCTAGAATATCCAGTTATAGAATATATCCTAATTAACCCTTTAAATATATGACTGCAGCCTTTTAAACATATGAACACTGCAAAACAAGAAAATTCAACTTTAGAGTGGTATATCATAAAACCCCAGAGTCCTATCTCTGAAACAATACCTGTCTTTCACAGTTAATGTATGTTAATATATTTTGAGGACAATTTATTTTAAAACATAACTGAAAACATTAAATATTTTACAGGACTGTCAAAAATATAGCATTGTTTTATTTGTCAGAAAGGGAAGATCTGTAAAACACATCGTATTTCTGCTCAAACAGACTTACAAATATTTTACAAGATACTACATATGTTCTGACTGCAATTCACTTGTGTTTGCATTTTATTTTTAAAATATTTACTAAAGTATTAAAATATCTTATTTGATATTCACAGCTTGCATCTGTTTTAGTTCAAAAACAACCATATACACAAAAACCTAAAGTTCCAAAAGCATATGAAATTAAATGAATAAGCAGTAGCAGTCCACAACGTTCCCTTAGAATTCCTAACAGCCTGATCCAACACAATACCAAGTTTCAGGGGAGTAGATATTAACTTCTCATGCACATGTTTTTAAGAGGTTGCCAGAAAGTTTATTAAAGCATACAAATGTTTATAATTTCACACAGTCCTCTCTCTGAAGCAAAAGCACTTAGCAGTCCCTTTTTCCTTTATGGAACAAGTTGAATACAACCATTGTTAGTGATCTGGTGCATTAGATTTACCTACAACATGCATGGTTATTTACCCACTTAACCAATTACAAGACCACCATCAAAGCACATATGGTCTAACAGCCAAACTACAGTACCTTTAGCCAGCTCATCTTTAAGGGCTGGAGTACAAGAGGTAAGAGTTATTGCAGAGGCTGCCAGAATGTCTAATACAACAGGATTCACAGATTACATTTATCAGAGTTTATGCTGAGAAGTGAAACTAAAACCAACATTCCATATCCTCTTGTCTGAGGAGACAATCAGTGGGATTGAACACACATCACATGAGCTGTCAGCAGCTGAAAGTCATAGGAAAGGTAACTGTTCTCACAACTGAGCTGTAGCATCACCATTGTGAAGTGTTTTATTGACACTATTAAGCAAATTCTGAACTGAGTCAAAAGCCAGTCAACCAACCAACCAGTGTTAGCTACATTTGTGGTAAAAGGTTATTTACAGCCTCAAATAGCTAAGCCACCAGGCTAAAACCAAACTCAATTACATGTAACTGATCTGCAGTCTAAAACAGACAGAAGGCATTAAACTACTGCTTTGTTTTCAAATGTTTAAAATTAATCCTAAATGATAAGACTATGCTTCAAAAAACCAAAATTACTGGGATCATCTAAACTCAAAAGACCAGTTTCTTGTCCTGTATATATTGGAAAAGCACGCAAATGAACTAGTAATCAGCTATGGGGAGAAGATTATATCCACACATTTGCAAACATGCCCAACGTGCACTTCTTTCTAGATCACCATCTTCATTTTAAAGAACAGGAGTACATGTGGCACCTTAGAGACTAACAAGTTTATTTCAGCGTAAGCTTTCGTGGGCTAAAGCCCACTTCATCAGATGCACACAGTGGAAAATACAGTAGGAAGATACACACTCACAGAAAAAATTGGTGTTCCCATACCAACTCTAATGAGACTAATCGATTAAGGTGGGCTATTATTAGCAGGCGTGTCATAAACAGATAGCTAAGGGTTAATGTCTCTTTCACCTGAAGCACCTGACCAGAGAACCAATCAGGAAACTGGATTTTTTCAACTCTGGGTGGAGGGAAGTTTGTGTCTGAGTCTTCGTTGTCTGTCTGCCTGCTTTCTCTGAGCTTTGGAGAAGTATTTCTGCTTTTTAATCTTCTGTTTCCAAGTTGTGAGTACCAAAGAGTTTGTTTCTTTTGTATTTACATGAATATAGTGCTGAAGTGCTTTAATTTGTATTCTTTTTTAATAAGGCTGTTTATTCAATATTCTTTTAAGCAATCGACCCTGTGTTTGTCACCTTAATACAGAGAGACCATTTGTATGTAATTTTCTCTCTTTTATATAAAGGTTTCTTTTAAGACCTGTTGGAGTTTTCTTTACTGGGAAACTTCGGGAAAATTGAGTCTGTACTCACCAGGGAATTGGTGGGAGGAAGAAGTCAAAGGGAGATCTGTGTGTGTTAGATTTATTCGTCTGATTTTGCATTCCCTCTGGGTGAGGGGGGAAAGAGAGGGGCGGGGGGGAGTCCCTCTGTTTAGATTCACAGAGCTTGTGTCTGTGTATCTCTCCAGGAGCACCTGGAGCGGGGAAGGGAAAAGGTTTATTTCCCTTTGTTGTGAGACTCAAGGGATTTGGGTCTTTGGTCCCCCTGAAAAACCTTCCCTGGGGACCCCGAGTGCCCTAAAACACTCTAATTTTTTGGGTGGTGGCAGCAAGTACCAGGTCCAAGCTGGTAACTAAGCTTGGAGGTTTTCATGCTAACCCCCATATTTTGGACGCTAAGGTCCAAATCTGGGACTAAAGTTATGACAAGGCAGAAAAAAAAAAACCTAACACAGCTACAACTCTGAAACCTATCTTCATTTTAGTTACTTGCAGTTCTATTGGGAAGCGTTGTTGCCTAGTTGGTAGGGTGCTGGCTTGGGACTTGAGCAACATCTGTGTCTCTTGCAATGGCCTGCTGTGTGACCCTGGCCAAAATCACTTTTTGTGCCTCAGTTTCCTTATCTGCATAAAATGGAGATGATACTTCCTCTGTAAAGTGCTTTGAAATCTATAGATTTCAAAAATGTTAGATAAGAGACAGGTATCCTGACAGTTCTGAATCTCTATTGCATGTGGAGTACACATCCTACACAGAGAGGCAGTTTTAGAAAACAAATCTCTATTTCCATTTAATTATTCAGGGTGAGATTTTCTAAAGTGCTCATTGACCTCTTACTACTGACTTCAGTGAGGGCAAACTCCCATTGGCATCCATATGAGCAATTAGGATATTATAGAGAGCTTATAGAAAATTGCATCTTGAACAGCTCCCCCAAAATTGAGGATTTAAGAGCTTAAATTCATCCAAGCCTAACAGAACACTAGTTATGCACTCATCTCCTCTTGAGAGCTGGAAGCTGCCATGCTTTTATTTCTGTAATCACTAGCTAGCAAAACTGTGGCACAGTACAACAGAATTCCTGTTGAGGAGAGGTCTTGGACTGGAATGGCTGGCTAGACAGTGCAGATCAGGAATTAAGGACATTCAGAGAGAGTGTAAAATGGCCTGTTTTATAATATAAACGAATTTCAGTTTCCCCATCTCACATTTAAAGACTGCATGGGTTTGTTTGGCAGTTTGTTCTTTTACTCATCCAATAACTCATTTTTTGAAGCCTAACAATCCTCAGGCCCATCAATTTTGTGCTCTGTTTTGGAAGCGTTCTGCTGAGATTCTAGGATATGTTAATACCATCTTCTGGATCTCACTACATCTTGCTTTGCCTGCATGTAATGGCCAAAGCCTTCATAAACTTGCTACTGCCATTAGCAGTTACTGTAACAGTTACTGTAACCCCAAGTTGGACTGTAAACTCAGACAAGGACAGTGCCACATTTGCCTATAATGAGCTTGGTGCTGTTCGCTTTACATGGTATTTGTTTTCTTTTGTTCTCTAAGTGTTTTTTGTTTGTTTAAATTGCCACATCAAATTACAATGCACTTCTATTTTTAAAAATAGTTTTGCATTTTGTTTGGTTTGTTTTTTCAAGTAGTTTATAAAACATTTTTCCTAGTTTAATTAGTTTTAAGGCAGATTTACACATTTGATGCGTTGTACACAGAGCAACCCTGATTCTGCTATAGTAGTTTTGGAACATCCACAAAATATCCCTTATAAATCATTTATGTACTTGTGCATTCTCGGACTCATGAAGCACTAATCTCCAAGTACTTACACCAGCTTATGCAAGACGTGTATTGTCAGTTTACAAAGGCATGATGAGCTAAAGAGAACAGTTCAACTGTTGCAGGTATAATTTTTGTGGCTGCCAGGTCCATACTTGGCTAAAATTGTAGACTGCACTGGTTCAGTTGGACCCAAGGTTAAACAGAATCCCAGGTGTTGCAAACCATTGTGAGGCCAACACATCAAAATCCCACACACAACAAGTCACAGCATTTCAGTGCAACAGTGATAGTGGAGTTCTATAAATATAGAAGGGGGAAAAAATGTACAGATGTTACAAGTTCAAGTTATTGCAAGTATGTTTATTTTGCCCCCAGTACGAACAGGCTTTCAGAATGATGCAAAGTTGTGGTTAACATCCTCTGAAAAGGTTTTGAAGTCATAGTGACTACAGGACTATACAGATTTGGAGTAAAAGAATTAAGATCTGCAGCGGAGGCTAGGGACCAGAGTTAGATGCATGTTCGAGTCTCAGGCCTATTTACATCTGCATAAGGCAAATGAGGTTGATGCAACTTACGTGTCAAATTATATCACCTTCTGGCTCCTTAACACCAACTCCGATTCCCTTACATATTAGCAGAATTGATATAAGCAAGCCTAAAGGAGTTTAAATTAGTATAAATCCAAATTATCTACCACTTCTAAATTTGGCCCAAAGATTGCAGCTGCTTTTCTACTGTTTGGGTGCAGTGCACCAGAATCTGCATTTGAAAAGGAAAGCAACAGTACAGCGATTCAATTTAGTCAAGTAAGCAAGTATATGAATGACCATCACAATGTAAAGGGATATTTTGTACAGTTTTGCAGTGCAAGTTAGTAAAATTCTTCAAACAATGGAAGTTTTATAGGTTGTTTCCCCATCATGTTTCTCCTACTTTTATCCAAGCACAATCACCAGCAGATCAACAGGAACTTCATCTCTTTGGATTCTATATTTTCTGGATCACAGATTTGTTCTCTACATAACTTAAGATCTATAACATTAACGATGCCACCAGGGTAACTGTATTTGTCACTCTCTCTATGTTTGGTTAAAGCACCCTGTCCCAACCCACCATATGAATACAATATCTTGTGTTTTCAAGTTCCTCTAGTGTTTTCATTCTTTTTTTCATACATATATACATTTCCTGTTCCTAGTAAGCATGCTGTTTATCTGCTTAAAGAATTACTCCAAACACCAGACTCTTAGCACTTACACATATTCTAAACACTTGTCTCTCAACATTCATAGTTCCACTGGAAAGGATCTCAGTTCCACTTCCCCAGGGTTTAAAAATCAACATTTAAGTGTCAGAATCATTTGTTTTTTAAATTTACACCTCTTGAAGAAATAAAATCTGCTCGTTTATATGTAGAGAGACCTCAGAATCAGTTTAACATAATCTGCACAGAGTACACTGAAGCTAAAGGAAACCTGCTTTAGGAAGTCCTGTTTTATAGGATTTATTTTTTGCCTTTGATAGTTTTAAAGAGAAGAGATCTGATCTCAGTGTCCAAAGATAAGTTCAGACACTATTCAACGCCAGGTTAATTCTGGTATGCCTGTCAATGTACAGCCGTTAATTATTTAACAGAGGCAGATTGTGTCTTAAAGTGAAATTGCTACGCCTCAGGCATTAGGAGGGATAGACTCACTTCAACTTTCTCAGTAGTAGGTTAGTACTTTGGAGAAGAAATTAAAGAGCTACTTTCTGCTGGTAACAGAGTCTAGTTCTAGTTGCTACTATTAGTCCATTATAGTATTCAATTCTGTTAAAAGGAAAGATGCTCTATAGCCAGCATCTCCTACGAGTTGTAGAATGCATTAGGAAGCTACTGAAGCATTACAACATGGGCACTTCCAATACATATAAAAGAAAGCAGAGATTATATCAAGTAAGTAAGTGTGTGCAAGTGTGTCTAGTAATGGAGATCTCTAGTGTTTAAAAAAAGAAAGGGTGAGGATTACATGTATCAAGCAAATTCTTGTAAAATTCTTTCCTTTAACATGTTTCAATACGTTGTGGGGTTGAGTCCTCCAATGTGAAGATGTTACCTTTTGAGGATTGTGCAATGTTGGATTATGTTCTAAGGGAGGCAGTTACTGCTAAGATGTTGAATATCATTATATCTTCAAACACCTTCAATAAGAAGACGACTTGAAAAAATGTTTTGAGATACATTTAAGTCTTCTCATGTGGCACAGTGGTGTGGCTCCATCATATCCCGAGGCTGAAAACAGTCTCATGGCCTTTTCTTCATCAGAGTAACATAAAAGATTGCATCCTGCATCTTTCTGAATTTATCCTCAGTTTAAAAAAAATAAAATAACCTTCTCTCTCTCTCCTGTTTATTTCACCTCCATTGTCTCAGTATCTGAGTAACAGTCAATTTGTTCTTGGCTATGTTGATGTTCTAAATACATGGCATAGGGAGGAGAAAAAAAAGTCTCCACTGCTATTTCCCCTGACTGTGCACTTACTAACATACCATCTACTGTGATACGCAGCTTTATCCCTTGAGCCCAGGTATCCTATGGATATTGTTAATAGTGAAAAAAGACGATACCTGCCCAGAACATGGTGTAGGTTAAGCATCACTAAATAATCCTCCGATGAAACAGCTAGTATCTTCATCAAGGATTTCTGTACAAATTGCCAGAGAGCAATACTACGGACATACTTACTTGTTCACAGTGTCTTTGGTATTGAATGATGTATTGACCCTAGGAAATAAGATTTCCTCTTATGCAGGAAAGAGTATCCTTGGATGAAAATGCCACACCTATCTAATTATTAGACACTTTTGGACCTGTGTCTAAGCAGTTTTTTAGAACTAGTAACTGATTTTATGCTTACTAAAAACAAGGTGGGGGAGGGAATGAAATATCAAGTTGAGTTCATTGATTCTTGCAGAATTTCACATCCTGCCCACGTAGTGGGCAAGAAGGTCCATCCTACTGCAGAGGGAGACAGATTGCAAAAAGTACTAGGAGGTTCTCTGCTGCAGGCCTAGGGAGCGAAAGACATAGGAGGCCTAGAAACAGGCAGAGAGCCACAGAGGTGTGAAGCAACAGGTAGGAATACAGGGTACCCTATACAGCCACGGGACCTTGCTACAGGGTCTCTGAAGTGAAACCCAGAGCAGAGGGATGGCCTGGGTTTCCCTATGAGGGGACAGAAAAAGGTGGTGTGAAAACCCCTAAGAGCGACAGAAAGACTAGTGAGCGTGGAGTTGGGCTGTAGGCCCAGCATGGGGTTGGTGGATGCTGGTTTGCTGGGCTTGTTGCTTACTCATCAGGGACAGGGAGGGGATGAACTGTATGATCTGGCTGGAGTGCTAAAACATTCATTAACACTAGAATTAGTGCATCTAAGCAAGGGCAATTTAAGTGCCTTGGGTTATAGGATGACTGGGGAAAGACTGCAAGTCACAATGAAGAAACTGATGAGCTGCACGACTGGAAGCTCAACAACTAAAATGATCTTGCCACAGGCACGTAGAAGTGGAAGGAATTGATTTGCTTCCCTCTGGAGTCTTTGGGTCTGGTAAGCATCTAAATTTTTCATTTCTAAACTAGACTGTTAGCATTTCATAATAATGTATGGGTCACATTTATTCCTAACAACTGTCTGAAAGTGCTACCTTAGAGACTAGGGTGCTCCTATAATTTTTCTCCAGACTTTCATGCTGGACCATCTTAAACTCTGTGACATACTCAGGTTGGGAAAGAGAATATGGTGGCTACATTTATTATGAATACAACATTGCCCAACCATTGCTAGAACCTTTTGGCTTATTTCCGTTTCTGTTTTGAGATATACCAACAGAGGCTGAAAGGTTGCATGTGGTTGTGGTAAACATATTTGGATGCTAGTAGCTGCGAAAGATTATCGCCTTGAAAAGTATCTTTAACGTACATCTACGCTGAGCCCCCTTCTGCACCCCAAACCACTCAGCCCCACCCCAGAACCTGCACCCCCAGCCAGAGCCCTCACCCCCCCCGCCCCACACGCCCCCCAGCCTGATGAAAATCAGCAAGCAAGCAAGCGAGGGAGGATGGATTGAACAGAGGCAGGGTCTCAGACAAGGGACGGGGCAGGGCAGGGGTGTTCAGTTTGTGTGATTAGAAAAGTTGGCAACTCTAAGTGGAGTCGTTGCACTGGCCCCTTCCAATCAACAGCTCTGTTCTCCTCTGGTTCTCTTCATCCCTTGTATTTCCCCCATACCCCCCAGAAGTCTTGTACATGGCCTGCTCCCCCCACACCACACATCTATATATTAGGTCACACTACGCGTGCATAGCTCAATGTAACATTAGCCATGAAGCAGCTACAAATGCCTCCAGAATATTTCAGTGACCTAGACTAGATTGCTGGCACTGACATTCCCTGCTAGTTACTAAGTGATCTTTCAACTTCTGATAGGTGTCTTTACTGTAAAGAAATTACTCACCTGTTCCAAGGAGGACTTTAATACCTAGGAAATAATGCAGTTTACAAGTCTTATGAGAACAATTATATACCCTGGCAACCCCACTTTGAATTTTAAATTGCTCGTCTTTTTCTGTAATTTTATATAAACCTTATTGCAGATGAAAGGGCATTGAAACCACTATAGCAAGATCCTAAATATCCTCCACCAAATATTTTTTCTTCTTTTAGGTAAGGCTGAGCTCTGTATTTTAACTAGAAATTCCCTTGTTTGTACTGTGCAAAACTTCAGAGTTTTTGTGGGCTTTCCTCCCCTATTATGTTTTTATTCAGTTCTAACTTTAGTTTAAAGGTTGCTTCAACTCCAAATCAAAACAAAATTTTGTGGTGTTCCATATTTTAAATTGCAGTAAATTAAAAAGAGATATAACATTCCCTAGAGAGCTGAGGCCATTCCTAAATCAAGTGACAATTTCACTGTTAAACTCAAAAAAATTAAAAAGGTCTTTCAAACTGGATTTACCGTTCAAGTTCCATTAAGTTTGAGATGAGTCATTTGATTCCATGTTTTGTTTTCCAGGTTTCAGATAGCCATGAGATCACCTACTGTACCATGACCCACCATTCTGGATATGGAACTATATCACCTTGAACTGGCATCATTAAAAGATCCACTGCTTACAATGGAAAAAGAACAGGAGTACTTGTGGCATCTTAGAGACTAACAAATTTATTTGATCATAAGCTTTCGTGGGCTACAGCCCACTTCATTGGACGCATAGAATGGAACATACAGTAAGAAGATATTTCTACATACAGAGAACATGAAAAGGAGGAAGTATCCATACCAACTGTAAGAGGCTAATTTAATTAAGAGAAGCTATTATCAGCAGGGGAGAACATTTTTTGAAGTGATAATCAAGATCCATTTTGGACAGTTGACTTGAAGGTGAGGATACTTTAACATGGGGAAAGAGATTCAATTAGTGTAATGACCGAGCCATTCCCAGTCTGTTCTAGTTTGCATATTACTTCAAGTTCAGCAGCTTCTCGTTGGAGTTTGTTTTTGAAGCTTTTCTGTTGCAAAAAACTGCCACCTTAACGTCTGTCACTGAGTGATGAGAGGTTGAAGTGTTCTACTGGTTTTTGAATGTTATGATTCCTGATGTCAGATTTGTGTTCGTTTATTCTTTTGCACAGAGACTGTCTGGTTTGGCCAACATACATGGCAGAGGTGCATTGCTGGCAAATGATGGCATACCACATTGGTAGATGTGCAGGTAAATGAGCCCTTAATGGCGTGGCTGATGTGATTAGGTCCTATGATGGTGTCACTTGAACAGATATGTGGACAGAGTTGGCATTGGGCTTTGTTGCAAGGATAGGTTCCTGGGTTAGTGTTTTTGTTGCATGGTTGCTGCTGAGTATTTGCTTCAGTCTGGCAGGCTGTCACTGGCTTACAATGGATCTATTTAGATTATTATGCTTAAAAGAAACCTCACTTGCACCACTGATGTCTTAAAGCTGAAAGCATTATGATACACAGATGACATGAGTAAATTGAACAATAAAGCCAACAATCCTGTTATATGCAGCATTTCATAAATAATGTCAAAAGTCTGTTTCATTACCTTTTGGACTGGACTCCAGCCTGCTGAGAACAAGAAGTCTTTACTACTCTTATTAAATATTTATCATATGGTTGTTCTGGCAGCCTCACTGAAATATTGCATAGAAATATTGTAAGTTAGAAATAGACATAAGAACTACATTTAGATGGTAAGATAGTGGCAAATGGTCTGGATAATAGCCAGAAAATGCAAAGTCAACATTCTGGCTTTCAGTAAAAATATTGTCGCAGACAAAGACACCATAAAAAAAAAAAAAGATAAGTTATATTTTAACTCTTCCTTTGAAATCACTTTGTGTCAAACAAACAAATATATACCGTTCAACACTTGCGGAAGAAAATAAAGGAAAATCTTCCAGCGACATACAAATGCAGTAGACCACTGGCTTTCTCTGACAGAGTTTGGAACTATCACACCAAATGAACCTTTAAAAGAAACAAGAAATATTTACATTACTACTTGAGAAAGCTAAATACCTCATTTTGCTGGTGAGAGTCACAGAAGAACAACTATGCCCACTGCTAAATCGGAATCTTTAACACCTTCAGAGAAGCTCACATACCAACCCACTGAACACACAATACTCAGTCTGATTCTCCAACAGACAAATACCATATACAGAAAGTCTCACCAACTTTGACCTTGTCTCCAACCTCCTATTTCTAGGCAAAGTCAGTGAGAAAAGTTCTAATATGTGAAATCTGGTATTTTAAATGCCTCATAATTGAGCTTCAGATCAGCACATAGGTAGTGGAGCTAGCATTGACATATACTGACCTCGTGGCAATGGATGGACACTAACTCAATGCCCAGAGTAGTCAACCTGCCTGCAACTTTTAACCCAGGTTGACTAAACTATTGCTGACCAGCCTACATGACAGAGGGAGTAGAGAGTGCAGCAAATGTGTGCCCTGTTTCCAGTACAATTTTGTCTAGCTTCAACTTTCAGTCATTGGGTCATATTATACCTTTCTCTGGTAGACTGAAGAGCCCATTACTAAATATTTGTTCCTCATATAGGTATGACCAGACTAATCAAGTCACCCCTTTTCTGTCTGTGTTAAACTAAGTGGATTGAGCTCCTTAAGTCTACACTACAAGGCATTTTTTCCCCTAATACTTTACTCATTCCCATGGGTCTTTTTTGAACCCTCTCCAATGAATCAACATCTTTCAAACTGTGGGCACCAGAACTGGACATCGTATTCCAGCAGCTATTGTACCACTTCCAAATACAGAGGTAAAATAACCTCTCTACTTCTACTCAAGATTCACATTAGCCCTCTTAATCACAGTATTGCACTGGGAGCTCATATTCATCTGATTATCTTGGGAAACAGTGCTTCTAAAATGGGATTTAGGGGCCGTGGTGAATAGAGTTGCCCCATCCAGCAAGTATGGCCTACATTCTTTGTTCCTTGCTGTATACATTTATATTTATTAAAATTCATAGTTTGCTTGAGGCCAGCTTACTCCACAGTCCAGTTTGCTCTGTATCAGCAACTTCAGTGTAAAAATACATGCTCTCAAAACACATACCACAACCTGGTCTTCCAACACTACCCAGAAGAACAAAGAGCAGAATTCTTTATAACATGCATTACGCAGTTACTACTCAAAACTAATTTACCTGTGCAGCATTTATACTGAAAAAACTGCAGAAAACCATTAGATTAGATTTTCGACACATTACAGTCTACTAAGAAGGTGGCATTGAAATTACTAATACTATATCACACATGTGTATCAACAGCTTTTCACAATTTAATCTAAAAATGAATCCAGGAATGAAAGCAATCATTGGTCAGGGGAGTAGGCAGTATCCAGAGAGGTAGTGAACTCCATCAGAAACAGGGAAGTCAGCCCAACCCTCCTCCACGTTGTTGGATTAATTTTATTAAAAGGCTCCTGCAAGTGTCAATTTACCATGTCACAGCAGAATAGAAAAAAAAAAATTTATGGAAGAAAACATGTCAAGATCTCTCACCAACATCAGCTCACAGATCTCAGAAAAGTACGTCACCTGGTCCCAACAGCATGGGTGTCAAATCCCAAGGTATGTCTCAGCCAAGGGCCTTAACCATTTATGTGGAAAAATCTTTTCTTCACATTACATCCTCTGCTACCTTGTAACAAAAGCAAGAGATTATCTTAAAAATACCGTCTAGAAACAGTTCAAGATTATATAAAGTAGTTTGAAACCAGTTCAATTAGTCTGAAGCCAGTTCAACTGACTCATGCCTCCAAGTACTCACTTTCAAAACTTCAGTCTTTTCTAAAATCTAATGACTCAATACAAACATGTCTCAGGACTGTTTGGGCAAGTCCATGGCCAGTTTGGGCTGGAACTTGCATACCAATTAGTTATATATAGTACAATTAGCAGCCTGAACTATGAACAACTTGAAATCTAACCGTCAAATATTTTTATTCCTATTTCCATAAAAGAAAGTGAAAATCCTATATAGGGTTTGTATTATTCCTGACCGTCTCCACAAAGTCAACCCTGTGCTCTCTCCTCAAACTGTTAAGAAAACTGCAGCCATGTCAGTTCACTAAAAACAGTGGAGCACAGGTTCATTTTCAGATCACAAGCCCAGTACCTTATAAAAGATGACACAGGTGTTCATCTGCCACCAATACCCAACAGTATTCTATGTGAAGTGTTGCCGCCTTTTCCTTGTAACCAGAGTTGAGATTGGGTTTGGAGGTGTAAAATGAATGGGGTGAGAATAAGTGAAGATTTGTGTCATGTGTGGAGTGCTTGCATCCCCTATTTGTTCCATTTCCATCCTCTTTAGGGTGATTTCCTACATTTTCCTGTATTTCCTAATAAGTTCTTTAGGGTTAGTCTGTCCCCGTGTCATTTATCTAATTGATGTTTCTGTATTTAGAAGCAGCAGCAATAATCAGTGTAAATCTAAGGTAGTTTTCACAGTGTAAAGATCTATACACAAATCACTGCTATAATAAAGGCCCACAATCTTCAGGCATGGAACTGAGAGAGCCACCAAGTAGTAGAGTCATTAGTAATTTGTATGACCTTTTATATTCTGTATGGTTATAACAGCACATATTTTGAGAATTATTAAAAATAGTATGCTTCTCTCTACCCAGAGTCAGTTTTAAAACCTCTCAGGATCTTTTACCACCATCATTTGGCCAGATGATAAAACAAGATGTCTTCTGAAGAGGCAGGAGGGACCATTTTCTTTTTAATTTAATGGTAAGTAGGACCCAACTGTTCTTATGGAAATAGATTGAAAGGGGTATAAATATCTTTGGGTTTTTTGAGTAGCATCATGAACAGCTCAAATATCTCTCAGAAATTTGATGTGTCAAGGGAAAGCCACTAAAGATACTGTTACTTGTCTATATATAGTGGCTCTCTCTTGACACAAACTTCTGAGAGTGATATCGGGTGTTTCTCCACGCAGCCGCATTACCAGACTTTTGTCACGGGTGGGGATAGTTTCTGCTGAAGCCTTCCCAATCTTTCCCACCTGCCGAATACACCCTGTAGGGTTTGATTTCATGATAAAGAACCAGTGTCTGTGAGGATGACAGGAGACAGTTGGAAAGCTGGGAGTGAAGGAGACCAGCCTTTTGCAGCATCTGTAGAGACTGTAAGTTCCACTGTCAGTGACCACTTGGATAAGACAGATGCAGAGTCAGTGGCCAGAGGGAGCCAGCAAAGATTCTAGTTCTAATTTTATTTTTTCGTCTACATGCTTCAGACTTTGCTTGCCAGCTGACCCTCAACTGCTATTTGAATAACTCCTAAGGGCTTTACAAAGGAAAGTTACATCAATACTTTCACAGAGTTTTGAGATTGCTTTCTGCAAGAGCAAAAGAAAAAGATGTTCTTGTTAATACCTCTGGAAAGAAATCTTACCTCATATTGCAATTTCAGACTAACAGGAACTACTGTAAAAAAGTCAACGCAGATTTTAAAAAGATACTAGTTTTTCAACTACTTAGACATGGTTGTTTTCAAGTAAAATTTGGAAGAATTATAAAGATTTGCAGCCCCAATTTTAAAATATCAGCCCCAGGGTGACAATTTACATAATCTATATTTGTAACATCCAAACTAAATTTAAGATAGCCATTAGGTATTGAATAGATCAATCTTATGAAAGACGAAAAGGGGAGAAATCTTGTTAATTTCTTAATGGAATAACGAAACTTGAAAAATGATTTTGGTTGTATAACTGCACACATTTTGATAACTGAATATCCTAATGATTTAAATTCCATGTAAAGAGAAGGTGGAAATGCATAGGCTATTTGAATTATAACTTTTATATTGGTTATTTAATTAGCAATGAAATCCACAGAAGTTAAATATTCAAGAGTTTTTAAAATTCATTTACATCCTACCTTACCACACTACACTCATCCCCTTATTGTGCTGCCAGTATGGGCAAAAAAAACAAACAAAAAAAAACAAAACCACAAACAGACTACAGGGTATGAACAAGATGCAGTTCAAGCTGCGATACATACTGATCAGTATGATGTTCACTGAGAGTCCCTTTCATCCCCTGAAGTCCTGTATATATTTTTAAAAAAGACAAGTTCTTGAGAAGCTCCTGTATTTTATCAATTGCTTTCAGAATAAAATGAAAAGTGAAATCCCAAATACCTTTGAAGAAAAACCAAAGTATATATAACATGGCTCAATTAAGAGAACAATTGCCTCCAAGCCAGATACTCCTCTATTGAGATTATTTGGATGCTGTATTGCTAGAAATTGGCTTTAGATCAAAAAGTTCCCCACTACCAGTCTCTCATGGTTGTCTAGGGAAGAGTTAAAGAAGATATAACTGCTTACCAAGGACAAGAGTAAGGGATAACTCCAGCGTACTGACCAATATTCATCTTCAATAAAAGATGTTCTAATGTATACGTGGAAGTAATTGCTGAGCACATAATGGCTCCTCCATTTTCCTGTAGTCCTTACATTTGCGGTTGATATTTCATGAAGGTCACACATGCATGAAGAATGAAATGCATTAAAGAAATAACTCCACATCACAACATTCTCTCACATTCCCACTGCCATGCCACCCCTCATTCTTCTCTATTATTCTGGATTTGTGAAAATTAGATAATGTTCTGGTCATTTATTTCCTCCTTTCCAATACTGGATGGTCCATAAGCGGCACTCAGTACCTCACAGGATGTCAGCAAGTTGCTGGATTAGGCCTCAATTTATGGGACAAACTCTCATGAGGCCATTGGTGCATCTACTTAGAAGTGCTCTTACCAAGAACCCATGCACTTGGCAACAGTGGAAGTTCATACATATACTTTGCCTTTTTGCTCATGCTATAAGAAGGGGAGCAAAGCCAGTGAAGTAGACACCATCTGAGGAATGCACCCCTTACACACACACACACACACACCCCTACGCCTTTTCCCCTCTCCGCTGAGCTGCCACATGAGGAAATGAGCAGAGCATGAGCTCCACAGAACAGGCAGCCATTGTTACACAGCAACAAAGCACTCCTAGGGAGGAAAGGAGAAAGTAAACATTTGATGGGATGAGTAGGAAAAGAGGTTGAGAATCACTGCTATAACTTCTCCCCGCCTCTGGCGAGGATGTTTGCAAATCCTAGCCACCCTTCAAATATTTGTCGGTAGTTTCCTTTGGTATTTCTACCCCAATCGTGGTTTGGCCACACTGTTTCTGTCATTTTAAATAATTAGCAGGGCACAGAGAACTGATGTACAGGAACTTTTTATTATTACAAACAAAAAATAATATATTTAGACTTTTCCATTATGCAAACAATGACAAATGTGTATGGACATCTCAGTCATACATATCTCTGGAGACTAAGGCTTTGGCTACACTGGCACCTTACAGCGCTGCAACTTTCACGCTCAGGGGTGTGAAAAAACCCCTGCAAGATACAGCGCTGTAAAGCCTCAGTGTAATCAGCGCTGCAAGCTACACCCGTAAGGGATGTGGTTTACGTGCAGCGCTGGGAGAACTCTCTCCCAGCGCTGGCCCTCTGACCACACTCACACTTCAAAGTGCTGCTGCGGCAGCGCTTTGAAATTTCAAGTGTAGCCAGACCCTTGTGCTCACTTGGGTAAGTGTTTGAGCACAGTACTACAGTCAGTTACTGGCAACTCACCCCTGAAAAAGAAACTCAAATGGCTGGAAACCTCCTTTGAGGAAAGAAATAACACCCCAAATTTAAGAGCTTAAATCTTCTAAAAATGAATATAGTATGTCACACATTTAAGTCTGTGTGCTCACTGAAATCCCCAGCCCCTGCAACAGAAAGTATTTCAAGCTTTCCTTCCCTGTTAAATCACGTGGCTCAAGAGTAGCATGGCCTTTCAAAAACAAAATCAACATATTTGCACACCCAATGAAAGCCATGAGTGCACTAAAACAGTCACAGCTTTCTTCATCACATCTCCCCTTCCCTTCCTCCAAAACACAGATTAAAAAAAAAAAAAAAAAAAAAAGAGAGAATCTTCCTGCCAGATACAGGAATAAAAAGTGACCAGATGGCCTAGTATAACCCTCAGTTAATCTCTTAAGTAGTGTTAAGTGGTAAACACTACTTAAACATTCACTTCTAGTGTTATGAAGCTATAAGTCAGTCATTTTAAGAAGTGAATAATGGTTTGTTTTGTTTTTTTAAAAAAGGAACAGCTTACAAGATTTTCCTTGAACATTTTGTTTAAAATGAATGCATGGAAATTGAAACAAGGTGATTATCTGATGCACAAATGAAAATTCCCTCCCCTCCCCCAAAAAAGTCAAGCTATAATAATACAAAGATGTTTAATTTATTTGTCAAGCACCAGCAATGTGGTCTTAGTGGCACAACAGAGAATACATGCTCTTCCTCAGGGAGCATATAAAGTAAACAAGACAGACAAGATGTAGTAACAAATGAGTGAGCGACAATTAGACTTTCTTGATTTTTTTTTTTTCTGAAAGAGGGAATAGCTGCAAGCACTGTAATATATACACCGGGGTGGCCAAACTGGCTAGCGAGTCATATGTGGCTCTTTTACCATTAAAGTGCAGCTTGCAAGCCAACTTTGCCCCCCCCCCATTCTCCGCCTACCAGACTGAGGAAGGAGGAGCTCAGAACATATGCCTTGCAGTGGTGTGGTGGCGTAGGAGCTCCTGTCCAGTGGGGAAGAGGGTCTTGAGGCTTCAGCCCTCCAGGGGGCACCTGCCAGGGCTTTCAGATTCAGCAGGAGTCAGGCTGAAGCCCTGAGCCCCAGTTCCCGGCAGGTGCGCTTTGGCTCTCAAACTTCTGACAATTGTTGTATGTGGCTCAGATGGCCAGTGAGTTTGGCTACCCCTAATATATACTTATACTGTTTTATAGAAATTTATCAATAAGGAGACAAAACTTTATATTGGATTAAAAAGGTAAATTTAGCTTTAAGTGTTATAATTTTGTCCATTTGTCTGAAAAAATGTTTTTTCCCCTGTTTTTAACTGTCCCATCTTAGCAGAAGTTGTTTAACTATCCAAGAAAAGTTGCCACATAGGGGGTCTAGAGTCTGGAAGTTGGTTTAAACTCGTATTCACTCCTAGCATAACTTCACTGATGAGTTTCAGTCAAAACAACAAAATGAAAACAAAAATACCAAAGCTAGAGAGAGTACTTATAGTTAAAACCGGTCTTTAAAAAACACAAAAAAAGTAAGTTAATTCATAACGCTATTTGTTATATAGAAGATACAGGAAATCCCAGTAAACATGAACAGCATTTTCAATTTTTGTATTCCAGGTTTACAAGGAAAATGCTGATCATTACTTAAGAACAATAAATGAAGTATTTTAGTAAAAACTAAATGCTGACTCTAAAGATTTAGATTATATATCTGCTAACTGCAGCATAAGTTATTGACAAAGCCATAAATAAAAGAATAATTAAGTTAAACTGCTTAACTCTCAACTTGCAGTATTCTCATCCTCTTCATGTATCATATTTCCAATAATAAAATAACACTGTTTATACCTAAGCACATTTTGTATTAAGATTAAACGGCAGCATGGTTTGTAAGAGCTTTCATGGCACTGTTTCTTTTAAAATAATGGCTTACACAAAACTCTAAAAAGGAGAGAGCAGAATGTTAGCTAATACGGAGATATATCTATCGCACAGAACTGGAAGGGACCTTGAAAGGTCATCGAGTCCAGTCCCCTGCCTTCACAGCAGGACCAAGTACTGTCTTGGACAGATTTTTGCCCCAGATCCCTAAATGGCCCCCTCAATGACTGAACTCACAACCCTTGGTTTAGCAGGCCAATGCTCAAAACTGAGCTATTCCTCCCTCAAACTTTAAAAGCAATTAGTTTCCTCCTCATTTTCCATGCCCTCGGGGAAAGAAAACACCCCAGAAAGCGGTCAACATGCATTTTCCTTTTCTATGTGGGTTAGGTCTAGTCTCTGATGAGTTTATAATTCGAAGCATTTATTTGGTTGCCAGCCCTAAATATGCCAGGGTTAAACAGCACCTGAATACAGAGATAATACCGTAATGTAATCCAAGAGAACAAACTAGTCCCTGCATTCAGAACTAATGTTCTCGTTAGAAACAAAACTAAAGAAAATACAAGTTATGATAACTGACAATTATTCAATTGAGATGAAATTGTAAAAACAGCCATTTTGGGTTTTTTTCTCAGAGGCAAGTGTCATTCTAGTATTACCCAACTAGTCATACTTCATGGTTACAGAACCAATTCATTTTCATCTGTCTTTTAAACCGTCATATTCTCTACAACTAATCCATCATATTTCAAAGAACAAAAACAATAAGTCATTTTTTTTCCTTCACACAACTAAGTATTTTACATCTATTTGTTTAAATTATAATCCATGTACATTCAAACACTGCAATATCCATTTTTACTTGCATGACTACCTCCTGAGAGAATTCTATTAATTAGGTACAGTGTAAACACACCATACATGCAAAGTTAGTGTATATTTGTGTCTGCACTTAATGGTTATAATTGCTTTATAAAACAACTAATTAACAGTACTTTGAAAAACTATAAGAGGGCTGCATAAAGTGCTAAGCATATTATTTGAATTGCATTAGCCACCATACATTTCAAAAAATCCATTCCAGTTGATCTACATGTTCACTAGCGTAAATTACAAATGACAGATGCAGGGTACATTCTGCATGGCTTATGATACTATACACACCTAACCCTACGAAGAACAGTGTACAAACAGTACGTTATATATTTAGCAAAGGCGTTGAAACAATTTTTATGATGGGAGTGCTGAAAGCCACTTGAACAAAACTGTAAGCCCTGTATATGATGGAAACCACTTCAAGCCTGGGGATGGAACCCCAGCACTCCTCGTTCCAGCACCCCTGGTATTTAGTACATTTTATCTGCATATAATTCATTTCTATTTTTAAAGAGAAAGATTATGTATGTGTTTTATTAATTTACCAACACTTCTCTGGTGCTTTAGCAGATGTGCATTTCAGGGGATTTCACGAAAATATCTTAGTAGTAATCTAGAGGAAGAACCTAATTGTCCTTAATCCGCTATTTAAAAATAGGTTAGATTAAATCCTCTTTCAACTGAAGCAAGGAGATTAGTCAGTGCCACCAGGAAACAGAATTGCTACTTCTTTTGTATTTAAGTATTAGACTCTTCTGGATGCAGTGAAAGAAACAACTTAAGTGGTCACAAGTTTCAACAAGGGAAATCAGACTACATAAAACAGAGGACGGTGCCTGTATATATGAATTATACATATACACACACTAAACCTGAATAAGGTCACTTCCACCTCGAGTCTGTGATATTTGTAGCTTCAGGATAATGAAACAAGTAGAACAAGTGTCCTAAAGAATAGCTATACAATTTCAGTGAGATTTAATGGAAACACTATCAGAGCCCTTTACCATCAAGTAACTCAAAGTAGGAGATGCTTTCAGAAATCCAGATCAAGGCTACTGTAAATCATGTATAATTTGAAAGCAAGTAGTGCTGAGGGAGATGGGGGGGGAGAACCCCCACCTATCTGTAGTACTTACATGACCACCATTACCGCAATATGTGAACACGTCATAGGTTTTACTGTACACAGGCTTTTCCCTACACTTCTATAAAGGTAGGGACGTGTTACTGTCCCCATTTGGGGGATGGGGGACTGAGGCACAAAGAAACAAACAGTTACTTGCCCAAAGTTACCTAAGAAGTCTGTGGGAGAGCAGGCAATTAAGGCTTAATCTGAGTCTCCCAGGTGCAGGCTCAACTACTGGACCATCCTTCCCCTCTAAAATAATCCAGTATAGAATGCCATCTTCTGCTAGAAAGTATACATTTGCTTTTTAAATAATATTTCAAAATGCTTTTATGGTGACAATAAACCTTAATATGAAACATTTCTGATACTAGACATCCAATTCAAATACCTTCCACAGGGACTTAGAGTACAGCTATTTAACAGACTCCTTACAGTCATTATGGTTAAAATGAAAAATTGGTGACTTCCTGGCACAGAAAGACAACTTGATTCACTTCCCTACCTGCAATTGTTGCTATGGCAATTATAGCAGGGGAGAGAACAGCATTCCAGTGTTCTGCCTTGTAATTCAGGCTGAATTTCAACTGAGATGTCCCTTGACAATTACACCAATGGAAATGTTACTTTATCCCATATAATGGTAAACCAATGGGTTCAGAAATGGTACTCAGGAAAAATACAATTTGACTAAAAGATTTAAAATGGGAAGATAACTGTATTTTATGAACAAAATAGCTTGCTAAGTCAAATCCAGTTACATAATGCCTGCTATAACATCTGCCCAGCCACTCTCTCAGGCACCATTTCATCTTTAAGTGGAGGAGATGGAGGGGAGAAAAATCAGTTTGTGTTGTCTCAAAACTCCCTCCGTTTGCCCAATTACATTCAAACCTGTTTAAACTGTGCTTTGGTTATCTGTCTAGCTACTATTTAAAATAGCAGCTAATTACAGCATTTATGTATAGTAACTTTTACCCACTAACCCAGAGTTATTGCATTCAGAATGCAGGTTACAATCCAATTTGAGATATTTCTATTTGAATGTACCATAAAATCAAGTAAAAAAAAAATCAAGACTTTCCTCTTTTGTTTTTCTTGTTTCAATTACTATTGTATGACAAGGGGCAAAAGGTGGAAAAATGATGGGTGTATATATTTTAGTCTATGGTGTGCTGTTTGGAGTCTTGTCATTTTTCATTCCCAAACAGCCTTTTTAAAATGTTTCTTACTTTTCACACTAATGTTCTGTCGTTATTTAGTAATGCTACAAATCACTTTTCCTGAAAAAGCAAAATAAATACAAACCTATCAGAAAACAAACAAAAAAAATGTATACAGTTCTTGTCTTACAAGACAGGAAGAGGTCAAAATAAAAACTTCTGGTGCTAAAAATGTCAGAGTGACATGTTCTTGTAGAAAATTGTCACTGACATAAAAATTAGAACAATCCAGAGTCTCCAAAAGAAATAGGTTTTCTAGAACTACAGAGCACTTGGTGAGCACAGAGGAGCAATGCTTTGTAACCAATAGCAACCAACTTCTAATGTGGGTTCAAGTTTACTGTAACTGAAGTGGTTTACAACCACAATCCTACTTTTATTTGTATGTTCAAAGAAAAAAAGGAAAAACCATATATATTTTTTCCTTATGATTAACCTGTTGACCAATCCTGGAGAGGGGTGGAGAAGAACCCACATAGCTCTTCACATATTTATTGTTCTCTTAGGCTTTTTGAGCCTCAGATTTCAACCTTAAAATACTAAGCATTTAAAGAATCTGGAAACAAAACAAACGCCACAAGAATAGAGTGAAAGTTACAATAGTTCTCTATTGCATGAAACTAATTAGATTTAGCAATACCTCAGGAATTTATATTTACCCCCATATCATTAAAGGCAGGCTGAGACAGATTAACGACACTTATAAAAAAGTGAAGTTATTAGGCTTGACCAACAAGTAAATGGCCTTTGGAGTGGACAATGTTTAATTGGAAATAAAGAGCAAAGATAGGCTGAGGAACAGCTCTTGTGTTCATGAAGAGGACAGAGTAATTCCATCCCTCCAATGACACATCTAAACTAATATTACATTGCCGAAATGTAAGGCCTGTAGGCTAATAGGACAGTAAATTTTGTCACACCTTCAACTCAAAAAGGATCAGTCTATGAAGGACTACAGTTCCAGGGAGCAGGAAAACACATGAGATGAAATACTCAAGAAAGGTACACCAGGGAAAGCCAACTGATCATGAGGAAAAGCAGAAAAGGAGGTGTTAGGTAAATAAAGCAAGTCCTCACTCACCTCTCCAGCACCCGAGTTTGTGCGGAGTTGGGGCACACAATTCTGTCAGAGACCAGACACCAATGCGTTGATCAACGGGCTCACACTATCCTTAGCTCTAAAAGCTTTAGATTAAGTGTGGCCCCTTTATTAGGGGTGAGCATCAATATTTATACACAGAAGTAAACAAAGTGATTAACAAAAGATAATGGTCATGCATAATCAATCAAGATTTTACAGGAAAAGCAAGTTAACAAGTAAATGCATAGAGATAAAGGCTAATGGCTACTTGAGAAAGGGGGTGTCATGAGTAGTTTGCAGGTCAGTGTTTTGTTCAAAAGGGTTCAGGAAGGATTATCCAGAGACAGCCAGTCTGGGTGTGTTTTGGCTCCCCAAAGTTCACCAAAAGTTTAGACCCAACAGAGGTGCAAAAGTTACCACAGCAGAATGTGTGTAGATAACAATATGAAATATCACAAGATAAAAGTATGGATGTACCTGAGCACCTTGCCACAAACAGTACAAATCTTTCAGGGAAGAAAAATATTCACCTCAAGGAGAATTTCAAAATAGTGGGGGGGGGGGAAACTGTGCTGCATGAATGTACATTTTCAGTTTGCGTTGCATGAATATTTGATTCTAGATCAAGTGAAAACTAGAATACTGAACATTAAATTCATGTTTCAGGAAGTTATATTATTTTCTCCCACCATCACCCAAGTCTCTGAATTAACTTTGACATTCTTCAATTTCAACTGTCCTTTAGTCATTCAAAATAATAATCTCTGCCTTTCAGAATTTGGTTTTTAAAAAGGGACACTGAGTCACACTGCCATAGTTAACTTACTATTGTTATACCTAAAAACTAATAAAAAAATAAAATATACGGAGATCTCAGAACTGGAAGGGACCCTGAAAGGTCTGAGTCCAGCCCCTGCCTTCACTAGCAGGACCAAGTACTGATTTTGCCCCAGATCCCTAAGTGGCCCCCTCAAGGATTGAACTCACAACCCTGGTTTAGCAGGCCAATACTCAAACCACTGAATTATCTGTCCCCCACAGCTGAAATTAGAGAAATATTTTTCCAGTTTTTTTGCTTTGCACATTTGATACTTTATATAAAGTAAGTTTCACTGTTTCCCCAATATGGTCAACCAGTTTTTCCTGTTTGTGTGAACCTTCTAGCAGGAAGATAAAAAACTAGGTATTTTAAATATGAATGCGTGACTCAACCCACAAATACTAGCCTGGAGATAAGTGTAGCGCCTCAGACAACTTAAGTTTGTTGGGTGTGGGGTTTTTTGTTTTTGTTTTTTAAAGTTGATCTTTCCCTTTAAGCAAAATAATCCCAGACCAGCAGGGCTAAAGCATCTGTCTCCAAGTTTCACATTAAAGTTACATTTTATGTTATACACTTCTAGTGCAACAAATACAGTTTTAAATTTTTCTCCTTGCTGTTTCATTAAAAAAACAAAACTTGTATACTAGTAAAGTGTTTAAGGCATTCAACAAATTTTAGAATTATAGTCAACTTAAATGGTACACCCTTTATGTCAATGATTACAAACACTGCGCAGGAACACTTGTATGAAATTCCACACATAGGGAATATGATGAAACTCTTTATATACATTTTCAGAGGAGATCATTGTTATACCACTCACTACTATCATCTTACCTAACCAAGGCTGCACTTTCCACCCAATTCTGTTAAAGTAGGGCAAAGCATACATTTATGAAATTATTTAATTTGCTGAACTTTTCAAATATCTTAAAGGACTATCATAACCACCCTGGAAGTTCTTCAGGGACCAAAGATTGAGAGAGATTTCCTTTGTAGTGAATCAATAATTTATCAGATACAATACTGAAAACAAAGTATCTGTACTTCCAGTAAAGACAAGATTTAACATACCAGATTTGTCATTCTGAAGTAATGGGAACAAATGGAAGAGCAAAAGCAATGAAGCAGCAGTGAGAGTTATTTTATTTAATATAAACAAAAAAAAGCAGAGCAGTTACTGTGATTCTCTAACCTAACTAGTCCTGCCAAGAATCAAAGCAGTTAGCGTATCTACAGATCAGGGTCAGCTGTCCCATGCATACACAGGCAGTCGCCATAGGCTGCAAGATGTTTATTGACCATTTAGTATCTGAGCAAGTGTGTGCTGTGAGCAACATTTACCAGATTGCCTGGAGAAGCAAGTAACTTCAAGCTTGTCCAGCTCTATAGCCAGCATAGCAACATCCACTTATAAATGAATAGTTATCATGATTATACCCAAAATTCAAGTAAACAAAGAAATTATTCATTTTACAAAAAGTCAAACACTTGTGTATTTCATTTCAAGAATGTGAGACACCTCTCACCTCATTTAAAAAAAAGAGGAGAGAGAGAGAGAGAAAGAAAATAAGTGGAGCAGGAACTTCAAAAGTTTTAAGATTAATAATTCAGGATGTTATCCCTGAAAAAGGGATGCAGTTGCAGCTGATAATGTCAGCAAGATATACTTGCTTTATGGCATCTGAGCAATGCCGTTCATGTCATAACCTGTTTTACAAGAGATATTTCTAAAGACAGTTTTAGTCTTCACAGCATATTTAATTCCTCTCTAAAAGTGACAGCACTGTTAACATGGAAAAAAATATTAGTCAATGTAACTGATTATCCAATTTGAAATACTTACATTACCCCAAAACAAGATAAGGGCCCCATGGTGCTAGACTCCAAAATACACAGGACTTGAGAGATCATTAATACTCAGAGTAATCTTCTGCACCAGTCCACAGCCAATTGGTGGCCTTGGATAATTCTCCCACAACCCCCATTTCTAACAAATGCTTATTTTACAAGAGGCCTAGGCTATTTGGGGGAAATGGAGTTATTTTTAAGGGAAAATGTGGTGACAAAGTTTAGAGAACTTTATTAAATACACATGGAACATGATTTTTTCCCTCCCATTATGATCAATTTAACTGAAGTGTTCTTTTCTAATGAAACAGAGCAAGTCTTTTCCTAGCCTAATTAATTACCCAATCAATCCACTGAAATTTCTTAAGATGTCCAAGCTGTATAACAAAGATTACAGTTGCATAACAGAAATCACTGACATGTTTGTGAAACTAGCTTAATAGGATAAGAAAAGCAATGAAAATTCAAAATGTGCTTTTATTTTGTTATGGTTATTAACTAGAAAGGCCTTAAAAGCCAAACCTGGAACATGAAATAACAGTGTTGGCTATCAAACAAGTATTTTAAATCATGTTACTTGTAACACTGAACTTGGTGAAGGAAATAAGAAGGCAACATGGGATACATAGAACAGTTAAGAAGGGGGATGAATTAGAACAGATTACAAGAGCAAGAAGGTGAGAGAAGAAGCATGAAAAACCACCACAGATGAATGAGGTCAGGTTTTTTCCCCCCACCATTAGCAGGGCTTGAAAAATATTCTCAACTATTCACCAGAGGAAGGCACATAATATATCAACCAATATTTGAAAAATAAAGTTTTGAGGGGTTTAATTAAGTTTCTAGCCTTTGGGGGAAAAGACAACTCTTTCAAGTATTATCTGATGCAATGCTATCTTCCCAAATCTGCACATGAACAGCTCCAGGACCTCTGCTGCAGCTTGGGCAAGATAACAAAACTAGCCATTTTCACTGAGTATATCCAGACCCAATGGGTAGCAATGAGACTAATACCTTGTTATTAGTAAGTATTTTCAAGCCCTGACCTTCAAGTTGACCTGCCTTCAAATACAGGAGTCAACTCTAACCCATTCACAAAAGATTCTGTTTACACAATTATGCAGTATCTGTCAAAGCATACATACAGAATGCCTTATTTTTTTTTGGCGGGGGAGACATCAAATCAAATAAACCCATCAATAAAAACCTCAAGATTTAGTGAGTTTTCAGTATTGGTGTGGCAATATACCCAGTTATAATAAGTATTACATACAGTTGTTAATGCCAAAGCTATCTGTTTACAGTTAACTATAGCTACATATTACAAAAAGTTGACTTTACAGTATGGAATACACCTTTGTTTATTTGAAGATGTGCAGCCATCTCAAATTCAAAGTTCGATTCTAAAATGCAAAGAAATGAAGTCACATCTACTATAGTTAATAGCTATAGTAAACTTCTGTGAGTTTAGAGAAAAAAAGTTCTCTATTACTACCAGCTTCGGTTTGTGTATAATCAATCAGTTTCCCTGTTTCTCCTGTAGAGTATGATTTCCAGTTTGCTTTAAATCATTCACACAGCAATGGAGGAAAGAAACTTTTTTTTTTTTTTAAATGAAATGTGATTGTAAAACCAGAAAAATTACCAGGGAGTACTATCAGGGATATGGTGCTTGGAAGGGTGGGTTTGCTAATGGGTAGAGCACCTGACCCAAGGGGCCTTTGGGGGGGTGAGAATGTTTGTGCCTTCCCTCTGCATCTGGGCCTTCCCGCCTCCACCAGGTCCTGGCCCAGGGCCCTGTGGAAAGGAACATCAGCAGATTCCTTCCTACAGAGAGTGTAAGTCTGTTGCAGTGAGTAGCATCCGTCTTACATGCACCTTCAGTTTGGGACATGGCTCCTTTGGGCCCAGTGTGGGGTTTGTATACCCTCATCACACAGACACAGAAGTTACTTTAACTTCATTGTAAAAATTGGCCAAAATTCAAGTCTATTCCCACTTCTAAAAAAAAAAAGTCAGTCTAACTTGGAGAAAAAAAAAACAAAAAACTTTTGGATACAAGCTGTATTGGTTTTTAATCCTGTATATATTCGTTAAATTTCAGTGAAACTTTTCATTGGGAAATCAGTTTTCATTGTTTGCCATAAGAATTAAAATATGTTCAAGACTTCAGGGAACTGAATGGTTTAAACTTTAACTGTATAAGTTTAGTCGAAGCTTCTGTGCTATATTACAGAAAAACTACGAATAATAAAGTACAAATATTCAATTAAACACCCATGTACTATGCTCAAACTAACCAAAAGGACTCCACTGGCCATCACATACAGTCCCCAGCTAAAACCCCTCCAACGCATCGAGGATCTACAAACCATCCTGGACAATGATCCCACACTTTCCCAGGCCTTGGGTGGAAGGCCAGTCCTTGCCCGGAAGGCCAGTCCTTGCCCATAGACAACCTGAAGCATAATATCACCAGTAACAGCAAACCACACCATAGTAACTAACTCAGGAACCAATCCATGCAACAAGCCTCATTGCCAACTCTGCCCACATATCTACACCAGCAACACCATCACAGGACCTAACCAGATCAGCCACACCACCACCGGTTCATTCATGTGCATGTCCACCAATGTAATATATGCCATCATATGCCAGCAATGCCCCTCTGCTATGTACATCAGCCAAACTGGACAGTCTCTACGGAAAAGGATAAATGGACACAAATCAGATATTAGGAATGGCAATATACAAAAACCTGTAGGAGAACACTTCAACCTCCCTGGCCACACAATAGCAGATCTTCAGGTGGTCATCCTGCAGCAAAAAAACTTCAGGACCAGACTTCAAAGGCCACGTCTACACTACAGCATAAAATCGAAATTAAAACCGGTTTTATAAAACTGGTTTTATAAAATCGATTTTACGCGTCCACACTAGGACACATTAATTCGGTGGTGTGCGTCCCTGGTCCTAGGCTACCATCGATTTCCGGAGCGGTGCACTCTGGGTAGCTCAGTAAAAGAATTAGACCAATAACTTCGATTTCCATCCACATTAACACTAAATCGATATAGTAATATCGATTTTAGGGTTACTCCTCTCGTTGGGGAGGAGTATAGAAATCGATTTTAATAGCCCTTAAAATCGATTTAAAGTGCCTTGTAGTGTGGACGGGTACAGCGCTAAATCGATTTAACGCTGTTTAAATCGATTTAACACTATAGTGTGGACCAGGCCAAAGAGAAACTCCTGAGCTTCAGTGCATCTGCAAATTTGACACCATCAGCTCAGGATTAAACAAAGACTATGAATGGCTTGCCAACTACAAAACCAGTTTCTCCTCCCTTGGTTTTCACACCTCAGCTGCTAGAAGAACTGCAGTCCTCCCTGACTGAACTAACCTCGTTATCTCTAGCCTGCTTCTTGCTTGCATATATACCTGCCCCTGGAAATTTCCACTACATGCATCTGATGAAGTGGGTAATCACCCACGAAAGCTCATGCTCCAAAAATATCTGTTCATTTATAAGGTGCCTGTCAAACAGATAGTTAAGGGTTAATAGAACAGGAGTACTTCATGCCTCTTTTGACTATAAAGGGTTAACAAGTTCAGTGAGCCTGGCTGTCACTTGACCAGAGGATCAATCAGGGGACAGGATACTTTCAAATCTTGAGGGAGGGAAATTTGTGTGCTCTGTTACTTTTTGATTGTTGTTCTCTCTGGGTTCTGAGAGTGACCAGACGTGCAACCAGGTTTCTCTCCAATCTCTTTGATACAGTCTCTTATATGTCCAGAATAGTGAGTACTAGGTAGATAAGGCGAGTTAGGCTTATGTTTGTTTTCTTTATTTGCAAATGTGTATTTGGCTGGAAGAAGTTCAAATTTGTATTTTGCTGAAAGGATTTTAATTTGTACTTGCATACTTAGGCTGGGAGGGTATTCCCAGTGTCTATAGCTGAAAGACCCTGTAACATATTCCATCTTAAATTTACAAAGATAATTTTTACTGGTTTTTTTTTTTTTTTTTTTTTACTGTTTTTAATTAAAAGCTTCTCTTGTTTAAGAACCTGATTGGTTTTTTTATTCTGGTGAGACCCCAGGGTACTGGGTCTGGATCCACCAGGGAATTGGTGGGGAGAAAGGAGGGAAGGGGGAGAGAAAGGTTAATTTCTCTCTCTGTGTTAGGATTACTTTCTCTCTCAGGGAGAGTCTGGGAGGAAGAGAGAGAAGGAGGGGGAAAGGTGAATTTTCCTCTCTGTTTTAAGATTCAAGGAGTTTGAATCACAGTAATCTTCCAGGGTAACCCAGGGAGGGGAAGTCTGGGAGAGGCAACGGTGAGGGAAAGGGTTTACTTTCCTTGTGTTAAGATCCAGAGGCACTGGGTCTCGGGGGTCCCTGGGTAAGGTTTTGAGGGGGGACCAGAGTGTACCAGGTACTGGAATTCCTAGTTGGTGGCAGCACTACAAGTACTAAGCTGGTAATTGAGCTTAGAGGAATTCATGTTGGTACCCCATTTTTTGGACGCTAAGGTTCAGAGTGGGGAATTATACCATGACAGTGCCACAGGACTCTCTGCTGCTTTTACAGATCCAGACTAACACAGCTACCCCTCTGATACTATGCGCAAACTGAAACCCACTAAAAACTACTTTCAGTAAACAAAACTCACACTGAAATATTCCATTTTAAACTTAATATTAAAAATGTATATTCTTATCGCACCATTTATCCTCAAGGATCCCAAAGCATTTACAAACTGTTCACATATTGGGATCTCGCATATAAGTTATTCTCTTACCCACAGCTCTATAGGGGTGTACAGGACAGGGTATGTGTGGAAGCAGAGAATAAATTGCAGAAAGGAGGCAGAATGCATTTGGACTTTAGTACACTGTTACTATTAACACCTCTACTCTTCCAGAGTGTTCCTCCACCACTCAGGAAGATGGTATGGACACAGTATGATATCTGAAAGTGCTCAGCATACTGGTTCAAGTCCGGTTTGCCACTGCAGCCCATGTCATTATCAAGCGTCCTCATGCCTGGAACAAACAAACAAACGACAAACAATTCACGTAAAACACTAGACAAACACATTTGAAGATACTAGCCAAAAGAAACTTCACCATGAACTAAGAGCATCAGATCTCTTAGTTTCTGCATAACCGTGAAGTTATGCTGAACTTCACACTGCTTTTGGACACAGATTGCAACTGTAGTGAGGACAACCTCCCACCTCTGGGAAGCCAGGAGACCGACCTTTCCTTTTGAATAAAGGATCTTGATGTTTTAACTCATGCCTTCATCATCTAAAAACTTCCAGTTGTGTAGTTTATCTGGGACTGATGGAGACCACCTCACAGAAGCTACAACTAATTCAACATGCAGCATTTGTTTATTAGCCAGAGACTGAGGAGATCATATCACTCAGCCCAATTTAGTCTGGAGTAGGCCAGGGAAACACTATTCATCTGCAAAGACTCTAGTAGGCTAGCACCCACAAGCCTTAGAAAGGATTTATCCATCCACAATCCACCAAGACAACTACACACCACAAAACCATTGTAGCCAAAATGATTCGGGAGAAGATTCGAGGCAGAAAATTCTTAGTCTGACTTCATATGGTAAGTTGAGGTCCTGCCACTAAGTCTGAGCTTGACATTTATTTAGGCAAACATAAAACTGATCTTTTCTCTATAGCTTTCCTCCAGCAGCAGCATTCCCTCCAATCACCAGCCTTTTAAAAAAGTTCTGGTATAAGGAGAAAGATGAGAGGAGTGCTTGTGTCATCATCTATGCAATAACAGTGATAAAGATACACTGCTATGGCATGGACATCTACTAATCATTCATGCCAATCAATTTCAGGGATGGTATTTAATATTGCAAGAGTATGTTTATTGCCTTGGTTAAACAGAACAGTTCAACCACTGAGTTGGGAAAAGTAACTGTCTAGACATCTACTTGCAGAGTTTTCTGAAGTGGTAAACCTTATTGTGTCCACAGCAGCTTCTTCCATGAGTTTCCCTCATTTAAAATAATAAATTCAAAATTTAACAAACCAACAAGACATACAGAGAAAATAGGAAAAATAGTTTACTTGCTCTAAGCAATGTAATAACAAGCAATTGATGAAGGTATACCATGCATAGAAGCCAGTCTAGAAAATCTGGTGAATTATAAAGATCTTTTCAATTCTCCCACATATCTTGACTTTATTCTTGTCAAGGTCTTTTCCCCACTTTGAACTTTAGCATCCAAAAAGTGGGGACCTGCATGATCACTTTTAAGCTTAATTACTAGCTTAAATTTAGAACGCTGCCACCAGCCAAAGTATAGTGTTTGGCAAACTTCCTGTTCCCTCAAGACCTTCCCTGGGAAACCCAAGACCCAAACCCCTTGCATCTTAAAACAAGGAGAAATAAACCATTTCCCTTCCTTTCCCCCCACCAGACTTTCCCCTCTCTGGGTTGCCTTGGGAAGCTATACAGATTCAAACTCCTTGGATCTTAAAACAAAGAGGAATTAACCATTCCCTTCCTCTCCCACCCCCACCCCCCGCCGCCACCAGTCCCTGGTGAGTTTAGACTCAATCCCTTGGATTCCAAAACAAGGAAAAATCAGGTTGTTAAAAAGAAAGCTTTTAATTAAAGAAAAAGTAAAATTTATCTCTGCAAAATCAGGATGGTAAATGCTTACAGGGTATTCAGATTCATATAAACTAAAAAAACTTCCTCTGAGATTCAAAGTTACAGCAAACAGAGGTAAAAATCCTTCCAGCAAAATACACATTTACAAGTTAAGAAAACAAACATAAGACTAATCCGCCCTTCCTGGCTAGTACTTACTATTTTGAAACATGAGAGACTGATTCGTAAAGATTGGAGAAAACCTGGGTGTACGTCTGGTCCCTCTTAGCCCCAAGAGCTAACAACGAACAAAAACAGCACAAACAAAGACTTCCCTCCACCAAGATTTGAAAGTATCTTGTCCCCCCATTGGTCCTCTGGTCAGGTGTCAGCCAGGTTCACTGAGCTTCTTAACCCTTTACAGGTAAAATAGACATGAGAATTGTCATAAACAGATGGTTAAGGGTTAAAGCAGAAAGTTTGAGAAATGGGAAATATGAACACTCCAAAATTCAGCTTATGAAGTTGTTGCATTTAGCCTGTTTAATCATCAAAATTAAAATGAAACTTACATAATCCAGCCTCCCACAAGTACACGATGATTGTTACATGCTCTCTCTTCTCCTTAGAATAGTTTCTAGCATATTTTCTAGCCTGGTTTTACCAAAGTTGTTTTGCAGCACTTCCTCTGAAAGACTATTCATTAGAACTTAGAAATCGTTTTTCAAAATACAGCTATATCCAAAATTGTCCTTTGCTTAGGCCGGATCTTCCAATTGGATCTGCACTGACAAATTACTGCACCCAAATAGAGACTCGCCACCTACAATGGGGCTCTGCATAGGCACAAGAGTACACCTGAGCTGAATCCTCCACCATGCAGATCCAACTGAAGGACTGAGAAAGTTGTACAATATTTAGCAATAGATTCATATACTCTAGGACTGGAAGGCACCTCGAGAAGTCATTAAGTCCAGTCCCCTGCCCTCATGGCAGGACCAAATACTGTCTAGACCATCCCTGATAGACATTTATCTAACTTATTCTTAAATACCTCCAGAGATGGAGATTCCATTACCTCCCTAGGCAGTTTATTCCAATGTTTAACCACCCTGACACTTAGGAACTTTTTCCTAATGTCCAACCTAAACCTCCCTTGCTGCAGTTTAAGCCCATTGCTTCTTGTTCTATCCTTAGAGGCTAAGATGAACAAGTGTTCCCCCTCCTCCTTATGACACACCCTTTTAGATACCTGAAAACTGCTATCATGTCCCCTCTCAGTCTTCTCTTTTCCAAAGTAAAGAAAACCAGTTCTTTCAGCCTTCCTTCATAGGTCATGTTCTCTAGACCTTTAATCATTCTTGTTGCTCTTCTCTGGACCCTCTCCAATTTCTCCACATCTTTCTTGAAATGTTGTGCCCAGAACTGGACACAGTACTCCAGCTGAGGCCTGACCAGTGCAGAGTAGAGCAGAAGGATGACTTCTCGTGTCTTGCTCACAACACACCTATTAATGTATCCCAGAATCACATTTGCTTTTTTTGCAACAGCATCACACTGTTGACTCATATTTAGCTTGTGGTCCACTATAACCACTAGATCTCTTTCTGATGTACTCCTTCCTAGACAGTCTCTTCCCATTCTGTATGTGTGAAAATGATTGTTCCTTCCTAAGTGGAGCACTTGGCATCTGTCTTTATTAAAACTTCATCCTGTTTACCTCAAACCATTTCTCCAATTTGTCCAGATCATTTTGAATTTTGACCCTGTCCTCCAAAGCAGTTGCAATCCCTCCCAGTTTGGTATCATCTGCAAACTTAAGTACTTTCTATGCCAATATCTAAGTCATTGATGAAGATACTGACCACAGCTGGTCCCAAAACAGACCCCTGCAGAACCCCACTCGTTATACCTTTCCAGCAGGATTGGGAACCATTAGTAACTACTCTGAGTACGGTTATCCAGCCAGTTATGCACCCACCTTATAGTAGCCCCATCTAAGTTGTATTTGCCTAGTTTATCAATAAGAATATCATGCAAGACCGTATCAAATGCCTTACTAAAGTCTACGTATACCACATCCACCACTTCTCCCTGATCCACAAGACTCGTTATCCTATCAAAGAATGCTATTGATTAGTTTGACATGATTTATTCTTTAAAAATCCATGCTGGCTATTCCCGATCACCTTATCACCTTCCAAGTGTCTGCAGATGATTTCTTTAATTACTTGCTCCATTATCTTCCCTGGCACAGAAGTTAAGCTAACTAGTCTGTAGTTTCCTGGGTTGTTTTTATTTCCCTTTTTGTAGATGGGCACTATGTTTGCCCTTTTCCAGTCTTCTGGAATCTGTCTCCCATGATTTTCCAAAGATAATAGCTAGAGGCTCAGACACCGCCTCTATTAACTCCTTGAGTATTCTAGGATGCATTTCATCAGGCCCTGGTGACTTGCAGGCATCTAACTTTTCTAAGTGATTTTTAACTTGCTCTTTTTTTTATTTTATCTTCTAAACCTACCCCCTTCCCATTAGCATTCACTATGTTAGGTATTCCTTCTTTGTTTCGGTCTTCACCAAGAAGTCTGAAGTCATTAAGCATCTCTGCCATTTCCAAGTTTCCTGTTACTTTTTCTCCTTCCTCACTGAGCAGTGGGCCTCCCTTGTCCTTGGTCTTCCTCTTGCTTCTAATGTATTGATAAAAAGTCTTTGTTTCCCTTTATTCCTGTAGCTAGTTTGAGCTCATTTTGTGCCTTTGCCTTTCTAATCTTGCCCCTGCATTCCTGTGTTGTTTGCCTATATTCATCCTTTGTAATTTGTCCTAGTTTCCATTTTTTATATGACTCCTTTTTATTTTTTAGACCATGAAAGATCTCATGGTTAAGCCAAGGTGGTCTTTTGCCACATTTTCTATCTTTCCTACCCAGTGGATTAGCTTGCTTTTGGGCCCTTAATAGTGTCCCTTTGAAAAACTGCCAAGTCTCCTCAGTCATTTTTCCCCTCAGTCTTGATTCCCATGGGACCTTACCTATCAGCTCTCTGAGCTTACCAAAAATCCGCCTTCCTGAAATCCATTGTCTCTATTTCGCTGTACTCCCTTCTACACTTCCTTAGAATTACAAACTCTATGATTTCATGATCACTTACACCCACACTACCTTCCACTTTCAAATTCTCCATGAGTTCCTCCCTATTTGTTAAAATCAAATCTAGAACAGCTTCCCCCCCGTAGCTTTTTCAACCTTCTGAAATAAAAAGCTGTCTGCAATGCAGTCCAAGAATTTATTGGATAGTCTGTGCCCCGCTGTTATTTTCCCAACATATATCTGGATTGTTGAAGTCCCCCATCACCACCAGTGCCTCTCCTTCCTTCAGAGTTACATTCAAAAGGTGTTCAGAGTAGCAGCTGTGTTCGTCTGTATCTGCAAAAAGAATAGGAGTACTTGTGGCACCTTAGAGACTAATAAATTTATCTGAGCATAAGCTTTTGTGGGCTACAGCCCACTTCATCGGATGCATGCAGTGGAAAATACAGTAGGAAGATTGTGTGTGTGATTGTATATAGTAACACCCATTGCTTTGTGTGTGTGTGTGTGTGTATATATGTACACACACAAAACAATGGGTGTTACTATACACACTAACGAGAGTGATCAGTTAAGGTGAGCTATTACCAGCAGGAGCAAAAAAAAAAATTTTGTAGCGGTAATCAAAATGGTCCATTTGCAATAGCTGACAAGAAGGTGTGAGGAACGGGGCAGGGGGAATATATATGTAATGGCATGTATCACATTGGCAGATGTGCAGGTGAACGAGCCTCTGATAGTGTGGCCATGTGATTAGGTCCTATGATAGTGTCCCCTGAATAGATATGTGGACAGAGTTGGCAACGGGCTCTGTTGCAAGGATAGGTTCCTGGGTTAGTGTTTTTGTTGTGTTCTCTGTGGTTGCTTGTAAGTATTTGCTTCAGGTTGAGGAGGCTGTCTGTAAGCAAGGGCTGGCCCGTCTCCCAAGATACAGTTACCTACATTGCCATCCCACCTACCTCACTTAGCTGAAGCATACAGTTTTATAAGTCTTTCCACAAGGAAATCTCTTCAACACCTGCCATTTAATTCTCTTCATCCCCCGGCCCCCTCAAACTCTTCTTATTTCTCTCCAATTTGTCCATATCTTTCTGACTGAGGAGCTTAGAAAGAAACTGGGTACTTTAGCTACTGTTTCACCAGAGAGTGAAAAAATCATCTCCCTGATTTAGGACAAGATGTTTCTGAATATGCAGTCCAATAAAAAAATTATATATAATCTATCACACATGCATTGAACACCCCAAGGTCTCTTAGCATTTCCCACATCCCATAAAATATTTATGGTTTGGCTTCCCCCACTCCATCTCCAAATGTACTGATTTGCATTAGTTCACATTTAGTTTCAATTTCCTGTCCATATTTCTCATCTCTCTGTATTGTTCCTGTTTTTAGTAGTAACTTTGTAAGCATGTTGTTTACTCTCTCTTCCCAATCATTGGTGAGGATGAAAATGAAAGCCAGATTTAGCACTAATTCTTTTGTCCCTCAATATATACTTTTTTCCAACTTAATACAACACTAATTTTAGTATCATTTGTTTATCCTTTTATACAGAATTGAAAAGTATGGGCTTTGTTCATCTCAAAGTCAATTCATTTTTCCTCATATGAGGTTATGTACCACTGGTTTCACACAGTATGGCCATCTAGCCCAATATCCTGTTTTCCAACAGTGGCCAGGACTGGATGCTTCAGAAGGAATGAACAGAAGGGCCAGTTCGAGTGATCCATCCCTTGTTATCCAGTCTCAACTTCTGATGGTCAGAGGTTTAGGGACACCCAGAGCTTGGGATCACCCTGACCATCTTGGTTAATAACCATTACTGGACCTACCTCCCATGAACTGATCTAATATTTTTTTTAAAACCAGTTATAATTTTGGCTTTCACAACATCCCCTGGCAATGAGTTCCATAGACTGTGCACTGTGCGAAGTACTTCCTTATGTTTTAGACCTACAACCTATTAATTTCAGTGGGTGATCATGGTTCTTGTGTTACATGAAGTGTTAAAGAACACTTCCCTATTCACTTTTTTCACATCATTCATGGTCTGAGGGTATGGCTACATTTGGAATTTCAAAGCGCTGCCGCGGCAGCGCTTTGAAGTGTGAGTGTAGTCAGAGCGGCAGCGCTGGGAGAGAGCTCTCCCAGCGCTGCATGTAAACCACATCCCTTACGGGTGTAGCGTGCAGCGCTGGGAGCCACGCTCCCAGCGCTGCTGCCCTGATTACACTGACGCTTTACAGCGCTGTATCTTGCAGCGCTCAGGGGGGTGTTTTTTCACACCCCAGTTGCAGCGCTGTAAAGTGTGAGTGTAGCCAAGGCCTGATAGACCTCTATCATATACCCCTTAGAGTATGGCTATACTTGCAGCCATACAGCGCTGCCACGGGAGCGCTCCCACAGCAGCGCTTTGAAGTGTGAGTGTCGTTGCAGCGCCAGCACTGGAGAGAGCTCTCCCAGTGCTGCAGGTACTCCACCTCCCTGTGGGGATTAGCTTATAGCGCTGGGAGCTGTGCTCCCAGCACTGGGGCACTGTTTACACTGGCACTTCACAGCGCTGTAACTTGCAGTACTCAGGGGGGTGTTTTTTCACAACGCTGAGAGAGAAAGTTGCAGCGCTGTAAAGCGCAGTGTAGCCAAGGCCTTAGTCATCTCTTTTCTCAGATGAACAGTCCAGGTCTTCTTAATCTCTTCTCATATGGAAGCTGTTCTATACCTCTACTCATTTTTGTTGCCCTTCTCTGTACATCTTTTTCCAATTCTAATGCATCTCTTTGAGACAGGATGACCAGAACTGCATGCAGTATTCAAGGTATGGGTGTATCATGGCTTTATGGTATTTTCTGTCTCATTATGTATCCCTTTCTTAACAGTGACTAACATTGTTAGGTTTTTGGCTGCCGCTGCACATTGAGTGGATGTTTTCGGAAAGCCATCTGCAATGACTCCACGATCTCTTTCTTGAGTGATAACTGCGAATTCAGAACCCATCATTTTGTACATATAGTTGTGATTATTTTTTCTAACGTGCATTACTTTGCACTTAACAGTGAATGTCACCTTAGTTTTGTGAGAAATACTTGTTAGTTCAATCCTAAAAAAAAAAATCAATCTACATTAAATATGATTTGCTATTAATTACTAATTCTGGTCCACTCTGGTAACATTACTTATTTTGTGTATAGTAAATTGTCCCTGTTTTAGGTAGGAAATCTGACTTTTGCTTTAGTGAAAGAGTGCATAACGATGCCCATACATGTTTGGGGAACACTAACAACTGTGTAAACCATATCCTGCTTTCTGCCATGTGCAATGATAAGCCCTGAAGGCTTCTCCTGACCTCCCTGCAAATCATGAGACTATCAAACTCATGACTGATCACTTACTGTCAGCCTTCACAGAAGAGAGTCACTGTCTGAACAGATTTATTCTTGTTCGTTGTAATCAGACAAAAATAAGTATATTGTCTTTGAGTGCTACCTTAAGGTTTGTATTTCACTAGGTTTGGAGAGATATAGGGTGTCAAGTATTTTATTTCAGATGTAAAGGCTTCCAAAAGCAGAAGACAGATTTAGTAAACACAGCCATCCATCTCTCAGTGGATTTCTTACTGTCGAGCAACAACAATATTCATCATTGCATAAAATCAAGTTTTCACTTACTGAATAGCCCGAAACACTGTACTATTCAACTACTGACCAGCGAATAGTTAGCCCATTAACTAACCAAAAATATTGTATGGACGCAACGCATTATGGCAATTAGAGCCAGAACAGTGTTCGTACTTTGCTCCCTAAGCGCGTTCCCATGAGAGGCACCTGCTGGTCCAGCCTGGAGAGTTGAAACCTCTCACGTCCTACAAACAACTAGAGTCCGATACTGACCCAGCGGCGCCGCGCTCTGCGGAAGAAAACGGGCCGGCGGAGAAGCGAGAGGGACAGAGCTGGAAAGTGCGGGAGGTCCCGGGAGTAAGTGGTTTGTCAGTGAGTGCAACGGGGTGTGCAAGTGCTCTCAGCCGGACGCGCCCGCCACCGCTTCCACTGCACCCGGCTGCCCCGCGAGTTCCCACCCCGCCGGGAGCGGAGCAGCTGCTCCGAAAAGGGACCAAGCGGTGCACGCGCCTCCCGGGAAGGGGCTGCGGTCCCACGGAGGGAGGGAGGGAGGGAGGACGGGGGGTTCGCTGCGCCCTGGCAGTTACGGGGGGCGCTTTCCTGGGCCAGCGTGGGTGGGTCTAACGCGGGCACTTCGCTTCCCCCACCCGCCAGGGAGAAGCGGCTCCCGGGAGCGCCCCGCTGGGAGCCGCCTGCCGGCCGGGGAGTTCGCAGCGCGGCCCAGGGAGCCGGGTACTTACATATCTGTTGATGAGCGTGCGGATGAGGCTGCAATCCATGGTGAGCCAGAGCCGCTCAGGCACTCGGCCGGCTGGGCTGCCTAGCTCGCCTCGCTTCCACGTTCTGCCTCCATGGAGCAGCGGCTGCTCCTCCTCAGCCGCTCACAGGCTCACTCACGGAAGCGGAGAGCGACTCCCCTGCTCTGCCCGCCTCCGCCTCCTCCGCTGCCCGGGCTAAATCATGCGTGCGCCAGGCACGGCCGGCTACCCATGTGTGCGCCGCTGCTCCTGCTGGCGCCTCATCCCCAGCGCAGGGAGCTCGGCTCGAGATGCTGCCGCTGGACACTTTGCAAGGAGAAAAAAGCCGCGGGGGCGCGTCCCTGCCTCTGCTCTGGCTCCTAGCGGCCAGCCAGCGTTTTATTGAGCGTGCAGCTACCTCTGCTCCGAGCTCCAAAGCGCCGCCCAGACCAGCTCCGCGCGCCTCCCGCTTTGATCTTTGCCTGCTGTTCAGGCACTGCACGTCATAAAGGGCGTGAGAGCATGCGCGTTCCCCCTCTCCCAAATAATCCTCCCCCCTCCCAGCCCACGCACTGTGCCGAGCTCCGCCCTTTTCATTCCTGTTCCGATCTTCGCTCTGCGACTGGCAGTGAGTGGGTCGCTCGCAGGGCTCGGTTGACACACGCTCGGCTCACCGAAGCTAGGAGGTTTCGGATTGAAGCGTTTGCATCTTGCTTCCCTCTCCCTGACCCTGTGTCTTAACTCCAGGGCAAAACTCCTCGCGGCCCAGCTGGTTTTCCAGTCCTCTTTGACTCTGTATAGCTTCAAGGAGCCTTCTCCTGCACATTTTGCACACCCAAACCGCTCCTTGAAGTCAGACGTGGGGGTGCAAAGAATGCAGGCTGATGCCCCAGAGGGTGAGTGTTTTATTCCGGGTAACGCACACGTATTCTTTACAATCCTTCCTTGTCCTTATCTCTGCAGCTTTTGTCCTGGCTCCGTATGGGTTGTGAGTGACAAACTCAGAAAGTGCTATCGAGCACCACTATCTGCTCACACGAGTTTGCAAGAGAAATTCCGAAAAGCAGAGGAAGGTTCCCGCCTGTTGAAAGAGCGCATCCCATAAGTGGAACAAACAGAAAAGAGCGGGAAGCTCCTTTAATCACCTGCTGAAAAACCCTAACTCTCAACTACCGAGATACTGACGCTACCTAGCAGGCAGTGGAGGGAGTGATAGCAGCTAGAGCCCTCCCCGGAGGGGGGCGAACTTGGAAAAGCAATGGGACAGGCCCAGAGCGCTGCTGCGGCTGGGAGCTCAAGGGCAGCAGAGCACCAAGCCGCTGATAAGCACTCCTCCGTTGTTTCCTTTGCTGTTGAGTATGGGAAGTCGAGGAAAGTGAACTTTAGATGGAGCAGATATTCAGTTTTCTCCTTTCAGGACTTTATTTGTAAAATTCCTAGGGGTGAGGCAGTTGCAAATTGAGGTAAATAGCATGTCTCACACACAAGGATACTGTAAACATGGAAAAATATACAGGAACTGGGAGTATATTCCCTGTGTGTTAAATACTCCTTATTGGTAATACTTAGGGAGCAGGGGAGGCAGGTTAAGGCCCATTCCTGCAAACAGATTACCCATGAGTTCTATGTGGCATCTTAGAGACTAACAAATTTATTTGAGCATAAGCTTTTGTGGGCTACAGTCCACTTATTGGATGCATAGAATGGAACATATAGTAAGGAGATATATATACAGAGAACATTAAAAGGTGGGAATTGCCCTACCAACTGTAAGAGGCTAGTTAATTAAGAGAAAAAACTTTTGTAGTGATAATTAAGGTGGCCCATTTCAGACAGTTTGACAAGAAGGTGTGAGGATACTTAACATGGGGAAATAGATTCAATGTGTGTAAAGGCTCACCCAGTCTCTGTTCAAGCCTAAATTGATAGTATTTAGTTTGCATATTAATTCAAGTTCAGCAGTTTCTCATTGGAGTCTGCTTTTGAAGCTTTTCTGTTGCAAAATTGCCACCTTTAAGTCTGTTATGGAGTGACCAGAGAGGCTGAAGTGTTCTCCTACTGGTTTTTGAATGTTATGATTCCTGATGTCAGATTTGTGTCCACTTATTCTTTTGCGCTGATGTGATTAGGTTCTATGATGATGTCACTTGCATAGCTGTGTGGACAGAGTTGGCATCGAGCTTTGTTGCAAGGATAGGTTCTACACACCACAGAACAAAAACACTAGTGCAGGATCATTTTGAATTTTAATCCTATCCTCCAAAGCACTTGCAACCCCTCCCAACTTGGTATCATCCACAAACTTTATAAGTATACTCACTATACCATTATCTAAATCATTGATGAAAATATTGAACAGAACTGGACTCAGAACCGATCCCTGTGGAACCCACTAGTTACGCCCTTCCAGCATTACTGTGAACCACTGATAACTACTCTCTGGGAACGGTTTTCGAACCAGTATTTCACCTACCTAATAGTAGCTCCATCTAGGTTGCATTTCCCTGGTTGGTTTATAAGAAGGTCATGCAAGACAGTATCAAAAGCTTTACTTAAGTCAAGATATACCAAATCTACCGCTTCCCTTCCTATCCACAAGACTTCTTACCCTGTCAGAGAAAGCTATCAGGTTGGTTTGACACGATTTGTTTTTGACAAATCCATGTTGACTGTCACTTATCACCTTATTATCTTCCAGATGTTTTCAAACTGATTGCTTAATTATTTGCTCCGTTATCTTTCTGGGTATAGAAGTTAAGCTGACTGGTCCTGTAATTTCCTGGGTTGTCTTTATTTCCCTTTTTATAGAAGAGCACTATATTTACCCTTTTCCAGTCTTCTGGAATCTCTCCTGTCTTCCATGACTTCTCAAAGATAATTGTTAATGGCTCATATATCTCCTCAGTCAGCTCTTGAGTATTCTAGGATGCATTTCACTGGGCCCTGGGTGACTTGAAGACATTGAATTTTTCCAAGTAATGTTTAATTTGTTCTTTCCCTATTTTAGCCTCTTCTGTTCCTACCTCATTTTCGTTGGCATTAGACTTCCAATCACCACCAACCATCCTGGTGAAAACTGAAACAAAAGTCATTAAGCACTTCTGCCGTTGCCACATTTTCTGTTGTTATTTTTCTCCCCTTATTGAGTAATGGGCCTACCCTGTCCTTGGTCTTCCTCTTGCTTCTAATGTATTTATAGAATGTTTTCTTGTTACCCTTTATGTCTCTGGCTAGTTTGATCTCAATTTATCGTTCTGATCAGCATGTCACACCACCTAGTATATCATAAATTCTGATAGCATCACGACTATATGACTTGCAAACTGTCTCTTGCTGCCTGTGTGGTGGTGGGTGGGGAGGGGGAAGGATTATAAAAAAGTGACCAGTTTATCCTGGCGGTCAGATAGCTGGGAGTCACTGTTCTGCTATGTGAAAATAACTGGATGGACTGGTACTATTTAGCACAACTAGCATGCACCATAAGATACTTATCACATTGAGTATTTTTATTTTTAAAAATCTTTTCTAGTTACTGAAATGGATAACTGATGCCAAATCAGCAAAGTAAATAAAATTCCTTTTTAACATCCTCTGTGATTACCATTCTTCCGCTTCAGTGCTCAAAAAATACCTCTTTTAGTGGCTTGTTCTTTTCCACCAAATAAAGCACTCAAATTAGTAGTGTCAGCATGTTTGGTTTCAAAAAGGTTGTGGGTTCATGTTTCTGAACAATATCTGCATTTTTTTTCCTGACTTGGTCTTCAATCATTTTACAGCCTTTTACTTAGGAAGTATGAGTGATTTTGCAAATCAATACCATAAAGTAAATACATTCATTTTTGTAATGTTAATATTGTATCACTTTTTTTGGTTCAGAGAAAAAGTATGCAATAGTACAGTCATCAAGTTTCCCTATTTGGAAAGGTTATTGCAAATTAGAGGACGATGGTCTCTGTGAAATCTAGGACATGTTTTTTTTCCTGGGTATTTTCTTCAGTTGAAAGAGCATTCTGTCTTCAGCTCATATTAACAAACTAATGACAAATCTATTATACTTTTCAGTAGTCGAAGAAATTTTGTCAAATGCAATTTTCTGAAGTTCTTCAATATTTAAAAACCCACAAAAGCTTTTTGATATGCTTGTAACGTGTCCAAACTTGTTGCCAATGTTACAAGCTTGTTTGCTGGAAACTGGTTCTTAAAGATGGTGCTATGCTTTTCCCTTAGCACTGCTGTGTCTGGTTGATCTTCTTGAGTATTAGAGGCTTGACATTGTGAGCATTGTCCGTACTGGGAATCTTGCTTTGAGGGAACATAGTGTGATGCAGCACTTTGTAGGCAGGCTCATTGAGGTGCTATGAGGTCCCTGCAGCCTTCACCCATGACCACATTCAATTCCATCCTGTCACTTGCTGTGTAATGGCCACAGTCATTGAGTCTCTTTTTACTGCAATTGCAGACAAGGTCCCCAAGGAAAGTTACTGATCTAAGTTTACTTCAACTTGTTGATATATAAATAGAAATCAGTTCAATTAAGCTGGTTATAATTTATCCTAGGTTTCTCCTGACTGGGACATACCAGTGGAAATCTTGCACCCTAAATGAGGGGAAAGAATGGGAGAAATGCAGACATAAACTGAAAAAAAATTGCTTAGATATACAAGAATAAAAATAATATTCACAACATTTCATCACCTTAACTTTAATGTGTAACTTCTTTTGTATATGAACACAGACTAGAATTCCACCCTGTCCTAGGGCAGACCATTCTTTTAAGTCTCAGTGGAAGCAGGAAGATGATGATGGCATCAAAAATCCTGGACATGTACACTGGGAAGGGTAGAATTAACCAGCAGGTAAGAACATAAGAATGGCCATACCAGGTCAGACCAAAGGTCAATCTAGCCCAGTATCCTGTCTACCGACAGTGGTCAATGCCGGGTGCCCCAGAGGGAGTGAACCTAATAGGCTATGATCAAGTGATCTCTCTCCTACCATCCATCTCCATCCTCTGACAAACAGAGGCTAGGGACACCATTCCTTACGCATCCTGGCTAATAGCCATTTATGGACTTAACCACCATGAATTTATCCAGTTCCCTTTTAAACGCTGTTATAGTCCTGGCCTTCACAACCTCCTCAGGCAAGGAGTTCCACAAATAGACTGTGTGCTGCGTGAAGAACTTCCTTTTATTTGTTTTAAACCTGCTGCCCATTAATTTCATTTGGTGGCCCCTCATTGTTATATTATGGGAATAAGTAAATAACTTTTCCTTGTCCACTTTTTCCACATCACTCATGATTTTATGTAGGTACTGCTAGTTAGCCACCACATCCAGGGAATGGCTGGAGTCTGTTAGTCTTCCTGGAGTTTTTATGAGGAAGGAAGGGCTAAATCCGTAAAGGAACTTGGGTACCTTGCCACCCAGTAGAATCCATAGCCTTGAGTTAGGTGCCTAGAGTCTCTATATGACAGGGCTTCTCAAACAGGGGACGCCGCTTGTGTAGGGAAAGCCACCGGCAGGCCAGGCCAGGACAGTGTGTTTACCTGCCCCGTCCGCAGGTCCAGCCAATCGTGGCTCCCACTGGGAGCCCCATTGGCCCAAAGCAGCAATCTGCGGCCAATGGGAGCCGCAATCGGCTGGACCTGCGGACAGGGCAGGTAAACACACCGGCCCAGCCCGCCAGGGGCTTTCCCTACGCAAGCGGCAACCGCTTTTTGAGAAACCCTGCTATATGATCATGGAGAGAAATAGGGTCCCTAACCACTGGGCTATAGAGTTATTCTCACACTCCTTCTGGACCAATGCACATTTCATTTATTTATACACCGTAGTACAGCTTCAATAGGAGAGACTGACAAAGACCCACTCCTCAGTATCCCATAGCCCAGTGATTAGAGCACACACACCAGAGAACATTTAAGTTCAAAGCCCTCAGCCTCATCAAGCAGAGGGGAGAACTTAACCAGGGTCCCACATACCAGGTGAGTCTCCTAACCATCGGGATTTATGGGTTATAAAGGAAGCCACTTATTCCTGCCTCCTCTTGGACGTTCTATGTGGACTTAGGCATACTCAGAGCACACCTAACAAATAAGGGGGTGCCTACCTTAAGGATTCCAGTGACATGTAGGTGTGAGACAAGCCCTATCTACCAGGACTGAGATGGTGTATGCATGCCCAGCAGCATAAATGGGGATTTTAATGGCAGAAATTCAGGCACATCCAGAGCTAGGCAGCAGCTGAGCAGGGATTTTGAGGATCTTGGTGATACCAAAATGTTGAAATTGAGCTCTTAACTCCTTTTGTGAATCTTGGCCAAAGTTGCTACAGGTTGCTTGGAGTGGGGAAGCAGTTCTGTGTGGACTGCCTGGCAAAAAGCATGATTCCTCACAGGATAAGTATGATGAAAAAACTTTGAGTTTGTCTTTTCTGTTTGACTAAGTAGCCTGGAGGAGCGACTGTTTTTCTGATGGTTTGCATTTGAGTCTTCCTTTTTTTTGCAGGGGAGAAAAAACTTCAAAAACTGTTTACCAGCAATCTGCCTGCAAGCCTTGCTTTCTTTGTTTTGTGTAAAGAAGGAACTCCCCAAAATAGTCAGAGAAATATCTGCCCTACCCTCTTTTGAGGAAGGAAGATATCCCAAAGATTTTATTTTTATTTTTTAATATGTTGACTATAGCCTTCATTTACTTTGTACCGAGAGAGAGGAGTGATCTCAGGAAATAGGTTGGTCATAAAAGAGCAGACATAAAGTGTTATCATCTTCAGGATCCAACATTGGATGTTCCAGATGCAGGGCGGGTGTCCCGTGTGGATACATGGATGCTCACTCAGTAGAGACTCTTGGAACCCTGACGTGCAATGAAACTATATTTGTTCTGCTGTGTCTGGGACTCTACTGCTCATGGTAGAGGAAAGAGGATTTGACCCTTCAGTGTTCAGATACTTAGATAGAATACAGTTTACTCAGGGATAGCAGTCTTATTGGGAACTGTTCCAGGGAACTGATGCTTAATGCTAGTGGGTGCTAATGATTAATGCTAAAGTAAGACAATCGTAACGATCTCTGTGTAATGGGGATGTATTTGGGCAGTAGTTTAAGTAATGGTAAATACTGTGATTAAGTGCCACCAACAATGCTCACCACTTTAGAAGCTACAAATAGATATGTATAGTAGTGTGCTCCCAGAGCAGTCACTTAGTGTTGGCCCACTTAAAGACCAGTATGATTGGTGCTGTTCTGCCCCCTCCATATCCTATTGATTCAGTACAACTGGCTAGTGCTGGGGTGGAAGAATGGGAGTATGACAAGGGCATGGGGTCGGGTAGAGGTTAACCCGTGCGATCTTTAGATAAAAGGAACTCTGAGTACTAATTACCCTAATTCTTGGCTCTGTTCCTTTTTATCTGCTTCCTGAAATCACTGCTTACTGACATCTAACTAGATAAAAATCTCAATTTTCAAATTATGCTGTTATTACAAAAGAGGTATTATAGGCTACGGCCCTAAAGACTAATGACTACAACAATAGTTTACTGTTCAGAGTCACAGTAATAACTTAAAACCAGTTTGAAGCAAACTACCTTTGAAATGTGGGAGACTGCCCTGGCAAGATATAAAACAGCACCATTGGGGTGGGTGGGTGTTTTCAGACCTAATCACTCCAACAGAGCAGTCATTTTAATGGATATGATTTATATTCAAAATAAAAAGAATTGTCATACTTCTTTTGAAGCCAAGTACAGTAAATTAAGAGTCATCTTTTCCTGTGCACCTGGAAGTATGTATGCAAAGAAGGACTGTATAAACTGCTGCAACTCCAAATTTCTACTTCCCAATTTTCCAACAAATTGCTCTGAGGAGAAAGGAGTATTTGCTCCCTCCATCTTCCCACCTTGAAAAGAGAAGTGGTTCTGGCCCCCAAAGCAAACTGAGGATACTAAGGGGCATAACTGGCATCATGTGAAGTGATTTATGAAGATTTCCATGCTTTGAAGTCATAAAGTAGGAATTCTTTCTTTGAGACAACTGGCCCTTAGGCTGCATTTCTGTCTTCATTTACAACTATGCAGCCCCATTAAACATCAATGAAATTACTTGGGTGTAACTGAAATTACTTCCCCTCCCATCTTTTTTTTAAAAAAAACCCTCAATGTACATTAATTTAATTTATTAATAAAATGTAATGGAGTTGTGGATTTTTATGAGGATCTGCTCTCGGCCGTTAAAAAGTGGCATAAGAGAAGGTATGAAGCTGCTTGTGGGAAAATTTGACTAATAGAAAACTGAGTCTGGCATAATTGGATGGGCAAAGGTGGGGGGGCAATGGTTCGATATCATGTAAGAGTGAATAAAACTATGGCATGATTATCTGTTTACAAACATGTTGCAAAACATCAGGAATGGTTTCTCTGCCCACTGTCAATCATCTATTTCTGTTTAATCTCAGTATTACAGCTGTGCTTGGCCCTATACAAACATATATGAAGATGCAGTCATTAATCTAAAGAGATCTTTGATCTTTGAGCAGACCTATAGCCAATGCTCTATGCTGTAAGGAACTGATCAAAACGTAGCTAGCTAGCTCCTCTGCCTCCCCTGCTCTCTCCAGGAGAGAGAAAAGGGCTAGGTTGAAAAACAGGACCTAAGTTATATTGCATGCACTATATAAATGAAAAGGATCTTGCTGTAGACACAGACTTGCATGAGAACTCATGAAATATGATAGCTAGAACTGTATACGTTTCCTGTCGCTACTGATGATCTCTACAGTGTTTAGATTTATGTGAAAAGTATGGTAAACTTAGTCTCTTCTTTGGGTATGGCTACACTTACAGTTGTACAGTGCTGGGAGGTACAGCTGTGTAGGGAAAGCGCTGCAGTGTGGCCACACTGACAGTTACCAGCACTGTAGTGTGGCCACATTTGCAGCATTTACAGCGCTGTTGGGAGTGGTGCATTGTGGACAGCTATCCCAGCATTCAAGTGGCTGCAACGTGCTTTTCAAAAGAGGGGAGTGAGGGGGAACATGGGAGAGAGAGAGAGAGTGGATTTTTGGATCTGTCAGCTCCCTGCCTTGCAAGTTCTAAGGACTGGAACATACACATCACCAACCTGCAATCAATTTAAAAGTTTCGAGCCCTTCCCCCACCCCTCTCTTATTCACCAAATGCAAATTATGCACTCTTAAATAGCCTTCAGACCACATAAGCAGCTGCTCAACATGGACTCCCCCTGCCCCCTCTGCCGTGTGACTTCTCTCTTCAAGCAAACAGCTGTGAACCTTTCAAAGCAATTCCCCTGCCTGCCTCCGCTCGCTTGAGCAAACAGGAGCTGTGTTTGTTTTTTAGATATGCAGCTCGGAAGAGCTCGGAGTTCAGCCATTCTTCCGGTTTGTTGTGAGCAGGCATTCTGGGATACCTCCTAATACCCTGGAGGCCAATAACAGTGCTTTTGGTGGCCACACTTGATGAGCAGCGCTGCATCACCAGCGCTGCAATCGTTATACCCCAAGCAGACCAGGTTTACAGCCAGCGCTGCAGCCAGGGATTTGCAGCGCTGGATGTGCCTTGCAGGTGTGGACAGCTACTAAGTTGCAGCGCTGTAAACCCACCACCAGTGCTGCAACTCTCCAGTGTAGCCAAGCCCTGAGAGTGGTGCTGTGGTCCTGCAGAAAATGCTGCCCCTGCCTCAGGCATAGAAAAAGTGTGTTGCTGATTGGTCTGCTAGATGACTTGATTTCACAAAGGCTCCTGACTCTTTCACTAAGGAGGACCCATGGACAAGAAGGCAAATATTTTACCTCTCCCACAAGTTCCCTCCCACAATCACCTACAGGAAGAGGTAATAGAACTCAAATCCACTTCTTGCCTCAGTTACCAACCCTTCCCAGTTCCTGCTACCTCACATACCCTCTATCGCTAATACAGCCTTCTTTTAAGAACCCAAAACCTCCCGTGAGCCAAGTCTTTGGCTTATTTTTCTCCATCCCCCCACTACCCTATTGTCAATACAAAATATGATGACAGATTTATTTTATCCTGCTGCAAAAATTTCAATGGAAAAATATCTTAAAGGATTTTCATTGCATTAAAATAAACATCAATACTGCATTGATTGTGTAGTTAATTTTAATATTCAACAAAAATCTGATTACTTTTTTCATTTATTTCATGCTGCTACAGTTTGCCATAGAATCCAGTATATGTGAGCAAATAAAATCAAGACGTTTTTGCTGCAGAATTTATTGTCAGCATCTAAGAATATGAATGTTTCCCAAACTTTTGAAACCTGAGTGTCATCTCTCCCCTTTCAGGCAAATGAAATGCATCATGCTCCATGTGGTGCTAAAGGCCTACCCATCTTCATTCATACATCTTTCCCTCCCGTTCCTCCTCCCCCCCCTGCAAATTTTGGAAACACTCTTGCAGATCATAATCATAAACTTCCTCTCCTTTCTTACATGCTTCGACAAGCGGTGAAATTGTCAATGTTGACAATTTCAGTGTGACCTCTGTCATCTGAATTAGCAAGTGTTAAGATGAATGGTCCTGTTCTCGTCTCAGAGCTCTTGTTTCAGACTCTCAGCAGATTCAGGAGCAGCCTGCATACCAGTTACGCACACTTCACATTTTGAAGGCTATCTGTGCAACAGCAACTGCTTGTTAGAGGCTTTTTTTTTTTTAGTTAGTGAAAGCTGAGACTGTTGAGAATAATTAAGAGGTCTGTTCTCACAGACATCTAATGGAGTACATACTAGACTTTAGGAAACACTAAGGTATGCTGAGACTACTGTCTATCATGTTAATCAATATCTCATTGTTTCCTTGTGCTTCCTAGTCTGTCTGTGTATATTTACTTGTGGTCTTCTATCTTATACTTAGGCCAGGTCTACAGTACAGATTTTTGTCATCATGGTTAAGAGTATGTCTACACTAGAAATGATGCAGTGGCAGAGCTGCAGTAACATCACTGTAGTGTAGATGTTTACTATAATGGTGGAAAGGGTCTTTCCATCACTGTAGTAATCCACTTCCCTGAGTGGAGGCAGCTAGGGTGATGGAAAAGTTCTTCCATTGACCTAATGCTGTCTACACGGGGATTTAGTTAAGCTGACTTATGTCTCGGGTGTGTGAATTTTTCACACCCCTGAACAACGTAGCTAGATTGCCCTAAGTTTTAGGTGTAGATCAGGCCTAAGTCAGCCAGAGGTGTGATTTGCTACTGACAGAACTGTGCCAGAAAAAGCCCCTAGGGTAGATGCATTATACTGGCAAAACTGCACATTTGCTGATATGGCTTATTTCGCTGAGAGGGGTGGGGGGCTGAAGTAAGCTATAACCGCTAAAGCACCATTTTTCCAGGGTGAGCTGTGCTTACATTTGGAGGGCTTTGCCAATTTAGATTACTGGTATAGCTATTCCATCAAAGCACTTCTAGTGTAGACCTGGCCTTAGACTGTTAGTTCTTTAGGACAGGCGTTGTTGTTTTGTTCTTTGTACAGTGTCTACCACAATGAAGTCCTGGTTTGTGACTGGGGCTCCTAGGTGCTCTTGCTGTACAGGTACTTAATAATAATAGGCCATGAATTGCACAGCTATGCTGCTATTAATAAGTATGAACCTATGCTATTTTTAATTGGGTGTAAATCCTGCTTGGAGGGTTCTTCAGAATTAAGTATTTGTTCAGGGGCAGAACTCAGCACCAACCAGAGAAAGGCAGCTTCAGCTGCAACACAGTTTGCTAAATATGGCACATAAGTAATTTTCCCCCTCCGAACAGGTGAAGAAGGGCTTTGTTTGACCCAGTTTTAAGAGTGAGCAAAAAAGGGAGGGAAAGTAAGGGGAAATCAAACAGCTCAGAATTATATGAATCCAGCCAGCAGCTCCATCTTAACCACTAGTTAAATACAAGCTCAAATAAAAGGGGACTGAAAGACAATTTTAGTCCTTCACATTAAGATGGACTGTAAACAAAAATCTGCCTCCTTTGTAGGGGAAAAAAACAGAGTAGTTTTCTGAGAAGTTGTTAATTTAAGATCCAAGAGATTTTACTACTGAGCAGAGTTAGGCTGTATGGAATCTGAGCTCAAAGAAACTTCAAGAAAATTACAAAATTGCTTCAAAAAATTCTTTGCTGGAAAGAGAAGTGGAAACACTAAAGCACCAAGTCAGGGTTTAAAATATCTCTGTCCTCAGAATTCTAGAAGATATTGATTATGAATCCCAGACCATTAAAATAAACTCAAACACCCTGACATTGAACAACAAGCACCATATTTTAGAAGGAGTAACAGGATCCTGTGATGGAGTATACAAACCCCACACTGGGCAACAAGGGATTAAACCCCAGCCTGCCACCCCTGCAAGAGATGTCAAGACTGCAGGAGGTGCTAAAAGGGAGCAGAACAGCTCACGTGTGGGCAGATCAGGGATGAGAAAGGACTTGCACCTTGCAACTCATGAGAAAAAGGCTGAGGGAAGGCAGGATCTCTTCCTCAACAATTGTCTGAAGACCCCTCCCTGAGGAAAGGGAGGACCTGCTTCTATTATACTTGGAGAGGGAGGTATTTCCCTCTCTCACCTATTAACCCAGTTTATCCATTGATTCCCCATGTTTTGTTTATGTCTCCCCTGGAAGGGAAGAGATTTGGAACTCACCTGCCGGAGGGCCAAGACATGAGGAGGCAGCCATTGACCCAAGAGAGAGAGAACAATTACACCATGCCTGGCCAAGAAAAGATGTCAAGTGATGAGCTGACCCCCTTCACAGCCTCCGCTGATAGACTGCAAACTTTGGACAATAGCAGGGTAGTAGGAAGTGGCCCAGGGAGGGCAGCTTTAAGATACTCCTAGATGTGAGACCCTTGTGTTGCCCTCACGGGGCCCTGGGCGGGAGCCTGGTGGAGTGGGAGGTTTCAGCCCCTACCCCCTGCATGTTGAAAGGTCAAAGCCTTAACCACTAGTTGTGTCTCCCCTACCCCCACAAGTGAAAACCACCACAGATCCACATGGTCAAAACCTAAGAGGCTAATAAGTCATGGTTGTTGTTACTCTGACTCTGATTGTTACAAAGTCTGAAAATAGCTAAACAAATGTGATAATTCATCAAGGCCACGTTGTTTGTTTCCCTGAGCTCAGTCCTCATGGGCACATTAGAAAGAGTACTTCTTAAATGGGCAGTTGAAAAAGCAGGAGCAGGAACAGCTATATTATTCCGAGCAAAGTTTCAGCATATCAGTGACGAAAAAGTCTAATACATCTGGAACATTAATTCAGCTAAGAGCCCTGCTGGAAAGAAGTTTTAAAGTGAATCAGTACAGCTCCCTTAAGTTCTAAGAAGAATAGGACTAAAATACTTGTATCTAGGGCCCTTCCAATTTCACAGCCGTGGAAAACGTGTCACAGACTGTGAAATCTGATCTCTGCTGCTGCTAAGAGCACGAGGCTCCTAGCTGCTATTCTGGACATGCTGGGGAGGGACTGGAATTGTCCTTCACCTGCATGGCCACTCTTGGTAGGGAGATCAGATCCACCTCCAGAGGCAGTGCAGAAATGAGTGTGTTACACCCTCACTTCTGCGCTGCAGCAGCCTAGAAGTTGGGCTCCGAGCTTCCATTTCCCTCCTTTCCCTTCCCCTGCGGCGCTGGGTGCCGAGCTTGGGGCTTCCTCGCAGGGCGACTCCTGCTAGGGCTTGGGGCTTCCACTCCTAGTGGCTGCAGATGGGTCTCAGGACAGCCTGGGCTGGAGGCTTCTGCCCCCACTCTCCAGCCACTCCACCTGAGGCAGCCCAGGCTCTAGGCTTCCATGCCCCCCCTACCCCACACCAGCCAAGACAACCCAAGCTTGGGGCTTCTGCCCCCTGCGACTTCAGTTAGAGTTCGGGGCAGCCAGGCTCAGGGCTTCTGACCCCTCTTCCCCGCTAGCCGGAGCAGCCTAGGCTTAGGGCTTCAGGCCCGCGGCTGCAGGCAAGGCTTGGGTCTTCTTCCCCCATGGCTACTCCTGGGGCTCAGGGTGACCTGGTTGGGGCTTTTGCCCTAGGGCTTCTTCCAGGGCTGTGGCACAGGAGCCCAAATTAGCTGGGGTCCCCTGCTTTATTCTGTCACTGGCCTGAACTAGCAGCTAGGAGGTCCCAGCAGGGGGGCTTGCAGCAGCATAGGGGAGATCCTATGCACCTCCAGGAACCTCCTCTAACTGCAGGAAGGTGGGAGGGTTAGGGTGGCCCCTCCTATAACAACTTTGCAACCCTCCCCCCCATCCCATTTTGGGTCAGGACCCCCACCATTACAGCACTGTGAAATTTCGGACGTAAACATCTGAAATCTTGAAATTGATCAGTTTTAAAACCCTCTGGCTGTGAAATTGACCAGAATGGACTGTGAATTTGGTAGGACCCTACTTGTATCTTAATCGTTGCCCTTCTAAGACAGGTGGACTTTAGTCTGTCAGTACGTATCTGGTCAAATTAAACTATACAAAAATTGCAAATCCTGCTGCTTCAAAAACCATGAGTTTGATTCAATCCAACTCTTCCAGCCATGGACAACTGACATGCAAATCTGGGCCCAATCATGCTGCTCCTTTGGACTCTTTCAGGTGCAGGCAAGATCAAAGGCATCTGAAATATTTGCTGTTGAAAAAAGAAACTGGGAAATACTCTAGCACTAGAATAAGGGTAGACACACGCTGTGGTGGGGAGGTAGGAGAATGTTGTTACAAGATAGAGAAAACAAAAGTGGTTGTACAGAAAACAGGGACTATTACCATCTCTCCCCCACTCTAGATGATCAGTAAGAACATAAGAATGGCCGTACTGGGTCAGACCAAAGGTTCTTCTAGCCCAGTATCCTGTCTTCCAACAGTGGCCAATGCCAGGTACCCCAGATGGAGTGAACCTAACAGGCAACGATCAAGTGATCTCTCTCCTGCCATCCATCTCCATCCTCTGACAAACAGAGGCTAGGGACACCCTTCCTTACCCATCCTGGCTAATAGCCATTTATGGACTTAACCCCCATGAATTTATCCAGTTCCCTTTTAAACGCTGTTATAGTCCTAGCCTTCACAACCTCCTCAGGTAAGGAGTTCCACAAGTTGACTGTGCGCTGTGTGAAGAAGAATTTCCTTTTATTTGTTTTAAACCTGCTGCCTATTAATTTCATTTGGTGATACCTAGTTCTTGTTTTATGGGAATAAGTAAATAACTTCTCCTTATTCACTTTCTCCACATCACTCATCATAGCCCCCTTAGTCTCCTCTTTTCCATACTGAAAAATCACAGTCTTTTTTTTTTGTTGCCCTTTTCTGAACCTTTTCCAATTCCAATATATCTTTTTTGAGAAGGGGTGACCACATCTGCATGCAGTATTCAAAATGTGGGTGTACCATAGATTTATACAGAGGCAATATAATATTTTCTGTCTTCTTATCTATCCGTTTCTTAATGATTCCCAACATCCTGTTAGTTTTTTTGACTGCCTCTGCACATTGAGTGCATGTTTTCAGAGAACTATCCACAATAACTCCAAGATCTCTTTTTCTTGAGTGATAATAGCTAATTTAGACCCCATCATTTTATATGTGTAGTTAGGATTATGTTTTCCAATGTGCATGACTTTCCATTTATCAACATTGAATTTCATCTGCCATTATATTGTAGTCACCCAGTTTTGTGAGATCCTTTTGTAGCTCTTCACAGTCTGTTGGGACTTAGCTATCTTGAGTAGTTTTGTATCATCTGCAAATTTTGCCACATGTTTACCCCTTTTTCAAGATCATTTATGAATATGTTGAATAGTACTATTCCCAGTACAGATTAAGAAGTCCTCTTGGGTATGTCTTCACTGCAGTTAGCTCAGGTGATCAATGCCTAAATTAGCCTAGTCTGGGTGTCAGTAGCCACACCACAAAGCCCTACTCACGTTACTCTGTTCTCACTAGTGCTGCACTCCCCCATTTGTGAGGTCAGTACTTCTGGAGGTACATCCCATGTTTTTTTGTACTGAAGTAAGCTGATTCTTTCCCAGTGAATGGTAAGAGAACTTTTCTGTCCTGAGCATATAGGGGGAATTGTGGGAAGGCACTGGAGGAATATTAGCACTTGAGTGATTTAGCCTGTGTCCTCACTGTGAAATGGGTTGGCTACCAGCTCAGGTGAAAGGGGCACCCAACCTCCAGCCTAGCTCTTGATGGGCCAGTTAGCTTGGGTTGAAAGCAACACCTGATTTGAGTGAGGAGGTTTTATGTGTGGATGGAAGTGGAGTTAGGGGCCACACCTGAGTTAACTCTGCAGCAAAAACATACCCAGAGTGTGTTGCTTGTGGGGCTGCAGTCTGAGGGACACATAGACAATGCTGAATGAGTACTGAGGAGAAATGAGTTACCAAATGACATAGTCAGGAAATGTTTGGGATTTGAATTCTCCCATTTACTAGAGTCTATTGGCTCTGAGAATGACCCATTAGCACTGGTGGGAGATGTCCTGAAAACTGTCAGTGGAAATAAGGTTTTGCAAAGTATGAAATCTAAAGGTATCACTGCATTGTCAACCTGATTTTGCACTTTATAATGGAAAAAATGACAAATAGCAAAAATATTGTACAGCAAATATTATACAATATGTCTTTCAGTCATCTGATTGGAACAGCATTAGAACACAAGGTAGCAAAAGACCTCTTAAAGTACCTCCGGAGTTACTTATATGGCTTTCATTACCTTTATCTGAGCACTATACAATCTATAATGTATCCTCTCAACATCCCTGTGAGTGCTATTGTCTACATTTTACAAATGAAGCACAGAGTGACTTAGTGACTTGGTCAAGGTCATACAGGAAGTCTCTTGTGAAGCAGATAATTGAATGCACATCTCCCAAGTTTCAGGCTAATGCTTTAACCACAGTGTCATCCAGATTGAATTATTTTATAAATAGGTTTTATTTTCCAGAAAATAAAACTTAATTTGATGTAGTAACATGAGAATTTTAAATAAACTTGAAACAGCTCCAAACTGCTTCCTTCCATTTTTAATTTTAAAAGATGTTGAGCATGACATGATGTTCAATATTGAATATTTGTGGCCTCTTTTAAATTTAGACCAAGATTTTCCTAAGTGACCAGTTATTTTAGGTGTGTACATTTTTTGGGTATCCAACTTGAGACGCTTTAACTGAGCCTGATTTTCAGAAAGTGCCCAGTGCTAGCCTTTGCAAATCAGGCTTCTGTAAGGGGTGAGAAGGGGGCCCCAAAACCAAGGCACTCAAAATCATTTGACACTTTTGAAAATCTTGGCCATAACTTCTAATTTGAACAGACCTGCATGAGTTCCCAAGTCAGTCTTTTCATTCCCCAGGTGCATAACTTAAAATTCCTGTTTTGTTGTGGCTTTGTTCAGTGTGTATAACTTTAGGTCCCAATATAGTAAGGTACCTCAGCACATACCTAACTTTAACTACATGAGTAGTTCTTCACTGGGATTACTTATGTGATTAAAGCTAGGCATGTGCTTTAGTATCTTCCTGAATTGAGGTCTGAAAGTCTTTTTTTTTTTTTTTAAATCTGCTGTTCTCTTCTTTTCTCCTGCCTTCTCCTTTCTTTCTCTTTATTCTCCTCCGCACTCTGCTTTTTCTTCCTCTTTTCTACTTTTCCCATCTTCTTCACTTTTTCCTCTTCCTTCTCCCCCCACTCTCCATGTTCTTCTTCTGTTAAAGATATAAAAGAGCATTAACCAGTGTCTCCAAAAAATAGGACCGGAGATGGGAAGAGGAGTCAATTAATATTGCTTCCAGTTTTCAATTAATTTCTGCCAGAAGGATGCCTGTATGTTGTATGCTAAGAGATTTCTGGTTAGATACATGTAAAAGTTAGGAGAGGAGAGGAATTATTGATGAATTCCACTCCTAAGTGCTCCATAATGTGGGAACCTTTTACCTCATTAGCTGACCAAATCAGTCTTAAGCTCAGTTTTTGTAAATGGATTTCCGGGTTGGTAACTGGGGAAGCTCTGTGTCCTGCACTGAGAATAATCTGAGCATCAGTGTCCACGTGGTTCTCTCTGCAGAATCAAGGCCTTAATATGTGTGTTTATAATTTTAAACTGAGTCTTTATTTGAATGTGAAAGTGGTAATACTTCCTGGAAATTATTTGTTTTTATATAATGTAAAATTTGGACAGATATGATGGGTTTCTAGCCTGTGCGGGATGGGAGAAAGGGGCAGATGGAGTTTTTACCTCATAATAGTAGAAGATGACAGGAAGGGTGCTATTTCTCTATTATATATGATGAGATATGTTTTGTGTGTGTGTGTGTGTGTGTGTGTGTGTGTGTTCTCTTGACCACTGGGGATTATTGGATGGAACAGGATCATGTATCTGACCTGGTGTCCCCATGCCGCAGTGGGTCACAGCTGAGAATGCCAGATTCAGGACAAACTGCTGAAAAATAGGGCAGACTTACCTCAAACTGGTCGTTATTCTATCATTAGCTTATGTGGGGGAGGGATAGCTCAGTCGTATGAGCATTGACCTGTTGAACCCAGGGTTGTGAGCTCAATCCTTGAGGGGGCCACTTAGGGATCTGGGGCAAAATCAGTACTTGGTCCTGCTAGTGAAGGCAGGGGGCTGGACCTAATGACCTTTCAGGGTCCCTTCTAGCTCTATGAGATAAATGTGTGTGTGTATATATATATATAAACCCAGTAGCAAAAATAAACTTCTTTCTCTCCACATTGGTTAACAAGAAGTCAGAAATGCAGTCCCCTTAGGTATTCAGCTGTTTTCTCACCACCCAGACACTAGATGAGTGAGTGGTTATTGAAAACCAATTTAATCAAATCCATCTAATCCCAAGAGATCAGCCACTTGGCCAAGTCAATATATAACTCAGATCTTACCCAATAATCACACGGCTGCCAACTAAACTAAAATCTAAAGGTTTATCAAGAAAAGAAGAGAGTTAAAATGGTTAATAGGTCATTGTGATGGGGTGCCTTCCCCACACTGGCCCAGAACAGGTTAATAGAGCCCTAGTGAGGCTGTGTAGGAGGCAGCCAATTAGAGAGGGGCTGTGAGGAGCAGCCAATCAGAGCCAGGCTGGCCCATCTAAGAAGGGCTGCAGAGCAGAGTCAATAACTGCCTGGAGCTTGCAGAGGGAAAACCAGGCTCTAGCAGGAAGAAGGAGTGACAGCACCCTGGTCAGCACAGTACTACCAGCAGGGATCAAGGGAGCTAGAGAGAGCTCCTGGTTAGCTGCTAAGACTGCAGGCTGAAGCCCTGAGGCAAGGGTAAAGAAGATGCTGGGAGCCACAGGGAAGTAACCCAGGGAAACGAACTGAGCAGTCAGAGGGGGCACATCAAGTGGTGGCCATCTACAGAGTCCCTGGGCCAGGACCCAGAGTAGTGGGCAGTCCTGGGTCTTCTCTCCCCCCACCCCCACCCCCCATTGCCAGTGAAGAAGTAGCCAGACAATGGGCTGCAGTCACAACTGAGGGAAGTGGCTGGATGGCAGACTGCAGGTCACCTGGAAAGGGGAGCACAGAGTGTGGCACAGGCTGTGTCATGAAGAGTATGCTGTGGTCCTGGAAGTGACGTGGGTCCTGGAGAAGAAGTGATGGCAGTGAGACCCCCAGAAGAGGGCACACTGGCTAGCAGAGCTAATCCCCAGGACAGCCAGTAGGAGGTGCTACATTGGTGAGTCACAGCCACATTAGTTATATACATACAATAATTGCAGTGTCCTTATATCAGGTTTATAGCAGTAATGGAATAGACTGCTGGCTTGTAAATAGGGTTGCCAATTTTGGTTGGACCTATTTGTGGAGGTTTCATCATATGACATAATATTTAATTAATCTTTAATTCCTGGAGACTCCAGGACAATCCTGGAGGCTTGGCAACCCTACTTGTAAAGTCTCTCTGGTAACTTCCAAAAGATTGAACTGTGGACTAAGGACCTTCCTATATGCTCCTTTTAGTTGTAAATCCACAGTCCAGAGAATGAGAGCAAGAAATATGCAAAATGAAGTCATCCCAGGGGCCTTTTATACCCTTTGCTATGTGCCTGGAAATTTTCTGTTTCAAACAAAGCTCACAGCCTAGTTTCTGAAAGTTATTGGCACAAGATGAAGTCCAGGGTCAAATGAGGATATCACGTCTTTATAAGGTTTGATTACTCACCAGCGGGTAGCCATTGGCCCTTTGGAGGCTGAGGTGTCGGCAGGAAGAGGTATCTTGGCAGAATGAGTTTCTTCTATGGTCCACTGTTAGAGTGAAATGTCATTAATGGGTCATCAAGCTTGAGTAGCCCATTCACAATGGGCGGCTAGTGTGGATATGTAAACTACCTTGTGGGTGTTAATCCAGGAACAAATACATTTGTGAGACATATATCCAATATTCATAACTTTAGCTACCATGATGATACATGCATTTAAACAGGATAATCTTATTTAGCAAATCATAACTTTTTTTAGTGACTCCTTATATGACACGCTTTGTACAAGATTTGTTGCAATTGTCTAACAGTGGCAATATTGTAAGAACAAAAATATGGCCATACTGGATCAGATTAATGGTCCATCTAGCCCAGTATCCTGTCTTCTGACAGTGGCCAATGACAGAGGGAATGAACAGAACAGGTAATCATCAAGTGATCCATGCCCTGTCACCCAATATATGAACAATGATATACATGGTCATATCTCAATCATACAGCATCACACCTGAATATAGAGAGAAAAGATGGAAGATGATGGTGTCTGTCACAGTTTGGGGCAACTGCATTTGTGTTTCCCCTTAGTGGTTCAGCCAGGGCACCTACTCTCAGGCTTTTGGCTCCCTAGCTGTTGTGTTTCTTGGGTGGAGACCTGTGTCTTTCTCCTTTCTGACCAGGGTATTTCCAGGCCGAACATTTCCCTGCCTTTACTGTGTTATTCCCAGCACAAGACCATCTGCCTAAACAGGTGTGGTTGCTTTCTCTTCAGAGACTAATAACAGAGTAATTGTAAACAGTTATAGGTTACCACACAGCACTTCCAAAAGTGTAAGCATTATAGAGAAAACATATTGAAAACAGTAGAAGAACCTGCACACATGAATAAGCTTACCAGAGATTACCCAAACTGTTTCCAACCTGGGCTCTGGCAAGTAAGTCCCTAACCTTCCCCCCCTTCCCCAAAGGCGCTTCCTGTGCTCACAAGTTCAAAATATACTTAGCTCAGAATTGGCACCCACTCTTATGGGGCCTCAGTAGTCCAAGTCCTTCAAAACCTTCCCTAAGGATTGGGACTCACCTTGGACAAGAATCCTATCTGTTTGCTGGATCAGGAGGGAGGCCCTGAGCCAGTTTAAAACCAGGCTATTTATCCAAAAATTCTCCCTTTATCTGTTGGTCCCTGGAGAATCTAGTTTGAACTAGTCTATGCAGATCTCTCCAGGGGGAGGTGTTTCTCCGGAGATGTTACAACCTGAGTGAATTTGCCTAATCACTCTCTGCTGTTCTCCTGTTTACTCTTCCCATGGCAATGCATACAATCACACAATAACACCAAAGACAATTGCAGTTTTAATATGGTGAACTCCAAAGATATTAAACTCAATTCAATTTGTTTTAACTCAGTTCTGTAAAACAATGAGGAGTCCGGTGGCACATTAAAGACTAAGAGATTTACTTGGGCATAAGCTTTCCTGGGTAAAACACCCACTTCTTCAGATGCACAGTGAAAATTACAGATGCAGGCATAAATATACAGACACATGAAGAGAAGGTTGTTACTTTACAAGTGGCGAACCAGTGTTAACAAGACCAATTCAGTCAGGGTGGATATGGTTCACTCCCTATAATTGATGAGGAGATGTTAATACCAAGAGAAGTAACATTGCTTTTGTAGTGAGCCAGCCGTGCCCAGTCCCTATTCAAGCCCAGATTAATGGGGTTAAATTTGCAAATGAATTGTAGCTCTGCAGTTTCTCTTTGAGGTCTGTTTTTGAAGTTTTTTTGTTGAAGGATGGCTACTTTTAAATCTGTTATTGAATGTCCAGGGAAATTGAAGTGTTCTCCTACTGGCTTTTGTATGTTACCATTCCTGATGTCTGATTTGTGTCCATTTATTCTTTTATGTAGAGACCGTCCAGTTTGGCCAATGTACATAGCAAAGGGGCATTGCTGGCACATGATGGCATATATCACATTAGTAGATGTGCAGGTGAATGGCTGTTGTGGTCATGGATGGTCTAGATAATACTTAATTCTGTCAAGAGCTCAGGGTTCTGGACTAGGTGACTTCTTGAGGTTTCTTCCGGTCCTATGATTCTATAAATTCAAATCTATTGAGTTTGGATTGAAAATCACTGTAACACTATGTAAGCCTTACAGTATTGATAACTCTGCATTGCAAAAGTTTGGAGAATCCTGGGGAAAGTCCTCTTGATTTTTATCTGCTACATTCATCATTAATCTCTTTTACAGGAGAATAGTGCATGTATATGGTTATTTTGGTGGTGTGCAAATCACTCCACTGTTAAGATTGAAACTAGCCAAGTGTTTTTGGCACCATCCAGAGAAGATTACTTTTCCTAATGTTTGAAAAGAATTATTTAAGTAACAAGCCTTAATAGTTGATGTAACAGCAAATTAGTATATCTACAGTTATGTAGTGTGCAATTAGTTTTCAATTAAGTCTTAAAGGTAATGCTTCACTGATTATATGTTAATGCTAAACTAACAAATATGAATTGCCATTTCTAAGGCTGTTATTTTTGTTATTTGTTTAGGATAAACAAGTAAGGCTGTTCTGTATTGTTGTTGTCGTTTTTAACAAAGAGTAACAGGGTTTAAACTCTTATCCTATAGAGAAACTGCTCTCATTTGCTCAGTTTTCCTTCCTTTGTGTACTTGGCTAAAAGAATTGACATGTAAATTCCAAAAAATATTGCACTGCTGCAATCCGATACTGTGACAGATGCTCAGACAATTAATGAAAAAATCTGCTATTAATAAAATGTAATCATACGCATTTTTAATAAGTGTCCCATGGATTGCAGCAGATACCCATCTACCCAACATGAACAATATTTCATGGGTATCTTCTACCGTCCAAAGAACCAGACCTGGGAACCTATGCCATGTTATTGAGTCCAGTCCGTAGTGTCCCTTTTGTGTGGAGCTAGTAATGGTTAGCGTTTTTCACAAATGATCTGCAGTTGGGCCTGTTATTCAAAGACACATTCAACTCAGATATGAATTGCTTACCTGTGTAAAAGTAAATAAAATTGAGTAATTTCCCCCCAATATTTAAATCAAAGCACTACACAGAGCATTCTTTAAGCCTCTTGAAAGTATTTTGCTCCACACAACCTGTATTTTGATTTTTTCCCTCCCTTTTTTGGAGAGAGGAGAGAGAGAATATTTTACTTTACATTTTAAATTGTTTATTTGTAAATGTCAGTCTCTTATTTGGTATTTTGTTTGACACTTTGAAATTTCTTTTATAAAACATCTGAACTTAAAATTAGTTTTCTCCATATAAAGACATTCTACTGTTAACAAAAGTGATGTTATTGTTTGTTTCTCATGTAAATATCCTTCCATGATTCTGGATTCAGTGCAGTCCACTGTTGATAAAATCAGTGCTCATGTATTTCTTTCTATTCCAGAGGTCTAATGCAGTTCTTAGATCTTAACGGTGAATAACTCCTTCAATACTAGTTAGAGCTTAAACATTTACACCACTGAAGTATTCCCGTATGCCATTCTAAATCTTGAAGGTAATGTTGGGACATCCAGATTAGACACAATAGTATTAGCAGTAATAAAATCATAGCTATCTGAAGTAATGCTAGAACAGCCAGAATATTAGCAATGCTATATTCACTACAGTATAATGTCTGTTCCATAGACCACCCAAATCATCACAACTGGCCTTCGTGACTCCTTTGTGTGTACAATACCAGAGAGATGAAGAACGCAAAATATAATCCAATGCAAAAAGTGGATTATTTCTATAAAACCAACAAATAATCCTGCCTAACAATTAAACTCTTAAATTTATCGTGGCAGATTATTGTGGGAGGACACTAATGGTTTGAATATAAGTGAGTTTTCATGTTAATTTAGACAGGGCTGCCCAAAGGATTCAGGGGGCCTGGGGCAAAGCGAGGGAGCTGCAGTGCTTGTACTCACCCGGCGGCAGTCCAGGTCTTCGGCATTTCAGCGGCAGGGGGGCCTTCAGTCGCTCCAGCGGCATTTCAGCGGTGGGGGGCCCTTCAGTGCTGCTGAAGATGTGAAGACCCGGACCGCCGCCGGGCCAGGGCTTGCAGGGCATTTTGGTGGCGGGGGGCCCTTCAGTCGCTCTGTGTCTTCAGCAGTACTGAAGGGCCCCTCGCCGCCAAAATGCTGGCTGAAGACCCAGACCGCCATCGGGCCAGGGCTCATGGGGCCCTTGCGGGGCCTGGGGAAAATTGACCCACTTACCTCCCCTTCTGGGCAGCCCTGAATTTAGAGTTATTAATGTTAATTTATTGTCACCCTCTTCCTCTCCCCCTTCTGTGCTGCTATTTGTAACCCACACCTCTTGTGTCTTGTCTTACATTAGGCCAGAGGTTGGCAACTTTTCAGAAGTGGTGTGCCGAGTCTTCATTTATTCACTCTGATTTAAGTTTTTGCATGCCGGTAATACGTTTTAATGTTTTTTTTAGGTCTCTATAAGCCTATAATATATAACTAAACTATTGTTGTATGTAAAGTAAATAAAGTTTTCAAAATGTTTAAGAAGCTTCATTTAAAATTAAATTAAAATGCAGAGCCCCGTGGACTGGGGGCCAGGACCTGGGCAGTGTGAGTGCCACTGAAAATCAGCTCGTGTGCCGCCTTCGGCACCTGTGCCATAGGTTGCCTACCCCTGCATTAGGCCATGATACTGCGAAGATTTACAGGCATGCTTAACTTTACGAAAGTGCGTTGTGCCATTAAATTAATGTGTGTAAAGTTAAGCATATGCATAACTCTGCAGATCAAGGACCCAGGTTGTAGGGGCATGGACTCATAACTGTTAAGCTATGTACTGATTTTTGGAAGTATTGTTTTAAAGCCTAAAAAAAATAACCAATAGTCTGAAATCCAGCAGGGTGGGTTAGCTATCCTGATCAGGTGGCTAGTGATCATTCAAAATCACACAGTTTTTAACAGCTATGAGTGAGTGTCCATATAGCCCTGGGGCCCTGATCCTTCAGAGATTTATGCATGTGCTTAACTTTACACACACTAATTCAATGGGAGTATATAAGTGGGTAAAGTTAACCTTCAGAGCATTCTAATAGATTGATGAGGCATGACTTCCCTTTAGAAAAGCCATGTTGACTCTTCCCCAACATTTTGTGTTCATCTAAGTATCTGATAATTCTGTTCTTTGCTGTAGTTTCAACCAATTTGCCTGATACTGAAATTAGACTTACTAGCCTGCATTTGCCTCTGGGACTTTTTTAAAAAAAAATATCAGTGTTACATTAGCTACCGTCCAGTCCTCTAGTAGTACCAGAGGTGAAAGTACTTACCGGTACTGCCGGAGTCCTGAGGGGGCGTGGCCTCATCTGGAAGAGGCGTGGCCTCTCAAGATTTAAAGGCCCTGGGGAACCAGCTGTGGCTGGGAGACCCAGAGCCTTTAAATCAACCAGGGGCTCCCAGCTGCAGAGGTGGCTGGGAGACCCCTGGGGCTCAGGGGCAAATTAAAGGGCCCAGGGCTCTGGCTGCCAGGGGGAACCTCAAGTTTTGTGGGGCCGGGGCAGGGATTTAAAGGGCCCTGAGCTCCTGCTGCTGAGGGAAGCCCGGAGCCCTTTAAATCCTGGCCCGAGTCAGCTGCCAGAGCCGTGGCCGGGATTCAAAGAGCTCTGGGCTGCCCGCAGCCACGGGGAGCTCTGAGCCCTTTAAATCCCAGCCCCAGCCCTGCCGCCGGAGCCGCGGTCGGGATTCAAAAGGCTCTGGGCTGCCCTCAGTGGCGGGGAGCTCTGAGCCCTTTAAATACTGGCCCCAGCCCTGCCGCTGGAGCCGAAACCAGGATTTAAAGGGCTCTGGGCTGCCCACAGCCACGGGCAGCCCAAAGCCCTTTCAGTCCTCACCGTGGAAGTCAATGTGGTCCAGCATGGCATACTGGCTCTTGCCAGTAAGCTGTCCTGGATCACACCGGCTTACTTTCACCTCTTTCTGGTACAGAGGCTGTTTTAAAGCAATAGGTTACATACCATAGTTAGTGGTTCTGCAATTTCACATTTGAGTTCCTTCAGAACTCTTGGATGAATACCACCTGGTCCTGGGGACTTATTGCTATTTTATCAATTTGTTCCAAAATCAACTCTATGGACATCTCAGTGTGGGACAATTCCTCAGATTAGTCCCATAAAAGGAATGGCTCAGGAAATCTCCCTCATATCCTCTGCAGTGAAGACCAATGCAAATAATTAACTTAGTTTCTCTGCAATGGCCTTGTTTTCCTTGAGTGCTCCTTTAGCACCTCAATCATCCAGTGGCCCCACTGAGTGTTTGGCAGGCTTCCTGGCTTTGACATACTTTAAAAAAAATTCTTGTTAGTCTTTTGGTAGCTGCTCTTCAAATTATTTTTTGGCCTCCTTAATTATACTTTTTATACCTGATTTGCCAGAATGTATGTGCCTTTCTCTTTTCCTCAGTAGGATTTTATTTCCATTTTCTAAAGGATGTCTTTGTGTGTAACTGTCTCTTTAACTCTGTTTAGCAATGGTGTCATTTTTTGAGAGATCTCTTGGGGGTTTTTAATAATTTTTTTATTTGGAGTATACATTTTACTTTAAGCCTCTTTATGGTGCCATACAGTTTGCAGGCATTTCACTCCTGTGGCTGTTCCTTTTAAGTTCCATTGGAATAGCTTCCTCATCTTTGTGTAGTTCTCCTTTCTGAAGTTAAATACTATGGTGGTGGATTTCTGTGGTCTCTCTTCCCTGCCCCAGATACTTAATTTAATTACATTATGGTTGCTATTAGTGGACCAGATCCTGTGCGCCACTTAGGACTAAATCAAGAATTGCCTCTTTGTGGTTTCTAGAAATTTTATCTCTGCATGCCATCCTGAGGTGGCGTGTACCCAGTCAATATGAGGATAGTTAAAATCCCCCATTATTACTGGGTTTTCTGTTTATTCTAGCCTCTCCAATCTCCCAGGGCATTTCACAGTCACTGTCACCATCCTGGTCAGGTGGTCGGTAATATATCCCTACTGCTATGTTCTTATCATTAGGGCATATAATTACTATCCAAAGAGATTCTATGGTACAGTTTATTACATTCACTATTTTTACTCTATTTGACTCTATGCTTTCTTCCACATATAGTACCACTCCTGTACCAGCGCAACCTACTCAGTCATTCCTATATATTGTGACAAAGTTCCTCCTCTACCTTGGTGGGTCCTGCACTTATTGGTAGATTTGCTCACCTCAGTGATCTTTCCCACAGTCTGGGTCAACTCCTGTGTCTGATCAGGAGTTAGGAGGTTTGGGGGGAACCAGCACCCGCTCTCTACTCTGGGTTCCAGCCCAGGACCCTGTGGATTGCAGCTGTCTATAGTGCATCCTGTAACAGCTGCATGACAGCTACAACTCCCTGGGCTACTTTCCCATGGCCTCCTCCAAACATCTTCTTTATCCTCACCACAGGACCTTCCTCCTGGTGTCTGATAACACTTGTACTCCTTAATCCTCCAGCAGCACACTCTCACCCCTCCTTGCACCTCTTGCTCCCAGCTCCTCAGATACACTTCCTCTCCTCTGGCTCCCTCTGCCCTAACTGAAGTGAGCTCCTTTTTAAACCCAGGTGCCCTGATTAGCCTGCCTTGATTGGCTGCAGGTGTTCTAATCAGCCTGTCTGCCTTAATTGTTTCTAGCAGGTTTCTGATTACTCTAGAGCAGCCCCTGCTCTGGTCACTCAGGGAACAGAAAACTGCTCATCCAATGACCAGTATATTTGCCCTCTACCAGATTCCTGTACCCCACTGATTTGGGTCTGTCACAATATATATTGTACCCCAGTATTACCGTGTCCTACTGATTATCATTGTTTCACCAAATTTCTGCCATGCTTATTATATCAATAGCCTCATTTAATACTAGGCACTCAAGTTCACCCATCTTAGTATTTATACTTCTAGCATTTGTATACCAGCACTTATAAAATTGTCAGTATTTAGTTGCCCGCCTTCATGTGATGTAATTGAATGGGACTCATTTTAGTTTTACTGTTTCTTTTCAGTTCCTCTCTGTACTTCAACAATGTCTATCCTCTCCTCTTTTCTAGGCTATAGAGCAGAGTTTCTCAACCCATGGGTCAGGACCCAAAATTGAGTGGCCAGAATATTTCAAAGGGCCACAAGGCAGCTTTCGTGGCTCCTGTCCCACAGGGCTTGCTGGGCTCACCTCCCTGCTCCAGACACTGCAGCCTCTGGAGTCCCAGCACCACTCAGGTTTGGCCCAGCTGTCATGATGAAGGGAGCCTGGTTAGGCCAAATTTGGGTGTGTGGCACTTCAACCCCAAGAGCCAGGTCACAATTCCATTCACACAAATTTGGTTCAGTCAAGATGATGGTGCCAAACCTGAGCGGAGCTGCAACCCAGAAGATTGCAACATCCAGAGCAGAGAGCCAAGCCCAGCCAGCCCCACAGGACAAGAGCTGTAGGAGCCATCACTGTGGGGTGAGTGTCAGGCAGGACTTAATCCTCCTAGGGGGCAGGATGTGACTGAAATTAATCCAGAGCAGAGCCTTAATCAGCGTGGGGCAAGTGAGGCAGCCATCCAAGGCGCAAAGCCATGGGGCTGGTTCAAGCTAGTGATGCCAAGTGGCTCGAGCCAACCCCGCATTGTGGGGCTCCATGGGGCCAGCCCTGCGTGGTGGAGCTCAGGGAGGAAGTGCCACCTCCGACTCACCTCAGTGGACCCCCCAAGCTTCTCTGGGTAGGGGGAAGGACCACAATATCAAAAGTATAGGGTGGGCATGAGACCCTGCACGCTCCCGCTATGCGTCTCCTCTGGTTAGGAGGTGCAAATGTTGGACGTTGAAAATGCCTAGTTACATCTCTGCTCCAGGGCCTCCACCCCCAGACTATTACCGGGTAATGACAGGCCATAAACATTTATTAATGGGTTGTAAGTCTGAAAAGGTTGAGAACCACGGATATAGAGTATCCCCCTTTAATAAATCCTCCCCTACCTAGGGGATGACTCTGTCTGAACTGTGTGGTGGTACTCCACGCTTGTCACCTTTCCCCCAGCCCTTAGTTTAAAAACTCCTCTATGACCTTCTTAATTTTACACATCAGCAGTCTGATTCCATTCGTTTTAGGTGGAGCCAATATTTCCTGTATAGGCTTCTCCTTTCCCAAAAGGTTCCCCAGTTCCTAATAAACTTAAATCCCTCCTCTGAATACGATCATCTCATCCACGCATTGAGATGCTGCTGTTCTGCCAATCTAACTGGCCCTGTGCATGGAACTGGAAGCATTTCAAAGGCTGCACATGTAAAGGGGACCCTCTGTGCAAAGACCCCCCTCTTCTCTTGTGAAGGGGTGGGGTGCAGCTGCCTCTATGGCAAAACTTCCCCTTCATGCAGATCCAATGGAGGGCCCTGCTTCTTTGCATCTGCATGGAGGGGAGAGGATATGTATCAGGGGAAATGAGTGGGGATGTGGGAGGGGAAGGATGTGCTTAATTTCCTCCCTGACACACAGTGGAAATTAGTCAGAAGTGTTAGAAAAGACTGTCAAAAATTTTCTATGGCACCCCCTCCATGCTGGCAAGCCTCCCTTTGTGCCTTTGAAGTGTGGCTCCATTAGAGCTGTACTTTCAGGAAACCGGGTTAGAGCTTCTTATGGACAGACAGGGCCTTCAGGCAGACAGCTTCATGCTCTCCACAGATTCCTATACATATGAGATTTGTGGGTAAGATCTTTGCTGCCTTCCCCAGGAAGCTATCCTGGCAGGATAGAAGAACGGAGGGGAAACTCATGGCGTTTCCTGGCCCTATGCAGAGGATGAATATGGCCCTTTGTTTAAGGCTGGTAATTATTCCAGGAAATTACCTGGCACTTGAATTGGCAACCAGTTTCACCATTCTTATAACACGGTGTTAAATATGCTGATTCCGAGCAACAAATATTCTTTGCCCACTTGCTGATCTAAATCAGCTCTGATGTGTTAAATATTAAAATATTACCCATTTAAGAACAGTTGTTACTTCTGTCTTTAAAGTTAAGGTAGGAGGCCTGAAATAGCTGCCAGATAATAAGGCAGGAAGAACTAAGCAAATATCATTTTTTTCCTCTAGACTTGCATTTTAAAACACAATGACTGCTGCTCACATCATTAAATTTTGTCCTACATATTTTTAAACCACTATGTAAGTATCTCTGTGTAATGACCCTGGGTTGGAGGTATGGAGGTGGAATGTATCTTTTAAAAGAACAGTATAGGTAAGACAGATTTTTTTTCATAGAAGTCTTGGAGAGATGATCAAAATTAATATATTTTAAGCCAAACTCTTTTCATTAATTTCACACCTTTTAACAGCCATATCAGAACATGTTCATTTTATAGGAGTAATTCTCATTCTAAATTAATGGAATGTAGATCAGCGTTTCCATATTAAGAACTGGTTCTATCAAGGCTCATCTTGCCCATCAATAATAATTACTTGTCACCTAGATGAGGTAAGAAGCCATAGCAGCTTGCTAAGCTTTTCAGGTCTGACTGAAAATTAGACTAGAAGTCAAGATTTTCAGTTAGTCATTTGGGTCAATATTTGCCTTTCCTCAATGTCGATTTTCATGCAGGGCATATAGTCAACTGGATACAGAAATATGTTCACAATGTGACAAATTGCTGTCCTTTGACTTACACAGTTAATCAACAGTAACATTTTCTTCATTTATTGAAAAGAACTTTTTTACTCTGGAGCAAACTTTCTCTCTCTCTCTCTCTCTCACACACACACACACATACACACACACACACACACTCTCTCTCTCTCTCTCTCTCTCTCTCGTTTTAGTTCTGGCAAAACATGTAGTGTGGCTGTATTATAAATTCATCAGTCAGCTAGCATTCTGGATTCCCCAACAGCACACTGCATGATTGCTTTGGATACTTCTCAAGTCTTTTGATTGTTTCAGGTGTTATAGCTAAGGATTTTTGTTAGTTAAAACTTCTGCTGGGTACAATTGTTCATGGTATTCAAAATCAATTTTGAAAACACTTATGCTATTCTGGGAATGGTATTGAAATGCATCTGTAATGCTGGACCATACTTAATCAGAATACAGTAGATGATTTTGGCATTCTTCCTCCATGAGGGTGTCCTTAAGAGGCTACAGAGAAGACAGAGGACCTAAGTTGTGTACATTTCTTTTGATGTTCCTGTCATATGTGGACTGAGTTTGGCAAGACAAGATAGTGTCATGTTCTGATGCTGGTAGACCAGGTGCCAGCTCATGCCAAAGCCTCAGGACTATTCACTTGTGTATTAATATAGATCAAAGTGGCCTTTTTTAAATGTATAAGAGTGTATTTGGAGTTTAAACTTCATGAAAACGAATGGGATGTAACTAGCATTGTTTTCACTTATCTGTATGCCATTATAATGTACTAGCAAGTATTTACATTGTGTTTACTCCTGAAACTAAATAACCTATCACATTTGAAAGAAGCCTTGTGGAATGCAAACAAAGAACTTTAACAGAAAAATGCTAATTGCAAAGCAAGTGGTCATTGTGTGTGATGATCGGAGGTCAAAGTCTCAAATTGCATTCCTCACTCTGTCACTAAAGGAGAAACCCATGTGGGTAGTGACCCTGTCAGCTTCTTTTCTGTGAGAAGAAGCTATGAGTCTGGATTGAGGGGAAGATCCTGCATCTCTGAACTGTTTGGATTGTAACAGGATGGAATAGCTGAATGACAAGATGGAGATCCTGGGTATTCTGGGTAGCCCTGAGATACTTTTGAGAAACTGGCAGATTACTACATCTCTGCTACCATGTGGAATTATAGACTGTGACTCACTTGTAGATATATTTTACCTGCTTTAACCTCCCAATAACTCTCATTTCGTTTTCTTAGGTAATAAACCTTCAGTTAACTATTAGACTGGCTACCATCATTGTCTTTGGTACCAATTGATCTGGAGTAAGTCACTGATCTCTTGGGACTGGGAGTAACCTGAATGTGATGTGATTTTGTGTGTATGTGTAAGTTACCTTTTATTACAAAGTTCAGTCTGTCTGAGTGGCAAGATAGACTGGAGAGCCTAAGGGGACTGCCTGTGACTCTATGGTAAGACTGGTACAATGATCCAGGAGTTCATTTTCATTACCGGCTTGGTAAAATCTAATTATAGAACATACCACCAGTTGGAGCTGTCTGCCCTGTTTTCTGACAAAGTGCCCTGAGGTGGGCACTCTCAGTTGTGAGACACTCCAGCCAGCGTGACACATGTGTTGTGAAAAATAGGACAGCAGCAGAATTTGAAGTAGATGGCATGGGTCAAAATCATCCCTGGTGTAAATGAGGAATAACTTCACCGAATTGCATTGATTTGCCTCAGGACTGAATTTGGACAAATGGAAACAATTATGTGAGTTCCTGATGCACTAGGAGACATGTGGCAACACATATTTAATCCCAGTACTGTGGCTGTGGGGTTTATGAAGTGAGCTGTCAACTATTCACAAATGATAAGAACCCTCTCCTTAATGGTAAATAAACTTGCTCATATGTGCCTTGTCAAAAGTTGCTCATCAAGTTATCTTGAGTTAGATGTCGAAAAATAACTTACCTCCGTGCCCTTGCCCTCCCTCATTTTTTCTTACCTGTGAAAGTTGCCATATGTATATGTCAACCAGTAAAATAATACAAACCCAGAAAACGACATCTTATAGCTCCGACAGACACGAACTGACAAGCATTGTTCCTTTTAGCGCTCCCGGCTGCAGTGATAGTGTTGCCAGTCAGCCTTTCTGAGCTCGTTCTTCTGTGTGCATATCACCGTTCAGTTAGAGCTTGATGGTTTCACATCTTAAAAGAAAATGGGACTCATTTTTTCTCAGCACAGTAGTCTGGAAAGTCACATAGCAAGCACCGTTTTTTCAGTAATATCAGACTCTGAGATAACTAGGACGTGTGGGCAATGCTTATTTTAGAAGATGAGTTTCTACAAGTGCTGGCACTGTACCCACTATACTGCTGAAAAAATATCATTTGTTTGCAACCTACATACCAGGCTCCTTTATCTTCCATCCTTAAATATGTATGTATATCCCAGGAAACATTAGTTCAGTTACAGGGAATGAGGGACTGTGGGGGGGAGGGGAGTGGTGGTTGTGAGGAGGAAGCTGGACAATGGACTGGAAGAACATATTTTCTAGGTACTCTGCAACACCTTATGAAAAAACATTGATGCATTACTTTATTGTTACAGAGGCACAGTAATTTCTCTCTAAATTAATAAATATTTTAGTTTGTCCCCAGTCCAGATGGATATTTTTTTCCCACAGGACCCATCAAATAGAATAAATTATGGGCCTGCATAACCACTGAAAGCTCTAGGGAAATAATCTTTGCTATAACTGTTGAAACATGATGGTTTGGAAAAAACAACTGGTCATTGAAATTTCTTTTTTGTCTGAGCACTAGGGCTGTCAAGAGATTTAAAAAAAATTGTGACTAATCGCACTGTTAATAATAGAATACTATTTATTTAAGTATTTTTGGATGTTTTCTACATTTTCAAATATATTGATTTCCATTACAACACAGAATACAAAGTGTACAGTGCTCACTTTATATTTATTTTTGATTACAAGTATTTGCACTGTAGAAAAAAACGATTACCTACCTTTTAGTAACTGGTGTTCTTATAGATGTGTTGCTCATATCCATTCCATTTTAGGTGACTCACAAGCAATATCCACAGGCTTGGAGTTCACAGCTTAGCGGCTTGCAGTACTGCCCTTCCAAAGCCAGCATCATCCCAGGCCTGCTCAGTCAGTACATAGTGAGATGTAAAAGTGTGGACTGATGACCAAGTGGCTGCTCTACAGATGTCTCCACAGTCCTGTGGGAGGGCCTCCATGAACTTATTAAGGGAGTCTCACAGGTTACAGTTATAACGTCCCAGCAGAACCTGGTGGTTAGAGACTCTAAATTGTAAGCTATTCATCGAATAAACCTTCCTGCCGAATAAGTAGAGTCTCTTGGTCTCCTTATTTTTTGGCGTTCCTTTGAGGTGGCCCTGCCTGCCCCTTTCGTTCACCGTGGACACAACCAATGATGCTGCCGGAGGGGATGGGTACACAGATACTCGAAGCCCTTTGCAGGGACATAATAATTTTTTCCACTTTCTTTGACATTGGCAGAATAGATGAGGGGGTTTGCCACACCGATTTTTGGCTATTTTGAGCCCCTCTGGGTGGACAGGCAATGCAATTTTTGCTGGTGTGGGTAAGGAATGGTGTCCCTAGCCTCTGTTTGTCAGAGGGCGGAGATGGATGGGAGGAGAGAGATCACTTATGTGTGGCCGAGATTACATTGAAGAGGTCATCTGCCTCCTCAGCTACCTTCTCAATCTGCAGGCCAAGCTTTTCAGCCACCCGTTTAAGGTGGGCCTGGTGTGCCTTAAAATCATCTGGAGAACTGCTGGTGTGGAAGGGTCTGGCCATTACAATCGTCCTCGTCATCCCCGCATGAGGCATCACCTGAGGGATGGTGTCATCCCTTCCCTTGTTGGGGGAAGTTTCCCTCGGTGCCGGGGTACAGTGCGCGGGCTCTTCTTCCGCGGCAGTGCTGCGTTCCAATTGCGGTACCCGTGATATCTCTGCTGGTTTGTCCGAGAGAAGGCTGGGAGTACTGAACCAGAGTCACCAGCACACCCCCCCTGCACAAGTTCCAGTATGGCCACTGGGGAGGCCCACAGCCCCTGCTGCGTCAGCACCATGGCTAGAGCCACCTCAGTCTCCCATGTAGGCAACAGGCTAAAGTCACGATCCGACCCTGACCACTGTCCCTCCAGTGACCACGAGGGGTCATGGAGGCTAGTGTCTGCCTACTGACCCTGGTAGGCAATCAATGAGAGCATGGGGAGTAGCATCGCCTGCCAGAGGAGCAGTACCAGGGTGAGCACGAACAACACTGAGATCCTGAACGAGCCCTCCAGGACAGAGACCAACAACGAGGAGACCTTCTGGGAGAGGGTGTTCAATGTCTAGGTGACCTATGGCCAGATAGTCGCCGGTACCAGCAGTATGGGGAGTGGCGTTGCGAGTCTGGAGTCCCTTGCCTTGTAGGTGGGGATCTCAGTGGAGATCTAGGTCTCTTGGCCGACAAGCTAGGCTGAGGTCGCAGAGCCTTTCTCATCAGCCAGACTTGTGCCTGTGATCCGGCGACCTGGGATGTTCCGCCAGTCTATGCTGCAGCACCCTGGTGGCTTTCCCCTTTGGTGCTGCAAGTGGAGCTGTATTGGTAACCTGGCATGGCACTTCTGGAGCTGGCTGGCCTTGCTCCTTAACTGCCGGGACCACTTCAGGCATTGAAAGCCCCATCACTAGCTGGGAGCCCCTGCCACTGCCAGGGGTGGGGGGCAGGTTCCTGGTGGGGCTGGTGAGTTCGACCTCTGCGATACCCCCATAAACCCTGTAGTGGACATATGGCCTGACACAGGTCCTTTATCTGAGGCCCCTCTCTTATTTGATGCCCAGAGGCTTTTTTTCTTCAGCCTCTTCTTCGGCATAGGTGAAATGGAACGATGCCAGGCTGAAGTACTGGGTGTGGGTGCCATGGTAGAGGGTTCCGATGCCGCGTGAAGAGCAGCCTTCATCAATAACACCCTCAAGCGGATATCTGCTCTTTCTGGGTCCTCAGGCAAAATTTATTACAGATGCGGCACCTGTCTTTGCGTGGCCTTCCCCCAGACACTTAAAACAGCTATCGTGTAGATCACTGATAGGCATCGGCCTGCTGCATGATGCACACCACTTGAAGCTGGGGGACCGGGGCATTCCCCGCCCTGCGCAAAGTCCCAACTGGGACTCCATCGACTAACAAACACTATCAACTAACTACCTATGAAACTATGTACAACAACAATGAAACCAGTCAATGGATAACTGCTACTGCTCTTGCAAAGCAAGACAGGGCACTCCAACCAACCATCACAGGTGGTAAGAAGGAACTGAGAGGGCACAGGGCCAGCAGCATCTGATATACTGCCTCATGGGAGTGCCACTCCAGGGGGCGCCATATATGGCCCTGCAGATACCACTATGGCAGAAATCTCCTTCAAGTGTGCACATGGGTGCGCACACACCTAAAATGGAATCATCATGAACAAGCACTCGAAGAAAAATAGTATATTTCAATTCACCTAATACAAGTACTGTAGTGCAATCTCTTTATCATGAAAGTTGAACTTACAAATGTGGAATTATGTACCAAAAAAGCAGGCTCTAAAATTTGACATTTTTCCATGCAGCAAGTCCACTCAGTCCTACTTCTTGTTCAGCAAATTGCTCAGACGAACAAGTTTGTTTACATTTGCAGGGGATAATGCTACCCACTTCTTGTTTACAACGTCACCTGAAAGTGAGAACAGGTGTTCTCATGGCACTGTTGTAGCCAGCGTTGCAAGATATTTACGTGCCAGATGCGCTAAAGATTCCTATGTCCCTTCATGCTTCAACCACCATTCCAGAGGACATGCATCCGCTGATGACGGGTTCTGCTCGATAACAATCTAAAGCAGTGCGGACTGACTCATGTTCATTTTCATTATCTGAGTCAGATGCCACCAGCAGAAGGTTGATATACAGAACCCGAACCAGCACACAAAAAGATGAGAGTTGCCTTATCAAGTGTGTGTGTGGGGAGTCAGTACTGAAGCTGTACTACTGTATCTAGCAAAACTGAAAGTGCTATAACAAAAGAGCGAGTTTGGTTGAAGCAGCATCAGGGATTACACTGATGAGAGAAAGGTCAGTGAATGCTGAACTTTTATAAACTGTAAACGGAATCTTATAGATGAATATTTCTCGACCTTTTCGATGCCAGGGACTGGCTTGCTGCCTTCCTATACTGGTGTTGGGCAGATCTCAGGGACCGGTGCCAGTCCATGGACTGGTCATTGACAAACACTGTTGTAGATAATGTTGGTTCTTTTAGTTAGTCTACATCGCTACTTGAGCATGGTCTAAGGGCACTGCTGTAAGACATTTTAAAGAGCATGTAACTTGTGCAAGTTTAATTTTGTTAATATTGTGCAGTTTAAGACATTTGCAACACTCCAAAATTCAAGAATTGGGCTGACTGAATTTATTACTGTAGTAACATCCATCCCCTTTTCTACATGCAAGTTGTGTATGGACTGATCATTCTACAAATGTATTCCTTGATCCTGATCCTGCAATGAGCTCTGGGCGGATGGATCCTTGTGCTTCTGCAGACTTCACTGCAGTATTGAGGACTTCCTTTGTAAATATTCCTAGCATTCCTCTACCATAGGTGCTGACTCCGTGGATGCTCCAGGGCTGGAGCACCCATGGAAAAAAATAAGCACCCACTGGCAGCCAAGCTCCCTCCCTCCCCTCAGCGCCTCCTGCCTACTGGTGGCCCTGCTGATCAACTCCTCCCCCTCTCTCCCAGCACCTCCCACCCCATGGATCAGCTGTTCCTTGGCATGCAGGAAGCACTAGGAAGGATGGGAGGAGCGAGACGGAGCGCACTTGGGAGAGGGACTGAGAATGGGCGGGAGTGGGGCCTTGGAGGAAAGGGTGGAATGGGGGCAGAGCGGGGACGGGAAGGGATGGGGTTGGGGCTAGGAGAAAGGGATGGGGTGGGGGCAGGGCCTGGGGTTTTCCACGGGGAAAATTGGAAACCAGCACCACTGACTTCTACCACAAAAACTTCAGCACATGGGTGTTCACAAACTGTTCGCTTTGACTTCATTATTTGTTAAGCCACATGGTGTTTCTGATCTGTAATCAGATGACATATTTTTAGAATAGGAAAAAAGACAAATAATGTGTAATGAATAATGTATTTCCAGTATGAACTTTTTGATAAATTAATCACTTGTGCTAAACTTCACAAATTATAAAAGTTTTATGAACATTTTGAATACTCATGAACTAATAAACGATACAAATTAAAAACCAAAGTCACAAGTTGTATTTAATCAAGCTCCTTTTGCTGACAAAAATATTCATAGATCATTCTATGTATGATTCTACCAACTCTACTCCAGAGTGTTACCAAAGATATTAGGTCAACTCCAGAATTGTTCATGTTTCTATTAGGTATTGTGACAGGGTCAGGCCAGATGGCTACAAGAGAGTGGTCGAGGGTAGATACATTAGCTCCAGGTTAATCAGATCCCTTTTCCCTGGGTAAGATAAAAGGGACTATTCCAGAACACTCAGGAACTTTCTAGAACTAATTAAGGCAGACAGACTAATTAGGACACCTGTAGCCAATTGGGACGTTACTAGAATTAATTAAGGCTAATCAGGACACCTGGTATAAAAAGGCTGTCACTCCAGTTAGTGGGTGGGGGTGTGTATATGTATATATGGAGCTGAGAGTGAGAGGGTGTGCTCCTGCTGGAGGACTGAGGAGTACAAGAGTTAACAGACATCAGGAGGAAGGTTGTGTTGTGAGGACAAAGAAGGTGTTGGGAGGCGGCCATGGGGAAGTAGCCCAGGGAATTGTAGCTGTTCCAGAAGGCACTCTAAACAGCTACAGTCCACAGGGCCCTGGGCTGGAACCTGGAGTAGAGGTCAGGCCTGGGTTCTTCCCAAAAACCTCCCAACTCCTGATCCAGCAGAGGAAGATCTCTGAGGCTAGCAAAATCCGCCAATAAGCGCAGGACCCACCAAGGTAGAGGAGGAACTTTGTCACAGTATTTATTTAAAAATGTATTAACATTAACTCCCAACAGCTAAAAACATTTCTTTCCAATATAGATCTTCTCCTCCCTTTAAATGAAGACAATTGCTGTAGATGACCAGATGGAATTTATCCTCTGAAGGAAATTAGTTATTTAGATTTATGTGCGAATTTCATACTTTAGGTTCATTACACATGAAAAACACGAACTTCAAAAAAGTAGATCCAATAAATCTTAAGTTGTCTTCCCTAGTGTGACAATCAGGGTCCAGAAACCCCAAGAGGAGAACAGAAGGTTTAAATCCCAAATATGATCAGTTGAACCAACTGATTTGCATTCTGTATTATTATACTATAAAAGAATATCAGGAAAGGTCTTTTACAAAAGCTTGTAATGTTCTGAACTTGATGGCCATTATGAGAGACTTGTTTGTATGGAGACTTGTCTTTATGAATCTGTGTATTTATGTATATAGAACACTGTTCATAACCTCTACAACAACTTTAACTACACCTCCTCAGTTGCTAGGTAGTGCTCATGTTTCTTGTCCTTGTTGAAATCTTTCAGCTCTGTACAAATCTTTGACCTGTTTGGTTTTATTCTAATAACTGAATTATTAACATAGTCAGTATCTGAATTTGCTCAATAACGTCTACGGTCAAGTAGAGCTTTTTCTTTATCTCTCAGTTCTATGAGACTTTACATTATCTACATATTTTGGTGCCACACTAAGATCTATATCTGTGTGATATATTACTGTATATCCTTAATTCATCCTAATTATTTAAACTCCTTATCAAATCCTTTAAGAAATTCTTTTGCATTTTTGTTCAGTAGACAAGTTATGCACTCATTTTATCACCTGCATTTGCAGATTACTCTTCAGCTCCAGCACACATGGGACTTCCTGTTTTAATATTTCAAACTGAGTGGTATGTGTCCTTATATAGACATGTGGATAATTGGACCTCTCAGACAAGACAGACACTCGACCACAGTACCTGCAACATGTACAAGAACACCACTGACAGCTACCTGCACTTGGGACTGACATGTTGGGGGCGTTAACGGAACAACTAGAGTCATGCCAGTAGACTGTGAGTGGTTGTGTTAAGTGACCAAAAAGGGGGAGGAGGGAAGTTTATGGCATCCTCTGTAGATGGTTCTGGATCAGGGCCGGCTTTATTAACTGTATGGCCCAATTTGAATACCTGGCGGTGGTCTGGAGCTTTGGTGGCACTTAGGTGGCAGGGGATCCTCTCCAGGTCTTCTGTGGCACCAAAGGATCCCCTGCCACTGAAATGCCGCCAAAGCCCCAGACCAGCACCGTGGACGTTTAAAAAAATTTTTTTTTAAAGGTGTCTAAGGTGCCGGGCCCTGGCACGGGGCCCAATTCCAGGGAATTGGGCAAATCAGCTTAAAGCCAGCCCTGCTCTGGATGTATGTGTGTGTATGTATGTATGTGTATGTATATATGTGTGTGTGTGTGTGTGTATAATATAATATAATATAAAATCTAGTCATATTTGTATTAATTTAGTGTAGCTTGTTCTAGCATTTTTGAGTTCATAATTTCTATTGTTTGTATAAGAACGGCCATACTGGGCCTGATGGACCTTTTGTCTGACCCAGTATCTTGTCTTCCAACAATGACCAAAGCCAGGTGTCTCAGAGGGAGTGAACCTAACAAGTAATAATCAAGTGATCTCTCCTGCCATCCATCTCCATCCTCTGACAAACAGAGGCTAGAGACACCATTCCTTACTCATCCTGGCTATACTAGATAAATTCATGGAGGGTAAGTCCATTAATGGCTATTAAAGTTTATTGGAGTTATTTAATAACTTGAAAACTGTGTACTTATTTATGAAGGGGGTATGGTAACCACTGTTAAGGTGGATTACCCCTCATTTCCCAGGAGGCACCACTATTACAGTAGCAGTCTGAGTAATCCAGATCACAGCGGGGAGGATTGTCATAAATTCAGCAGGGAGACATACACTGGCAGAATGACCCAGAACACAGAGCACATTCCCAACCACCTGAGTTTTTACCCTCAGAGGCACCCTGTGGGTGTGGGGACAGGTTACACAAATTTGTCTTGTGTTGGGAATAACACAGTGAAGACAGGAAACTGTTCAGCAAAAAAACAGATGCAGGTTTCCATCCAAGAGAGGTGATGACAAGGGGAGCCGGAAGCCTAGACTGGGTGCTCTTCCTGGACCACTGAGGGGAAATACAGGTGTAGTTGTCCTGAACCATTTCTGAGAATCTGCCCATGGTTTGATGTCTCTTCATTCCCTGAGTGCCTGCAGGTAACCACTCTAATGGCTGGAGCACTATCTAACTCCAGTTTTGAAGAGGGAACAACAGACTTTCACAGGAAGAGTTTCTGAGTCATACTCATCTGTCACAGGTTTCTCCAGTAAAAACTCCCCCCCCCCCTCTTTGAATGCATCAGCAAAAAGATTTGTGTAACTCCCCCCAACACCTCTGAAGGTAGAAGCTCAAGAGGTATGGGGTGTTCTCAGGACCAGTGCTAGGGTTTCTCGCGCCCTAGGCGCACGGCCATTTCTCTGCCTCCCGTTCTGATCCTGCGGCTCCGGTGGAGCTGCTGCAGTCATGCCTGTGGAGGGTCCTTTGGTCTGTGGCTCTGGTGGAGCTGCCGCAGGCATGCCTGCGGGAGGTCCACCGGAGCCACGCGAGCAGCCGATCCTCCACAGGCATGACTGCGGCAGCTCCACCGGACGCTGGCGATTGCCTAGGCTGCCTAAATGATAGCGCTGGCCCTGGGTGTTCTCTGCCTCCTGAGGTCCTAGGTCAATTTGCTCATGTGGGACAGAGGAGTCTATTTTCCATATTTCTTAATTTCAAAGAAGGGAGGTTGGCATCCTATTCTGGACCTCAGGTGGCTCAACAAGTTTATCCACTGCATCAAGTTCTGATCATTGAAAGAGACAGGCTTTCCACGTACTATTTTCAATAAGAACAGAAGAATAACTTTAAGATTTTGCCCAAAGTTTATACCCAAAGTAGTTTCAGACTTTCACCTGAACCATTATATACACTTACCAGTGATTTTTTTCCCTCTAAGCCTCATTCATCTTCTGGTGAGGCAAAAGTCTCTACTTGAGATGTTCCGAGAGCTCTTTCTTATTCCCTTAATTGAAACCGTTGTGCACATCGCTCAGACTTTTTGTAGCTTTTGGAATTAAGTCTAGAGGTCAGCCATTTCCACACAAAGACTTTGTAATTGTGGATTGCATTAGGATCTTATATGAACAAATTGGATCCCCCCGCTCTCAAATCTCACTAGTAGCTGAAAGCCTGTGCTTTTGCACAGGTGCAATTCACATATACCGGCATGTAAAAAAGCTGAAAATGGTCGAGAACTTAAAAATTGGGTGGTAACAGACCATGAGTCCTAGTGATGACTGAACCTGCTAATATTCTAAACAAAAAAGAGCTCTCAGCCATGCTTGTAGCTGTTTCTGACACTTCATACTGACTCAATAGACATTCTAGGCTTCAAAGTGATGTTTGGAATTATTGTGTGCTGGTGGTATTGATTTGTGTGGGGGTTGTGTTGTGTTCATTTATGTAAGTAGCGAATGAGGGGTGTGTGCTGCTCTGAGAGACTGTGTGTTTGAGGTTATTGTGTGTGCTGGTTGTGTTGTTTTTGGCAGTTTTGAAGAACTGTGGCAGCTGGGTCAAGCATTCCACCATCTATGCAGGCTCTTTCAATGAAGTTGTTGCATGCAAATTAGCTGTAGAGTAAGTGTAATGATTGGTTGAGATACCTCTGATATCACAATGGTCTAAGATTCTTGGCATGGTGTTGATACATGCCTTGCTGTTGCATGGGTGTAATTTGTAAAGTCAAAATGGACAAGAACTTAAAAATTGGATGGTACCAGACCATTCAATCCAGTTAAAATTGAACCTAAACAAAAAAAGCTCTCAGCCACACTTGTAGTTGTTTCCATCACTTCACAGTGACCCAGACATTCTAGGCTTCAACATGACACAGAGAATGATCATTCCAGAATCCTATTATATAGATGAGAAGCTGAAAGTCTGTTCTGTCACAGGAGTGTGCCACCAATAAAATTGTTGCATGCAAATCAGCTGTAGAGTAAGAAAGGTGATTGGTTGAGTCACCTCTGATCTCACTATGGTCTAGGACAGGGTTTCTCAGACCATGGAGAGTTGTGTAGATTTGTGCGGGTGGCAACTGGGAGCACAGATTTGGGGATTATAGTGGGTTATTTAGATATTCTTTCCACATGGATCCCACAACGCACCCTCCTTTCTCACTGCTATGGAGTCCTGTTATTCTGGATTGTGTGTGGCAAAGTAGCTGAACAGCAGTGTGAACAGCCCCAAAAAACACTGCTGGTTAAAAGATTCCAATCTCATATGGATTAGGTGCATGCACACCAAGAATGGGATCCATGTGGACTGAACATCTCAAAGAACCAGAGTTACTTTGAGGTAAGTAATTGTTCTTTGTACATTTATATTGTAAAAAAACTCAAATGAACTTTGCATCATCCATCCTCCTCATCAGAGGTTTGTCCAGCAGCTGTACTTTCATGAATGTAGTTTTTTGTTCTTAATTTACAGTATGTCCTGTGAATGATAAAGGGTTTGCTTTTATTGCATTCATGGAAGTGCACCCCTTGTCATGAACACATTTTTGCAATGTGTTGTGATTATTGCTACATTTATCATTAACAAAGCTTGTGTCTCCAATTTTATTTACCTTTGAATTCTCTTCTTTGCTTTAGGAAGTGGAATTGTCTTGGCTGGTGTAGGAAAATGCAGAAGCTCCAACAATCTGTGCAAACTGAGAGCCCATTTCTCTTGCATAGCAAGGGTACATGTGTTGGGAGCACTTGTGGCCAATATACACTTTTTTGGCTTTTTAGAAGGTCTCTTCTTGACCTTTTGCCAGCTCTATTTGGCCTGTTCTGGAGGATGGGAAAGGAGCTTGGCAAATGGGCCTCCCTTCCCAAATTTCATCCCATAGATGAAAGATGGGGGAGAGGGAAGGAATACTACAATGCTGCCCCAAAAAGCTGAAATAGTAGCATCTGAGGCTGGAGAGCTGAGCTGCTACTACATTGTTTGTCTGACAAGAAGCAGGGAAGCTGTAATAAAGGCAGAAAGGGTGTGCGCGAGCTCTGGAATTTTGAGTACAAGTCTGAGCTGCCTCAGGTACTTGCAGGAAGAGAAGCACAACACAAAATGTCTAGATTGTTGGCAGAGGTTGTGATCCAGAAATATGTGTTGTGCACATTCTGTACATAAAAAAAGTCTTATTCCTGATCAGAGAAAACAAACATATTTAAAAATTCATATATACATTTACCACAGCATAGTATGTGCCAGCCTCTTCATCTTTTAGACCTTGGTCTGTAGCAGCCATGTGGGACAAACAATATTGTCACTGATAGTGATGCCATCATTTTAGTGCAATCAAAATAATATTTTAGCAAGAGGGGAAGGTAGGCTTAAGGCTGCTTGAGCACCATTTGTTGAATTGCTTTGAATTTGCCATGTTTTTCTTAGCTTTAGCACCACCATCTGGTGCTTTTCCTTGGAATTGCAAGCTATTTCAACCACAGAGATCATTTTTTCCGAATTTCATAGATAATGTGCCTTCCTGCCAGGTTTGAAGGACACAGAGATTCCTTTCCTAAGATTGTTGCAGAATTGAAGAATGCAACTTGCAAAATCACCAGTAAGTCTCACAGAGGCAGGTTGCCCTGCTGCTGTGGCCAACTTGTCTCTGGCATCTACTCACTTTGTGTATTCTTTGAGACTCCAAACTCTAGTAGCAACAGTAGCTTCATAATACTGATTGCATATAATCCTCTATGTAGATGAGCACTATCTTCTGTGTGGTCCAATTCATTGAGCTTTCCTCAAAAGCAAAATGTCATGAATATTAGAATCTGATGCTTGGAGTCACTTTTGTCAGCTCTCATGCCTCATCGTTTCTTTTCATTGCTTACATATCCCCCTCTCTATTTTTGTTCTGATACTCCTTACATTCCTACTTTACTCTGTTGGGCTGCTGATTTTGAAGCAATCTAGTTCGGTGATCCAATCCAGTGAACCCAGCACTTCAGCTCTTTCCCAGCAATCTGTAACCTGTTCTGATCATTCAGCCAGTTATCTTAGTGTCTTCATTAAATTTCATTACAGAGATTAATATTAGTTAGTTACTAATAGTCCAATCTTTACCCTAGACTTCCAAATGGGAGTCTCTCTTTTGAAGCTACAACCTCCAAAAGTCCATATCTTTCTTAGTCAAATATAAGAACAGCCACACTGGGTCAGACCAAAGGTCCATTTAGCCCAGTATCCTGTCTTCCAACAGTGGCCAATGCCAGGTGCCCCAGAGGGGATGACCAGAACAGGTAATCATCAAGTGATCCATCCTCTGTCACCCATTCCCAGCTTCTGGCAAACAGAGGCTAGGGACATCATCCCTGCCTATCCTGGCTAATAGCCATTGATAGACCTATACTCCATTAACTTATCTAGTTCTTTTTTGAATCTTTTCATAGTCTTCACCTTCACAACATCCTCTGGCAAGGAGTCCCATGGGTTGATTGTGCGTTATGTGAAAAAATACTTTCTTTTGTTTGTTTTAAATCTGCCGCCTAATTTCATTTGGTGACTCCTAGTTCTTGTGTTAAGAGAGAGAGTAAACAATACATCCTTATTTACTTTCTTCACACCAGTCATGATTTTATAGACTTCTGTCATATCCCCCTTGTCTCTTTTCCAGGCTGAAAAATCTCAGTCTTATTAATCTCTCCTCCTATGGAAGCCAATGGAAACCCCTAATAATTTTTCTTGCCCTTTTCCAATTCCAGTATCTTTTTTGAGATGGGGCAACCACATCTGCACGCAGTATTCAAGATGTGGGCATACCATGGATTTATAGAGGCAATATTTTCCTAATGATTCCCAACATTCTGTTCTCTGACTGCCACTGCACATTGAGTGGATGTTTCCAGAGAACTATCCACAGTGACTCCAAGATTTCTTTCTTGGGTGGTAACAGCTAATTTAGACCCCATCATTTTATATGTATAGTTGGGATTATGTTTTCCAATGTGCATGACTTTCCATTTATCAACATTGAATTTCATTTGCCATTTTAATGCAGTCGCCCAGTTTTGTGAGATCCTTTCATAGCTCTTTGCAGTCTGCTTGGGGCTTAACTATCTTGAGTAGTTTTGTATCATCTGCAAATTTTCCCACCTCACTGTTTACCCCTTTTTCCAGATCATTTATGAATATGTTGAATAGTACTATTCCCAGTACGGACCCCTGGGGGACACCACTATTTGCCACTCTTCATTCTGAAAACTGACCATTTATTCCTGTCCTTTGTTTCTTATCTTTTAACCAGTTACCAATCCATGAGAGGACCTTCCCTCTTATCCCATGACAGCTTTCTTTGCTTAAGAGCCTTTGGTGAGGGACCTTGTCACAGGATTTCTGAAAATTTAACTACACTATAGCCACTGGATCCCCTTCAAAGAATTCTAGTAGATCGATGAGGCATGATTTCCCTTTACAAAAACCATGTTGACTCTAACATAATTTTGGGGGGAAATCTATGTCTGACAGTTTTGTTTTTTACTGTAGTTTCAACAGTTGGCCCAGTACTGAAGTCGGGCTTACCAGCCTATATTTGTCAGGGTCACCTCTGGAGCCCTTTTAAAAAATTGGTGTTGCATTATCTATCCTCCAGTCGTTTGGTACCGAAGCTAATTTAAATGATAGGTTACAAACTATAGTTAGTAGTTCTGTAATTTCACATTTGAGCTCCTCAGAACTCTTGAGTGAATACCATCTGGTCCTGGTGACTTATTACTGCTTAGTTTATCAATTTGTTTCAAAATCTCCTCTACTGGCACCTCAATCTGGGACAGTTCCTCAGATTTATCATCTAAAAAGAACGGTTCAGGTTTGGGATGTTCCTTCACATCATCAGCCATGAAGACCAATGCAAAGACCTCATTTAGTTTTTCTGCAATGGCCTTATTGTCCTTGAGTGCTCCTTTAGCATCTCGATCATCCAGTGGCCCTAACGGATGTTTAGCAGGCTTCCTGCCTCTTAAGTACTTAAAAATGTTTTTTGCTATTACTTTTTGAGTCTTTGGCTAACTATTCTTCAATTTCTTTTTTAGCCTTCCTAATTATATTTTTACACTTCATTTGCCAGAGTTTATGCTCCTTTCTATTTTCCTCAATAGGATTTAACTTTCACTTTTTAAAGGATGCTTTTTTGCCTCTAACTGCTTCTTTTACTTTTTTGTTTTACCATGGTGGCATTTCTTGGTTTTCTTACTATGTTTTTAAATTTGGGGTATACCAACGTGACCTGTTTTCATCAGCTGGGAAATCGGATCATTATTTTTATTTTATTATTTGTATGGTGCTGAAAGTATAAAGACTCGGGTCTCTTCAATGTAAAGAAACATAATAAACAATACTATCTTATAAAGCAATTTAAAAATATAGTTTTTCTCAGTGTGGTTGGAGTATTCCGGATTGTAGTCTTTTTGGTTCTATCTGTTTTTCTTAGTAGTAAAGGTTATCAGAACTGCCTTGTATGAGACAAGAAACTGACAAGAGTGGTCAAGTCATTTTATTAAGCACTCTTACTACATTTGATTGGAGTATCTTTGTGACATCCCCAGTGGTTCTCAACCAGGGAGAGCCAGTTTCAGGGGGTTGAATGTTCTATGATGCAATGATGGCTAATTCCAGCTTGTGTGCTCATTATATTTGATTTAGGATGCTTTGTATTTTTTCTTGTACAGATTTGAATCCATTCCAGATATATTATTTGCTTGGTTATTGACTTTAGGTCATTTTAATGAACTATTTCTGTATGTTAGGAGCTTTGTGGTATTTTCACATCTCTACAAAAATATCTCACTACAAATATAGACTTACATATTTACCAATTATTCTTTATATTCAGCATTTTATTCTAATACTCTTTCTTCCTTTCTCCAAGGCTCAGAGAGATTGACAGAAAGCCTGTGTTAGAAAATGGTGTGACTAGAGCTGGTTGAAACTCAAATTTTCCGTTCCATGGGCAATTTTGACACTCCAAAATGTTCTTGTTGTCCCAACACTCTCAAATTGTGTGTGTGTGTGTGTGTGTGTGCGCGTGCACACGCGCCATCCTGAATTTAGTAGTGTCCTCTGGGTGCATGGAGTACCTTTCGGGATTAGGGTCCTATTGAGGGATAGCTTAGTTGAAGTGCTTTGAAAATGGTGAGGTTGTATACATATTACTAACTAACCCAAACAACAAATGGGTTACAACATATTATACAGAATTAATTATTGGGTGGTTTGTTAAACCATTTGGGACAGATTCTCCACTCACCTGAGCTCCACTTGCACATAGTAGAGATCGGAGCAGGTGTCAGGGAGCAGTTCCAGCTGTCTGATTCTGAGACATTTGGCATTTAACAAGAGTTAGAGCTGCAGGATCCTGTAGGGACCTAATGCCAGTGGAGGATTTGGTTAAGCAGGGCACTGCTCCACTACCTACCGCCACCCCACCTTTTCCCACACCAGAAGTATATGTGGGAGGTGGGGGGAAGAAGGGAAGGTGAGGCAGAAGGAAGAAAAGCTGCCTCTGCCAGCTTTTTACTGGTAGATAGTATCCATGGATAGGGGGAATCTTCCACTGACCATCTCCAGCGACTTTAATTCCTCTTTGCATTACTTATATGATGCAAAGTGAATTTAGCAGACCAGAGAATCTGGGCCTCAGGATTTGCTTAAGAACAAGAATGCCTATTTATAATTACTTCATAGATTCACTGATTCCTTTTTAAGGCCAAAGGGACCATTATGATCATTGAGACTGACCTCTTGCATAACACAGGCCAAAGAATCTCACCCAGTAGTTTCTACATCAAGCTCATGTCTTATGGTTGAGCCATAGCAATACTTTAAAAAAGACGTCCAGTTTTGATTTAGACTTCTAGAGATGTGACACTTTCTCAATCTCTTGGTAAGTTGTTCCAATAGTTCATTACTGTTGCTGTTATAAAATGTTATGCCTTATTTCTAGTCTGAATTTATCTATCTTCACCTTCCAATGAGAGACATTTTTCTATAGACTAAAGAGCTGTCTACTATCGAATGATCAAGTACCCTGTAGTCTGTACTTGTAGTCTGTGATCAAGTCACCTCTTAACCTACTATTGGCTAAATTAAATTTCCTTGTAAGTCACTGTAGATATTCTAAAAATATGTATTCATCTGTGTTCACTGATGTATTCTTTGCATTCAGAGCAATGCAACCTATTCAAGAATTGCAAAAATTATTATTATTAGGGCTGTCAAGTGATTAAAAAAATCATGACTAATCATGAGATTTTTAAAAAAATTGTGATTAATTGCAGTTTTAATCACACTGTTAATATTAGAATACCTTTTATTTAAATATTTTTGGGTTTTTTCCCCCCCTATATTTTCAGATATAGGGGCAGGGCTAGAGGCTCTGGGCTTCAGCCCTCCTTGGTGCTCTATCCCATCTCAGGGTATGGAGAATGGGGTTCCAGCCCTCCTTGGTGTGTGGGGCTCTCAGGATTTAGGACTGGGAGCTCCAGCCTCACTCAGGGCTTCAACTGCTCTTGGGGCTCACACCTTCCCCCCGCCACCTGGAAAGCTGTGGACTGAGGCTTTTGGGGCTTGTACAATGTTATTCTGCCGCCTCCGGAGCTGCGGGCTGGGGCTTCTTTTCCCCACTGCTGCCCACGGAGCTGTAGGCTGATGCTTCAGCCCTCCTTACCACCAATGCCTCCTACCCCACCCCAGCCACAGGTATGCAATTAACGCGTTAAAAAAATTAACACTTTAATTTTGCTTTCAGTTAGTCACAGTCGTTAACTGCAATTAATTTACAGCCCTAATTATTATTATTTATTGTTTATATTATGGTAGAACTAGAGGCCAACCAAGAATGTGGCTTCAATGGGTAATAGGCATTGTACAAACAGAGTAAGACAAACATAGGCAAGATATAGAACCAATCATAGAGTAAGTGTCCTGAAGATTTTACTAGCTAAATAGACACAACAAAGATTTATTACTAATTTGTGGCCTGATTCTGCATCCCTTAATCACTTTGGGGCAGATCCTTAGCTGATTTAAGTTGTCATAGCTACATAGAAGTCAGTGGAACTATGACAATTTGAACCTGTTGAGGATCTGACCCATCAGTATTACCACATGTAAAAATCAGGTTGAAGGATTAGGCTTTTGGTTATCGAAAAAATAATAGAACATGGTCCCAATAATGTAAGAGACTTGATTCTTCTGGAGATCTTGTCCCCCTCTTAGCTTCTGTGAAGTCTTGTCCTCCTATGTCTTCTCCTGGTTCTCTTCCTACCTTTGTGATAGCTCCTTCACCATGTCCTTTGAAGGATCATCCTCAACCCCACTCCATCATTCTGTGGGGGTTCCATAGGGCTCTGGCCTTGATCCCCTTCTCTTTTCCCTCGACACCTTATTTCTGGATAATCTTATCCACAAACACAAATTCAGCTACAGTCTGTATATAGATAACTAACAGATCTACCTTCCTGCTCCAGACCTGACTCCTTCTGTCCAAACTAAAGTCTCAGGGCAAGTCTACACTACAAAATTAAGTTGACCTACACTGACAATGTGTCGACCTAACTCCATTGACTTTAGCACTAGGTGGAGTTATTAAGTTGGTGTAGTGGGCAAGTTACATTGATGGGAGCTGTATTTTAGTGTAGATGCTTAAACTACTTACATCAACCCAACTCTGTAGTGTAGACCGGGCCTCAGACTGTCTCTTTGACATCTCCTTGTGGATGTCTAACTGTCAGCTCAAGCTTGCCAAATCAAGATCTTAATTTTCCTCCCAATCTCTCCACACTACATCCTCTCCTAGTCCCTGTACACAAGAGCACCATCCTGCTTGTTGCTTAGGCCTGTAACCTGGTTGCCATCTTAGACATAGACCTCTCTCTATGTCCTCACACCCAAGCTATGTATTAGTCTTGCAGACTCTTTCTGCATCACATCTCTAAGATACAGCCTTTCCGATCCATGCACAAAGCTAAAACTCTTGTCCTGGCTATCATCATCTTATATCTTGATTTACTACAATATTCTTTTCTCTGGGCTTGACAAATGCAGCCTTGTCCTGCTCATATATATTCAGAATGCTGCTGAAAGGATCATTTTCCTAGCCTGTTGCTTTGACCACGGCACACCTCTCTTTGCATCCCTCCACTGGCTCCTCTTTCTCTATCACATCAAAAATAAGCTACTTGTCTTCACTTTTAAGGCCCTTCGTGACCTATCCCCACCCTATCTCTCATCTCTCACTCACTATCAAGATGTTGACTCCAGCCTTCAGTTGGCCCTTGATGCCAGCCTTCATTGCCCTCTTTTTAAATTTTTGAACAAGCAACTTCATGGTTTCTCCTGTGCTGCCCCTCATACTTGGGAGGAGCTCCCCCAAAACATCTAGACAGCTACTTCCAGCCCTGGTGGAGGCTTCCCAAAAGTGTGGGGGGGGAGGGGGCAGGGAGCAGGGCCACACCCCTTCCCCCGAAGCCCTGCCCCTGGCCAAGCTGGAAGCCAGAGCGAGCCAGGAGCCAGGGACCCTCCACCTACCTGGGGTGGAGGAGCCAAGAGCAGCCCCCAGCCCATGTGTCCACCCTGTGGGCCCCCAGGTCAGATGGAAGGTTTGCAGGTCTCCACAGCTGCCCACGTGGCTCTTACCCTGACCTGGCTCTGACCAGGGGATGGGGCCTCAGAGCTGCAGCACAGACATGGTAAGAGTTGTGCAGTCTGACAGCTGTGAGAAGCCACAGACCCTCCGCCTTCGCTGGGTTGGGGGCCAAGGGCCCGGGGACACAGGCTGTGGGCTGGTTTTGGCCTCCCAGCCTGGGCAGGTGGAGGGTCCATGGTGCGGTGCCCCCTGCTACCGGGGTTCCCTGGCCTGATTCCAGCTGCCCATCTGGTGGGAGGGCAAGGCCTTGAGGGCAATGGCAAAAAGTGGACAGGCCAGTCCCATAACTTTCAAAAAGTGGGAAGGCCATGGCCCCCTTGCACCTCTATTCTGGTGCCCCTGGCTACTTTATTATTCTCCTTCAAATCCCTGCTTAAAACTCTCCTTTGCTGTGATGCCTAAAAATACTTGGCAACTGTTTGGCTGCTGCTATGTTGAGACCATTGTCTATCAAGCTGACCAATATTTTCTCATAGTTTCCTTGTACTCCCCTGTTGGTCTGTCTGTATCCATCTGTTGTCTCTTGTCTGATACTTATGGCATAGCTACACTTGCGAGTTAGATTGAATTAAAGCATCCCCATGTGCTCTAACTCACAATGAGTCCACACTGGCAAGGCACATAAAGTGCCTGGACTCCTCGGCTAGAGCGCTCCTGGTACTCCACCTTGGCGAGTGAAGTAACATTTGATGTGCCCCTTCTGGAGTGCCGCAGCACCAGTTTGAATGCCCTGGTCTGTTAATGCGCTTTGTTCGGCCTCCAGAAGTGTCCTACAATGCCTGTTCTAGCCACTCTGGTCATCACTTCGAATTCTGATGCTGTGCCCTCAGGTGACCAACCATCAGACCTGCCCTTTAAATTCTCTGGGAATTTTGAAAATCCCCTTCCTGTTCACTCAGCCAGGTGTGGAGTGCTCTCAGCAAAACTTTCCAGGTGACCATGCCTCCACACGCCAGGTGATTCCCAGTATGGAGCAAGGGCGAGGTGCTGGACCTCATCAATGTTTGGAGGAGGAAGCTGTCCAGTCCCAGCTGCACTCCAGCCATAGGAATTACAATACCTTCGGGCAGATATCAAGGGACATGATGGAAAGGGGCCATGACTGAGATGCCCTGCAGTGCAGGGTTAAAGTGAAGGAGCTGCGGAATGCCTACTGCAAAGCCCATGAGGCAAACTGCTGTTCTGGTGGTGCCCCCGCAACCTGCCGTTTCTAGAAAGAGCTGGACGCGATACTTGGAGGCGACCCTACCAAGCTGCATGTGGGCCAAGGCAGAAACCACACTGCAGTAGAAGACCCTCCCTTGCTTCCTAGGTCTCCCTCAGGAGCGAGATATCTTCCAGGACAAAGTCGTCTTGAAAATGTGGGGACAGTTTTCAATATAGGAGTCCCCTGCAGCTGCTGGCTCTCCCCAAGGCACAGAAATCCAAAGGATGGTACAGCTATGAAACAATCAGTCCCCCTTGACCCTGTGCTTACTCACCATTTTGGGGATCCCATGGGTTACGTGCACTTGCTTTGGGATGGGCAAATTATGCTATTGTGTAGACGGTGCTTGCCCTTAAGTACAGGGGAATCATTGCTATGTCTGGTGTGAACAATGCTGCCTCTGTTAAGTGTTGCGTTTTGCCTTTACAGATGCAACCTTGAGATCTCAGCCATCCGTGTTATCACCAGCCGAAAGACTGCAAAGAATTAGGAAGAGGCCACGTAGCAGCAAAGAAGACCTGCTACATGAAGTAATACAGCAGTCCCTTAATGAGAATCTAAAGGCACAGGAGTGGAGGGATAGTGAAAGGAGGATCCACCAGCAGAATGAGGAGCACCGGCAAAAAAGCGCGGAGCTCCAGCAGCAAAGCACGGTTTGACTGTTAAGCATCATGGAGTGCCAAGCGGACTCAATCCAGGTGCTAGTAGCCATGCAAGCGGAGCACAACAGCATCGCCTCCCCCCCCCGCAGCCCTTGTCCCAAAACTCTTTCCCTTGTGCACCCATTTCACCTCTAACCCACTTTTCCCAACATCCAGGTTCTTATCTCCACCAGCTGCCTCCAACACCTGTAACTTCACCACCGAGCCCTGAAAACTATGACCCTTACCTACTGCACTCAACTCCCATCTCCATGCATTATAACCATCCTGAAGTGCAGGAAGGCTGAGTATGATAACAGGACATACGTAAATCTGTGATTGTACCAATCCCCACCCTACCCCCTTATCCTTTCTGTTTCCCAAGCATTTGTTTCTTTTCAATAAATGGATTTTTTGGCTTTGAAATCATTCTTTATTATTTCATAAAGTAACAGATATCTCACCCCAGGAAAGCACCAGGCACTGCAAATCAGTGTAGCAAACACAGATTCCTGCTAACATTGGAACCATTGCATTTCACTCCCATGCAGGGCACCAGACATTCCTGGTGGTTTTCAGCCTCAAATTGCTCCCTCAAGGCATCCCTAATCCTTGCAGCCCCGCGCTTGGCCCCTCTAATAGCTCTGTTCTCTGGCTGTTCAAATTCAGCCTCCAGGTGTTGAACCTCCGAGTTCCATTCCTGAGTGAATCTTTAACCCTTCCTTTCACACATGTTACGGAGGATACAGCACAAGGATATAACCGCAAGTATGTTGTCATCAGCTAGGTCCAGCTTCCCACACAGAGAGCGCCAGCAGCCCTTTAAATGTCCAAAAGCACACTCCACAGTCATTTTGCACCGGCTCAGCCTGTTGTTGAACCGCTCCTTGTCGCTGTCAAGGCTCCCTGTGTAGGGTTTCATGAGCCACAGCATTAAACGGTAAGCGGGGTCTCCAAGGATCACGATGGACATTTCAACTTCCTCTATGGTGATCTTGGCTGGGAAAAAAGTCCCGGCTTGCAGCTTCCTGAACAGGCCAGTGTTCTGAAAGATGCATGCGTCATGCACTTTTCCGGGCCAGCCTGCGTTAATGTCAATGAAATGCTCACAGGCATCCACAAGCGTCTGGAGAACCATAGAGAAATACCACTTCTGATTAATGTACTTGGAAGCTAGTGCCAGAATTGGAATATGCGTCCCATCTATCACCCCTCTGCAGTTAGGGAAACTCATTTGTGCAAAGCTAGCCACAATGTCATGCACGTTACCAAGAGTCACAGTTCTTTTGAGCAGGATGCAATTAATAGCCTTGCAAACTTGCATCAACATGATTCCAGTGCTTGACTTTCTCACTCCAAACTGGTGAGTGACCAATTGGTAGCAGTCTGGAGTTGCCAGCTTCGAGGCTGCAATAGCCACCTGCTTCTCCACCGTGAGGTCAGCTGTCAATCTCGTGTCCTTGCACCACAGGATGTGGGCAAGCTCCTCATACAGTCCCATGAAAGTGGCTTTTCTCATCCAAAAGTTCTGCAGCCACTGCTCGTCATCCCAGACTTGCAGGATGATGTGATCCCACCACTCAGTGCTTGTTTCCCGAGCCCAAAAGTGGCATTCCATGGTGGCGAGCATGTCTGTGAATGCCACAAGCAATCTCGTGTTGTATGTGTTACTCAAGTCGATATCATTGGAGTCCTCACTGTCAGTTCGGATCTTAAGGAGTAACTTGACTGCCAAAGATGACATGCTAGCAAAACTCAGCAACATATTCCTCAGCAGTTCAGCCTCCATTCCCACAGACCGAAAGGGAAGACAAAGTATGCAGTATAAGAAAGGTTGAAAGATGGTGCCAAATGTGGACGGAAGCACAGGGATTGCTGGGATGTGAACTGATGCATCATAGGAAGTTGGGACAGGACCCAGAATGCCCCCCTGCCCCCTTCCCACAAGCAACAGCGCCAGATTGGGAAGAGGTGTACCATAAGGCACCACTCCCAATGCTGCTGCAAGTGCCGCAAAGGTGGCCACGCCAGTGCGCTTGCAGCTGTCAGTGTGGGCAGACTGCAGCACTTTCCCTACTGTGCTCTACGAAGGCTTGTTTAACTCAAAGCACTCTGTATTTGCAAGTGTAGCCATGCTCTTAGATTTTAAGCTTTTGTGGGGCAGGGACTATATTTTTGTTCTGTGATTCTACAGCTCCTAGCACAATGGGGTCTTGGTCCATGACTGAAGCTTCTAGCTGCTATGGTAATACAAATGATAAATGATACCCATGATATTATCTCAGAAGCATAAACAAAGAATATGGTTTTGTTGTGATTTAGCAGTTGGAAACCTAAATGGGTAATTGCATGTGTGTTCACTCATGCATGAGTATGTGCATTTTAACAGTGTGTTCTTATTATTCTGCTTCATAATGTTTTTTTTTAGTTTTCGAGCCATGACCTATATAATAGTCATAATTAGAAATGATTAGCAGGAGCAGAAACTGTTATAGTTAAAGTGTGTCCATTTTACAAACTGAAAGTATGTCAGTAACAAAATGTTTGTTAGTTGTTAGGTTTCCTTGGGATCTAAAGAGTTTGTGATGTAACAATGTTTCCTCGTGCTGTATTGTCAATGTTCTTTACAGGGTATATGAGTAACCACTCATGTGCTTTGATAGATGAAATGTATTTACATTAAGTCAAACACTTGAACGTCAGCAAATGCCAGTTTTATGATAAGCCATTCAACCTTAATTCTACCTGTTTGGGCTTCTATCATGTGCACTGAACGAGGAAAAAGTTTGTGGAAAAAGTGATAAGTGATCATCTAACTAAAGACTGTACCATAATACATACACACAATAGAGCTGAATTAAAGTTGCACAGGTAACTACAACAATGACATTTCCTAACTTTTGAGTGCCTGACTTTGCAAACTAAATAATTTGCCTTTATATCATTTTATAGATTTTTAATTTTTTAAAAGACTCAGGTCAAAACAAATTTTATTATGTACAGGTGTAACAACTCACATATCGTGCATTATCAGCAGGGTTTTAGACCTTGAATATTCAGCATTGCAGAGCAGATTGTTAGCCCTTGAGCTATGGCAATAACTACACGAACTGGCTGCAGGAGAAAATTGTCCTGGTGTGGAGGGGCAGGTGTGATGGTCTGTTAGTTCCAGAGGGTTGTCATGGGAGCCTGGTCCAGCTCTTTCTAATCCCCGCAGGAGTTGTGGGAGCTTCTGTCCTATGTGGGACCACCTGAGGAGAAGATGGGATTCTGGGACTTCTAGTATTTTGGTCAAGCTGGTGGTCCATAACCAAGATGGAGGTACACATACACATATCTGCTTTCAAGAGGAACATGAAAAGCCTGATATTTCTGTCTTTCCTGACATCCTCAGCCACCTCCCTCCAAATAGCAAAATTTTCCTAGTGTTTCTGTCTTTTCTGTTCAACATCACTATTAAGTGGTGGAACTACATAATCCCTAGCCAAGGTGAAGCCCAAACTCCAGAGATTATGGAGGCTGTAAATCTCCATCAGATCCTGCATCTGTAGCCGGGTGGGCAAGCAGTGCAGGCATGGTATGATGGTTTCTTTTGGGCCACAACCTTGTTTGCATTGAAGATAGCTGAAATTTTTCCAGTGAAACAGTTTTTCCACAGAATGGAAATGTTTCAAGGGACAGTGAATTGATAACAAGCATGTGTGAAAGGAAATTACCAAATGTTTCTTTTTGATGTTTGTTAGAGTAAGATTTATAATTTCAATTTTTCTATGAAATATGGGGTAATGTATAACATAAGAATCACACTGCTAAGCTGCAGCGAGCTATTGGGGAACATGGTATTTGGAGAAGGCAGATGAAATTTTGATTTTTCATCCCAGTTCAGGATGGAAACAAGTCTTGGAATTTTGCAATCTCCTGGGGGCTGGACGGTCCGTATCTTGGCGGCCCTCATTTGCAGCATGACACAATGCGGTGACATCACAGCGTGGTGGTGCAGCTGGTGACACAGAGCAGATAGGGTGACAGCCTGAAACAACTCCGGGGCATCACCATAGCGGGGAGCAGGAGAGTCTTGGGTCTGGGAGGGGCCCTCTAGACCCCCCCCAACCTGTCATCATCACGGAGGGGGCGAAGGGAGGGAATCTGAATATTCCTGTCCTGATTTCTGTGCTAATCCCAGCCGCCCCTGCGATGGTAACGGACTCTACGTGTGGGTCTGGGGTCAGGCTGTGGCCGAGAGGCCCAGGGGTCAATTTGTGCCCCGGAACCTCTCCGCCGGGCTGTGTGAGGCGGGCGGGAGGTGTTCGGCGCTGCGCGCTCCGTATCTCCCCGCGCACAGGAGCATTGTGGGCGCTCGCTGCTTTCCGCGGGTTCAGTTAAAATGGCGCCCTAGGTAACGGGAGGCGGCGGTGGCCGTTAGGCTGTGAGGCGCAGGGCGCGCGCGCGCGGCAGTTGCAGAGGGCGGTCCCACGCCCCGGGGTGAGGATGGCGTGTCCGGATCAGAAGTCCCCCAACGTTCTGCTCCAGAACCTGTGCTGCCGCATCCTCGGCAAGAGCGAAGGTAACAGCCCCCCCCGCCCGGGAGCGCGCGGACAGCGGGGCGCCGCCCCGCGCCCGGGCCCGCGGCTGAAACTCAGGCCCCCTGCGTGCGGGTGGCGGCGGCTGTCAGCCCGCAGCTCGCTGGAGCAGTGGGGCCGTGCCCGCCCTGAGCGGCAGCCAGACGCGGGCCGGGGGATGGAGAGCCCTGCCCCAAGGGAGAGGGAGAGGGAGGGGGTGGGGCGGCGGCTGAGAACCTGCTCCTTGCCGCGGCCCGGAGGCGGCTGTGTGCCTGGCCGTGACCCTGGGGAAGTGGAGGAGAAGGAACTCGGGGAATAGATGGCGAGGGTGGGACGTGCTCTCCTTGTGTGTTTCTAGGATCCAGAAAAGGGAGAAGAGAGACCCAGTGGAGAGAGTGAAACGTCCATTTGCCTGCTGCTGTGGTAGCTGGGAAAAGGGGACACCCCTGAGCATCTCTCTCTCTTCTCTCCAAAGGGCTGCAACCAAGGCAGTGATTCAGCCTTTAGCAGCAGAAGCAAAATACTTAGGACTTGTCCACACTTACAGCGCTGGAGCGGTGCCCCTTCAGCGCTGAGTGAAGACTCTCTCCAGTCGGTGTAAGTGCTCCATTTCCCTGAGGGCTAGTCTACAGTACCCATGCTGATGGGTGAGCGCCCTTCTCGGCATGCTACTTACTCTACCTCAATGATCCCCAACATGGTGCCCAGGGGCGCCATCTTAATGCGCCCGCGTCCTAACACCCGGGAGAGCACCTGCCGGCGTTTCAGCGGGGCAGCGGGGACGCTGATGCTGCTTGCTGTTGACAAGTGATGTCATTGAGAGGTGTCACTCTCAGATTTTGGTGAGGATGCCTCTCGATGATGTCGCTTGTCGACAGCAAGTGGCGTCATTGAGAGGCAATGCTGCCGAAATTCAGTGGCATTTCGGCGGGTACTCCACTGCCATAGTGGTCCTTCGGCTGGCGCCTGCCAGCCAAAAAGGTTGGGAACCACTGCTCTACCTCCAGGGGGGGAGGATCTTTTGCTGACATAAAGGCTGTACACAGTGGCACTAGGTTGATGTAATTTAGGTCGTTTAGGGGGATATCTTTCATGCTCCTGAGTGATATAAGTTACATTGACTTAAGCAGTAGTGTGGACCAGCTTGAGAGGCGGTAGTTATGTCAATGGGAGAAGGCCTCCTGTTGACATATCACTATCTACACTCAGGGTTAGATTGGTATAACTGCATTGCACAGGGATGTATTTTCCATGCTTCTGAGTGACATAGTGACGTGTGTAGTGTAGCCCAGGGCTTAGTTTAATTCTGCTACTCAGAGCCTGAGGACAGCCACAAAACACTGTCAACAGCTGTGTGCCTGGCTCTTGCCCTGGAGGTTGCCTAAAAGGTGTGTCTCACTTACCCCTTCTGTGAGAATGTTCATCCCCTTCCCCTGCTCTGTTACCCCCCTCCTGTAGCTCAGCTCTGACTTGCTAATGGCCTGTGCTGGGCATGGCAGCAGCCATCTCTGGACTGGAGCATTGGGCTAGATGGCAGCTGGCTAGACACTGAGCTGAAAGGCTGTGCTCCCTGGGGCGCGGTGCTGCCTGGCAGCATACAGATCCTTGGCTTGTAAGTGTTAAATTTTGAAGTTCCCTGTCCCTTGCTGATTCTTAGGCTACATCTACGCTACCTCTTTTGTTGATAAAGCTTACGTTGCTCAGCGGTGTTAAAAAACCCCCAGACGCAATTGGTGTGGACAGCATCTCCTACCGCTGCTCGCTGGGGGGTTGTTTAATTATGTTGATGGGAGAGCTCTCTCCCCTCAGCATAGAGCGGCTACATGAGAGATCTTACGGCTGTGCTGCTGTAAGCTCTCTGGTGTAGATATGGCCTTAGAAGAAAAAGCTGCTTTCTGGATAGAGATGCTCTTCCCTGGAAGATGGGGGTTGGGGTGGCTTGTCACTCTCTTCCATGGGGAAGGACATGCCTCTGCTCTCCCTCTTTTGATTCCTAGAAATATATAAGGAGAGCACTTCCAACCCTCTCCATCAATTCCCTGTCCTAATTTTCCTCCCTTCTCCATCACATAAACTCTTCTTTGCTGCTATCCTGTCAAGCCACTCTTCCGTCGGCTGAATGAGGTCTACAAGGGCTTAGACCAGTGGTTCTCAACTTATTTATCATATATGTGGCCCACAATATGTTACCTGGGCCACCGGAGCTGGGTGGCAGGGCAGCAGCAGCTCCCGGACCCCTGCCATGTGGGGCTGACCGGCTGCCCCGGACCCCGTGGGACTGGCTGGGAGCCCCAGACTCCTGCCACGCAGGGCGGGCCAGCAGTCCCGACTGGACCCCAATCCTGCTGTGATGGGGCAGCCTGGGCCCCACTGCTCTGGGAAGCCGGGAACTCAGACCCCGCTATGTGGGCTGGCCTTTAATACACAGCTGAGCTGGGCCACAGCTGTGTGCTAGTTGGGCCGCATACGGCCAGCAGGCTGCAGGTTGAGAATCACTCGCTTAGACAGATTTGTGTGGCTGCCCCCAGGCTTTGATCAGTAGTACTAAGTACTTGGTTGCTGCTAGAGGCTGAATCCCTGCCTTGCCTCCAGCTGCTTAGGACATGTCTACACATAAAACCCTGCAGTGGTGCAGCTGTGCTGGGATAGTGCTTCAGTGAAGATGCTACTGTGTTGACGGGAAAGCTTCTCCCATCGGTGTAGTTAGCAACTGCCCTTGCAGAGGTGGATTATGTCGATGGGAGAAGCCCTTCTGTTGATACAATGCTTTCTACACTGGGGGGTTAGGTTGGTATAACCGTGTCACTCAAGGGTGTGGATTTTTCACACCCCGAGCAATATAGTTATATCAGTGTAAGTCTGTAGTGTAGACCTGCCCTCAGGAAGATGAGAAGACGACACTCATGCTTTGTCCCCTTTTTCCAACTGCCATAATAGTAGGAAAATGGAAGTTTGACCTTGCCAGAGAAAATAACTTATTTGCTAACTGGGCAAATGAACTATTTAAAGTCTCGATAGTATTGTCTTATAATACCTACAACTTCTCAAGTCATATCCATTTCAACAAATGGTATGTGAATGCCGTCTGTCCTACTAGTATTCCTCTACCCCGATATGATGCTGTCCTCAGGAGCCAAAAAATCTTACTGCATTATAGGTGAAACTACATTATATCGAACTTGCTTTGATCCGCCAGAGTGTGCAGTCCCCCCCCCCCGGAGCACTGCTTTACTGTGTTATATCCGAATTCGTGTTATATCGGATCGCGTTATATCAGGGTAGAGGTGTACTTACATGACAGTTCCTGCCAGCAAGTGGTATTATTGACTCAGTAGGCAAAATCTCTTCCCTGCGTTTCAGTTCTGAAGCAATGAATTCCCTAACTTTGTACTAGAGGCATTATACAGCAGGCGATGTTGCCTTTTTGACATTAAATTTAAAACCAAGTTATAGACTACCTGTCATTAGAGATCCATGGCCCTTGCAGCCTTTATTTTTTATTTAAAGTTAACTTTATTGATGTTATATTGTATCATTGAGGGTTTGACTCTGGCAGCTTAAGTCTCAAGTTAACAGAGTTATCACTGCTTGTTTTAAAGCTCATTGGAACACATGAAACCATAGGCAAGTAAAGTATACAGTCACAAGAAGAAAGTCCACTATCTTTTATCAATTTTATTAAAGTTACCGACAAAGTTATGAATGTCACAGCATACACAACTCCTAGATATATCCATGCACCAGTTATAACTACAGACGTACATCCTCCTAGATAGTGTTAGGGTCTGATGGGTCTTTTATGGATTGATCATCAATAAAAGGATGGTTCCTGCTGGAGTTCTCTCATAGGAAACTCAGTTTTACCGCTCTGGGCAACTCATTTTTATAATGTGATTCCTGTACATGCACAGAATGTAGAGATAGGCAGAAAGTGTCAGCCCTCTTTTTTTTTTGCATTGATCTGGTGTGCCCTAGAACTTAAGGGACCCTTGATTTCTGTAGGTTGTGTGGGTTCTCTTTATTCTCATTAGCGCTGATGCACGACCTGTATCCTATGGTTAAGACACATGTTGGAGGCAGAAGTGCCTCTACTGCATTTTGTGATTTTTAAAATTAATCCTCTAGCTCAGGGGTAGGCAACCTATGGCACGCATGCCGAAGGTGGCATGTGAGCTGATTTTCAGTGGTACTCACACTGCTCAGGTCCTGGCCACTGGTCTGGGGGACTCTGCATTTTAATTTAATTTTAAATGAAGTTTCTTAAATATTTTAAAAACCATATTTACTTTACATACAACCATAGTTTAGTTATATATTATAGACTTATAGAAAAACCTTTAAAATGTTAAAATGTATCACTGGCACGCAAAACCTTAAATTAGAGTGAATAAATGAAGACTCGGCACACCACTTCTGAAAGGTTGCCGACCGCTGTTCTAGCTATTTTTTTCCCCTCAGTATTGCCACTTGGTACCTCTTTTACCATAATCTTAGGGCATCAGGTTATTCTTCTGTCCCTTACTTATTTCAGCATGTCTTATCTCCAAGTCCTAAAATAGCTAAGTTAAAAATCTTGAAGGCCTCAGCCTACAGGTCTCGTATTTCAGCCTTTCTTACTTAGATATCTAATACATGATTATTTCTTCTAAATACTGATCAGTCTTATACTTCTATTATTCTACAATTTAACTGTATTTACATACAGTGATGTGTGATGTTATGATTAAGGTGTTACAATAAATGAATAATAAACTAAAATAATGGGCTACACCTTTCAGACTTAGGGGACTTAATTCCAATGTCCTGGACAAAAAACAGTTTATATAGCTATAAATTCCCTGTCTAACAATTCCCATTGAAATTTCAGTTGGAAAAGAGATTGCTCTAACTACACCAACTGTACAGAATTGTCACTTTTGAGTCCTTGATCTTTAGCACAAGACTACAACTACTCCCTTAGGCCATGTCTATACTTACAGTTTTGCAGCGCTGGTAGTTACAGCTGTGTTCGTACAGCTGTGTAGGGCCAGCGCTGCAGTGTGGCCACACTGACAGCTACCAGCGCTGCAATGTGGCCACATTTGCAGCACTTGCAGCGCTGTTGGGAGTGGTGCATTGTGGGCAGCTATCCCAGCATTCAAGTGGCTGCAATGTGCTTTTCAAAAGAGGGGGGTGGGGTGGAATGTGACAGGGAGCGTGGAGGAGACAGACAGAATGGATTTTTGGAGTTGGAGCTGAGAACAGTGTCCTGCCTTGCAAGTTCTAAGGACTGGAAGACGCACAGTGCCTACCTTCAATCATTTTAAAAGTTCTAACTCCCTTCCCCCACTCCTCTCTCATTCACGAAATGCAAATTATGTACTTCTAAATACCCGTCAGACCAGATAAGCAACTGCTCAGCACAGACTTCCCCCTCTCCCTCTGCCGTGTGAGAGTGCTGTTTCTCTCTTCAAGCAAACAGCTGTGAACATTCCAAAGTAATTCCCCTGCCTGCCTCCGCTTGCTCAGCAAACAGGAGCTGAGTTTGTTTTTTAAATAAGCAGTTTGGCTGAACTCCGAGCTCTCCCTTTCTTCCGGGTTGTTGTGGACAGGAATTCTGGGATACCTCCTTATACCCCGGAGGTCAATAAAAGCGCTGGTTGGCGTCCACACTTGCTGACCAGCGCTGGATCCCCAGCGCTGGAATCCCTACACCCGAGGCTCGACCGGGTGTACAGCCAGCGCTGCAACCAGGGAGTTGCAGCGCTGGCCGTGCTTTGCAAGTGTGGCCACATCCTAAGTTGCAGCACTGTAACCCCCTCACTAGCACTGCAACTCTCTAGTGTTGCCATGGCCTTAGTTCCTTAAGGCTTTTTGATGGTTGTAGGCAGTGATTATCTGTGCTGTGTAAGACAGCCCCTTGTTAGCTATTTATGCCATCCCTTATTGAGATCAGTACTGTTATCTGAATGTCACTCAGTTCCTTCTTTGGTAACCAGGAAAAGAGCATTACTTATTCAATTTTTGGAATTGAAGACTTTCTTTTCATGAGACTCCAGTGCCTGTCTTGATATTTTTGGGGCTGCTTCAATGTGCCTATGTAGGTCTAGCTCCAGCATAAAGAAGCTTTCCAGTTGGTCACTTCCTTTGAATTTTTATTTAAAAAAAAAAAAGTCACTCTCATAATACTTCATCTGTGTCATGGAAATGCTTCAATTGAAACTTCTAGTTCTAGTGAGGCGTGTAAGATGCTCTGTCTAGTGGGATTTGGACTGTGGTACAGCTTGAAAAATATGAGGAAATATCCGCCAGTCTTGTTATCACAGTCTGTATCTTGGAGCAACTCCAAAAGTGTATTAACCAAGGCAAAGCTGGCAGACCTTGTGAATTTTCCAGCTCTGTCAAGTCCACTTCTTGGAAAACTTGTCTTGCCTGAAGACTCAACTCTTGGTATCTTGTTCTTTAAATAACTAACATGCTTGAAGTATCTAAGATGATGTTTCCCTCTGTTTCTAAGGCCATTTTCACTGATGTGATCATTTAGTTTTTTGAGATCTCATTAATGACTCTTAGAATTCTGCTCTGATAACATTTGTCACAGGGATACACGGGTAGAGTTAGTCTTCCTGTTCAGATTATATATTTATATAATTCATGCCTGTTTATGATCTCTAGCTGAGTATTGGACAGCTAGCTCCTTTAATCTGTGGTGTCCCTTGCGGTTAGAGTGAAGGAAAAATCTGTAGCTGATGATCAGTATCATACACTATGTTTCATACAGTAATGTACTCTGACATATTTTATAGCATCTTATATGCAGGGCTTTCAGAGAACTTAGAAATATTGAGTGAAAACTTGTAACTCAACTGTGAGATAAAACCTATCTCCTTATGTCAAGGGAAGAAAACGTATGAATGATTGGCTAAGCTGGCAAGAAATTCACTCTGGGGAAAAGGTCCTCCAGAAAAGTTTATTCTAATTGCTAATGAACTCAGAGGAGCCTTCTTCAAATAGGCTTGTTTACTACACTGCAAGATGAATCACTGTTTTTGCCCACCAAGGATTCTCCCTCCTTCCCTCTTTAGTTTTTCTACGCTTTTCACATGTAGTTTGTTTAAAGCTCCTTTTAGGCTTTGAAATGGAACATGAAAACTGCATCATACAGTTCTGATAGGTCACACTGTGGAGGGGGAGGGGAGGAATGAATGCATGCATAAGGACATTCTCTATTAAGTGTCGGAAATTTGCATTTGCAGATGGAACATAAGAATCTACTTTAGGCAATTCAAATTAAGATTTTATAGATCTTGAATTATTGTTTGTTTGTTTTCTCCTCCTCCTGAATATAGCAAGCTTCTTACACTGTTTTTAACTTTTATGTATTTGGTAAATATAGTCTCTTACAATTAATGGCATTATTCCACTATGTTTGTATTCGTAATTTTTAGAATTTTGACAGTCTTCTGCTTGCTTCCTTTCTCTGCATAAAAAACTCACATCAGAACACTGAAAATTAAATCACCTCTTCCATAAACAATTTCATCCTACCCATCTATTAGGCATATCAAGATGACAGTGTTGTATAGCAGTTGCATTTGTTTACATATTTATACAATGAAATGTGTGTATCGTGTGTGTACACTTATATTTTAAGTTCATCTCATGTCTCATGGACGTTTGGGGGAGAAAGACAATTCAACAATACATGTGCTGCTTATGTAATAAATTTCCTGTGTGAGTTGCTTTTGGACTTATTACTGTTAAATATATGTATCTTTCTTTCTTTCTTTCTTTCTTTCTTTCTTACGACTTCTGTATGCCATCTTGCTTGTTCTGTACCTAAAGTCAGGAATCAAACACCAAAAGTACTCCCACAGAAAGAGTCTCTTGCAAATCAAGGACTTTGAAATCTTGGTGGGATAGGTAAACATTTTGATTCAAAGCTATTGTATGACTGCAGGTCCAATATGAATCTTAAGAAAAGTCTCAAATTCTGAAGGTTAGTCTCGCGAATTATTAAAGGAGGGGACCAAAAGGTCATTGGTTCAGTCTTAGCAGAGAGCAAGGACTGAATGGATAAAGAGACTGAATTACCATTTTGGCAACAGACGGTCTCTCCAAGTCAGGATAACCCAAAATATCCTTTTTAGGGTTAAGTCTCTCACTGATGAGGATTTGTTTTAAAATGTTGTTGTTTAAATTGAATATGGATAAGATTTCAAAATAACTGTTTAGAAACTTTGCTGCTTTTGTTCCATAATCTGCACAGCAAAATCATATTGCCCCAAAGAACTAGAAACATAGGTAGACTTTTACATTGGCTCATGTAGAGGCAGTTTTCAAGGGCACAGATACCATTATTTCAGAATTAAACATTTTGTTAATTTCTTAGACACACAGAAAGCAATACAGTTTTACTTGCTACAAAAGAATGTGTTTATAATTGTAACACATGTACACCATTAACTGTGACCCAAAATAAATGTTGTTTTTACTGGTAATCTCAAAATATAAATGCAATAGATTTGAAAAATAGAAATTGTATTGATCAGCTTCAAATGCAAGTCCCCATACCGTAGTGGGGCTATAAATTGATATCATAGTCACTGTCCTAATAGACAGTATATGCAACTCTCTCTCAAATAGATGCTGTAACAAAAGTTCTACTGCCTGTAATGAGGGGGATGTATAGTGGTGGTATAGCTGTGTCAGTCGCAGGATATTAGAGAGGGAAGGTGGGTGAGGTAATATCTTGTATTGAACCAACTTCTGCTGGTAAGAAAGACAAGCTTTGAAAAGTTGACTGACTGCTCTCCCATATATCCCTTAAAAGTATCTCTAGATGATAAAGTAGTACACTTAAAATTAATATTTCAGAGTTAAGGTATTGTAATTAAAACATATATTTATTTATAGTAGTAAAAATGTGGTGTGCATGGCCAGTGGAAGATTTTTGATGTATCTGCTCTTAAGTGCTTGAATTTATGAAAATATGGTGATTTACCTTGCACTTTAACACTCTCAACAGTTCTTGAAATGCATTTTTTTGTTTTAAGATAGTGCTGTAGCTCAGTTTCTGTGACTTACAAATATATTTGCAAAAGCATAAAGTGAAGACCTTTATGTAACTCTGCACATATACAGAGCCAAACCTGCCATAACAACTAGTAATATCTGAATACTTACACCAAAGGTCAAACGATATGATGGCATTGTTATATAATATAGTTTGTCAGACTTTTCCACCTGGGACCTCAAATCCACCAGCTATTGCTTTTCAGGACTCGCTCAAATTCTATAGCCCACTAATTAGAGTATGCTGCAAAAATCCTTGGAGAGTGGGGTTGGATAAGTGGTATTTGAGAGGTAGTGTTAGGGCAGGAGGAGCGGAGAATGTTGTCTTCCTCCCTTAAGCTGAATCCTAGTGCCAGTGGAATTTTGCTGGGTTTTTTTCTTTCTACAACGCAGATGGTACCCGCTTCTGGGTTGCTTTGCGTGGGTGGAAAAACTGAGGATTAAGCTGATTCTTCCGTTGTTAGTGTTAGATGTTGATCAAGGTTAAACTAGCACTCAGATGTGCTGGTTAATTGTCTTCCATTGCCAATATGAGATGAGAGCTCAGTGTTTGAGTGGCTTTTCTACACCTTGCCCTTCTCTGCCATATGGCTAGCATGCTGCTATACTTAAGTGTCTCCACTATGAATTTTATCTCTAAAATAAGTATATGATAAGTTTGTGATCATAATGAAATTGATTGTGACTAGTTGGATTTTTATAGGTTTTAAATGGAACTGGAGGCATACTTTTTTATTTATTTATTTTTTTTAGTAGAAAGTTACTGGGGTAAAGTACTTGGTCTTGTACATAACAGTTTAAGAAACTGAAAGATAATTTTGGTAGGGTGAAACAGTAAATAGTTTTAATTGATTTGTCAAAACTAATGAATAAACATGGTGTAAGAGTTAAATCAGATCTCTAATCAGTATGTTATATTACTATGGAATTCTGTAGTTTGACTTCAGTAAATCTCCAGTTTGATTCATGACCTTGAAATCTGCTCTTGGGGAGCCTGGAATTCAGACTTGCAGAATGCTTAGACTAGGGAGGAAAAAGAGATCATGCACCCTCCTTTTTCAGTTTGTGTGAATATTGGCCCATACCGAAGACATGTTATTGACTGAACTGTTCATGTTTGTAGATAGTACTGATGTTTGTTGCATGAAGCAAGATGCTAAGAAATATGCTGACAAAAGGAGGTGCCAGCATTTTTAAATTGAGTTTACTTCCATAATTGTATATGTGCTCTTGTGATTGTTTCTGCATAAGAGCATACAGGACAAAATACCCATGCAAGGTAGTATTAGGGGAAAGATTTGATCTAGTTGCTATCATATTTTATCTCGCATTTGAAACATCTACATTTTTTGTATTTTAATTTTAATTAAATTTTAAAAAATTAAATTTTAATTTGACTTAATCACTTAGTAACATGGCAGCTCTTATTTATTTTTTCTTCGTTTTAAAAGTTGGCTTAACTAATTTTTTTCCCTCCCTCTTTCAGCTGATGTAGCCCAGCAGTTTCAATATGCAGTGAGAGTTATTGGAAGCAACTTTGCTCCTACTGTTGAACGAGATGAATTTCTTGTTGCGGAGAAAATCAAGAAAGAACGTATGTCTGGCTTTCTTTCATCTTCAGTAATGTAGATCTGAATAATTTTAAAATGAATCAATATGTTTTGTAGAAGGTGAACATTCTAACCGCATTCTAAGTGTATTTTAAAATACCACTTCAAATACCAGAAACTAGCTCTATAAGCAATAAGGGTGAAACTTGCTCACCATAAACCTTAAATTTGACTCTAACAGGCAACTTTTAAAGTCAGGAAATGCCAAAGTGAGTTTTACACACACCTCAAATACAAAATACACTTTTTATAGTTTAAAAAAAAATACTCTGTTCTATTGCACTTTCTCTGCTTTGATACGAGAGCACCAAATGTAGTATGAAAGCCGTAGGGGTGCAGTAGGCGTAAACCTGTCACACTGGATCAGGATTAACATACATCATCGGTTAGAACTCCTCTTAAAGAATGTCTAAGGTAGAGTTCACATTGCCTTCTCCACAGAAGAATTGCAGAATTCTCCAACTCAAATTTTCAAAGCACAAATATTCTTCAATATGGACCTTCAACTCTGAAGGTTTTCTATGTATTTTGGTCATCATTACATAATGCAGCATATGCACCTGATTTATGCAGTAGATTTGACACCAAGAGTTTATAAACTTACTCTTTCCATTTCTCCCCACTTTGCCCTCCTCCCCTAATTTTGTAGGTTGAGTGAGCCCTCATGAAAAGAAATAGTGGGTTATATCCTTATTAACTCTTACTTAAGAATTGTAGTGCCGGAAGTGATTTTAGTTGCAAAAGTGTCCTTAATTGGTAGCTTTTAATACTGGCATGTAGAGTATTTGACACATTTATATTTGTTACTATGTAAAGGTTTTTATAGATTATTGCTTCATTTGGAGTCTATATGATTATTTTTACTGTAATGTGGTCTTTCAAATGGCTGCTTTAAAGCTTAAGGCAAAACTCCAATTTCCTGAAAAAGCCTTTCCTGTTTAACTGGTTAGATGATTGAGACTGAGGGTATGTCTACATCTACAATTTTGCAGCGCTGGTTGTTACAGCTGTATTAGTACAGCTGTATAGGGCCAGCGCTGCAGAGTGGCCACACTTACAGAAACCAGCGCTGCAAGTGGTGTTAGATGTGGCCACACTGCAGCGCTGTTGGGCGGCTTCAAGGGGGGTTCGGGGAACGCGAGAGCAAACCGGGGAAGGAGACCAGCTTCCCCGCGGTTTGCTCTCGCGTTCCCCGAACCCCCCTGCAAACCGCAGGGAAGGAGACCTGCTTGCACGGGGGTTCGGGGAACGCGAGAGCAAACCGGGGAAGGAGACCAGCTTCCCCGCGGTTTGCTCTCGCGTTCCCCGAACCCCCCTGCAAACCGCAGGGAAGGAGACCTGCTTGCTCGGGGGTTCGGGGAACGCGAGAGCAAACCGCAGGGAAGGAGAACTGCTTGCTCGGGTGTTTGGGGAACACGAGAGCAAACCGCAGGGAAGGAGACCAGCTTCCCCGCGGTTTGCTCTCGCGTTCCCCGAGCCCCCCTGCAAACCACAGGGAAGGAGACCTGCTTGCTCGGGGGTTCGGGGAACGCGAGAGCAAACCGCAGGGAAGGAGACCTGCTTGCATGGGGGATTCGGGGAACGCGAGAGCAAACCGGGGAAGGAGACCAGCTTCCCCGCGGTTTGCTCTCGGGTCCCCCCGGACCGCCTGCAAACCGCAGGGAAAGAGACCTGCTTGAAGGAGAGGCTTCCTCAGGTATGCTGGGATACCTGCTTATTCCACGGAGCTCAAGAAAAGCGCTGGTAAGTGTCTACACTTGATTACCAGCGCTGGATTACCAGCGCTGGATCCTCTACACCCGAGACAAAACGGGAGTACGGCCAGCGCTGCAAACAGGGAGTTGCAGCGCTGGTGATGCCCTGCAGATGTGTACACCTCCTAAGTTGCAGCGCTGTAACCCCCTCACCAGCGCTGCAACTTTGTGATGTAGACAAGCCCTGAGATACATTCTTTTGATGTATCGAAGTACTATGCCAAACTATTTCCACCTATGCTCTTCACCTTCTGTGTGATGTTGGGCAAATCACTTCACTTCTCTGTGCCTTATTTTTCCCATGTGTGGAATGGGAGTAATTTGCTTTCCATTCATAAATCTCAGAGGACTTTACAAAGCTTTCTGTAAGAGCTAAGGATTAGACCCACAAGGGAGTTTAGGCACCTGACTGCCATTCTAGATGCCTAAACTGAAAGTTTAGATTTTCAAAAGATCTCCTAACCTTGGAGAAACCTAAAATCCCATTACTCACCTAAATTTCTGTTGGTAGGCACGCACAAAGTTGTCTAAATTCTGACACTGCGGAACTGCTCCATGTTTAACTCGTGCCTAAATCCTGGTCGCTTCCTCAAACTAGGCTTTCCCACACTATCCTGCCTCCAGACCCTGATCCAGTAGAATGCCCAGAGACTGGCAACTGGATCAACCTCCACACACACAGCACAGAACTGGCAGTGATATAGTTCTGTCCCCACCCCACCCCACTTACACCAATAGCCCAGAGGTGAGAGGACTCACCCAGGATGTAGAAATGTTAGTTCCAAATGCTCCTTTGCCAGATGTAGACTTGAGCCCATGTCTCCCTCATCCCAGATGAGCACCCTAACTATTGGGTTGTTGGCTATTCTGCAAAGGGAGGTGGGTCTGTCCAACCCTCCGGTTGAAGCTGTTCCACTTTTTATAAAATATTTATTGGACCAGAGAGAGAATGAATGACTGCAATCCAGTTGTCAGGGAACTCATGTGGGACTCCCAAATTCTAGTCCCTGCTCCAATGATTGATGATTTAACAAGTGAAAAACCATTGTGTGTGACTGACTGACTCATTCTCATCCCAGAATGCCCAGTAGACTAGGCATTTGGGCATTCACCTGGGATGTGAAAAACCTGGGTTCAAGTCCCTGCTTCACATAAGGACATCAGGCAGAACTCAGGTGAGTGTGCTAACCAGTAGGCCATAGGGTATAAATGGACAACCACCACCTTCTCCCCAGCACTTACTACTGGCTAGCTTAGGCAGCTCCCTACTTATCTTGCTGGCTTTTGTGAATCCCATACTTAGGCAACTGATATAAAAAAATCAAGACACTTTGAAGTGGAGACATACAAGTCATGAGAGCATAAGTACAACTTAATAAATGTGAGGCCAGGTCTATATAGAGACATTCAGGAAAGTTAAGGTGACTCAGCTAAAGGTACAAAGTCAGTGCATGCTAAGACCACCTTACTCTTGAATAAAAACATCCACATGGGGTTTTAACGGGTTTTAACTTCTCATATTTAGTTGTTTTGACTTAACTTTTTCTGGAGTGTCGCTGTAAAGTAACTCCTCATAGACTCTAGGACTGGAAGAGACCTCGAGAGGTCATCGAGTCCAGTCCCCTGCCCTCATGGCAGGACCAAATACTGTCTAGACCATCCCTAATAGATATTTATCTAACCTACTCTTAAATATCTCCAGAGATGGAGATTCCACAACTTCCCTAGGCAATCTATTCCAGTGTTTAACTACCCTGACAGTTAGGAACTTTTTCTAACTGAATCTCCCTTGCTGCAGTTTAAGTCCATTGCTTCTTGTTCTATCATTGGAGGCTAAGGGGAACAAGTTTTCTCCCTCCTCCTGATGACACCCTTTTAGATACCTGAAAACTGCTATCATGTCCCCTCTCAGTCTTCTCTTTTCCAAACTAAACAAACCCAATTCCTTCAGCCTTCCTTCATAGGTCATTTCTCAAGATCTTTAATCATTCTTGTTGTTCTTCTCTGGACCCTCTCCAATTTCTCCACATCTTTCTTGAAATGCGGTGCCCAGAACTGGACACAATACTCCAGTTGAGGCCTAACCAGCACAGAGTAAAGCGGAAGAATGACTTCTCGTGTCTTGTTTACAACACACCTGTTAATGCATCCCAGAATCACATTTGCTTTTTTTGCAACAGTATCACACTGTTGACTCATATTAAGCTTGTGGTCTACTATGACCCCTAGATCTCTTTCTGCCATACTCCTTCCTAGACAGTCTCTTCCCATTCTGTATGTGTGAAACTGATTGTTCCTTCCTAAATGGAGCACTTTGCATTTATCTTTATTGAACTTCATCCTGTTTACCTCAGACCATTTCTCCAATTTGTCCAGATCATTTTGAATTTTGACCCTATCCTCCAAAGCAGTTGCAATCCCTCCCAGTTTGGTATCGTCCGCAAACTTAATAAGCGTACTTTCTACGCCAACATCTAAATCGTTGATGAAGATATTGAACAGAACCGGTCCCAAAACCGACCCCTGCGGAAACCCACTTGTTATACCTTTCCAGCAGGATTGGGAGCAATTAATAACGACTCTGAGTACGATTATCCAGCCAGTTATGCACCCACCTTATAGTAGCTCCATCTGAATTGTACTTTCCTAGTTTATCTATAAGAATATCATGCGAGACCATATCAAATGCCTTACTAAAGTCTAGGTATATCACATCCACCGCTTCTCCCTTATCCACAAGGCTCGTTATCCTATCAAAGAATGTTATCAGATTAGTTTGACACGATTTGTTCTTTACAAATCCATGCTGGCTATTCCCTATCACCCTCACTTAACATTGTCCCGGTTAACGTTGTTTCGTTATTAGGTCGCTGACCCTTTAGAGAACATATTCCTTTAAAGTCCTGCAATGTTCTCTTATAACATTGTTTGGCCCTACCCCCCGCCTAGTGCTCCTGCTGGGGAGCAGGATTGGGGCACGGGCTTCCCCCATTCTGCTTACGTAGCTTTCCAGCTGAGGAGCACAGTCGGGGCGCAGGGGCTTGCCCCGTTCCACCTGCCCAGCTTTCCAACTGGGGAGCGGGCAAGCCCCCACTCTGCTCCTGTGGAGTGCCAGGTAGGCGGAATGGGACAAGCCCCGCGCCCTGACCCTGCTCAACAGCTGGAATTCCCAGTAGAGTGCCCCAACCCTGCTACGGCCTTGCCTCAACAAAGCTTCACAATCATCATTGGTGAATACAGTATTAAACTGTTTGTAAAAATTTTAAATAATTTTAAACTGTATATGTATATAATGTCTTGTCTGGTGAAAAAAATTTCACCAGAACCTAACCCCACGTATTCCCGTTAATTCTTATGGGGAAATTGGATTCGCTTACCATCGTTTCATTTAAAGTTGCATTTTTCAAGAACATAACTAGGATGTTACATGAAGAGTTACTGTATAGGCAAGTCCTTACCTATATTTATTTGTAGAATGTTGTAGATCATCAGAAAGAGCTATGATACCTCAGAATTGAAATGGAATACAACTTTATCTCTGTCAATGGCTTGCTTACTTATGGCCCAACTGGTATGGACCCAAAGTCGTTATCATTTAACCCCTGTATAGTGATTGTGAAGTGAATAGATGATCTTTGCTAGATGCTATTTTGCAGAAAAAAATAGAATAACTCTTGGGACCTCTGTCTGCGGTCTGGGAATATGTCTTCACTGGAATAAAAGACCAGCGGCATGGACATTGCTGGCCAGGATCAGCTGATTTGGGCTTGGACTGTGGAGTTAAAAATTGTTGTGTAGATGTTTGGGCTCAGGCTGGAGTCTGGGTCAGCTGCAGGTGTTTGATTAATCTGTAGACATACCCTTAGAGGCTAAGGAGTGCATGTGTATGGAAAATGAACTCTGTCTTTATCCTCTTGCTTTCCTCCCACGCCATAAATTGCACAAATGTATCAATACAAAATAATGTTGTTACTATAATTGATGAATTAAGTTTCGTACCCTAAGAAGCTTTTTCCTCTTGACAGTTGTGCGACAAAGAAGGGAAGCGGATGCTGCTTTGTTTTCAGAACTTTACAGAAAACTCCATTCACAGGTATAGTAATGTGTGGCTTTACCAATAATTTCATTCTTACAATCTGTTTCTTCTGGACTTGCTATTAAATTGCCTATAGTTCAAAATGTCAGAAACTAGCTTGGATTAAAGTAAAATTGGAAAATATCAGCAGTGTTTTGGTTTGCGTATAACCGCATAAAGGATATTTTATGGGAAGGAAGTAGCTTTTGCAAAAATAGAAGTGTTTACTTTTTTGTGTGTAAAATTGAAGGATTATCTCACTGCCACTTATTTTTAGGATAATGTGTCCTGAAGTGTATCGATGTATTGATTTAGAAGTTAAGCAATCCACTTATTTTGAGTTTTTAAGTGATCTGAGGTTTTCATGTTGAAGGTTAAGGGTTTTGCTGACTTTGAGAGTTCTCCTAACACACAGGCACTTGTCAAAGAGCAGTGTATGTCAGTCTTTTCTGACAACAGAAGGTAATATGTAGAGTCTATGTATCAGAAGAAGGGGGAGTCTAAGGCTAGAATTTCAGATGAGATGGAAAAAAATCAATACTTTAAATGTGTCCTGAGTTCTCAGACTTGAACATCTATCATGTTTGATGAAAATCTCAGTGAAACTGAGATAGACAGTATCTTACATCATCTGTTTTGTGTAGTGTGATAGGGAGAAATATTGTAGGGATATTTTTAGTTAGCAAAAACCAATGTGCAGGATTAAAATTTCATAGACTCATAGACTTTCGGGTCAGAAGGGACCAATGTGATAATCTAGTCTGACCTCCTGCACAAAGCAGGCCACAGAAACCTACCCATCCATTTCTATAACAACCCCCTAACCTATGTCCAAGTTATTGAAGTCTTCAAATTGTGATTTGAAGACCTCAAGGTGCAGAGTATCCACCAGCAAGTGACCCATGCCCCACGCTGCAGAGGAAGGCAAAAAACCTCTAGGGCCTCTGCCAATCTGCCCTGGAGGAAAATTCCTTCCCGACCCCAAATATGGCGATCATCTAAACCCTGAGCGTGTGGGCAAGACTCACCAGCCAGCACTCAGGAAAGAATTTTCTGCAGTAACTCAGATCCCATCCCATCCCACCCCACGTCCCATCACCGACCACTGGGCGTACTTATCTGCTGGTAATCAAAGGTCAATTGCCAAAATTAAGCTATCCCATCATACTGTCCCTTCCATAAACTTATCAAGCTTAGTCTTAAAGCCAGATATGTCTTTTGCCCCCATTACTCCCCTTGGAAGGCTGTTCCAGAACTTCACTCCTCTAATGGTTAGAAACCTTTGTCTAATTTCAAGTCTAAACTTCCTAGTGTCCAGTTTAATCAGTGGTTTTCAACCTTTTTTCCTTTTTAGACTCCTAAAAAATTTTTTAATTGAGGTGCAGACCCCATTGGAAATTCAACCTGTGATCAGTTGCCCCCTACTGTAGAAGTCTTAGACTGAAAACTGACTGACTGAACAGAGTTCAGCTATAAATGTTGCACATTCTTGGCATAGCATTTAATGTGGCATGAGAAAGGGCGCTACACTGGGGACTTCTATGATAATGACAACATTTCTGGGTTTTGACCTGTAGGTGTGGGTGTTATAACCTTATTCCCAGATCTGGACCTTAGCGTCCAAAATATGGGGGTTAGCATGAAAACCTCCAAGCTTAGTTACCAGCTTGGACCTGGTACTTGCTGCCACCACCCAAAAAATTAGAGTGTTTTGGGGCACTCTGGTCCCCCTGAAGAACCTTCCCTGGGGACCCCAAGACCCAAATCCCTTGAGTCTCACAACAAAGGGAAATAATCCTTTTTCCCTTCCCCCCTCCAGGTACTCCTGGAGAGATACCCAGACACAAGCTCTGTGAAACTACACAGAGTGACTTCCCCTCTCTGTTCCCAGTTCTGGAACAAAAAGTACTTTCCTCTTCACCCAGAGGGAATGCAAAATCAGGCTAGCCAATTCAATACACACACAGATCTCCCCGATCTCTTCCTCCCACCGATTCCCTGGTGAGTACAGACTCAATTTCCCTGAAGTAAAGAAAAACTCCAACAGGTCTTAAAAGAAAGTTTTATATAAAAAGAAAGAAAAATACATACAAATGTGCTCTCTGTATTAAGATGATACAACACAGGGTCAATTGCTTAAAAGAATATTGAATAAACAGCCTTATTCAAAAAGAATACAAATCAAAGCACTCCAGCACTTATATTCATGCAAATACCAAAGAAAAGAAACCATATAACTTACTATCTGATCTCTTGGTCCTTACACTTAGAAACAAAAGATTAGAAAACAGAACTACTTCTCCAAAGCTCAGAGACAGCAGGCAGAGAGAAAACAAAGACCCCAGACACACAATTCCCTCCACCCAAAGTTGAAAAAATCCAGTTTCCTGATTGGTTCTCTGGTCAGGTGTTTCAGGTGAAAGAGACATTAACCCTTAGCTATCTGATTATGACAGTGGGTATTCACATATTTTTGGTTGATCAGAAAAACACAATGCCTGTTCTAGGATCTGAAACGTTTTCATTGTCACCTTATGTGGACATCTTGGACGTAGTTTGTGGGCCCCCAGAGGTCTGTGGACCACAGGTTGAAAACCATTGTAATAAAGAATTGTTAACATGGTTCAGTGACACCCCTTATCTTAAAGGAGAAAAATAACGTGTGTTAAGTAGGATATAAAAATGGTTCTACTAAGGATATTGTGGTGGTGAATTCTAAAGGCTAATATAATTGAGAACAAGAGCTTAGCAAGATCACATGAAAATGGGACACTTATATGGAGAACATCCAGAGTTACATCTAGAAAGAGTAAAAATTCCATACAGTAGTTTGGAAGGAATATAAACCCTCATACTTTTGGGCATAAGTGAGTCTCTGACTTCAGTGGGTTAGGAAGAAACAGCTGCTCACTCCAAGACTTTTTTAGCACTTTTTTGTGAAGCATCTGTGATCTTGCTAAGCTCTTGTTCCAAACTCCAGTCCTTATTTTTCCCCTTTAAGATAAGGGGTGTCACTGAACCATGTTAACAATTCTTTATTACAATGGTTTTCAACCTGTGGTCCACAGACCTCTGGGGGCCCACAAACTACGTCTAAGGTGTCCACATAAGGTGACAATGAAAACGTTTCAGATCCCAGAACAGGCATTGTGTTTTTCTGATCAACCAAAAATATGTGAATACCCACACCTACAGGTCAAAACCCAGAAGTGTTGTCATAATCATAGAAGTCCCCAGTTTAGCGCCCTTTCTCATGCCACATTAAAGAATACTAGACTCTATGGGACCATTGATGGGTAGTACCTGTCTCATTACAAATGAGAAACATTCAGTAAATCTGATTGCTGCGTTTAGGTCCCAGTCCTGAAAACACTTATGTACTTAATTTTAAGACGTCATTAAAGTTAAGCATATGCTTTAGAAAAGTAAGGTCCTAAGCCTGAAAATACCAATGTTGTTGCTAAGCTTATCAGCTCACCTTTACTCCTTTTTTTTTCTTTCCCCATCCATTCCACATATCTGCAAGATATCTTTTTTAGCTTCTGTAGTGATGGACAGTGTCACCAGGTTGCAGTAGGCTCCATCATCAGTTCTTCCATTTCAGCAGCACTAACTTGCAGCTGCCCTCAGGCCTCCTGCCAGCAGTCTTGCTACCTTGTTCTTTTAAGGTAGCTTTTGTGTGTAAAATAAATACATACACGCACCCTCTGCTATTGATCTAATGTAGTATTATTATAGCTAGCAGTTGGTAAGAGTAATGTGAACACACAGCATATGAAAACGACCACAATTTAAACCATGATAACACATATATGCACAAGTGCCATACATTGCTTGAAGCAGAATCATAGATGATGTGAGCACAATTACAAGAATGTGACTATAAAATAGTTTAACTTTTAAACAGGCTTTAACGTTCTGTTCCCCCCCTCTCCCCCATTTTGTTAGTTGACATCTACCAGAACAAGCCTATAACTATTTCATAGGCATTGTCTGGAACCTTCTTCCCTCCTCCCCATTTCCCTGTACCAATCTCTCTTAAATGCTTGTCATTGTAGTATCTAAGCACTAGAATGATTTCTTTATTTCTGTTTTTGAAAAGTGCACACACTATGGTTTCTGAATGCTAACAGTAGTGTAAAGGGACTGTTGGCCCCTTACTGAAACTTAATGGGATTTCTTTGGTTGTCCATCTCCCAGTTCCAAAAGAAAGGGGAAGGGCCAATGAGAAATCAAAATCGTAAGACTGACAGTCCACAAGGCCCATGGGGAGAAGCCAGCAGTGCAGGTTAACCTGATTGACAAGGCAGGTAGGCCAATGAGAGAGTCAGGAGCCTGGGGTCTTGTCCTCCTTCAGAACTGCCTGAGCCAGAGTAGCACACAGCTAAGGGGAGAGCAGCAGCCTGAATTGAGCTGGAGGCAGAGCAGCAGCAGCCAGAGCCAGCGGGTCCAGAGAAGCAGCCTAGAAAGCAGAGCTGGGCTGGAGGCTCAGCAGCAGCATGGAGCCAAAGCAGTGCCGGACCTAGAGCGGCGCAGAGCAGCCATGGCTGAGCTACAGCGGGAAGCTGTATGCGCACTGTGCCATAAGTAACACTGGCATCAAGTGCAATGAGCAGCTGGAGAGAACGAGGGCCCAGCGCAGGGACACATCACCAGACAAGGTCTTGCAGGTTGGACTTGGAGGGGGGTCGTGACCCTGCTGGGAGGGAGGGCTGGTGCTGGGGAGAGAGGGAAGGCATGTGGCCACCACCAGAGAATGTCTGACCCATAGTATCCCTGCAGTGCAACCAGGGCCTGGGAAGGAGTTCTGGGACATGTGAGGAATAGACTGTGAACTTTTCTTACAGCTGTTTGTGGTTTCCCTATGCACATAGTGTTCCTTTCTGTTCGATAAATTATATTTTGTTTGAAGTTAATGTAGTGCTCACTGGGCCAGGGAAGTGGCTGGTGTGGAGACAGTACCCTGAGGTGGGGACACCTTAGCCCTGACCCAAGTGACCATGATGAGACTGCGGGTGTAGCCTCCCAGGAATCCTGGGCCCAACCATATTGGGATTACAAGGCTCTGCCTCACAGGAGAGGGAAAGGGAAGTCCTTAAGGTCAGGCAAGCGTCTGGGTAAAGGATGTTGGAGCAAGGGACTCAGGCACTTTTGCTGTCTGATAGCCAGGAAAGTTCCCCACAGTAGCAGGACCATTCCCCTTCTTACAGTAGCTACACAACTGATTCCACAGAAATATTTTTTTTGTGCTGTTAGATGTTGTATTAGCCATAAAATGTGGAGGAAAAGATTTTCATATGTGGGTGGTGATGGTGTGGATATGTGTTTTATGATTAACTTAGTTTCCAAAGCTGTGGCAAAATATCTCTTTCAAAAGTGTAGTAATTACTTTTCCTTTAAAGTGAAAGCTGCTTGGTACTTGTTAATTCCATCTCCGTTCCCTGGACTCACGAGACCAGTTCATATGTATTTAGTGGGGTGTATCTAATGATCCAACAAGCTATATTTGTTGTTCATCAGTTGACATTAAGATTTATCACATCACGGCTTGCCAGTACATCAAAATCTTACGTCATTGTTCTTCCTCCTGCTTCCCCTCTGTTAATGAGATATTCGCTGGGTCAGTTGTTTCCAGCGGGTGGAATTTGGATGCCCTGCCCAGTTGCTGAATATCTGAACTAATCACAGAAAGGAGTAGTCATCTGACTTATGGGGACTTCTAACATACGTTTTTGTTTTTTTACAGCACCTAGTACAGTGGTCAAAGTCCATGACTAGGGCTCTTAGGTGCTATGATAATACAGGAAAGGGGTAAATATCAAGGGTGGCCAAACTGTAGCTCGCGAGCCACATGTGACTCTTTTACCATTAAAATGCAGCTCGCAAGCCTCCTTCCCACCCCCTATTCTCCCCCTACCAGACTGGGTTGGCAGAGGGGAGAAACTTGGGACCTCTGCCTTGCAGTGAGGTGGTGGGGTAGGAGCTTCTGTCCAGTGGGGAGGAGGGTCTCTGGGCTTCAGCTGTGCGGGGCTCATCTGCCGGGGTTTGGGGCTTCAGCAGGAGCGAGGCTGAGTCCCCAAGCCCTGGCTCCCAGCAGGTGTGCTCTGGCTCTTGAACTTCTGAAGATTATTGTGTGTGGCTCAGAAGACCAGTAAGTTTGGCCACCTCTGGTGTGTATATATAATACCTATCTTTTAAAAAGGGGATCAAAGAAGACCCAGGGAATTTATAGGCCAGTCAGCCTAAATTCAGTACCTGTAAGATGCTGGAACAAATTATTAAACAATCCATTTGTAAGCACCTAGAGGGTAACAGTGTTATAAGGAATCTGTCAAGAACAAATCATGCCAAACCAACCTAATTCCCTTCTATTGTCCGGGTTACTGGCTTAGTGGATGGGGTGGGTTGGGGGGAAGATGACATGTTATCTTGATTTTTAGTAAGGCTTTTGACACACACATGACATTTTCATAAGCAAACTAGGGAAGTGTGGTGTAAATGAAATTTACTGCAAAATGGGTGCAAAATTAGTTGAAGGATCATACTCAGTAGTTATCCATGACTACCTGTCAAAGTGATGGGAAATATTTAGTGGCGTTCCCCAGGAATCTTGTCAATATTCTGGTACTAGACAATATTTAATTACTTGGATAATGGAGTGGAGGGTATGGTTTTTATAAAATTTGAAGATGACACCCAACTGGGAGGGACTGGTAGTACTTTGGAGGATAGGATTAGAATTAAAAATGATCATGACAAATTGGAGAATTGGTCTGAAATCAACAAGATGAAATTCATTAATGACAAATACAAAGTACTACAAGTAGGAAGGAAAAAGTCAAATGCACAACTACAAAAGGGGGAATAACTATTACTGCCTAGCAAAATGGTGCTGAAAAGATCTGGAGTTTTATGGTGCATCACAAATTGAATGAGTCAACAATGAGATGCAACTGTGAAAAAGACTATTATTCTGTGGTGTATTAACAGGAGTGTTGTATGTAAAACACCGGAGGCACTGTCTCTCAGCTGGAGTGTTGCATCCAGTTTTGGTCACTGTAGTTTAAAAAATATATGGATAAATTGGATGGAGTCCAGAAGAGAGCAACAAAAATGATAAAAGGTTTAGAACAGTGGCTCTCAACATTTCCCGCTTACAAAATCTGACCTAAAAATACAAGTGTCCTAGCACACTGTTACTGAAAAATTGCTTAATTTCTCATTTTTACTAATCATTATAAAATAAATCAACTGGAATATAAATATTATACTTATATTTCAGTGCACAGTATATAGAGCAGTATAAACAAGTCATTGTCTGTATGAAATTTTAGTTTGTTTGATTTTGCTAGGGCCTTTTGGGCATCAGCTGTTCCTTCCTGTCCCCACTGGGGGCTCCATTGTGAGGGTGGCACCACTACCCAGTTCCAGCTTGCTCCTGGCGGCTCTGGCCCCTGTGCTCCCCTGCAGGAGGCCCCTTTTCCTGCACAGTTTTAGAGCATCCTTTGAGCGGGCATGTACTGCTGGTCAGGTGGGGAGTGTCGGGATGCTCAGAGGGTGGGCCAGCATGGGGATACTGCAGCTGGGGCTGGCAAGATAGCACAGGGGCCAGAGCTGCTGGAAGCCTGAGGTGAGGTGGAACTGGGTAGTGGGACTATCCTTGCAGTGGAACCCTTGGCAGCATAGTTTATGTCCAACAGGCCAAGCGAAGACCCCATGTGGCCAGATCTGGCCTGCCAGCCTCTAATTAAAGAACACTGTTCTAGAAAGTGATCTTTTACAAAATTATCTAGGGTTCTTCATTACAAATTGTCTCAGAAGATGGAAGACAGAGAGTCCGTGACCATAGAAATCTAGTGATTTGACATATGATCTTACTTGGATCATCTGTCTCTGTATATTTTACACAGAGAGGGATACTGGAAACTATTGACATAATATTTAATTTAATTAAAGTTAAGGGCCTTTCTATTGAAGAAATGGAAAAAGAGAGGTAGAAGTGCATGGAACACAATTTCTCCATTTTTGTGATTGTAACACTGGTTTTAAACAAATTACTAGAGTTAAGTGCAAAACCAAAATTGTAAAGATTTCTTACATACAGTTGAATTTCCTGATTTGGTAAGATTGCACTGGTACAGAATTTAGACAAATGAAATTTAGAAGAGGGAAAAAAATCACTTTTTTGGAAAATTCTATAAACTCTCATTCTCCTCACTCTGCTACTGATTCCCCATGAAGTGATACATCATTAACCTGTTTGAAAGTTGTCAGCCACCAAACTCCTTTATACTTGTGAGTTAGTGGTTTAGAATAGAGTATATGCTTCCATGTGTACTTATGTGCAGTGAAAACGAGGAAACCTTTATATACTTGTCCTTATTACTCCTTACAAGAATACACTGGAATTCATCTGACATGGCTGTACCATTAAGTTATCTCTTGCAGGTCAACTTTCCTACTGAGATTTAAAAGATTGATAATGCTATGTTTCAAGATAGCAGCCAACACAGCTCCACTTTTCCTTTCTCTTGGTTATTGTTTTGGTACAGTCCAGAGTTGAGTGATCTCTGTGCTTCTGACTTCATAAATAGTTTGGTAGTTTCCTTTGTCTCTGTGTTCTTCATGGAGATTACTATAATCCCAGGTTAGAGATCCCCCTTATTCTGGAGCCTCCCTGCAGGGGGATCAGCGGAGAAAAGGCAGCTATTTGTTAGATTTCTCAAGGATTGGATCTTCCACCTCACTTCTATTGTAGAGAGTAGGGATTAATCCAAGATGCTGACTTAAATCAAAGAGTAGCTGATGTATGGTGGACATGAAGCAGTATGTAAACTTTCTTTATAGTTAGCTGTGAATTTTAAAATTTGGTATGCTGGTTAGCTGATCTCTTTCAGTGCACTTGAGAATTTGTGACACAAGAATACTGAATGCTGGAGGAAGTTTTCTTCATAGAACTGACATATGAACTTCAGTGTCACTACCTTGAGAACATGACTTCAGACATCCTCCTTGTGTATATTTAAATTATGTTTTTGTGTAGTTTTGGTGTGTTAGTTTTAGCCTGCTCTTTACAACTACAATGTGGAAATTAGTTTCTTATGATCTAGTTTGTAAGATAGGGGTAAAAATGCAATAAACTCTGGAAATAATTGTGAAGCAAATCTGTTTAACTGGATATTATCTAATACATGCCTATCTCTGAATAGGGCATCCTGAAAAACAAATGGTCAGTACTCTACCTCTTGCTTAGCCTTAGTGAAGACCCACGTAAGCAGTCTAACAAGGTAGGTAAGGGGTTCTGTGTTTCTTCAATAAATGTTTTAAAATTCAGTAGAAATCACAAATGGGAATGTTAAGAGATGTTAATATCCAGAGTAAAACAAACCTCTTCAAAAAGGGGAGTATCTGCAAAGTCTTCGGAAAGGCTGGAAGCAAGAAATTTTTCATTAAATATAAGGATGCTTTTAAAAATGTATTTTGTGTAAATATTCTAACAATGAGAATTAAAGAAGCTATTCTCTTTAAGCATAAAACTGAATAATTAATGAAACATTGCAAAGCAGTCATTATTTGGAACACTTTGGATAGATTTAACTTAGGTCAAGTCCATACTGGGTGGATATTTATTTATTTATTTATTTATTTTGCTGGTATAGCAATTTTGGTTGGGGATGTGGTGTTTTTGCAACACTTTGCTAGTAGCAAATGTCCTAGTATAGTTGCAGTTATGCTGGCAAAAATGTCCTTTTGCTGGGATAACATACCCCAGTTTGGCAAGTGAAATGAACTTTGCTACCAAATGCATTCTTTGGCTGGTATAAGCTGCCTCTTCATTAAGAGGGTTTTGTCGATATGGCTATACCAGCAAACCTTTTCTAGTATATACCTGACTTTAATTTTACTATTAGGAAAGGCAATAACAGTTCAGACACACAGTTGGGGAAAAAATTATTTTAGCTACTGACGTGTTTGACTAAAGTAACTCACAATTAGATCTTTGTGTTTTGTCTTTAAGGCGTCAAGTTATGCCACATTGTTTGCTCAAGCATTGCCGCGAGATGCTCACTCAACTCCTTACTACTATGCCAGGCCTCAAAGCCTTCCATTGAATTATCAGGACCGCAATGCTCAGTCTGCCCAGAATGCGGGCAGTATGGCGAGCAGTGGGATCAGCAGCATAAGCATGTATGCCCTGAATGGGCCAACGCCAACTCCACAGTCCCTCCTTCCAGGGTAAATTTTAAATTTTGCCTATAATGAAGACGTTAAAAATATTTTTCAAGAATACTTAGCATTTTTATCCAGTGATTTCAGATTTCTTACAGCAATAAGCACATTCTCTATGGGTATCTACATACATTTTCAAAGCACTTTAAAAAATAGCAAACCTCAAAATATTGTTATGGGTTTGAGAGGATATATGGTTACCTTGTTCACAGTTCCTGTTAGTGAATATCTTCATGTCACTCTCTTTTTGCGTTACACTCTGTTTCAGTTCGGTGCCTGTGAAGTTTACGTGCCTTGCAGTCTTGGATACTGAGGTCCTCAGTTTATCTGCAGAACAGCTACGATAGAGGCAGCACTTGTGTAGACTTCACACACTGTCCTGTTAACATTGTTTTCTTCCTGTCTTTTTAGACAATCCTATCAAGCTCCAGGGGTGGGAGATTGCCTTCGTCAACAGCTGGGTTCACGTCTTGCATGGGCTCTAACTGCTGGCCAGCCTTCATTACAAAGCTCTACCTCAAAAGGCCTTCCAAACACTGTGTCTCGCAATGTGCCAAGGTCAAGGCGAGAAGGGGAGACAAGTGGTGAGCAATATGCTTTTTGCTAAAGGTTTTTTTTTTTCCTTGCAACTTATTTGTTTCCTTGTTTTGTTGTGACTATCCTATACTCTTCCTGGGAATAGCTTCTGTTCCATTGTGTTACTATATGTGAAGAACTTTCCCAAGAGGACAGATTTGAAGGTAGGAAGACAGCACATATACAAAAGATCAGTGTATTTGGCCATTAACTTTTCTACATTCCTGCTGTGAGGGGGGAAAAATGGTTTGAGTACACATTCTCCCCATTCAAAATTAATCTTTTCTTCGATATTGCAAGTAGCATAGACCCAATCCATTGCTGTGGACAGCAGGACCAAGCAGTAGAGCAGATGTATTGCTCTGAATGAATATGCTCTTAAAACCTGCAGTGTCTATGATGATAACCAAAAGTTTTAGGGGAAATAGATAACAAAAGGGACAGAACCCTATAACACATGGAACCATTTATATTCACATATACACTGGATCCCCGCTAGAACGTAGGATTTTGGATCCATGCGCGATCCCTGCGTTAACCAAATTCGTGCTATAAAGATGCGCATTCTAGCAAGGATCTGCTGGATAAGTAAAATGTGTAACTGTGTTTTATTATCCTGAGTACACAGTTCTTGAAGTACCACCTCGCTGACACAGTTTTCAGTGATAATATAGAATAGTGCATTCCTTTTTAAAATATAATCGGTTAATTTATCTTATTTACATCGCTGTAAGTCTGGACTGAATAGACTTTGAAGGAGTCACTCATGGATTTACATTAACTGAGTGAAGAATTTGACCAGTTTAACTAGCTAACTCAACAGTGGAGCAGCTGTTGAGGAAAGTTAACCTTCCACCTTGTATTCAGAAAGCTCTCCCATTCTTGTATGAACAAGATCAACGCTGAATAGTGACTAAAAAGAGACAGGGTGCCTCACAATGCCATATTTTTAAATTGCTTCCTGAATAAATGTGGTCAGTTAGCAAATAAAAGATCTCCTAGCTGTCAGCCTTGCTAAATGTATCCTGGATTTGAAAATCAAGCTGGTTATTCCAATTATGTGTATTGTTGCTAGGGGGAAAAAAAGACCAAATGGAGTGTGCATTTGTAACTGAAGACAGAACTTGGCTTTGCAATTAGAATCTGATTAACAATGCTGTGAATGCACGAGAGGAAATATATAATTTAGCCCGTTCTTTTTTTGTCCTGTTAGCTTTTTAATGCTAATATAATTTGAAAAGTAGTAAATACTTATTTTTCTCAATGTACCAGCAGGTATGACTCTTAATTCATACAAGGAACAGATTATATTAAGTGTACATGAAGTGTCAGTCACTTTTTGGAGTAAAACCACATTCCGTATATAAAAACAGGCAGCTATTGAAATTTACAAAACATACAAATGATGACAGAGCTCTGTAAATAGGCTGATTACTGTTAATTGGCATTCTCTGATATTGCCTCTGCAAATGTGCAGTTCAAGAGTCGTGAACCTGTTCTAGAGTTGAAATGCTAGTTGTGAGAGTGCACCCACGTTTTAGCTGAAACTATAAAAGGATCCCCCACCACACTGTTGTATGCCCTCAGTTCCTCTCTCCTTCCTCCAGACTATTGACTTTCTGAAGAAGGGAGAAAGGAAGAGAAGGTTCATATGGATCTGCAGATACAGTGACTTTGGAGAACCTTTTCTTTTCTCTGTTGTGAAATAAACTTCTTCAGGTAATATTTTTCAGCTATGTTTGAGAATTTGTACCCTCTAGACTGATAGGAGTATTTTAAAGCATAACATAGACTAGCATCATTTGTCTGTGAGGTGTTCAGAAAACCTTGCTACATTTAAGGTTCTGGATGTTGATATGACGCCAGCCTCTCTTGGCTTCTGTAGGTTGTGTCCTTAGATGACCCAGCTGGCTTCCTTAGCCTAAACCAGTCATATCTGTGTCTTATTACAGAAGTTGGGGGAGAAGATAAAGGAACTCATTGGGGTTCCCAAATCAGGACAGCTCTCTTGCCAATTCCAGAAGAGGCAGCATCCTATTAAGAAAGAATCTGTAGTTGATACTGAGAACTTCATCAAGACTGAAATGGCTTAGTTCTTAGCCTCCAAATAGGGTCACAAAAGTACAGGATACTGGAAGACCCAACAAATGAAGAAAAGCTTCTCACTGTCTTGAATTGCCTTCTGTAAATTGATAACTAGTCTGAGGCACAAAAGGAGTCTGGACTTCAATCAGAGCTGTGAACTAGAGGACAAATTGGATGCTCCAGCACCTGAAGCTGTAGTGACTCAAAAGCTAGAACTTTTTATAGGAGCATAACTTAAATTTATCTCTGCATTTACTTTGCCTGAGATTCAAAGAGTGTACAGGTGAAAACTTTTTGAGTGATTTCCCAGCACCCAACATTGGAGTAATTTTTAAATGTGAAACCAGGATATTTTTCTCATAAGAAACATTTTCTTAATAAGCAGATCTCCTTCATGGATGAGCTTTATTGTCTCCAAAGGAGACTGTTGAAAAATTAACTCTGAAACAACAAACAGGTTTCAACTGTGCAGTCAAGAAAGGACAAGGAATTATTCACGGCTACCTGCACTTATGGTAAGATCAAAACGGAGTTGACCGTAAAGGCTGTCTGTTCCTTTCATAGTCTCTGGAATGTTGTGCTAAGTTTAGAGCACACACATCTGATGGCTGAACTGCTTTGGTATGTTTTCAGGTATAGGCAAATGGCTTTCTTTGTGCCTCCTCAGGACAATTTCATCATGGATAAATAAAATAAATGGATAAAATAAATAGAAGGAAGTAGTTTTGTTTTTCAATTCAACATCCATAACTTTTAAGAAGAATAATCTAAGTATCCTTACAAATCTAAACAGTCTTAACCAATGTTTTCTTTTTTAGGTAATGTTGAAATAACTGAAGCAAACCTTGTAAGAGACATTTTGTACGTCTTCCAGGGAATAGATGGCAAAAACATCAAAATGTGCAATTCTGAAAACTGCTATAAAGTAGAAGGAAAGGTACTGTACAGTTGCTATCACTTTATGAATGGAATCAGAACAGGCAGGAAACTTAGGGAAGAGAGATCATCGGAATGTACAATATTTATATACACTTTATGTACAATTTAATTTTTAAGAAAACCCAACTTATCAGCAATACTCAACAACTCTAAACAATTTCCACTATCATTGGTCAAACCATCTTCAAGGCCACTTCTTGTGTACTGCCTGCAAAAAGATGGAGGAGGAGAGTGGCTTTACAGACTAGTTCAGAGAGGGCATTGCATACATAAAGGGGCAGTGTAGAATAAAGGATGGAGACGATCCTATCAGCGTGGACGAGGCTGGTATTGGATGTTAGGTGTGTTAAGAGGTGGGGTGGATAACTGGGAAGGTGCGGATCTGTGAAGGGCCATGAAAGTAAGTACAAGCAATTGTATATGATGGATAAAGAGGAAACTTACCATAGTTTGCTGGGTACCCCCTAACAAGAGGTAGTCTTGCCTATAGTGGCTGGGTGTTAGCTTCCTAACATCTCTATCCTTTCAGCCATTGAAGCACTCTGCTCCAGGCTATGCCAGCCCTGTCATTGCCTTGCAGGTTAACAAGAAGTGCTTCTAAGTCCTTGAGTCTTCTTTAAGCATTCCCCTGTGATATCCAGCCCCTTACACTTGGTACTCACAAAATCCCAGAGCCTTCTGCTTTCAGAGGAGCAATGCACCCCAGTTTACCATTTTTACCTTAAATCACCACTCCTGTGTAACGCATAGTACAGGAACCGGGGTCCAATCTTTCCTGAAACAACCCTGCTCAACAAGATGTCTCCTCAGTGAACGGAACCAGTATGTCTTTCTCTACCCTCTGATATACTGAATCAGTCTTTTGTCTTTATTAACAAACAGGTAGATGCCCTGTCTGTTAAGTTTCCTTTTTATCTCCAACAGGTTTTGATGTTTATAGTTTCTTTCATGGTTTTCCATTGACCTTTCTGGGCTGTTGCAACAGTGGACAGTTGAGCAGTACATTACATAATTGGTATGATGGGATAGCTTAATTTTGGCAATTAATTGATTTTTGATTATTAGCAGATAAATATGCCCAATAGTCTGTGATGGGATGTTAGATGGAGTGGGATCTGAGTTACTACAGGGAATTCTTCTCTGAGTGCTGGCTGGTGAGTCTTGCCCACATGCTCAGGGTTCAACTGATCACCATATTTGAGGTTGGGAAGGAATTTTCCTCCAGGGCAGATTGGCAGAGGCCCTGGAGGCTTTTTGCCTTCCTCTGCAGCGTGGGGCACGGGTCACTTGCTGGAGGATTCTCTGCACCTTGAGGTCTTTAAACCACAATTTGAGGACTTCAGTAACTCAGACATAGGTTAGGGGGTTATTACAGGAGTGGCTGGATGAGATTCTGTGGCCTGCGTTGTGTAGGAGGTCAGACTACGGGATCATAATGGTCCCTTCTGACCTTAAAGTCTATGAGTCTGTAATTGGCTAGCCAATGAGCGGTGATAACTTCCTCCTGCTTGAATGGGCCAGCACAAAGCCTTCTGGTTTCTCGGAGACTCATTTGAACTCCCAGACCATAAAGGATATAATTTTCATGTTGTTCTTTATATATTGTACACACATCTCACAGTGATTGAGTATTGGTAAGTTACAGTAGAGACTACATACAGTATCCTTCTTGGATTAATGCCATGAAAGTTTTGTTGTAGGTGAGGTGAGTTTGTCTGGTCTCAGACAGTTGCTTGTAAAGAACTGTGAATCCTTTGCCTGTTGGTACCAGTGGGTCTCTTTGTCACAGAGCTAATGGAGGAATTCGAAGGGAACTATGAGAAATGCATGTTGAGAAGAATAAGCAGGGAATGTTATCTAAGCTGTAGAATTTTTGTTGGTCTGGGAAAGGGCAATGTGGATGTTACAGGCTACAGTAATCATTGCAGATAAGCACATTCTCCAGAAAGGGCCATATTTTAGACTTTAATGTACTCACCGTATACACACCCACATCATATGTAATTTAAAAGATTCTTATATATACGTTCAGATAAGATACGATGTGGAGCAGTTAAGTAGTGCTGTAAGCAGGGTGAAACAATGGTAGCCGAAGTGAGTGTCATTTTTTGCACAGTACTGGAAACGCTGCAATATGATTGACTACAGTTTTTCTGTTTAAGTTAATTTCCACACCTTAAGGTGGTATTTATTGGTCAAAGCTATCAAATGACAATGTATTAAAAGATTTTTATTAGTTTTGCATGGACAAGTATTTTTTTCCAGAAAAAATGCATGTAGCAAAAATGGTGAATATCCACATTTTGCAATGTGAAAACATTTCATTGTAGCATATCACATTCTTAATTGTCAAAGTATCTACCAAGTGATTATAATAGTTTTGTATAATAGTTTCAGCTGAAATTTGCTGCCCAGATCAGTTTCCCATAGTTTGTACTAAATATTGGAAAAGCATTACATGTACATTTATGTGTACATGTAAATGTACCTGAATTCCTAATATAATACTTTTACATTTGTAAACCTTTCTACATACAATGTAGCATCTAGTCTGCCTGACAGAAGGTTTTAATTTGTCATTGCGTGTGCATGCAGTACTAGCTTTTGAACTATTCTGAAAACTAGGTTTTTAATCCAGTACTCTTATGCACAGATCAGTATTAATTGAGAGATGGCAATACACAGTTTCATATTGGACTTCAGTCAAAGTGCTCACCAAACAAAAATGGCAATTTTGATACTAACAGATCTAGTTTATATCTAATTTAGCGTATATCTGTCTACTTGTACAAAGTGAGAAGTGGTGGTGGTAATGCTAACAATATCCTTTGGGAATTTTACTTCTACAGGGATGTTACAGTATATGAAGATATGGCAGATACAAGGCTCTTAAAGCGTACATCAAATAGAAGAAGATGCTCCACAAACTTTGAAAAATGTTATTTGTCAAGAAAATCAAAAGAATGTAAAATTGTCAAAATCCATCAGTACTGCACAGAATTCTTGGTGCTGGCAGCGGAAGCCAGGAGGGATGAATTGTATTGGCAGCTACTGGATGAGTTTTCTAGTTTAGATGATGTGCTACCTATACTTCTTCACAGGGTTTGCTTTCAGAAATACATAAACAAGTAGAATTTGGTACATGTCAGAGTTGTACTGGACTCAGGAAAGAAAACAGACTCTGAATCCAATCAGAGTATCATATTCACCTGGTTCTGTAGCCACCACAGCAAGCACGCTCTCCAGCATTTCCTCCTGTTGCATTGTTGGCCTGAGGCAAAGCACACAATATGGACAAGAAACATCATAAAATAGAAATATTTGAGAGAGCAACCAAACTAAGGGAGGCATCACTTCAAAGAAGAGTTGACATTTCATGGAATATCTATGTAAGACTTGAGTACTAAGGATGCAGTTTATCACTCAACGTGCCTTTGTTCCTACTTGAGTAAAATGAATCTTAAAGCAAGGCCATGTGTTATACTGCAATAATAATCATCTTATGACATTGCATTTTACCAGCTAATTGAAGAGAGAGGCAATGATCTTATGTACAACAAGAAGGCTCTTCTCCTTTCCAAGCTGCTACAAAGATCTCTAAATCTCTACTTCCCTTACATGTGGATACTGCAAGCTATTTCAGTAGAAACTTCTGAAACTTCATACCATGAATAGAATGGACAAGGCAAGTCTATCGTCATTCTGTCCAGCTCAATAACACTCTCTGACTTTAGTCCAGCTGCTAGTAATCTGAAACAGTAACTTAAGTCATTGAGTTTGTTTGTTTGTAGATGTTCTTCTGGCATGTGAGCCTGATGAACAGCTTTTAAATGAACAGGTAGCGTAGTATAATGCCACTTCAACCCTTGTGTCTGAAATAGCCAAAGTGAAAGCCTCCGAATATTATCCAAATTCAGGTCATTGTAGTTTTCAGAGGTCATTTGCTTTCGTGCCCCAATTGAACAGGAGTGTCTCTTTGGTTGGTTGAGGCATATAATTCAGCCAGCAGTTCCGAAGACACTGAAAGATGATGCCTCTTAGTTGTGGAGTGCATAGTATTAACATATTCAAATCTCATCCATGAAGGAGATGATAATATACACGTCAACGTAGAGGCCATTGATGGAAATAATACTTTCCAATGAAAGGCTAGAATGGTGTTTCAACAACAGGCTGCAGATAGTGATATTTCTTGTGATGCTGGACTGAAGTGTTGGAGAGAAGAGTCACTTGCTCTCTCCAGGCAATGAATCTCTTGGGCCTTGTCCAGAACTGATTCACCATGGAGAAAGTACTTGAGGAAAATAAACTCTTGTCACCTACAAATGACTGCTGTTTGAGATCTCTTCTGTTGTCTTTTATGACTTCTACCTCATGACGTCCTGCCAATACCAAATGATGTTGACATTGTTCATGCTCAGGTAATTCCAATCTGGACTGATTTTCAGCCATAAGCTTGCAACTAAGAGCACCTATGCAAAAGTTGCATCTGCACTTTTTATGGATGCCAGACCAGCTGATATGTCCACAGTCTACTACAATGCTGAAATGTAAGGTAATCTCATCAGCCCTAGAACAAGTAGTATACCATTCAGACCATGGAGCATCAGTCGTATGCTGTTCCTCAACAAGTGAAATTGACTCTCCCAAATGAGCTACAAGGATGATCCGAGGAATGGAAAAACTGCCTTATGAAAGGAGACTCAAAGAGCTTGGCTTGTTTAGCCTGGCCAAAAGAAGGCTGCGGGGGGATATGCTTGCTCTATATAAATATATCAGGGGGGTTAACGTTAGAGAGGGAGAGGAATTATTTAAATTTAGTACTAATGTACTAATGTAGGCGCGAGAACGAATGGGTATAAATTGGATATTAGGAAGTTTAGACTTGAAATTAGACGAAGGTTTCTAACCATTAGGGGAGTGAAGTTCTGGAACAGCCTTCCAAGGGAAGTAGTGGGGGCAAAAGACTTTTCTGGCTTTAAGACAAAGCTTGATAAGTATATGGAGGGGATGTTATGATAGGATCGTTAATTTGGGCAATTGATCTTGGATTACCACCAGATAGGTCTGCTCAGTGGTCTGCGGGGAGATGTTGGATGGGATGGGAACTGAGTTACTGCAGAGAATTCCTTCTTGGGTGCTGGCTGGTGAGTCTTGTCCACATGCTCAGGGTTTAGCTGATGGCCATATTTGGGGTCGGGAAGGAATTTTCCTCCAGGGCGGATTGGCAGGGGCCCTGGAGGTTTTTCGCCTTCACCTGCAGCGTGGGGCACGGGTCGCTTGCTGGTGGATTCTCTGCAGCTTGAGGTCTTCAAACCAATTTTGAGGATTTCAATAACTCGGTCCTGGGTTAGGGGTTGTTATAAAATTGGATGGGTGGGGTTCTGTGGCCTGCCTTGTGCAGGAGGTCGGACTGGATGATCATATTGGTCCCTTCTGACCTATGAGTCTATGAGCTTGCTACCAATGTAATTTGCCTGAGTACTTTTTCACAGCCTGTGCTGTTTTATTGCATTTTTGGGGAGATGACTAGAGAGGAGTTACTCCTGTATTTTTAGCATTTTGTCTGGCAAATGTTGGCTGACCACTCACAAGATGTTTCAAGTCTGAAGGCATTGAGCCCTTGCAGCATCATCACGCTCTTTAATGACGTGTTATAATTCAGCATATGCTGCTACTAGTATTGGAGGAATTTCAGACGTGGGGGTGTTCCCAGTCTACTACATTCAAGTTCTGGGATTGCTTTCTTCAGGTTATGGAGATACTGCTTCTAAATGTCTATGCAGAGTGAGGAGATGGTTGGAAACTTCATCTGCACATACAGTATGTCATACTTCTTTACTGCTAACAGGCCCAACTATGCCAGGTGGAAATCAATCTACATTCTTGATGTGTTAAATCCTTCAAGTGCACAGTGCTTTTGAACCTGGGGAATTTGCTGTGCATCAGACTCCGTGTTCTTTTAATGGAATTTGGCGTGATGTGGGAACAGAAAACTGTTATCAAAGACTCAAAGGGCAGCAGTAGGATTGTAGGACTGACCAGAAGGAAGCTAGCCTTTGTCAGGTGGACCCTTGCAAGACATGTCCTGAGTGGATATGCAAAAGCCAAGAGAGAAAGAAGTGACCTAACGAGACAGTCACCAAGCAAGTCTTTGCCTCTACACTGAGGAGGGATGAAGAGCATGTTTCAGCTCTTACCAGTCACATCTCGAACAATATGGCAAAGTCATGTAGCCATGAATCACATCCAAAGATGCTTATTAACGTATCCACTAGGCTACATGTGACATCAGATGTACAAGCGTCTCTACTGAAAATAGCAGATGTTGCTGAAGAACAAACAGATTTGTGAGAAGTGCACTTGACTGGGCTGAAGAAGCTTACATGTCCCATCAGAATCAAGAAATCTGGCAACAGAACATGGCCAAGACAATCAAATTTAAGTCTGGTAAATGATGGACAGTCACAGCAGCCATCAGTCCAGAAATGTATTTTCTGAATAGCTCTTTCCTTATCAAGAATCTGAGATGATGTTTCAGTGGCAATTGCTGTTCACCTATTAGCGCCTGTGCCTCTGTTCCTCTTCCATGCTGATGAATGAGAAGAGCAGACAAAGCTGAATTTAAGACATCAGCTGGAAGCTCAAGCTGAAAGCATGTATGAGCTAAGAGCATTCAACAAAGAAACCCCAATGTACATCAGATGCCATGGCTATCATACAAATGATATCTGGAGACAAATTCCACACAATCGATGAATTGGCTGCCAAGTACTTGAGGCAGGTCCTAAAAGGATTGACAAACCTAATTCTGTAATCTAAGTCTTTGACAGATATGAGAATAGTAACTATGAACTGCAGCTAGACAGAATCTAAAGTTAGATGCAAGAAATACCAGGTGATTGCTGGAAGCTCTGTGCCTCCATAGAAAAAGTTTCTAAATGTAGCGTCCAACAAGCAGTCACTTGTAGCATTCCTCTGAATTTATCATTCAAAGTGCACCTGCGTGTAGGAGCATACCCTGCACAAACACTCCTTCTTGCTGGAGGCTTTTCCAGTGGTGAAGCAACAAAGTCTATCACCAATAGAAACGCTGAAGAAGCCCAGAGCTTGTACATTGTTCAAAAGGAAGCAGACACCAGCATGCTTCTGCATGCTGCATGTGCCAATATGCCTTTTTTTCTCTTAGTCCTGGTCTATGCTGAAGGTGGGCTGGGGTCAACCTAAGAGACGCAACTTCAGCTACGCTACGTGTAGCTGAAGTTGGTGTATCTTAGGTCAATTTACCTGGCTGTGAGGACAGTGGCGAGTCAACTGCTGCCCCTCCCCCATCGATTCCGCTTCCACCTCTCACGAGCTGGAGTTATGGAGTCGACGGGGAGCATGTTTAGGATTGATTTATCCACCTCTACACAAGACATGATAAATCGATCCCCAATAGAGCGATCACTACCCGCTGATCCAGTGGGTAGTAAAGACTTGCCCTTGGTGTGAAAGGAACCATAGTAATTAGGTCACCTGATACAGATATTTTGGTTCTTGCTGTTCACTACTTTCAGGCACCATTACCAGCACAACTAACAAGCATTGCTTTATACCTGTGCTTACAATTTGTGACACACACATTCACTCTTGTCTCAAGATACATTCTGCTGTACATGCATTAACAGGGTATGACTCTGTCATCCTTATAGGTATGGGGCAGGGTGGGGGATTTGACAACATTAAACACAAACATAAGGAGCTTTCTTCTTAAGAGATCTTGCTAAACTGGGAGTGAATGATTGACAAGGCACAATTTCTGCAGCAGGGAAGTTTGTAGCAGTGCTGTATGACCAGGCCAAGAAAGAAAAGGACACTCACAGAGACTTGAATTGCTTGTGTCTCAATGTAGCTATCTAAAAGGACAAGTCACTGGCCAAACTCCCACGATGTGAGACAGTTTTGAAGAGCATGTCAAAAGAGGCATCTTTGCAAACAAAAATTTGGATGTCTTCTCAACAGATGTTGGATCACCATTGCAAAATAGATAGTAGTTCATCATCCACATTTTTCTTCTTCTATTCTTCGAGGGCCCGATGGCACCTGAGCTTCTACAAAACTTATTCAGGCTTGTACTAGTAAGGGTTGCTGCACAATCAACTATGTCTGTAGTCAGAACAGTCTTCCCTGTATAGAACTGTGTTCATGCCTTGGAGATGAACACTGTGATAATCCTTGTGGTCTTGATAGAGATCATAATGATTACTAAGATAATGATATTGACTTGAAATGTCACCAGTGCTATTATATTTGAATGATACTTGTGCAAATTTAATATAATTGTTGTTGTGATGCTTTAAGGTTTTAAAAAAAATCTAATTTGGTCTCTCCAAATTATGAAGAGTCATTAAGCTAACAGAAATGAATGCACATATTTCAGCATGGTCATATGAAAGTGTTGATGTTGTTTTTTATCCCTATTTTTATGATAACAGCACTGCTAGACAGCTCCACATCATACCCCGTCTTAAAATAGACATAATAAGCTTTCAAATGATGATGTATGATGTGCATGTGTAGAGACGATACATTAAGCCAATCAAATTGGTGATGTCTGCTGCTCACCTAAGGAAATGAGGGCCTCAACAAGATTTCTAGCTGTGTGTATAGAAATAAAGAGAAAAAAGGAAAAAAACAGATCTTAAATGTGTTATGGGAGAAATGGCAAGATATGGTCATGATAGGAATCTGATTCATGTGCTGGAGAGTCAGGTATAGTGGTATTGTCAGCAGTGTTAGAAGATAGAGATGGAGCAGGTATGGGTCTAAAGAGTTAACTTTTGATCCTGTTACTGGTGATCTGTCCAAACAGGCTCTAGATAGGCTGATATGTGGGAAAGGTCAGGAATGGGAAGGCTAGTCTGTAAATTGCCATTATAAAGATAGCAGTTGAATCTGTGATCTGATGAGCTCATCTAAGTAAAAGAGGAAGAGGTGGAGGGGCCATAAACCGAACTTTAGGAAAGCAGGAATATAGTAGAATTACCCATTTAAAATACACAATCTCCAAAGAAGTAAGAGGAGAACCAGGAGAAGTCAGAGTTGTTGAGGACAAGATGCTATGAAAGGAAGTATAACTGTGTGTTAAAAGCAGCAGGAAAGTCAAGGAGAAAGGGGATGGAATAGTGGCCCTGAGGGTCTGGTGACAGCAGTTTCAGTGAAGCAGACTGGAAGCCAGATATGGGATGGAGGTGTTCTGTGGTGGAGTGGAGGAGAGGATCACAAGACAGTGTTGTCAATGGTGCATCTAGTGAGTTTAGAAATGAAGACTAAAGATGGAGCCAAACTTGGAGAGGCCAGAGAGATGAAGGATCAACTTTTTTGAGGCTGCAAGGAGACTAGAGTATGCTTGTATTATAGGGACAAGGCGCCAGAAAAGTGGTAGGGGTGGGGGAGCAGTGGACACTTGGGTGGGTCTAAATGCTTTCCTTAACCCCTTCTACACTTGTTAGCTGGTTGATGCTGCTTATAGCATGAGTACAGTGACAGTCCCTCAACTGCCTTTAAGTGTGTATTCATATGAAGGATAATAGGTTTGATTCTCGTGCACTCTGCTGCTCTGGCAATGTAACATAACCTTATAGACTGTGAAAATTACTTTCAGGCCACTTCATGGTGCCAAAGCAGTGTAAATGAAAATCAGGCCCAGTTTTGTGTGTGTTGGGCTTTTTGTTCTTTTGGTTGAGGGTCTGCACATGTGAAATTCATAAACTGCCCTTTCATGAGATGATCAGGTATCCAAACAATAATTGGGGAGATTTTCATATCCAGGTAAATCTCTCTCAACAGCTTGCTTTTACCAAGCTTTCCTTCTGCCTTTGCAGAATACAGAGCCTGAAAACTCTCCCAATCCCTTCTTTCTAGAAATTCCAAACTGCTCTGAGAGTCAAACTGGGTTCTTCCCTTCATATGCATCATTGCCAGTAATACAAGTTCTGCACAGTGAATTGTGCCTTCAGATACATCTGTGCAGTCCCAATGTCTTTGGCTTTTGCCCTTAGTGATAAAATTAGTAAGCAGTTTTAATGCACGAGAAAGCAAGGGAATTGGATTCCATTCTTGTAGTTGTGCTGGATGTGCGTTACCAATCAAAAAGTTGTCAAAACTTACGTTTGCCCAAGAGGGGAGCAGGTATGTCTCCAAATACACAGGAGCAGATTTATTTAGTAAGAAAGTGCCTTTTGTACATGGTAATTTTTCAGAGTAAAAACACACTTTCAGAACTGTAGAATATATATGGACACAGGTCAAATATCTATATTAATATTGTTAAGCCTGTTGGTTACATTCAGCAGTTAGTGAGCTTGTGCAGTCCCACACTTGACTTAGTTGGCGTGGATGTAATCTTACTAAGCTGTTTTTGCTCTTTCCTCTCATACATTACTGAGGGTCAATCCTCACCAAGTGCTCTTGCTTGTGGAATTCTAAATGTGTTGCTCTTGTCATCTATTGTGCTAGAGTTGTGGGTGAAGCTGCCAGCTCCACTTATTGGAAACAATTTCCAGTATAAAACCCTGCTTTCAGTTACTTGTAACTTTGCCAAACTACAGCCGTTTGGGCTGAAATTTTCCATGCTGGGTTTTTGTCTCAGGCCGATTTTAAAAAACAAAACAAAACAAAAAAACAAAAAATAATTTTTTTTCTTCAAAAACTATTCAGCCATATATGAGAGCAGAGAGGAAAATACTGTGTTTTGTCAATGTTAGTCTTACCACAGTTTCACAGAGAAGCTATTGCACCTCTCAGCTTAGAAGCAGGGTATTGAAATTTGGCAGGGCAGGGGCTCTAAAAGTCAGATGCCTTTTGCTGTTTCCATGAAAATGCACCAGATCTGCCTGAGTTATAAGCCTCTGAAAATGGCCACTTGCAAATGCTCAGAGACTTGTTAGCATTTGGCAGCTAAATTCTTCGAAGATTTTTGTCTGCTGTGAGCATGTTCCAGCCCAGGACTGACTAGGACTTTTCCAGTAGTTGCTCCTCCCAGCTGCTGTGGCACAGAGCAGCAAAACCACGAACAAGGCTTTCTCTCCTGTGCTCTTTGCTCCTCCAGACAATGTGAAGGAGGAAGCAGCCTGACAAATACAGAAGAGTGAACACCTGGATGGGACAGAGGCAGGTTAGTGGAGGGGGTGAAAGGGGATAGCAATAAATAGGAGAAGATTGGGCCTGACAGAAAGGGATAAGCTAGGAAGGTATATGCTATAAGACTGGAGTAGAAGGGTCTGTAATCACTAAGAACACACTCCCTATCCAGGACTTGGAATTGAGCTCTTGATTCCTGAGTCTCTGCTGTCTAGTAAATGCAAAGTGTGGATCTTATCTGCTTCTAGTGGCTGGTCCACAGAAAGGATAATAGTGTAGTGCTGCTACCATTAACTTCATTAATTCAGGTACTTGAGTTTTGTGGATCTGAAGGTTCCAGCTCTGCTGCTCACCTACCTGGGATTCTCTGTGATGGAATTTTATTTTTTTTTTTTTGGTTTGCATTTTTTAAAAAGTAGGAAATTTCATTAAACTTATGTTAAAAGAACATTGAGATTGCAAAGTCAAGCATTCAGAATTCAAGAAAGGCCAAAATTAACATTGCTTGTTCACCCTTAATGCTGCCACCTTGTAAGTGTATATTATGATAGTCTTTAATTACGTGATCACTTTTTTTTTCTCTCAGAATCCCTTCAGGGTAAGGGATGAATGGCATTCACTGAATGAGTTTGCTCTATGCTGAGCAAAGAGATACTGGGAGAAATAGGGAGAGTTGCTTTTGTTTTTTTTAATCCAGACTTAATGAGCTTTTGTTGTTTTTGCTAACTTTGTAGGTCAGCCTCTCCAAATCGCTCAGAGATACCACAAGCAGACTCGCAGAGTTAGGATGGCTACACAATAAAATAAGAAGATACACAGACCAGAGGAGCTTGGATCGTGCCTTTGGGCTTGTAGGTCAGGTATGTTGGATACAAAGATGGCTAGGTTACAAAACTTTGGTTTCATTCCCTTTAGGAACTGCTGGATCTAGAAATACAATATGGGAATGGTGGGGAGACTGGAGAATTCATAACTTGGAGTCCATCCATATCATTTGATTTACTCCTGTGTGGACTGTCATTGTTGGCTGTGAGCCAAAATCTGGTGTAGGGTAAAGGAACTCTCAGCTGAGTCATAATAGGGTTCATTCTTGCTAGTCCTATGGAGTAGTCTTGCCCTTCTATCCCTAGTTGGGAGTTCCTCCCCCATAGACTCAAATTAAATTTTTTAAAGTTTACTTTTATATTTAAACAAAAATAATAATCCAGGAATGGCATAGTGGCATCTCTGAGCTAATTAAAGTGTGCCCACTTGCATTATTAGGAGAGAGATTCTGCTTTACTTTGTAGTTCTCCCCTGAAAAATGTGTAAGGGAACACTCTTGACTAGCTGATAGATGATCATTGATGTTAAATAAAATACTGCACTACTGAGGCTGAATGCAAATCACCAGTTATTTGCTGCCATTTCTTTTGAATACAACATCAAAAGAATGTCAATTTTTGTTTTTATAGGTTCCATCATCATGATTTATAGTCTGCAGTAACTTCACAGCTGTTCTAAAACCTAAAACCACATTTACTACTAAGGCATTCCCGTTTCCTATCACTTGCTCCCTCTGTAAAACTGGATATTATTCCTTCTGAGTCATCAGAAATGTTGTTGTCCTTGCCTCTAGCCATAACATCCTACCTAATCTGCAAAGAAAGTGAAGTGTTCCTCCCTTCAGTCTAATTTTTCTTGAGGTCAATAGAGACACTATGGTGCTTTCTACTTTTCTGTCTTTTTTTTATTCTGTCCCTTTCTGACTGTCTCAATTTCTAGGTGAGGTTTCCTACCCTCTTTCATACAATAGTTTCCAGCTTATGCTTATTTTCACTGTCTCTGGTTTTAGTCTGTCATGTCACAAAACAAGAGACTGTAAATTCCTCAGTAAATTAAATGTTTTATATCTCTGACATCAAGTACACGTTTCAGGGTCTGTGTAGAATGCTGTGTAGGCCATCAAGTGTATCTGTATAACTTTCCATTCATGATTTGTGTCTGAAACTAGCATTTGTGTAACTTCTATGGCATCAGTGTATGAAGATAAAGCTGTATAATTTACTTAAGCTGTCAGTAACTAGGCAGAAGATCATGTTTTATCATTCTTGAACACTTCTTCGACAATTTCAGATGTTGCATGCTCGGCATTAAGAACTTATTATTGCAAATATATTGTGCAGTTGAAAGCTTCTTTAATTTGCTGTCTCAGAAAATCTCATCCTTATTTAGAGCACAGGCAGAAAATTACACATTTATGTTAGGCCTAAACCACCTGTATATGTTACTGTTAACTCAGCTTTTTGACTGAAATATGAGGGTCAGAAACTAGCCTGTCAGTTATTAGCAATACATGTCAGATATACTGAATGTTGACCTTTTTATTTTTCCATCTACACTACTTAATTGTTGCTACTTTTCCAGGATAATCAACAGTGAAACATAATTACCTTACATGTTCACATATTCTCAAAGAAAATATCAAAGTAGGGTTGAGGTGCTAAGCATTTTAAATTCCCTTTCTTGAGCACAAGTTCTACTTTCCCCTTGAAACCATGTTGTAAGCCATGTCAGACTTCTAGGATAATATCCAGTTTTCATTGCATACTTTGTATCCCAAACCTTATTTTACCAAATAATTGCAATTGGCGCTGAATGCAAATTTGAACTATTAAAGTTCATTTCTTTTACTGATGATCTGATGTCCGGTATGACTGTAAATGTTTTGAATGCTGAAGTTAGAAATGTTTAACATAAGGAATGTGGATAAATAACATTTAACTAGTGTTTTTGAATGTTACCTTACTGTAGACCCTACTTTGCCCTTCAGTTTAATGGGCACTGCTTTGGTAGATTGTGCTGAAGAAATAAGTGAGAAGAAATGGAAAGTAGGGTTATGTGTCGTGGAGTTTTTATTCTTCAGCAATCTGTACATAACTCTTGACCACCTCTCTGGAATATGATAAATTTATTCTCTCTTGCATTTCTCTCTTGCTGATAAAATCAAATTGAAGAGAGGAACACTTTCACTTACTTTAAAGGATAGGATCAAATGTCAGGACTGGATACATTTTTCTTAATCTGGAAAGGAGATGATTCTTTTGATAAAGAACTTAAATTTATGGAAGGAAAATTGGGATTTTTCTTCCTTCTGTCAGTAATAATTATTCAGTGGGGTACATCTAAGGTAACAAATAGTTAGTTTACTTTTACAGATTACTGTTAGCTCCAGTTTTTTACTTTGGATTTGCTTAACTTGGTTTTAGGCTGACGGGAATAGGGAGTAGATAAATTTCACTGTATATGATGTAGCAGACTTCTTTATGTAAATATACTGACGAACTGTTTCTAGTCAAATTTCTGAAGGCAGATATCAAAATTGCTGATTTACTTTGATTAGCAAAGAAGTTTAGATATTTCATAAAGTATTAATCACTTGTTACTTGAAATAGATTAAAAAACAACACACATTTGTCATTGTTCAAAAATGGTAATCAATTTTTGAAAATTTAATTAGTCTTTTTAGCCTGCTGAGCCAGGTTAACATAATTAATAAATAGAGATAATAGAGAATATTTCATATCCTCTCCTAGATCAATTTCCACCCAAATAATAATAAAAAAAATATTTCTGGCTAAATGTTTTCATCTGCCTTTAGAAAAATATTTAATCAGAACAGTAGTTCAGTTATTTTTTGGTTATACTCCTGGCAATATAGGCCTTCTTGGAAGAAGGTCACCAAATGGTCTATGATGCTTTTGTTTCTGATGGAGTGCTGTATTTGCAACTGCTCAAAGCTGATTTAAGTCAATGAAAGTCTTTCTGTTGCAGTGGTTTTCAAAATTTGTTGGCCCTTTCCAAATTCTGTAGTCTACTGTGTACCCCCATCTGAGAAAGGGACATGGCAATCTAATCAAAGGTATACTATGTCTTACTAAATAAAATGCGTTGTCCGTCATTATAGGATTTTTCTTGCGCACACCCTGATGAGAGCTCTCGTACCCCAGTTTGAAAACCATTATTCTATTGACTTCTTTGAGCTTTGAGTCAGGCCTTTGTAAAATTGACCACATCATCATGGAGTGCACCTTTCAGACCATTTAAACTTTTCATTATTCTTGGTCTTCCTTTCTTCAGTGTCAGGTGAGGAATGGCAGGTGTTTATCACATGTTCCAATGCCAAAATGTACATTACTAATTTAAACAAGCAGCACATAAAGAGGGAATACTAATTCTTTTCAAAGCACCACAGAAGAATTTACTGGCTTGCCCATGATGTACACAGACCTCTCCTTTATATTAGATACTAGTCTTTAACTCTGCGTTTTATTTAACATTTTATATTGCGGTCATGCCTAGAGACCTCAATTAAATTGAGATTCTTTTGTGCTAGGCACTGTACAAACATAGCAAATGCCATTCTTGCTCCCAAGAAATCTGCAGTCTTCGTACAACTGATATGAACAATGCTGTTGTACTGGGTTTTTTTTTTAACCATTTGAGAACCCAATTACTTAGGGTATTGATGTCAGAATTTACACTGTCAGTAGAATTAAGTTGGCAGCCAGCAGAAATTTTCTTGTTCCAATGTATATACCTGTTAACCGCATGCTGAAGAGACAGGCAGCAGCTGGTGCATTCATATCATCTTTCTGGATGATACCTAATTTGGCTTTCTTGAAGACGTTTTACTTGTTTGGGTTTTTAAAAAAGGTGCAATCTTAATATCGTTGTTTTAAAATGCTAGATAAAAGTGAAAATGGAAATAGCATTTATTTGATTTTTGATTTTTTTTTCTCTTCCCTTCCACCTCCCGCCACCCCCACCCCCTCAGAGTTTTTGTGCTGCCTTACACCAGGAACTCAAAGAATACTACAGGCTTCTCTCTGTTTTACACTCCCAGGTAAATTAATACTTCTGATTTGGTTCTTGAGTTCACCCTTTCCTGTTTACAAATCACTAAATAATTTTCTAGACAATTGTGACTTTTGGTTAGACAGTTTTTATTTAGCTAATTGATACAATATGAGCATTGTAAAAGCATGAATCTGGTTGGGAAAGGGTCTAACTATGTGAGCATCTGGCAGCTATGAAGTAAGATACCAGGTGTGTCACTCTGAACCCTGGAGTGTCTATAGAGACTGTATGAAGTAATGGAAACAGCTACAAGCATGGTTGAGGACTCTTGTATTCAGAATATCACCAGGTTGAATCATCACTCAGTTTTGCATTCTATTACCATCCAATTTTTAAATTCTCAGCCATTTTGATTTCATGAATTACATCTGTGCACATTTTTTCTTTTAGTGCTTGCATATGTCCATTATAGTGTAGGTGTGTGCATGCCTCTTTGCACTGGTGGAAGAGAGTTTTCCTTAGCGGTACCTGTAGAGATGGTCCTGCCCATTGCTAAGCTCCTTGTTTTGGAAAGCGAAGGTAGAAAGGGTGGAGTCACCCCACCCTCAGTTCTTTCTCCCAAAGAAGTTTGTGGTCAGAGTGTTCCTACTAATCTATTTACCTAGTGGTACTCCACCTAGTGGTACCATATAGCTTTCATCCAACACCAGACCTGCTGTCTCAGACACTTGAGAGTATTTCGTACCCTGATCTAGAATTGTTATATTTGGCTGCTTGGATGATAGACTCTTAACCAACTCTACTCTCTCTTGCTGTGCAATAGGGATCTCCAAACTTTATGAAACAAGGCCATATTATATTTTTGAAGGGGCTTCGCGGGCCGAAGCAACTGTGAAAAAATTAAATATATGCAGAAGCGTTTAAAAAAGAAATATTATTTTAGGATTAGTGAGAAGTATGGTACTGATGGTTTTTCTGACAAAATTGCATTAGCTGTGGTTCAGAGTTAGTGTTCCCTATCATCAAAATTGACTGTAAATGTTCATCAGACAAGGTCGATCTGTAGTTGGATTTTACATATTTTGTCACTGAAAATGTTTTTTCACGCACCTAAGTAGTTCCAAACACTGACATTAATCCACGGACAGTTTTTTACATGAGCATATTGATCACTTGGCAGGCATTTATAGAACTCTACCAGATTTCCTTCCTTATATTTGTCCTTCAACAAGTCATTGGATTGCAGGACAAGCACTTACATTTGAAGTTCAGGTGGCAGTTTTTCGAGATCTCAATCAAATGGGTTTTGGAAGATCCATATTTCTCCAGCATTCACATCAAGGTCAGAGAAATGCTCCTGGAACTGTAGTTTTCAGATCAGAAATGATTTCTTGTGCAAACCTAGTTGGGAATCGTGATTCAGTTTCTTGACTGAACTTTTCACAACATGTAAAATGAGCAAAGCAGTCCCTCGTCAGTTGTGACTCAAAAATAACTAGTTTTTGCCTGAATGGTTTCACCTGGGTGTACATGTCACAGATAAGCCCGTTTGTCCCCTTGTAGTCTAAGATTGAAGTCATTTATGTGCTTGGTCCAGTCTGCAAAAAAAGCTAATTTCCAAAGCCATTCCCTGTTTGTGAGTAAAGGTAGAGGGTTTTTAAGAAGAACATTTCAGTTTCAGTTCAGTGCAACAAAACCTTTCCACAGCCAAGTCATCGATCTGAAGTGTGGTAGAGCAAATCGTGATATTCTGATTCTATTTCCACCACTGTGGGTTCCATGACACATGACAAATCCAAATATTTCCTGCACAATGCTTGCTGATGAAGAATGCGGTGAAGAATCATAGGCTTGGGGCAGCCCGCGCTTTCACAAGCTTTGTAGATTTGTCCAGCCAAACCTTTTTTTGAACCTCACATGTTTCTACCTCCATCGGTTGTACCGCACTTCAGTTGTTTCCATTGCAGGTTGTATTGAGAAAGTGACTTTTCAACTTCGTTGAAAATCTCTTCACCTGTGGTTGTTCTATGCATAGAAGCTAGTTTTTCTGTAACTTCAAAATTACTGCTGACCCCACGAATAAACAACAGCAGCTGCGAAGTATCGGAAACCATCGGTTGACTCCAAGTGCGAGGGAAAACCACTCAAACTTCTTAGCATTTTTCATTCAGCTGGAAAATTATATTACTGCCAATGTCCTCAATTCTGCGAGCAACTGTGTGCGCCAAAAGACTAATTGTCTTTTTTTGCGCATATTTCTTCGGCTCCTTGAATCATACATGTTTTAACTAGTTTAGCATCAGTAAATGGTTTTCCTCATTTTGCTAATAGGGGTGCCACTCGGAAGCTGGCTCTTGTTGCAGCTTCGTTCTTGGTTTTCTTATTAAATGTTGTGACGATAAGCCATGTTTCATGGATTCTAATTTATCTGAATGTAACTTTCCCGTAAATTGAGAGTAATGCGACCAGTGCTTGGTTTCATAATGTCTACCAATGTTGTATTCTTTTAGCACTGCGATAGTTTTGTTACATATTAAACACAATGCTTACTACCTGATTCAATAACGGAATAGTCCATGCTCCATTGTTCTTTAAACGCGCGACATTCAGAATCAACCTTTCTCTTCTGTCTTTTTCCCGACATAATCACTCCAATAGCAATGGACTTTAAACACAACGAATATAAGTTTGTCACTAGTTTGACACGCACTAAGACAAAAACTGAGGGAAACAATGACACTCTCACACATCTGGTTCCTTCTGCCACTACTAACCTACCTACTGTGTGCTCAGTGACCCTGGCAGGAATGCAGTGACGTCATGAAGTTCTGCTGCTGCTCTGGGGTTTCTGCTCCTGGCCGGTTGCCAACCGGGGTCCCGCCGCTGGCCCCACCCTGCGCCCGCTGCTGGCCTGGGTGAAGGAACCCAGGCTGGCAGCAGGCTGAGACACCGGCTGGCAGAGTCTCGCTGTCCAATGTGATGTTGGTTGGGGGGCTGGACAAATCGAAGCCATGGGCCATAGTTTGGAGACCTCTGATCTACAAGAATAAGAGGTTCTTTTCCAGTCTAGGCACTTGCCCTTCCCAAGGGCTAGGGTCAGAGATGGAAGAGTTTCATTACTTGGGTGACTACTACAGGGATTGTTCCAGGGTCCTCCTGTGTTCCCTTGTATGAATTACTTGTAACACCTCAAGGAGTTAGTTCTGTCCCTGAAAGGCCATTCAGCTGCAATTTTGGCATACCATCATCTTGTCTAATGCATTTTTCCACTCTACAGCTTTGTATTTCTTCATGTATTTGCTTGTGTACTCTCAGGCTAGGGTCCCCTTATTAATAGAGGTTGGCGCCCACTCACATGTGATACAGCTGCTTCTGTGTATGTTTTGAGGAGATGCCCTTTGGGAAGATTTGCAGAGCAGCCACATGGATTTCAGTTCACACCTTAATTAAGCCCTATTCATTAAATCTAAAGTAAAACTTTTTCAAAAGCACCCAAGTTCCATTTCCAGAAGCGACTTAGGCTCCTGTATATTAATAGTACTCCATCTTTGAACTTTGTTGTCAACTTACTTGCTTTGTTCTGGTGACCTTTGAAGGAAAATTTAAAGAGAATTTGTCCCATGCAGAACTAAAATCAAGCTGCTGCTGTCATGGTAGAAATTTCACTATTTGTTCTGTGGCTCTCGGGATTCTTGTTTTACACATTTTGTTTTCTTTCCACTTGTTCTCTGAATAGCCCTCTCTGATTACCACCTGCTATCCTTCAGCATTGTTTCTGTCCTTTGCTGCTCTTGTAACTACCTATCCGTCAAGCTGTATGACGCTTCTGTTGCATACTCGCCCCCTTGTGTCTTCCCTACTCTTTTTTCTGTCAGATCCATTGTTTTTACATTTTGCTCTGAGCTTTCATCTACACTTGATTCTTGGTTTCTTCTCATGTCAGTCTGTGAAGTTTTAGCCTAAGAATTTTACGGTAAAATGTATGTATTGACTAGTTTCATGTAATAAAAGAACTAAACGACGCTAACTTCAGAACAAAAATATAGAATATCTGTTTTGTTGCCAGTACTTGAATGCTGTGTTTTTTTTACTGTGCCTGTGTGTTTTAATTTGATCAGCTCCAACTTGAAGATGATCAGGGTGTAAATTTGGGACTTGAGAGCAGTTTAACACTTCGTCGTCTTCTAGTCTGGACATATGATCCTAAAATAAGACTCAAAACACTTGCAGCGCTTGTTGATCACTGTCAAGGTCTGTTATTTTTGAAATATTTCTTTTTTTTTTCTTTTTTTTTTAAGTTTTGTAACTTCAAGAGTGATTGTGCATGCCAAGCATGGATGCCAGTTATATTAAATTAATTATATTTGAGATTAAACTCGTAGACTTCTGGTAGTGATGTGGCTGGTAGAAGACCAGGTAAAAATGTTCACCTTCCCTTCAAATAAGTATGTAAGCAGTAGAGCCACCAGACTATCTTCAGCATTTTAAATAGATATTTACGTAACCATAGTAATGCTCTCACATACTTTTGTAAATTTACTTACTAAAAACACATTTACATTATTATATACTTTATTTCCTTTCCTGTTGTTGCTGGTTACCAGACTATTTGTGCATAAATGCAGATTCTTCAAACTGCTCATCTAACTACAATCACTGAAATCTCTTGTCCAGGATACATTTGAAAAAAAATATAGAGTTAATGGTCACTTTTCATGTTCTTCCTAACTGAAAGTTTCTTACTCTGTGGAGCCTGAAGATTAATGTTCCGCTCCAGAGAATTATACTAAGAGCTACGCGCTTTCAAAATGGCTGCCATCTCCCATTGCTGTAGTGGGTCTGAGTGTTTCTCTGGCAGAGAGGGTATATAGTCTGCCCTGAGGAAAGCTTGGTTTCACTCTCGTTGGAAACAGTGGGAGACTATGGCCATTTTGAAACCATTTCTTAATGGAAGAATGCATATGGCCTCAGAACCAGAGAGAATAGTGAGACATGATAGTCATTTTGTAAGAGGGTCGTTCATTGAGTTTCTCTGAAGAAAAAGATTTTATGTAGCAGTCTGTGCTGACATAAACTTTCACTTATGTGACATAATGGTAAAGAGAGACTATTAATCCTAAATATTTTATTTCAAAAGCTACCAATTGCACTAAAGCTACTCAGATTGCAAGAGGAAGGGGAAAACAGTGCAGGGGAAGATAGGAAGGATTGGAGAGAGGGGGAGAACTCTGTGCATGCATGCATGCCCACAGAGGAATGTAGGGAGGTGCAAGAGGCAAGGATAATTTAGAGGATGAGAGAGGAAATTGAAATGGACCCTCAAGCTGGGTTTATGGTTGGCTTGCTTCACCAAAGCAGTATAAAGCAAAAACTAACTGGCAAGCTTTGTCTTGCTTGCTTCAGGGTGGCATAAAACAACCAGAGCTTATCAGTGAATGTGTCCAAACATGTTAAAATAGAGATAAATCTTCCTTCTAGTGTGTGTGGTTTTTTTTAATTGTCATAATTCTAAATGTATGTCTGCATTGCACACTCCTTTGGTGGTGTGTAGAATACATACACTACATGCCCTTATCCCCAGCAGGGGTATAAACAGCAGTGTAGATGGTGAGGCACTGCTTAGGTGAGTAGACTAAAGACACCCCTGAACCATGTGGTGTACCTGGGTATGTACCATAAATGGCTCTCTACTTGCACAAGCTGCACCGCCCTCATCTAGACTGCCTCCCTGCTGCCAGCTTTCTCCTGCTGCAGGGAGCTGCCAGAGCCTTTTACCACTGTGGGGGGAAAAAGCTCTAGAAGGGGGGCAGGCAGCAGGGAAAGGTTCCAGCGGCTCCCTGCTGCCAAGGCTTGCCCTATGCCTCCACGCTGCCAGAGCCTTCCACTGACATGTGTAGCCACACACTTCACCCCTCCTGTGTGACTGCAGTCTGCTTTTCTCCATAGTATGTAGCTACATATACCCTAAGCACTGCTGCAAGTGGCATGCATTGTAGACATAGCCTAAATGTTGATATATGTGTTGGATTTAAAATTGCTGTGTAACAAGTCAGAGATGGACAGACATACAGTTAGTCATCAAGGCCTGAAGAACTTTATTTTTGAAGTATAGAGTACGTAATCAGAACCTGCTCTCTTTCCTTCACCTATCTATTTTTGTCTCCTTAGGAAGAAAAGGTGGTGAACTAGCATCAGCTGTCCATGCCTACACTAAAACAGGAGATCCCTATATGAGATCCCTGGTCCAACACATTCTTGGTCTAGTGTCCCATCCTGTCTTGAATTTCCTTTACCGCTGGATTTATGATGGGGAGCTGGAGGATACGTACCATGAAGTAAGTTTTATGTGTAACTAATAATATTGATACCTTTTCGAGTTCTTCTTTGAGTAAAAATCAATGATACATTTTGAGTGAGAACTGCAGGATTGAACCCACTATGAGCATAAGAATAGTTCAGTTGCTCAACATTATTTTAAAGCAGGGGTCAGCCACCTCTGGCATGCTGCTTGCCAGGGTAAGCACTCTGCCGGCCCGGCCAGTTTGTTTACCTGCCACGTCCGCAGGTTCGGCCAATTGCGGCTCCCACTGGCTGCGGTTCGCTGCTCTGGGCCAATGGCTGCAGGAAGTGGCACTGGCCAAAGGATGTGCTAGCCATGGCTTCCCACCGCCCCCATTGGCCTCAGACAGCGCACTACGGCCAGTGAGATTTGCAATCGGCTGAACCTGCGGACGTGGCAGGTAGGTAAACTGGTCCGGCCTGCCAGGGTGCCTGCCCTGGTGAGCCACGTGCCAGAGGTTGCTGACCTCTGTTTTAAAGTATGAAATGGCCTGTGTGACTTACTGTGTATGTAACTAAGCTACATGTGGTAATGACCTGACTGAATTGGAAAATTGATCCATCTAGTCCAGCATGCTGCCTCTACTCATGGCAAAAAAACTGATGTTAGAGAGAGCCCAGACTCTCTCAACCTCTTTCTGGAAAATGTACTCATAACATTATGGTGTACAAAAATTGTTCCAGCCTTGCAAGCAATCCATTTTGTGCCTGATGTATGAGGTTTGACTGTTTCTCTTGCTTTGTAGTTTATTTTTATTAATGTCTTATGTTTACAGTTCCTACTATTATCCTAAGCATTAATGCAAATAATTTTCATAGATTTCAAGGCCAGAAGGGACCACTGTGAGATCTTCTAATCTGACCTCCAGTATAACACAGGCCATAGAACTTCCCCAAAGTAATTCTTGAAGCATATCTTTTAAAAAAAACACCCAGTCTTGATTTTAAAAACTTTTTAGTGATGGAAAATCCACCACAACCCTTGGTAAATTGTTCCAATGGTTAATTACATTCCCTGTCAAAAATTTAATGCCTTATTGCCAGTCTGAATTTGTCTAGCTCCAACTTCCAGCCATTGGATTGTGTAATACATTTCTCTGCTGGATTGAAGAGTCCATTATTAAATTTTTGTTCCCCATGTAGCTACTTATAAAGTGTAATCAGGTCACCCCTGCCCTTCTCTTTAAGCTAAATAGACTGAGCTCTTGGAGTCTTTCACTTTTTCAAATTTTGTAGAAAATTGTTATGAGAATGAAGTACCTTTAAAAGTCCTACAAAATTTGCTTTGACTTGTACAGTAATAGATTCTTATAAAATACATCCTTTGTTGTAGTTATTCATGTACTATCACCTTTCTAGTACCTCCTTATTCTATCATTTTAACAAAATTAATAATCAGAGTATTCAACTCTTATATAAGGCTTTTTATTCAGAGATCTCGTTGACGCTTCACTGTTAACTGTTCCTGTTTACACTTATCTTAATCATCGCAATGCTTGCTTTTCTCCTTGCCAGGCTACAACTCTGTTTATGTAATCTTATTTTGAAATTCAATGAGATTTAGGAGCCTAACCTCTATTTTTAAAAATGAATAGGACCTTAGGTTACTGAGTTTGTTAACCACGGACTAAATCATCTCGTCAATTTCTATGATTCTGTATTGGAGTTAAAAATTAAATTAGCATGGAGAATGAATTAGTGTCATCCAGAGTTGGTCTTTGAGGTCAACATAGGGAAGCCTGTGTCTATTATGTGGTTAAATAGAGGACTTCAGTCTTTAGGCTGCCTCTATGACACCTTTCAAAAGTATTAAAGTAACTTGTCCCCTCTCCTCTGCCATATTTCAAATAAAAAAATTAAACTCATAAGTGATTGAAACTGTCACTTATTAGTTGTCAACTTTTTGCAAGTAGCTTGTTTCAATTTACATGTGTACTTAGATAATGCATCTTAAATACTGAAAATAAACAATAGCTTAATGTGGTGTGTTGGACTTACAGCTTACATTTTGTCTGAAGGCCATATGTTGGTCTTGCTAGCAGTGGCATTTTGAAAAAAAATTCTCTTCCCCAGTAAGGTCTACTTGCTTGATAAGATGAAGATGGGATCCTTCACAATCCATATTAATGAATCTAATGTTTGAAATTTGTTCCTTGATAAGAAAATTTACCATTTTTTAATTTCTGTTTTTAGTTGGGAGGCCTTGGCATTTGTCTAGCAGTTAAATTGTACGATGAGTTCTTATTTTTTCTGTGATTCTTTGTGTGTGATATAATAATGAAAATCAAAGACCTTGAGTGGAAAATGAATCAATAAAATAAAAGCATATTGCAGTTATAGTCTGACCTTGATTTCCCTCCCCCGCCCCGCTACCTCTTCAGGCTCTGTATTTTCATGGGATTAATTATAATCTAAAATGCATTCCTGTCTCTTTGTATTTGCTACTGGATGTTTTCTAGATACAGTAATTGCATTTTACTTTGCCCTTAGAGGAAGCATTGTTTTCATAACTTCCAGAAGTGACTGAATTGTCTAAGGTTTTTCTTTTTTAAATTACATTTCTTGTTGTTCATATTGATCAAAATCTAGTTCCATGCCACTTACCAAGATGGTCTGTATGTTGTCTGCAAAAATTAGCCCTTGTGGTTAAAGGAATAACAAATAAATGAAAAGCATTACTTTATACCTAATCTCTTGATTGAGTAAATTTTTTAAATTTCTAATTCTTGGGATAGTGTGTTGTCTCCATAACACCATTAGCATCTTACAGACTGGTCCTAGCCTCATTATGTGAGCTATTCAGGCATTCTTGAAAATAATCTGAGTGTTTTGATTTATATACATAGTCTGACTGTTTACTATAATTTCTTAACAATTTCTGTAGTTGGTCTTTGTAAATCCATGCCAAATACCACTGTATATTTACATATGTCTACTCTGTCGGTTGTAATTGTCACAAAAAAAATTAAAATAGATAATAAAAAAATCAGATTATTAATTTTTAAATTACTAAACAGTTCTGATAAAGTATCTAAGTACAGATATAGCTGGTGATCTGAATATTCATTTAGTCAGACTCAGATTGGGGGGAGAAATATTGGAGGCTTTCTCTGAAGCTCCACGCACACAAGATGTCACTAACAGATAGCATATCCACTGCTGGGCTTTTCAGACCCTGGCTCCCACTCGCTAGCATTCATTTACGTTTGTGGGCAAGGCTGGATTAAAGCCTAGGCAGAATAGGCATCTGCCTAAACTCCTGGCTCATTCATGTCACAGCATCAGAATCTATTTCATTTTAAAATATTTTTGTAAATATTCATGGCTACAAAGAAAAGCTTGAAAGTGTGACTTGATTGTAACTGATGCAATGATGTCTGCTAAAACCAGAAGAGGAGTAGGGAGGAGGATCAGCAACTACTAGCTATAGGGACAAAGCTATCTGGCTTCTTTAGGGGAGGCCACTTTGGTTATGTGGGGACAGGGTTTGGATATCATCCTGGCCTCTGAGTGATTGACTCCCCCTTTATGAGTTTCTCGTTCCCTTGGCCTCTGCTCCTTACATCTAGCGTTCGAGCTCTACAGGTCAGGTTTATTCAGAGGAGGAAACTGATGGTACTCTTCAAAGTGTCATACCCTAAAGTGGCACCAAGTTGAGTTGCTAGTGAGTAGATTGTGAAGAACTTCATGATGTGACTGTCACTCTTCTTTTTTATATGTTTTGATCAACACTGAGAACAATTTTGACATTTAAATTTTTCTCAATGGGCACCCCATTGAGATGAATGTGTCAGTTCACACTTCCCAGAACTATTTCTGGCTTTCTGCAGGCTCGCACAGGCATCTTTTTGCATCAATTACACTTTGTCGAGAACAAGATGGAAACCTCAGCATTCTAGATCACCAGCCCAGCAGAAGCCCACCCAATTTGAATACAGAATGTGGCACTTACTATTTAAAGTGTAGTCCAAAATGTGGTAAGCCAGGAATTCTCAAGCTCTTTGGTAGTGTAGACCACATCTTAATGGAGACAGTGTCTTGTGGGCACTTCCCTTCTCCTTTGTGATAACAGTGCTTGCCTAATTGCAATTTAGCATTCCTGCTTACCAGAAAAAGTAACATTAGGAAATTATTTTATAAGTTCCTGTCTATTTTTAATGAGATTTAGCAGGTGGCTGTAAGTAGGAGAACCAGTACTATGTGGCCAGTCAGCTCTCCGTGAATCACAGTTTGAAAACTTCTGTTAGGCACTTTCCAAACTCCTATGTAGACAAATTCAGCTTTAATGAATATGTGGTGTATTCCTGTTGCATCATCTTTCCTGGATCCTGCCAATCTATAATCAACCAACTAAGTTTAATGAAGAATAGGAACCAACAAAGCAGCAGCTAATTTACCAAATACTAGGATCCTCATGAAAGTGCCCCCCAGCCGACTCAGCAGCAGAGCCTGTTTTTTTTTTAATTAATTTAGCTATTGCTGTATTGTCAGTCCCTTCAGAATCTGAGTAAATAAGAAAATACATAAAACAATATGTTGTGTGTTAGTTAAGTTAGTCTCTAAATAACATACATAACACCAATCCCAAAGAACAAGAAATTGTAAATTAAGGCATCTGATTATGCATGCCCTCTACATTCCTCACTACTGACAATGCATCACAACCTTAACTCTGCCCTTGTGAGGATGAAAGTGGGAGGGGATTGGAAGAGCCTGCCAGTCTGCAATCTGGGCTGTTACTCTTTGTTACATTATTGCGTGTAGCTGCCTGATCCTGACTTTCTTCCCATTTAAACCCCTTTATGATAGATCTGCAATTCCTTGTTTAAAGAACTTAGTTGGGAAGAGACTGCCCAGAAAGGGAGCTACCTCCTCCCAAACTCCTGGCCTCTCATTGGCCTCATCCTTGCAATTAGGGCCTGGTTAGGCAGAAGGGCCCACATGAAAGAGTTCATATCTGAGTCAGATCCAGTGTTTGCCCTCCCAGATGGAGGCTCCTCCAGATCAAGCCAGGGTCTTTGCCATTGAAGACTTCAGATCTCTGTGAAGAGACTATTCAAGTCAAATAAAAGGCCTTTTCTCTCAAGAAGACTCTCTGGGCAAAGAGAGCGTCTGGCAACATGCTGTGTTGTTTTTTTTTACCACCTGTCAGAGATTCTGAGAGATCAGAGGTGTGGTCCTTTTTGTGCATATCGCAGGCTTTTCCCATAGAGTGCATAGCTTCCTTGAAAGATCCTTCTGACAAGAAGCTCAGGAGAAATAATGAGCTAGTCTTGGTGGATTCAGCTACAGCTCTTTTTTTTGTGCATCAAAATACTGCTGTCCACCAAAAAAACAGTGGTGCCAAAACACTGCCCGCACAGCATAAAAGTACCAAAATGCTTATACAAAAATACAGTTTGATTTCTATGTAGTATGTGCATGCACTATTCAAGAAAACAACAAAACAAGAGAAGTCCACTCCCCCAAAAGCCCAAAGGCAACGATAACATCTGCTTCACTTGGGACTATAAATAAACATGTATATGTAATATGTCTCCACTTAGAAATGAAATACAAGAGTGGGTGTATGTGTGTGAAACGTAAATGCCAGGTAAATTCCTTTTATATCTAATGCTTCTGTCAACCTGCAGTTTTTTGTAGCTTCAGATCCTACAGTTAAAGCAGACCGGTTGTGGCATGACAAGTACACTTTGAGAAAATCAATGATCCCTTCATTCATTACAATGGATCAATCAAAAAAGGTATCGGAAAAAGGTTTATTTGTTTGATGTTTCATTGACCCTTTGCTGCTGTTTATGGCTGGAATAACATTAAGAACATGTAGCATAAATTTATACGAATTTTCTGAACCTACCATGTTGTCTGAAAAAGGTGTTTGGATAATCTGGATTGTTACTTTGAGATGGAAGAAGAAACTTAGTTTTGTGTAATTGAATTACCGGTACTTTGAAGAAAGAGGACTTTTAAAAACAAGTAGTGCTTGATATATATTACTACATCAGTGGGTTCATTTGTATTTCAGGGGTTGGGAGTCGGGAGGCAACAATTAACTTATGGACAACATCTCATTTTTATTATTTATATAAAAATGTCTAAAGTTTATTCTTTTGTGTTTAGGTCCTTCTAATAGGAAAATCCATAAACTTCTTACATCAGGTTTGTCATGACCAAACTCCATCTACAAAGATGATAGCGGTGGCAAAGTCTGCAGAAGCACCAAAAGATGGTATGATATCAGAACTGATAACCTAATTGTACCTTTGAACTTCAGACCTGTTGTAATTAGTGTTTTTGGCAAAGTAAAGTTTAACTGGATGTTTTTGCTTATAGAAAACTTTTCCTAATAATGTTTTTAATGTGCAAAATGCATTTATACGTAGGAAAGTATAGTTAAGAACATAAAACCACTATACTGGATCAAACCAATGGTCCATTTAGCCCAATATCCAGTCTATGGACAGGGGCCAATACCAGGTGCTTCAGAAGAAATAAACAGAATGGAGCAATCATCTAGTGATCCATCCCCTGTTGTCCATTCCCAGCTTCTGGCAAACAGAGGCAAGGGACACTCAGAGTGTGGTGCTACATCACTCACCATCGTGGCTAATAGCCACTGATAGACCTATACTTCATGAACTGATCTAGTTCTTTTTTGAACCCTGTTTATAGTTTTGGCCTTTACAACATCCCCTGCCAACGAGTCATTGTGTGAAGTACTTTCTTTTGTTTTAAACCTGCTTATTAATTTCATTGGGTGAGCCCTAGTTCTTTTGTTATGGGAAGGAGTAAATAACATTTCCTTATTCACTTTCTCCACACCAGTCAACATTTTATAGACCTCTGTCATATCTGGAAGCTGTTTCATACCCATAATCATTTTTGCTGCACTTCTCTGTACCTTTTCCAGTTTTTGAGATGGGGTGACCAGATTTGCCCACAGTATTCAAGATGTGGGCATATCATTGGTTTATATAGAGACATTATGATATTTTCTGTCTGATTATCTATCCCTTTCCTAATGATTCTTAACATTCTGTTAGATTTTTTTGACTGCTGCCACACACATTGAGTGGATGTTTTCAGAGAACTATTCACAATGACCTCAAAATTTCTTTCTTGAGCGGAAACAGTTAATTTAGGCCCTATCATTTTGTGTATATAGTTGGGATTATGTTTTCTAATGTGCATTACTTTGCATTTATCAACATTCAGAAATGTTCCTTTCAAAAAATTAAAGTGTGGTGTTTCTGTGGTTCTTAAATAGACTCCCAATACAATGTTGTGCGTACTTGATCAAAATGCGTTATGAATATCATATTAATAAAATGATTTTTTGTGGGCATATGCACTTCTTCTATCCCCTCCTAAATCTTTTTTCATATAGTCTAGATTCTGTGGGTGTAAAAGCTTTCTCCTCTGAAGTTCATAACATCTGGTAAAATCTCTCTTTCTGCCATACCTGTTCTCAAAGTTCATCCAATTTGCGTTTCTTCTCTTGGCTACTTCTGAATTGAATATAAAAAACAACTTTTGATTCTTCTGCAGGAGACTCTTCCCCTGTAGCTTCACTCTGCAGTTCCCACGCGGTAGGAGCTCAACCTCCTCCTCATATTTCCTCCTGCTGCCTGTTGCTTTTTATATTTGAATAATCTTATTCCCCTCTGGTGGGACTCATCTTGTAATCTGAGCTAGTTTAGCCCCAGGTTCTCCAGCCCATGGGCAAGGTACCCCTTTATATGGGGAAATTAATTTTTCTGAGTACATAGTGCAGTTATTAAATGAACAAAGGAAACAAACTTGAAAAAAAGTCGCTAATCTTTCAATTGCATCAATTTTAGATGTTACACTAGTTAAAATGTTTTCAGATAGCACTGGGTTTTTTTGGTTTTATTTTTTAAATTGACTCCACTATAGTCCTACTCTATTATGATCTTGGCAAGACTGGGGACTATACCCTAAATACACCATTTGTTTGTTGATTTGTTTTGTTTGTTACTGTAGTGGCAATTATGCTAGATATTGTACAAACATAGAACAAAAAGACAGTCCCTGCCCCTACAGTTTACAATTTAAGTATAAATGGTATGGTAAAGTAACCATTTCTATGTTAATTTGTATAATTTTATCTTGTCCATCCCCACAAGAAAAGAAAATTCTGTCAGTGGTGAAACTGCATTTTTAGCTCATCCTTCCCTGCCTGTGCATATGTTCTTATTTGCTTAATCTGCCACTGTTGTGAAATTTCCCTTTATATAATTAATCATCATAGGGTAAATTAAAGAGAGTTCCAGTCTTAACTCTGGATTCCTTGCTTTTGTCATTTTAAATCCGATCCTAACTTTATTGTATGTATTGAATGTATGCTTTATTGCTTTAATTAGCTTTGGATTTTTTTACATTAGCATTAAAAACAAGTTTTATGGAAATGTATGAGAGAATGTGACATCTGTTAGTGTATCAAAAATATGTATTCAGACAGTTTAAAACTATACACAATTTAGCCATGCACAATGTTAAAAATTGTTATAGTCATAGATGAATTATATATTTAGATGCATTCTAAAAATTGATGTTTACTTTAGGTGTATGTATAGGTGTAAATCTTTATTTAAGAAGTCTTAAACTTAATGAAGTGTTTTCCTAGTCAATCATAAATGGTACATTTGGAAATATTGGGTTAACTTTTGCAGTACATTGCAACCTAGATGCATGTGTGAAAGCAAATATTGAAGTATTTGGGGTCGGGAAGGAATTTTCCTTCAGGGCAGATTGGCAGAGGCCCTGGAGGTTTTTCGCCTTCCTCTGCAGCATGGGGCACGGGTCACCTTGCTGGAGGATTCTCTACAGCTCGAGATCTTCAAACCACAATTTGGGGACTTCCATAATTCAGACATAGGTTAGGGGTTTTACAGGAGTGGGGGGGTGAGATTCTGTGGCCTGCATTGTGCAGGAGGTCAGACTAGATGATCATAATGGTGCCTTCTGACCTTAAAGTCTATCGAGTCTAATAATTTTGCACAGAATTTTGCATGTCATTTCCCATTTAGATAGTTCAGTACATGTTGGTACACAATCAGTACTGTTTTACCATTGTAATTTTCACAGAAAAATTGCATGGCTAGAATTCATTATGGCTAAGCACATTTTAAATAAGTAAAAACTGACACATTTTGACATGCATCTGACGAAGTGGGTATTCACCCTCGAAAGCTCATGCTCCAAAACGTCGGTTAGTCTATAAGGTGCCACAGGACTCTTTGCTGCTTTTACAGATCCAGACTAACACGGCTACCCCTCTGATACGTGACACATTTTGATATTAGTTTGACAAACACAGTCTATAGTCACCATTTTTTTTATATGTCTGGCTTAAAGGGAAGCCAACTGGTTAAGTTTTTAGCAAATTATTTTATTCCAACATAAAATTGCTGTCTTTAAACTAACACTGAGTTCTGACAGTGAGTAGGTGTAACCCAGGTAGCTTAAGTGCAGTGGAAAAATACTTATTTGTAGAATACTGTCATTATAATGACTAGAAATAAGTTTATTTACAATAGAGATTTTAAAAAACAATAGCGCTAACTGAAGACACATTGTCAGACATAAGCTATATTATTAGTTCTCTTTGTGAATGTATAAATCCACCACTAGAATCACATAGTTCCTAATGTGTTCTTGAATTTACTAATCTTACTTTGTAAAAGTGGTTTCCTGCATCCTCTATCTAATTACTTCCAGATGACACCAGATGTGATTGGAAAGAGAGCTTGTCAGTCTCATTTAACTTTTGATATTTTTGATGAACAATTATAGAATGACTTTACCATAGTAATATAAATGAATTGTAAGCTTTCTTGATGGTATACTTAGACTTTTGTATGTTTACTTGCTATATAACCTGAAAGTGAAGCTTGCTGTCTAGAGCATAAAGTTGTTAGTTTCTGTTTGGTCAGTACTTTGACCTGCTTACTATCTGCTGACAAAAAAAAACCCCACAGCAACACAAAAAACACCCAAACACAACCTGGTTTCATGGAGGTAGAGAACTATAGCACTCTAGGGTTTCAAATTCCAGTATGTTTAAACTTCAAGGTTTGCAAATACCATTGTTTGTTTTTGACTTCAAGAATCTACAACTTTTGAAGACCAACCAGTTTGTCATAATACTACTTAATTACTTTAGTAGTACCTGTTTCCTAATGGAATGGAGAAGAGAGAGTGAGGTTATGACTGATTTGTGTGTGACAAAGTTGGTATTAAGTGTTGAGTTCCTGGCTCCCGCTCCCATGTTCAGTCCAGGAAATTACATTAATTCTTGTGATGCATTGGCAGTGCAATGAGTGCAATATGCCCAGTTCCATACTAGAGTTGCAGTTTCTAAACAGGTGACAATAATCATGGGATGTTTAAACTTGTATCCATGGAAAGAGATATTTATGGAAAGTGTAGAGAAGGTTACTCAGGTTTCCTGTCCCATAATGCTAGAATGAGAGCTCAGTGTATGAAATTGAGAAAGGAATCAAATGTAAAACTGATTAAAAGGAAGCAATTCTTATACAATGAACAAATGTATTTGTTCAGTGTTCACATCGCACTCCCCATTAGTACCTGGCCCAGGCCGGGGAAGCTAATGATCCAATCAGCGGACCAAATTCGGTGATTGAACCCTGGTCACGTCACCTGAGGCATGCTGCGCATATGTTTTAAGAAGGAATCCTTTTACAATAACCCTCACTTAGCTGCCTTACACCCAGAACAGAAATGGCACTCTATACAACTGTTAATCAAAGAGGAGTATTATGCAAGGTCTGAATTTAAGTCATGTGATTAGAAGTTCTAGCTCCTTTCTGGCTGATTTGTCAGCTATTTTGTCTTGCCTTCCACTTGGGCTCAAAACACCCTGTAAAAGGAAGTGTCTCCTCAGGGACTGAGCTTTAGAACACATGACTTTGGGGTGGACCTTGCATAACATTGTTTTTCTCTTGTCCTCTTCCTTCCTTGAAGGTTTTTCTTCCTACTTTTCAACATGAACTTATGGCAAAGGTAACAACTGAGGCATGCAGCAGTTCAAATGGGGGACAACACTAAGTGGTCCAGCACAGACAACTCATGTAAGCCTTAATTCTTCTTTGAGTGCTTGCTTATATCGATTCCAATTAGGTGTGCACGCGCTGCGTGCATGATCGTCGGAAGATTTTTACCCTAGCAACATTCGGTGGGTCGGCTGAGGTGCCCCCTGGAGTGGTGCCCTCATGGCGCCGGATATATGCCCCGGTCGATCCAGCGCCCCTCAGTTTCTTCTTACCTGCCGTGACGGTCGTTGGAACTGTGGCGCGCAGCTTAGCTGATCTCCACTCTCCCTAGCATTCTCTTTAGTACCTGTTAATAATTTCTGATTAGTTGTTAATAGCTGGTTATAGTTGTTAATAGCTGTGAATTACTTAGTTAGTTTAATTAGTGGGGGGGGAACGGGGTCTTCTCCCTTCTCCCCATCCTGGTACCCAGGCCCATGCCTGGGTCTCCGGTCTTCAAACCCTGCTCGGCTTGCCAGAGGCCAATGCCAACGGGAGACCCCTCACGACTCTTGCCTAAGGTGGGTCAGGGAATCCCACCAAGCAGACAAGTGCTGCATTTGCAAAGCCTTCAAGCCGAGGACCAGGAGGGAGCGGGACTTTAGACTGAAGCAGCTCCTTACGGAGGCGGCACTTTAGCCCGGTCCATTCCTCTGGGCGCTTAGACTCGGCACCGTCATCCTCAGTGTGGAGGGCCCCTGCGACACCAACTGTTCCAGCACCGCGTTTGGACTCTACCAAAGGCTCATGGCGCCAGACCTTCCCAGCACCTCCACCACCACGGTTCAGGTTTCTGTCTCCAATCCAGAAGAAGCAGCAGCTTGAGCAGGTGCTGGCAACTTCTTGTTTGTCAGTGCAGCAGCTGCCGACGCTTCCTGTACTGCACTTGGAGCCGCATCCATTGCCAGAGCACATAGGACAAATATCCGCTCCTGCACCGTCGATTCCGGCGCCACAAGGGCCATCGAGTCCAGTGCACGTAAGCTCCCCAGTGCACACCGTGGTTAAGCTGAGACTACCCTCCACACCGGAGATCTTTTCAGCCATCTGGCATGGACAGTGCTGTCCAAGGGAAAGCCGTCCCCTCACGTGACCACTGTCGCTTACTGGAGGATGACGACATTGGTCTCGGTCCCGATCCCAGTCTTCGTGGCACCCATCACGGCATCGCTCGCAATCCCAGCACCGTTCTTGCTCTCGACTCCGGTCATACCCGTGACACTGCTCCGGCTCACGGAGATCCGAATCATGTTACGGCCGGTACTGTTTGGACTCCTGGCACCACTTCTGGTACCAGTCAGAGCAACACTTGACCTGGAGCTGGTCCCGATACTGATCTCACCGGAGGTCGCCATCGAGGTCCAGATCAGGCTCCTGGTAGCAATACGACTGCAGGCACCGATCGACGTCTCGGTACTGTTCTGCCTTATGGCACCAGTCCATGGCACCATACAGCACCGGGGTACTCAGCGCTGGCGCGTACAGCACCGCCTTGGCCATCTCGCTCAGCCTCTGCATCATCGCGCTCGCAAGGTGGCTACCAGGACCAGGATGAGGGCAGTACAGGGCAGTGGCTAGAAGGAGGCCAGGACCTGGGCCACGAACCCCCACAGTGGTCCTTTTGGACCCCCTGGACTTACCATCAAGCCCAGGGGGCTCCTTCGGGGGCTTCCCCTTCTGCCTCTTCAGAGCCCCGAGTACCAGAGGCCACTGTCTCTCTTCACCTTCCCCCCACTCCCGCTCGAGGATCTGAGGCGACTGCTCCAGTGCCAATGCAGGCCCATGCTCCTAGCGTGATGGACCTTGAGCAATAAGATCCTCCACAAGAGGATCTCACACAGGATCCCCTAGTCCTGGGGATATCTTCCTCGTCCTTGCCCAATGAGCCAGTGGTGGGGACTACGGTTTTGGGCCCTCCTCCTATGGACCCCCGCACCCACCAGGACCTGCTACGCAGAGTGGTGAGCAATATGAACCTCTAGGTAGAGGAGGTGGTGGAGGTAGCGGACCCTGTGGTGGACATTCTGTCCACGGAGGCACCGTCCAGAGTTGCCCTCCCCGTCATATGAACCATACAGGCCAATGCCAAGACAGTCTGGCAATCACCAGCCTCTATTCCACCTACTGTGAAGGGGATGGAGAGGAAGTACTTTGTCCCTTCAGAGAACAACAAGTACATCTATATGCACCCCCAGCCGTGCTCCCTTGTCATGGCTTCAGTCAACTAGGAGGAGCAGCACAGTCAGCAGGCCCTGGTGCCTAAATCAAAGGACGCTAGACACCTAGACTTGTTTGGGCGCAAGGTGTACTCGGCCGGAGGCACTCCTGAGCCGATATGACTATAATTCGTGGCGCTCTATGGAGAAATTCAAGGAGCTGGTTCCACAGGAATCCAGAGAGGAATTTGGGATTATAGTAGAGGAGGGCAAGAAGGTGGCCAGAACATCTCTACAAGCCTCTCTGAACGCCGCAGACTCCGCAGCTAGGACCCTGGCCTCGGGCATAGCCATACGCCACATCTCGTGGCTGTAGGTCTCTGGCTTACCACCAGAGTTGCAGCAGACCCTCCAGGACATGCCCTTTGATGGCCAGGGCCTATTCTCTGAGAAGACAGACTCAAGGCTGCGGAGTCTGAAGGACTTGAGAAATTATCATGCGATCTCTGGGAATGCATACCCCAGTTAATACAGAGAAGGCCCTTCAGATCACAGCCTCAGAGGTCATACCTTCCCCTTCGGCTGAGACAGGACTTCTTTAGAAGACACAGCCAAGGTGGTAAAAGGAAACAAACGGGACACCAAGCCAGCCAAGACCAGGGCCCTCCTAAGCCATCGGCAGGGCCTAAGCAGAACTTTTGAAGGTGTGCCCGAGGGCAGAGTACCAGTCTCCATTCAGGGACCCTTCTCACAAGCACCTCCTTCTACAGGAGCTCCAATCACTCCTGGGCTTGGGAGTGATAGAGGAGGTTCCGGGAGAGTCAAGGGGCAAGGGCTTTTATTCCCGCTACTTCCTAATCCCCAAGGCTAAGGGCGGGCTTCAGCCCATCCTGGTCCTACGTGGACTGAACAAATTTATGTTAAAGCTGAAGTTCCTCATGATCTCACTAGGGACCATTATTCCTTCCCTAGATCCTGGAGACTGGTACGCTGCCCTCAACATGAAGGACACATACTTCCACTTTGTGATCTACCCAGCGCACAGACGCTTCCTTTGCTTTGTGGTCAATCAACAGCACTTTCAATTCACTGTCCTTCCTTTCGGCCTGTCCATGGTCCCCAGGGTGTTTACCAAATGCATGGCTGTGGTGGTGGCCTCCCTTCGTCGACAACGGGTCCAAGTGTTCCCATGTCTCTGACTGGCTTACTCGGGGTCGCTCCAGGGATCAGGTGCAGTTTCATGTTCAGCTCACCATGAACATATTCGATCGGCCGGGCCTCCTGCTCAATGTCATGAAATCCACTCTGTTACCAACCCAGAGGATAGAATTCATAGGAGCAGTATTAGACTCAGGCCTAGCCTGGGCAATTCTGCTGGAAACACACTTCCAATCCCTGGTGAACATCATCCACAGCCTGCAAAGCTTCGTGACCTTGACTGTGAAAACATGCCTATGCCTCCTGGGACACATGGCCTCTTGCACATTTGTGACCAGGCACACCAGGCTGCGACTACGTCCACTCCAAGCCTGGCTATCAACAGTATGTCGCCCAGGTCGGGACACCTGGAGCACGGTGCTTACCATCCCGCCAGGGGTATTAGCCTCTCTAGGCTAGTGACTGGACCCCAAATCAGTGTGCGAAGGGCTGCCAGTTCGCACCTCGTAGCCCTCCGTGTCCCTCATCCCAGATGCGTCATCCCTGGGATGGGGAGCCCACCTTGGGAACTTCCATACACAGGGGCTATGGTCGGCAGGAGAGTTATCCCTGCACATCAGTGTACGGGAACTCAGAGCACTGCGCCTGGCATGTCAAGCATTCCGAGAGCGCATTCAAGGCCCTTGTGTTGCAGTCCTCACAGACAACACTATGGCCATGTTTTACATCAACAAGCAAGGGGAAGCCCGGTTGTCTCCCCTCTATCAGGAGGCCAGTCATCTGTGGGAATTCTGCATAGCCCACTCAATCCATCTGGTGGCATTTGTTTCTCCCAGAGGTCCAGAACACCTTAGCGGACCACCTCAGCAGATCATTCCAGGCTCATGACTGGTTGGTTCACCTGGACGTCATCCACTCTGTCTTCCTGAAGTGGGGCTTTCCCCTTATAGACCTATTCGCCGCTCATGAGAATCCGAAATGCCAGATGTTCTGCTCTCTCCAAGGGTGCTCTCCAGGTTCCCTGTCGGATGCCTTCCTAATGCCTTCAGTGGAAGGATAACCTGTGCTATGTCTTTCCTCCATTCCCGCTAGTCCACAGGGTCCTAATCAAGCTGCACAGGGACAGAGCCCATCTGATTCTGGTTGCCCCGGTGTGGCCCAGACAGCCCTGGTATACCACTGTCCTTGAGCTGTTGGTGGACACCCCGATTCCACTCCTGCAGTGGCCAGGTCTGATCACTCAGGATCATGGTCAACTCTGTCATCCCTGCAATCTGTCCACCTCAGCATGGCTGCTGCATGGCTAAATCAGTCTGAGCTGTGTTGTTCTCTCTCGGTTCAGCAGATCCTTTTGGGTATCAGGGAGCCCTCTACCGGGTCCACATACTTACCCAAGCAAAAGCGGTTTTCCTGCTGGTGCGCCTAGCATCATACAACCCCCCTACAGGCGTCAGTACCTGTCATCTTGGACTGCCTCCTGTCCTTAAAGCAGTAGGGCTTGGCAGTATCTTCCATCAGGGTGCACCTGGCAGCTATTTCGGCTTTCCATCCGGGTGAAAACAGGCGCTTGGTCGTCTTCTCCAATCCCATGGTCAGCAGATTTCTCAAGGAGTTGGAGCACCTGTTCCCACGAATTCGATAACCAGTCCCTATGTGGGATCTTAGCCTGGTCCTATCCAGACTCATGGGTGCCCCATTCGAGCCAATGGCCACCTGCTCGCTCCTGTGCCTTTCCTGGAAGACAGCCTTCCTCGTAGGTATCACCTTGGCGAGGCGTGTGTCTGAGCTCCGGGCACTCACATTGGAACCACCATATATGGTGTTCCACAAGGATAAGGTACAGCTGCGACCCCACCCAGCCTTCCTCCCTAAGGTGATGTCTGCCTTCCATGTCAACCAGGACATATTCCTCCCTGTCTTCTACCCAAGGCCGCACGCCTCTAGATGGGAGCAACAGCTGCACTCCCTAGACGTTCGCAGGGCCCTGGCCTTCTACATCGACCAAATGAAGCCCTTCAGGAAAATGTCACAGCTGTTTGTTGCTGTGGCAGACCAGATGAAGGGCCTTCCAGCCTCCTCCCAATGCATCTCGTCCTGGATCACATCATGCATCCGTGCATGCTATGACTTGGCTGGTGTCCCATCTACGCACCTTACTGCCCACTCCACGCGGGCTCAGGCTTCATTCTCTGCTTTCCTGACGCATGTGCCCATTCAGGAGATATGTAGGGCAGCGACTTGGTCATCGGTGCATACCTTCGCCACCCACTATGCGATAGTGCAGCAGTCCAGGAGTAATGCTGCTTTTGGTTCAGCAATCCTTCACTTCACGACCTCTCACTCCGCCCCCACCGCCTAGGTAAGGCTTGGGAGTCACCTAATTGGAATTGATATGAGCAAACACTTGAAGAAAAGACGGTTACTCACCTTTGTAACTGTTTTTCGAGATGTGTTCATATCCATTCCAAATCCACCCTCCTTCCCCACTGTCGGAGTAGCCGGCAAGAAGGAACTGAGGGGGCACTGGGTCGGCAGGGGCACATATCCAGCGCCAGAAGGGTGCCACTCCAGAGGGCGCCTGAGCCCACCCACCGAGTGTTGCTAGGGTAAAAATCTTCTGACGATCGTGCACACGGCGCGCGCACACCTAATTGGAATGGATATGAGCAACACATTTCCAAGAACAACAGTTACGAAGGTGAGTAACCGTCTTGCCACCTTTTGAAGATAATGGGGAACTGGCAGGAGGCCAGTCAGGGTTGATAAACCATTAGAATTGAGCAGGCATCTCTGGTGCCATGTCACCTCCAACCCATTTGCCATAATACAATTATACCTATTGATAGTCCCAACCTCCTCCAGTTATTTTACCTCTACCGGTCAGTTTTGTGCATCCTAGGAATATAGGCATTGTAATGTCTAGTCTAGTCATTCTTTATTCAAGAGTAGCTGGTGCTTCAGAGGAAGGGGTGAGACCCCTGTGATGAACAGGCAGTTAGTGGGGAGCTTGTGTCCTAATACTGATGGTTTAACACTTACAAATTCTTATAGTAGCTAGGGTTGCTGCAGATACCATTGTTATGGCAAGACCTGGCACCATCACCTGTAATTAAAGTTGTCTGCCACTTTGCCTTATCAGAACCTATTTTCAGTTGCTTTTAACTTTTCCAAACTGTTTTGGCATAAACACTCTATGCCAGGTGTATACTTCAGGCTGAATTTTTTGGAAATTTTCAGCCAAACCAGTTTCCAAGAACGAAGCTACTTTTTCTGAGAGAAACTAGTGTCCCTATGATATGGAATAGGGTTTTGAAAGTTCACATGGGATAGCTTTTTGTCTTAAGGTTCTGCCTTTTGCTTATTCCTGTGGAAAATCCTCCAAAATTTGGCCAAATTACAAGTTTTGAAAAATCCGTTTTCACATGTGCAATAGAATTTAGCAGCTAAAATCTCTGAAGACTGTGCTTACTGACCATACTCCATCACCCCACAGCTTCTAATGCTGACACTATCCCCACAGCATGACTGAGCATGTTCCAGGCTAGGGCCACAGGGATGAATCCAGACATTCCCTGTAACTGTAGCTGAGCTCCTAGGTGCACTGGAACAAGGTGGATCATGGCATCAAAAATGAGAGCTAGGAACCTCTCTCTCCTGTGCTTTCACAAGGCTGGAGAAATAATCTGCCTGACTCAGATGCAGAGAGGTTGAGAGCCAGACCAAGTGGAAGAGGGACAGGAGTAGATTGATGAGGACCCTGGTGAAACTAGGACCTGGGTGAGGAGAAAGAAACTGAGGGTGGGAGTTGTGGGGGCATGGGGATTGGCAACTAGGAAGGAAGACTGGGACTGATTGGACAAAGAGGCTGAGGCTGGGACCACTGGCAGGGTAATGGGTATTTACAGAGGTCGGGGGAAGACAGACGGATCAAACAAGGAGCCAGCTTGTGGGGGGTGAACTGATTGAACAAAGGGACTTAGTCCAGGAGACGGGATGAGGGGAGGGACTGAAATTGGATGACAAACTGGAGTGGTGGGGGTAAGAAGGGGAGAACTGTGACAGGTTGCTTGGTCAAGAAGAAGGGGACTCGGTTGAGGAGCCAGGGACTGGGGAAGAGACAGCATCGGGACAAGTTGTGGGGACCAGGGATCAAGCTTGTGAAGGAACTGACAAAACGGTCTGTAACTGCTAGAGAATGCTTCCTCCAGAACCTGGAATGGAACCCAAGGTTCCTGAGTCTCACCATTTCTCTGCTGTCAATAAATATCTGTGAAACCTTCAGCAAAAGTGTGTGTCTCATCTCTGTTTGATGCTTGTCCACACAGAGGATGATGACCTACTGTTGCTATCAATTACTTAGTTATGTCAAGTGGCAGAGGTCTGTATGGTGGATCCAAAGGTTCCAGCCCTGCTAATGACCCATGTGGGTGTCAGTGTTATGGCACAGGGTGAAATGACTGTGTTCAATTTGCAACCTTAATATTCTTTAAAGGTTTTTTTTTTTTTTTTTTTTTATGTGTATGTAACTTTATAAAGGCAAAGTCAAGCACCACAAAGTAGGTCTGCCCTGTGCACTGAATCAGGCAAGGATCCTGTAGGGAAAAAAATAGTGTGTGATCATGTAATTAAAGAATGTCATAATGCATGCACATAAAGGAGGCAAGTTAAAGTTGCACACTCAGCCCTAACCTGGCATTTCCTAACTTCCAAGTGCTTGACTTTGCAACTTGAATAATAATCTTTTAATGTAGTTATTTATGTGTAATATTTTAAATCCTAGAAATGTAGGACTGGAAGGGACCTTGTTAGGTCTTCTAGTCCCATGCCCTGCAGTGAGGCAGGACTAAGTATTATCTACCAGTCCTGGCAGGTGTTTGTCTAACCTGTTCTTAAAAACATCTGGTGACGGAGATTTCACAGTGTCCCTAGGTATTTAGTTCAGGTGCTTAAACTCCCTAACTGTAAGGATAGTTTTCCTAATGTCTAAACTAAACCTCCCTTGCTGCAATTTAAGCTCATTACTAATTGTCCTATCCTCAGTGGTTAAGGAGAACAATTTATCACCTTCCTCTTTATAACAGCCTTTTATGTACATGAAGACTGTTATGTCCCTTCTCAGTTTTGTCTTCTCCAGACTAAACAAACCTGTTTCTCTCTCCACCCTCAATCTTTCCTTATAGATCATGTTTTCTAGACCTTTAATAATTTTGGTTGCTCACCTCTGCTCCAGTTTATCCACATCTTTCCTGAAGTGTGGTGCCCAGAGCTGGACATTGTACTCCAGATGAAGCCAGTGCTTTATTTGTAATGAAAGAGGTGCCAGGGTTCACGCAGTGTTTTTACATTCATAACTGATGCAGCAAGCCCAGAGGTGCCAGGGCTATGAACTGCCAAACTTGGAGGTGCTAGGGCTCTGCCCTGGCTAGCCCTGGCACAAATTAAGCACTGGATTAGGCCTTATCAGTGCTGAGTAGAGTGGAAGGATTACATCTTTATCTTGCTACAATACTCCCGCTAAAACAGGGATTCTCAAACTGGGGGTCAGGACCCTTCAGGGGGTCGCAAGGTTATTACATGAGGGGGTCGTGAGCTGTCAGCCTCCGCTCCAAACCCTGCTTTGCAGTCAGCATTTATAGTGGTGTTAAATATATAAAAAAGTGTTTTTTAATTTTTAAGGAGGGTTGCACTCAGAGGCTTGCTGTGTGAAAGGGGTCACCAGTACAATAGTTTGAGAATCAGTGTGCTAAAACATCCCAGAGTGATTGCTTTTTTGCAACAGTGTTATGCTGTTGACTCATTTAGTTTGTGATCCACGATGACACCCAGATCCTTTTCTGCAGCACTCCTTCCTAGGCAGTCATTTCCCAATTTGTATTTGTGCAATTGATTATTCCTTCGTAAGTGTAGTACTTTGCATTTGTCCTTTATTAAATTTTATACTGTGTAATTCAGATCATTTTTCCAGTTTGTCATAATTTGAATTCTTGTCCTGTCCTCCAAAGGGTTTGCAGCCTCTTCCAGCTTCGTATTGTCCACAAACTTTATAAGTGTACTCTCTCTGCCATCATTCAAATCATTTATGAAAATGTTGAATAGAACCAGATCCAGGACAGCGCCCTGTGGGACTCTGCTTGATATGCCCTTCCAGCTCAATTATGAATCCTTGATAACTAGACTCAGAGTATGGTTTTCCAGCCAGTTGTGCACCCACCTTATAGTAGATTAATCTACTCTGTATTTCTCTAGTTTGTGTATGAGAAGGTCACGTGAGACAGTATCAAAACCCTTACTATAGTAGAAATATATCACTTCTACTGTTTCCCCCATCCACAAAGCTTGTTACCCTGTGAGAGGAGGATATTAGGTTGGTTTGACATGATTTGTTCTTTACAAATCGATATTGACTGTTACTTCTCACCTTACTATTTTCTACTTGCTCACAGATTGATTATTTGCACCATTATCTTTCTGGCTACCAAAATTAAGCTGACTGGTCTATAATTCCCTGGGGTTGTCCTTATTCCCTTTTTTTATAGATAAGTACTATATTTGCCCTTTTCCCAGTCCTCTCTGTTCTCTCCTGCCTCTGAATTCTCAGAGATAATCTCTAATAGCTCATCAGTAAATTCTCAAGTGTTCTAGGATTCTCATCAGGGCCCTGCTGATTTAGGCATCTAACTTGTCCAAGTAATTCTTCAAGTGCTTGCCCATATCCATCCAGTGGCAGTGCTTGAAAAGTTTTTCCCTCAGCAGTATCTGTCGGCTCTTGTGCCCCTTGGAGTTGCGCTCCCATAGTGCTTGTGTAAAGGACCCCGCTGTCCACTCGGTTCCTTCTTACCGCCCAAGGTGCTCACTGGAACTACAACTTGTTCTTGCTGCTTCAAATACTCCTCAGTGGACTTTTCTCTCTCTTATTGTATAGAATTGATTTAAATTTAGTAGTGAAATTTCAGTTATTAGTTTAGTTCAGAACGCCGCTAAGTGGGGTTAATTTCCCCCCCCCCCCAGCACTGTGACATGCCTTAGTCTCAGTGTTTCAGGCTTATGCCTGTAAATGACCCCCATTCCAGTCATCTTAAGTGTCTCTGGGAGAAGCTCACATGCAGGAGCAATGCAAGATTTGTAGGGATTTTAAGCCCCACACAAAGAAGTATAGAAATGCTAGACTCTGCTCTGTCTTCACGGAGGCAGCACTCTGACTTCCATCAAGTTGGGCCACTTGGACTTGGCACTGAATACATTGGCCTTAGTAAGGAGCACTCTGGCTACACCTAGTGCCATTCTCTAGCTCCGGCACCAAGACGAGACGCTCTGATCGCAAGTAAGGAACCTCGGCACTGTCAGTGAACCCCAGTGCCAAAGAAGGATGTGCAGGCGAGAGAGCCGAGGCACCTTTCACCGTCGCTGATGTGTAGGAAGAAGCAAAGGAAGACCGACGAAGGCTGATCACCAACATTGAGGTCAGAGGGACACTGCCAGGGTACGACCTGTATCAGGCCACCCTGTGGCATTGATAACCCATGCCACGCTGTTGATTCTGGTCCCGGAACGGGAGTCGTTGAGTCTGGCACTGATAGACTTGCCACCATGAGAGAGGCACTGGAGCCCTACGACTCTGCTGGTACGTCAATGCTGGAGGTGTTTGAAACGATGAGGGACTTGTTCACGCTACTGGTACCAATGTCCTCTGCCATACAGGAGCTGTCGGCAGTGGAACTAACTGGAAAGACTTCTGCAGGCTAGAGGCCTCAAATAGTTTCGAAGGGGAAACCAGTCATGATAGCCCAACGCCAGTCTCCTCCCTCCCGGCACTGCTCACCGGCACCAGTCGGCACAGCTCCACCCTGGTCTTGGAAGGGATCTTTGGAGACTAACTCAGAGGCAGAGTCTTACGTCTCACGGAGAAGCCGTCATCGCCATTCCAGCAGACACTGTCCTGCTATAGATCAGAGACAAAGGGTAGCACCTCTGGCGTGGCCACCAGGACAGTGGCAGTTCCCCATGCAATGACCTTTCTGGAATCCCTGGGCATTTCCAGCACAGGCAGGTTCCCATTCCAAGAGGTCATATTCGGGGGCTTCGGAGTCCAGACTGCTTCCACCACCAGAACACGATCCAGGCTCTGGTACCATGTACCAAGAGAGAGTATCGCAGGACCCGGCCAGTGCTGAGGGCAAAGAGCAGGGCCTTGTGCTGGTTCAGGCGTCTTCCTCCTCTTCCCCAGATGAAGTAGTCACGGGAACTGATATTGTGCCCCTGCAAGAGGATTACAAGGTGCATCCAAAGTGCCTAAGGAGAGTAGCTCAGAACCTGGGTATCCAGGTGGAGAAAATTAGAAGGTCTTCCCGCTCCCTTGTGAACAGCTTGATGGCAATGCTGAGACCTGCTTCCCACAGGATCTTACCTACCAATTATCTGAGTTTATTAAAGTCTGCCTTCTTGAAGTCTATTATCTTCTGCTGTTTTCCTTCCTGTCATTCCTTAGAATCATGAAATCTGTCATTTCATAATCACTTTCACCAACCAGCCTTCCACCTTCAAATTCTCAACTAGCTCCTTCCTGTTTCTCAGAATAAAATCCAGAATAGTTTCTCCCATAGTAGTTTTCTCCACCTTCTATGATAAAAAGTTGTCTCCAGTGCATTCCAAGAACTTGTATAATCTGTGCTCTCTTTGGACTCTTGATAAGTGCTTGCGCTCTGTCTTGTGGCTGAGAGTTCCACAGGTTATTAAATTAACTATTCCCACTTTTCAGATTCCAATTCCTTATTTTACAAAAACAAACAACTTGCCATGATTAATTCATTAACTCCATTCATTGGACAATGCAGGATTATTCCCTACAATTCACTTTCTAGTGTTCTTTGTCCACTTCAACTTTAAATGTAACAACCTTTTCCCATTGGAGAATCTCATTCTAACATATTTCACTCATACATTTTTCAAATTTTGTCACAATGTTCTCTTTCTCACTTTTGTTCAGTTTCTTCTAGTTTCAGTCCCTTGTATCACCCTAAATATTTCTTCTCCATTTATTCTTAAAATATCTGTAGACTATTATAGCTCTAACACACACACACACACACACACACACACACACACACACACACACACACACACACACACACACACACATTTTGTCATTTACCTAGTTATGCATATTTATTCCTTAATCTTTCTTTATAAATGTAATCTAGTCTCTTGGTAACTTTTTCGTCGTTTCTCACTGAATTTCATCAGTGTCAATGGTAATATGATGTGAAGGCTATAAATATGATATTCCAGGTTCAGTTGTACCAGAGTCATGTAGTGGTGTGATTCCCTTACAGTTTTGAAGTGTGTGTGTGTGTGTGTGTGTGTGTGTGTGTATATATGTATGTATATATATGTATGTATATATATGTATATATATAGGTCACTCCTTCTTCCCTCTCTGCCCTCACCACTGAAAACCCACATTTAATTTTGGTGCTGCTAACTCTTGTAACTTTTTTATTGTAAGTCTTGTGATATTTCATGTTTTTCCTTAAAGCCTCAGCTCCTGGATTCATGTGATTACATGAGAATCTCAGCTTTCATTTAAAAAAAAACAGTAATTTTTTAGCCTGCGTGGTTGTAGAGAGAAGCTGGAATGTGAATTCTAAAGGTTCAATCACCAGAAGGCATATAAACTACCATAAATTTATTATTTTTCTAAAAATCTCACAACATCTTAGTCAATCTTATGACTTTTTAGCCTGATGCTTGCTTTTTGCATGCTCATGATCAGTAATATTGAATCTACTTTCCACTCTCACTTAAGTCTCTTGCAACAGTGGTGCTTCCTAGGGCCTGGTCTACACTAGGGAGTAGGGGAGAGCTAAGTTGCTCTAAGTTACACAACTTCAGCTGTGAAAATAGTGTAGCTGAAGTTGATGTACTTAGAGCTACTTACTGCGGTGTCTTCACTGCCATAGGTCGACTGCTGACTCCCCCATCGACTCCACCTACGCTGCTTGCTCTGGTGGAATACCGGAGTCGATGGGAGAGCGCTTGGCGGTCGATTTTATCCCGTCCTCACTAGATACAATAAATCGACTCCCACTGGATCCATTGCTCTGGAGGTAAGTGTAGACATGCCCTAGGTTTCTCCTTCCTGGTATGTATGTATTTCAATTATTTCCCCCAAGTATATCATTTCTTGGTTGCTTACCTCTTCCCCCACATTTAAATCTCACTGTTACATTTCTGCCACTGTTTATAATGTCTGTCCCTTTGTACAATTTCATTAGTCTGACTAGTGTTTTTAGCTCTAAATAGAATGTCAGGATTACAGTTTAACTCTTTAAAATGTTATTTATATTATTAACCCACAACTCTCTCAACTTTTAAAGAGTTGTTTTATTTAAAGCCATCACATTTTGTCTTGTCCCTTTTTGCATACACATCCTATTCGTATGTTCTGTTGGATGGTTGCAGAACAGTGTGTGATCCTGAATACCGCAATATCACAGCAGCTGGAGAAAGTAGATATTTGCTGTAAAAGTTACAAAATAGTATGAGTTCTTAGTCTGAAGGTCAATATTGGCAATTTTTGCCTAATGTTGATTGACACTGATGTACGGGCTACTCCAGGCCTGCTTCATAGATAGGTCAGTTCAGAAATAGAGAATTAGAATCTGTGGAAGTGGTAATACCTCTACATTTGTATCATTTTTTTCATCTTCAATGTTTTTCTTAAATACGTATATTAGTAATCTTTGTATTTTCTGTTTTTTTTTGTTTTTGCAGCTGCTGACTTGTTCACAGATTTGGAAAATGCATTTCAGGGAAAAATCGATGCAGCTTACTTTGAGACCAGCAAATACTTGCTGGATGTTCTCAATAAAAAATACAATTTACTGGAGCACATGCAGGCTATGAGGCGCTACTTACTTCTCGGTCAAGGAGATTTTATAAGACACTTAATGGACTTGCTTAAGTAAGACGACATTTCTAATATTTGCAAATATACAACAGATCATTTTCTAAAAAGAAAACATTTTAATGCAACTAATATTTTATTATTATAAGGGTTACCTAGACATCCTTAGATTCAACAAAATATTAGACTGGATTTTTTGACCTTTTAATATCAGTTGAAATTTGTTTTTTCCTGTAAGTAGCAAGTACAAAAGAATTTCAAGATCTTTAAAAGCTAAACTACTGTTACCCTCTCCCTCCTGATGTGCCCTGGGCTGCCTGCATTTCCAATGCCTGTGCTCTGTGATTTCTAAATTCTATCTCTATTTGTAGTACTCTTAAAAAAACACTCATGAGCACTGCTATAAACACAACATTTTTACATCCTTTTAAGCGTATTTCTTTGATTATTTTTTTCCTCAAAATGTTTAGCGTGCGTAATTAATATTTGTGATTACAGCTTCAACTGACAGCTCACAGCTTTAACATTTAGCTCCTTCAACTGCAGGCATAAGTGCCCAGCTAAGTTTGTAAGAAGCATACTTGCATAGCGTCTTATTTTAGTTTGTGGTCATGTTGCTGAAATTTCTTGTGCAAGAAGGAAAAAAATCCATTAAGCAGCTGTCCTTTTTCTGCGAAACAGATTGTGTATTACAAAGCTTCCATTAACTTGATAAACATCAAAAACAACTTTGGCCAACATTTTTTATTGATGTAATGTGTCTGCTGCACTTTTTAAGAAAGCAAATAATGTGCAGCAAAAAAACCTAGGGATGGTGTATAGAATCAATACTGTATTTGACACAAATAGTGAGGAACTTTCTAGTGGGGAAAAAACAACCTCTTGAGGTAGATCTTTAAAAAGTTCCTATTAAATTGAGGATTATGGGCTTTAGATACTTTCATCAGCATAACCACTAACTAAAATTAGTGGCTTGCTGGTTGTAGCTTTCATAGTAATGCAGTACAAGTAAACGATAGTTCATTCTGATTGTAAATGTGACTAAAATTATAGAACAGTTTTATGTTAGATACTAATATAATCTTTAAAATAATTACTTGCATCAAATGGTAATAAATCTAGCACTAGCACTGCTGTTTGTGTTACATAAACAAATAGACAAATTACTTAAAATGTCTCAATATTATTTTAATGTTTCATTTCTCAGTCGTTCAGGTAGTGAATGTAGGCAGTTGTCCTTAATTCTGAAAGTACAATTTGGAGAGATTTTTAAATGTTGTTGTACAAACTCACTGCATTTGCTACCATAATGCAAAGTAAATACTATACAATGTCATAAACTGTATAGAATGACTTTATTTTGTAACCTCTAGGCCAGAGCTTGCCCGACCAGCTACCACTTTGTATCAGCATAATCTGACAGGAATCCTTGAAACAGCCGTCAGGGCAACTAATGCACAGTTTGATAACCCTGAGATCCTCAAACGGTTGGATGTTAGACTTCTGGAGGTATTCTGTGTCATTTCAGTTTCTGACATGAAAGTTATTTTCTGGGTATAAATATCTAAAATTAGCTCTTGGATCAGCATCAAGTGAACTTCTAGTCTCTATTCATGCTGAGTCACATTCTTCTGTCCACTAAGGTTACCTGTATTGCTCACACAGCACAAACTGGCCTTACCCTGCCTGGAGATTCCCAGCAGAGAATTGCCTCTACTCATCTAATGTTAGAGTGAATCTTTGGTGTAAAGCTGGTGGATGACACACAGCCTCCTTCTACACCAACTATTTCCTCCTCTCCCCACCCCACATGTGTAAGATTACCTCTGCCAAGTTTGATCCTCTGCTGATATAAGGTCCCTAACAATAGCAATATAAGAGAGAGAGAGAGAGAGTAGGGAGCGGTCTGCTGTTGTTTACACAGGGGCTGGTAGCCCAGAATCAGGGGGCTGAAATTAGCTCTTTCAGTCACCACTCTGAGAACAGAGGCAGGGTCTTTGTGTCACTGGTGGTATGGAATCATGAAGAAAATGAACAGTGAATATTTTCTGGGGCAGCCTTGCATCAGAGATGCTTCTGTAAATTATAGGAGTTTAGTAGGGGAATGTGGTGCTTAGCCTCAAAAGATATCTAATCTACATGTTATTAAACCAACGAAACAAAGTTGTTGTATTTTTTTGTGAAAACTATCAATATAATATATATTGTTAGAAGCCATTTTTGGCAAACGTAACTGCTTTTTCATAGTTCTTGGGGGAACAGTAAACAAGATTTCAGCAATGTGCAGACTTTGGTACGTGACTAAATGTAGCATATTTTTTCATATAGGTATCTCCTGGTGATACTGGATGGGATGTCTTCAGTCTAGACTATCATGTGGATGGGCCAATTGCAACGGTAAGGCTTTATCTTGTAGTTTGTGTGGATTTCTCAGATATCCATTTAGATTGCTAAATGCTTTGTTATTAAAATAGACTTTTTACTCTAGAAATGGATGATTAAAGAGATTATTTGGCATGTCAGATGCACCCATTGTATTAACAGTTCAACCAATATCTCAATTTCTCTAAATTATTAATGACTGCCAAAATGCTACAGTTAAAACATTCATTACTTAAAATAAATAATTCATTTGTTCCAGCAAGATTTTAGCAAGTACTTAATAAATGGATTGTTCATTTTCTGCCATTATTTCTAGACTATAGCAACTAATTTGGGATAATTTGCAAGAAAGTATAAAATATGTTTAGGGGAGTCTATTTGTACTAGTTAAATTTGATATGTAGTATTCATTAAAACTGATGAGAAAATAGTTTCACTATTGTTCAAAATGCTTTTACCGTATGTAAAAAATTTCAGTGGTTTTTTTTTTTTTTTTCTTTTTAAGAAGAGGTCTCAGTGACCAGCAGAAGGTATTTTACATGGTTGTATAGTTAGAGAAAGGAGAAAAATACCTCTCTGGGCCTCTAATTTGTTCACCCATTCTCACATTACTCATCCATATACACTTTTTTTCTTCAAACCACCTCCCTTAATTTAATTTTCACCATTTGCCATTACTGTTTGGAGAAACATGGTGCAATTCTCAGTTGTGGTGAAATGACTTTCAACAATAATACAGACGCTTTCTATGTATCTGTTTTTTTCACTTTTACAGTTCCTGGTAAACAAACAATTTACATAACTTTTTACCATTCAGAGAGGTAGTTACAGAAAGGTAGACAGCTGAGCAAGTAATTAAACACATAGAATGTACGTAACATAATTGATTTAAACGGGATGTAAAAGAGCAATATTATGTTCATTGTAAATTTAAATGCTGCTACTTAGAAATAATGGGATCAAATATTTTAAGTTCATCAGTTGCCAGTGAAACATATGACTGCTTGTTTGTTAAACGTTAAAATTATTGACTAAAATACCTTTTGAAAAAATTAAGTTCTTATCCCTACCAGCCCCTGCTACTTCATCCAGAGTAAAATCTCTAGATTCCAGTGAGTTCCTTTTAACATACACAGAAATGTGGTCTCTTTTCCTGGAACTTTTGATTGTCTACATTGCTATCTATCCCCCATGCATCAGCCAGGATGCAGACTCCTCCACAAATGCACCATAGTTCCCATGTCTGCAGCTCTTTTGCTATTCTAGAATAGCTCATTGAGTAGAGGAGGGAAATTGGGTGTGAGGGGTTTGAGGTGTACAGCTGTCCACTAGAAACTAGGTTTGGTGAAGGGCTGTGTGCTTCATGCGCTCAAGCAAAGTGATATTTTTAGGAACAAGTGTAGAAAAATTAGCATCTTTTTATGAAGGATTAAAGTCTCAGTGGATCCTGAGTTTGTTTTTTACTGAGCACTTTGAACAAAATGTCACTTCATTTTTAAATTACACTGGTCTACAATTTTTGAGAAGTCGTCTGCTTCAGAGATAAAATGTGCTGTTTATTATGTATTTTGATGTGCTGAATTCAAATATGACAATTAAAACAACTGATTGGCTACTGTTTCTAAGATATTTAGGTTTTTACATTTTATGTCTATGTATATTGTGTAGATAGAGTTTTAATCATAAATTGTAAACCTAGGTCTTTTCATGTGTTTCTGGTTGCTTTACATGATAATATTTCACCTGTCCTGTTTATGTAACACTTTAAAAATCAGCAAAAGGGTTATATAAATAAAATGTATTATGAAACAAAAGGCAAAAAACTATGATTTACATAGTTTAGTCCTATTCAGTGTCTACTTGGTGCTTCTTGGTTTGTCTCTTGTATTCATTAAATGGAGCATCTCTTGTCACTGTCCAGCAATAGTCTGCAAGCATTGATGGGCTCCATTTGCCCTGATAGCCTGCCAGCAGATTCCACTGCTGTAGTCTGGAGCCCAACAGCTCTGCCTTACTCTTGGGTAGTTCCAAATCCTTGACAAGGTCATTCAGTTCACCTTGTGTTATGAGGTGTAGTTCAGAGGAGGAGGATGGGAGAAAATGTGGGTCCTGTGACATTGATGGTTCAGGACCAGAAGTTTCATCCTCTTCCTTTTCCTCGTCTGACTCAAGTGAGAATGATTCTGGTGCATCAGGAACCAGCAGTCCTTCTCCGTGGGGTACTGGGCGTATAGCTATTGGAATGTTTGGATAATGCACAGTCCACTTTTTCTTCTTTGACGCACCTTTCCCAACTGGAGGCACCATGCAGAAGTAACAATTGCTGGTATGATCTGTTGGCTCTCTCCAAATCATTGGCACTGCAAAAGGTAGATTTCTTTTTCCTGTTCAACCACTGGCGAAGATTTGTTGCACAAGTGTTACAGCATATGTGTGGGGCCCACCTCTTGTCCTGATCTCCAATTTTGCAGCCAAAATGAAGGTGATAGGCTTTCTTAACCATAGTGGTTAGACTGCACTTTTGTGATGCAAAAGTCACTTCATCACAAACATAGCAGAAGTTATCTGCACTGTTCACACAAGTACGAGGCATCTCTGCTCACTTTGGCTAAACAGAAATGTGTCCCTTTGCAAAATCAAACACTGACAAATAAGAGAGCATGACACTGTATGATTTCTAGAGCTAATATAGGGCAATTTGTTCAGCAGAGTGATGTAAGCTTCATTATGATTGCATCATCCATGACTTCTAGGAATAACATGATGCAATTCATGTGCTGTATGACGCAATACCAGCTTCAGATTGCATCATTCATTGTTTTAGTTAAAAAGCAAGTACTGTCCAAACCCAGTCATAGATTTATTCATAGATCCAGTCAAAGATGTATTTTAGTCATTTCTGGTTTAAATTGAGATTCCTTCCCTTTATAACTCACTTATCCGCCGCCATTCCCAAGTCAAGGGTCGTATATACTGACCCAATAGCATATCTTGAAAACTAGAGCCAATCAACAATTTTAAGCATCATTTTCATTCTCAGTGACCCAGAATTAGTAAAGTTGGACTAGGTTTATTTCAGAAGCATTTTGGCTTTAGAGCAGTGTTACAGGGAAGCCTGCCAGCAAGCCTTTGGGAGACCATTGAAGGTCACATTTGAAGAGGAATATTAGAACTCCACATGAATAGCAAAAGAAATACTGAGCACTTCTAGGAGAGTGCTGGGCGTCCTTAACTCAAAGTTATCTTATTGGGAATTGAAAGGTATTCAGAACCTCCCAAGAACAAGAAGTGCCTTCTGGTCTGACAGATACCAAGTGTTTTATAATGAGAATAATGATGGAACCATAATGAAAATGGAGGTTTATGGTCCTGCTATAAATTGAAAATGGCAAGAGCATCCTTAGAAATTTTTTAAGTGATGTAACTTACTATCATACAGTTATCTGTAAATCTAATGTATAGAAACCCATATAACATTTAATGCATTTATATATCTTATTCCTAATCAAATCAAGAGTATAACAATATAATAATGTTAATCTTTGTTCATGTATGTCTTAAAGTGTGTTTATAGAAGCCTCTTCACTGTTGCAAATGTAAAACTCAAAATACATATGGTGTAAGCATGTCCAGTGTAGGTGTATGCTCTGGATAAGTGAAAATGCTACATTTCTGCAGTCCAAAGTGTTAGTTAGTACTGGGGTCGGAAGCCTTTCAGAAGTGCTGTGCCGAGTCTTCATTTATTCACTCTAATTTAAGGTTTCGTGTGCCAGTAATACATTTTAATGTTTTCAGAAGTCTTTCTATGAGTCTATAATGTATAACTAAAGTGTTGTTGTATGTAAAGTAAATAAGATTTTTAAACTGTTTAAGAAGCTTCATTTAAATTAAAATGCAGAGCCCCTTGGACTGGTGGCCAGGACCCAGGCAGTGTGAGTGCCACTGAAAATCAGCTTGCGTGCTGCCTTTGGCACACATGCCATAGGTTACCTACCCCTGTGTTAGTACTTGGAAAGCTTGCAGTTGCTATGTCAGTTAACAAGAGGAAAATGCTTTAGACAAGCACTGTGTGTTGCTCAGGAATGCATTAGAAAATATCTCTGCTAGTACTTCAGATCTCTGTATACATAAGACTGTTATTCTTAATGGACTCTAGTTCAACTATATTTTAACGTGTGTGTGAGAGAGAGAGAGAGAGAGATTTTCTCCTCTTGCATCTGCAGATAAAACAGTTGAGATTAAGCAAAAAGGATGGCTTAGCACTCCAGTGTCCATAGACCAGCCTAGACAGTTGGTACAGATAGTAATACTAGGAGATGGAGATGGGAGGGAGCAAAGTTCTTATGACATGTCTGTCCCTATAAAGAGGGTATCTGGCCAATCCTGCTTAATTGTTTTCCTGTCTCCAGCAGGTGGACAGAACCAAGCAAGAGGGCTAGACTTGGGCTTTTGGGCCCAGATTTTCCAAATAGCATATGCACAATTACCAGGATTGCACATTCAGTTGTGGTAAATAGACATACAACATTTGAGCATGTGCATTTCTGAAATCTGGGTCTTAGTATTTTTTTGTCTATTATTTTTTTCTTGTGGTGATTCCTCCTGTGACAATTCTCAAAGTACCCAGGACTTTGCATCACCTTGTTACCACCCCCGTGTCGGGGCTCCAGTGTGAGGGAAACCTGCTTGTGCCTTCCTTGTGCTCTACTGACATCATCAGCCTGTCACCCACCTAAGCAGTCTCCTCTGGGCTATGCCTTCCTTTGGCTTGCAGGTTAACAGGTGTACCCCAGTTGCTGCGTTCCTTTGAAGCATTCTCCTGTAGTATCCAGCCCCTTCTCCATTGAACACTCAGAAATACCGGGCCTGCTGCCCCCAAGCGAACAACATACACACCAACCTGTTTGATTCAACTCAGGATTAGCTCCCTGTATAATACCACAACACTAAGTTATAGTATTGTTTTCACTATAAATAAGTTTGCCATCAAAGATTCAAGAAACGGTGAGTAGGGTTAGTGGAAACAAAAGGGTTACATACAAAACAAAAGTATAACAAGCTTCTAGAGGCTAAACATAACTTTCCTTAGCTTAGCCTTTTATCTCACCCCAAATGTCCTTTATAGTGTTTCAGCCAAGGCTGGTTGTGATCCAACTTTCATGAATGTAATCACACTGCCCAATTACTTTCTTTAGGTGCAGGATAAAGGGGTGTGTTCCTTGCCTTCTCTTTATATTCCCCCAAAGTTTGTTTGTACTCAGTCAGGATAACCCTCTGTGGCTTATTCTCCGGTGTGTTGCCCCTCTGTTGACTTCATATGTAAATGACTCTCCATTGTGGTAGCTTACAATGCTTAATTTACATGCCAGCAGAGATCTTCACTTTTCTGTCAGAAAATCCATTTGTCAACTGTACATTAAAACATATTTTCAGTATATATACGTAACCCCTTACATAGCATCTGTACATACATCTCACAATGCTATTAACAACCATTGCGATCCTGGCTTTCGTGTAAGATCCCATGTGCCATTCTTTGGTGACCCAGAATGTACATAACAGAATCAGGATATTCTTGTAACCACCTTGCCAGTTGGCATTGAGGTGTTCATGGGCTGCACATCCCACTCCCACATGCTGTTTTTTTGTTTTTGTTTGTTTTTGGCAGGGTTAGGAAGAGTAGGTGCTTCATAATGAACTCCATAATGAAGGAGGCCTCAACCCTCCTTCCTGAAGAATGGTCACAGTTCAGTCTGTCTCCCCCCCCAGCTCTCCTTCCTGGAGCTGGGTTATCATCCAAACAGCCCTTTACTCTGTGGAGGAGCCATTCTCTCTCTCTCTCCAGCACTCACCTGCAGCTGTTTCCTCAAGCCAGGCACCCGTGCTTCTGTCCTACCTAGCCTTCCCATCTATCTTAGATGGTTTGTTACAGGCTCCCACTTGAGCTTCTCCCTCTCCCACATTCTTTTCCCTAATTAGAGGCTTGATTGGTCACCTGATCCATTTGTCACAGAATCTTCATTCCTCTCACCTGGAAAATGAATTAAGCTTGTCGTAGGTGGTCTTAGATGCTTCTCCCGTTAAGGGGCGAGCCATCCTGAGACGTGGTCCTTAGGAATATTTGAGAGAGTCTCAACATTTAAATTTTTTTTCTGGCAGCTATCTGCTTTATGATGAGTATATAGGGAAACTTTTATGCTTTTAATGCAGGGATATGTTGGGATAGGCTTAATCATTGCTTTTTCCTGTTGTCTTTCCCAAGATGGGTTCCCTTTCCCACTTGACTCAGCCTGTTTCTCTTCCTGTCCTGTCCACCCCAATGAAGTAAGAGAAAAATATCTTCATACATTGAAAGAGCTCTGTGTATATCCGAAAAGAGGTCTGGAAGTTACTTATTCAGATCAGCTCTTGCTCTCTCTTTGAGGGTGTTAAGAAAGTCTAACGGGTTAAAAAGAATCAGTGTCTTATTTATATTGACAACCATAGGGAAAGTTACACAGTCCAGTGTAAAGAAACTCTGTCATTATTCAAGGCTTGTTGCATTGTTGGGGTTGTCTGGGACTGAAAAGGGATGTTTCAGTCTTAGGGCTCTAGAGCCCACCTGGGCAGCCTTAGATATACATCATTGCTGACTTGACATTGTAGTCTGTAAACTGCCTTGAGGCAGTTTCTGCACACTATAGAAAATCTTTTTTTCTGCTATTCACCCTGCGCCACAGCCTATGACTATTGTGGCACAGAGTGATCCTGGAGACTTTCCTGATCACTTGGTTTTGGCTGCCAGTCCAGACTTTGACTTTATTTTAGTGAAGTGGAACCTTTTACTGTATTTTTTTTTCTGATTCAGCTTTTATAATGGTGTTTTGCTTATTGCTGGGGCAGTTGATGACTGAGCCAAATCAGCTCCCTGCATAGAGGGAATAACCTCCCTAGAGCTTTGGATTTATTTCCTGGTAAAACCTGTATACATTGCTTGGGATAGCATAGAAAGATTTAAAGAAACCAAACAAACAGATAGTAAATCTGGTAATTTTATTTTATGCTGCTATATTGATTTTATTTGCAGGTATTTACACGAGAGTGCATGAGCCACTATCTAAGGGTGTTTAACTTCCTATGGCGAGCAAAGCGGATGGAATATATTCTCACAGACATATGGAAAGGACATATGTGCAATGCAAAGCTCCTGAAATGTATGCCAGGTAGGGGAAAAACAAAATGGATAATGTATTAATTGGTATTTAAATGCAATTTAGTTAAAATTGTACACCAGGGAAAAATCCAGCTAGTAGAGATAAAGAATTTATAAATAAGACATTTCTGAGTAGGTGGCAACAAAATGTTTTTATTATTTAACTTGATCACATCAGAAATTTGATTGAAGAAGAAATGGCATGATAGTTGGGAATGGAAAGTATATCCTATGACTTTTTTGTATTGCTGCTTGTTGATCTTCAGTCATTGAATTATTGTAGCATTGAGAACTTCTTAGGCTTTTGTTCACTTTCTTTCTATTTTTTTCAGGGGAGGGAAAAGACGAAAATCAGTGCAGATGTTTTTAAAAGACACATCAAAACTGCATGACATCAGTCAGAAGTAGCTAAACTCTGCCTACTATGTATATTTTTAAAAAGATCTCACAGTCAAGAAAGATATATTATTAATGTTTTAATCAATTTTGCAGAATACATTAAATCACTTATTTTGTATTTTGACAGTATTGTTCGCTACAGTCTGGCAGTTATTAGATGGCTAAACCTTTGATATAATAAATAAGATCCCGGTCCTGTGAGGGACAACAGGAAGATGGACAGCTACACCCATGCAAAGCTTGATTGGCTTCAGTAGGGTTTCATGTGGGCAGTTTTATTCTCACATTGTCAATTATATATTATAGGCACAGCGCTGATATCTGAAATAGCTTTTCACATATTCATAGGTTAGTGCATTTTAATTAAAAAACTAAAAATTTTTAAATATCTTCCTTAGTTGTAGTAGATAAGATAGTGTTCTGCTTATTGTCCAGAGCAAAAGCAAATTTCGTTCAATAACTTGGAACTGTATTTGAAAAGAAAATCTTGTTGTAGGCTAAAACTGAAATTAAATACTCAATTGCACTTCCATACATGGTGATAACTTTAACATGGAGCATTTAAGAGCATAAAGCCAATATACTTTGTCTAAATGAGAGCACAAGAGGCAGTGGGTGGAGGTTTTGTTCAGTTTTAAATGTGCTTTGAGGTTGTTTTCGTAGTTGTAACACAAGGAAAATAAATTAAGGTAACCAATATTGATAGTTTTCATTGTTTTATGTAATAAGTACTTTTTTTTAAAAAAGCATAGAAAGCATAAAACAACATAAGTATTGAGCTACAAACACAAATTAATTTTTGTTACAAATTTTATTTTTTTCTAATTAAATTTCAACTGGTTTCGATTACAATAAGCTAAATGGGGCAGAGCCCTTGTCTTTACAGCTATCAGCAAAGCTACTAACACACTGTTAGTGCTATACATGTAATAACTTCGTATTGTAATCTGTAACTTGGAACCATGAACCTCTTGGCTGGCAAAATCTTGCAGAGGAAATTGGGTCCATTATTATTGGAAACCCTGCCTTCCTGAAAAAAGGCATAATCTAAATTTGTTAGGCCGGGGATTCTCAAAGTTCATTGCACCATGACCCCCTTCTGACAACAAAAATTGTTACATGACACCAAAAGGGAGTACCAAAGCCTGAATCAAGGGCTGATCCCCGCTTCCCCAGGTGGGGGTGGGGAGCCAAAGCCCGAGTCCCACCATCCTGGGCGAGGAGGCTAAAGCAGAAGCCCAAGGACTTTAGCCCTAGCAGGGAGCCTGTAACCTGAGTTGAAACCCTCGGGCTTTGGCCCTGGACAGTGGGGCTTGAGCTTCAGCTTAGGCCTTGAGTGGTGGGGCTCAGGCTTCAGCTCCGGCCTTGGGCCCCAGCCAGGCTAAGTCAACCCTGGTGACCCCTTAAAATGGGGTCATGACCCACAGTTTGAGAAGAGCTATCTTAGGCCCATCCTCAGAAAAACATCTGCTGCTCGTGGAGATATTGCCAGTTATTGGTTTCTAATTTTTCCTTTTTTGATGAAGGGTATGACAAAATATTTCTCCTGTGTTCATAGTCTTCTCTTTTCTTTGCTGTTTTTTTTTCTAATTCTCTCTAATGTTTTTTCCCACCTGCTACCACCTGTTCTCCCCCTTTCCTTTGTTCTCCTCAGCCTGTCTCTTCCTCATAGTGCTTTTATTCTCCTCTTGCTTGTCTGTTCCACATGTTCTTCTTGGTGTTCCACTCCCCAGCTAAAGGGAGTAGCTATAGTTGAAAGTAGCAAGCCTCTCTGAATCACCCTTCCAAGCTTAGTAGTTTCCCTGCCTTACTCCACTCCATTGCTAGGATTAAAGCGGAATAAAGGAAGGGAGGAGGTGCAGAGCTGCCAGGGTAGGAGTGAAATTAGAAAGCTCTGAAGCATACTAGCACTAACAAAAGTCACAACAACTTGTTGCCTTCCAATTCAGCTGCTCTTCTCAGCTGGGATTGTGGTAGTATAGGTGAACAGACTGGGTGGTAGAGAAGTGTCCATATATTGTATTGGCCTAGTCTTTGCCTCCCTCTTCCCCCAGCTCCCCTGAATCTTCAAGTTTGATTTATATTGGTCAAGATGGCTACTACTTTCCTATGGTGTGGGAAAGTGACACATGGAATGTCACACGTGGGTTATGATACGCATCCTATAAACAATGAGAACTCTGCAATTCTTGGCTACAGTCGAGTGAGATAATGATGGCATTTCACCCTCTGTTTCCTCACTTCATTGGCTTTTCACAAATATTAACACAGGGGTCGGCAACCTGCAGCACGCGTACCAAAGGCGGCACGCAGGCTGATTTTTAGTGGCACTCTGCTGCCAGCTGGGATCCTGGCCACCGCCCTGCTCAGCCCACGGCTGGTCTGGATTACAAAACCCCAGACCAGCAGCGGGATGAGCTGCTCAGCCCGCTGCCGGTCTGGGGTTCCAGCCTCCGCCCCTTGTCAGCTGAGATCCTGGCTGCTGGCCCTGCTCAGCCCGCTGCCAGCCAGGTTGGATGGAACCCGGCTGTCAGCAGGCTGAGCAGGGCCGGCGGTCAGGACCCCAGACTGGCAACAGACTGGGCGGCTCAGCCCATTGCTGGTCTGAGGTTCCGTCTGCCACCCGCACTGCTGGTCTGGCATGCGAAACCTTTTACTGGCACGTGAAACCTTAAATTAATGAAGACTTGGCACACCACTTCTCAAAGGTGCCTTCCCGTGTATTAACACATACTTTTATCTATTGGGGCAGCACTCTCTGGAACTTTACACTATTTCCATATCAATCTAAAATTGGAAGCTGTAACTTTTAAGTGGCTTGAGAGCTATAGACTCTTCATGTCAGGATTGTACCCAAATGTATTTGTGTGGCCTTGAGGTAAGGAATTACCTGAGCCTGTACAATGAGCACTTTTCACATGCATGAAAGTGGAGTGAAGTCACCCCACTTATCGCAATGAGTATAGTGAGGAGAAGTCTCCAATAAAACATAGATGAAGATGAATCTGACAGATGCTTTCTTGTTGCCTGCACCCCGCATTTGAAAAGCCAGGACTTATCTCCTGCTTCTATAAGATTGTTTAGAAATATTTTTTAGGATATATTGCAGAATGCGCTCTGGATTCATGAGAATTGGTTCAGTTGCACCTGGCATAAAAACATTGATGGAGATATTGCATTCATTATATTTCCATCTTATGCGAATGGTACCAAAAGTAGTGGTAGGGCAACACAAGTTCTAAAATAAAATCAAGTTGTTCCATCTTCTGAGTAGACAGACTTGTCCAATTCTTTGTAATTCCAGGAACTACAGAAAGGCTGGACTGAGACATTGACAGATTTATGGTCAGAGTCTTGATCTGTACTAAACTCCTATGAAATTTTTGCTTCCCCACTGTCCTAGCAGTAGCAAAATAGGATGTAAGGTTAACAATAAACCATACATACACAATGTTACCATTTCATCAAGCACCCTAACACTGGATCAAAACTAAGATAATTATACTGTATTGAGTACTCAGTGCTGGTACAGCAGGACTCAACAAACTCAGCTGGTAGAGCCCTGCAAATTCGTGGATATCCACTTTTATATCCACAGACCATGTTTCCAGGTCAGATGGGGATACAAATTTTATATCTGTGCAGGGCTTTATCAATGGGACATTCAAGATTATAGATTTCCATCTGTAAAGTCTGTAGGTGAGAGATCATTGCACTCTTGATTTAGTTTATGTGGAAATACTGTAGCAATATAGGTGCTGTGAAATGATGTCTGGGAAAGTCAGGTAATATCCAACCTGGAACATGATATTAATAGAGAGAGGTCTCACAAAAAGGGCATACAATTATATCAATGAATTAACACTTGTATAGGAGTTCAGAGGGTTCCATTTGCAGTGATTGTTGGTCACAACTTGGCAGAGCTATTCCATATGATGAACATTACTTTTTCCTCTTCCTCTGCCTCAGTGTAATAAATTGAGAGGTGCATCGTAGAGTCTAAAACTATTCAATCTTAAATCTTCCAGTTCTTCCCCCCCCCAACTCCCACCCTCTACAAGTATGTACATTACACTAACTTATGCTCTCAGAAGCTCCCCTTAGACTTACTTCAGATGCATCTCTATTACTAGTTTTTAACTTGTATCCTATTTTACATATTGCCTCCTGTCCCTTCAGTAAAGTGAAGTCTGATTTGGTGGCAATGCATGTGCTGAGGGGCTGGAAGAGGAGTGTAGCAAGCAAGGCAATGAACAAGAGGTGCAAGAATGGTTATATTAAAGTAGGTGGCTATCTACTTTAACTCCTAACTTCTTCCAGTTCTTTGGTTTGTAAATTACATTGCCACTTTCAATACATCTTGAATACATCAGTTTAAGTAGGTCTAACTTGACACCTACTTACATTCCCTCTTAATTTGACCTGTGGGTTATGCGCTTGCAAAATCAGAAGTAACACTAAAGCCCTGGTTTGTATTAATTAACAGCAAAACTAAGGGTTATGTGGAAAACTTATCTTAATCTTTTATGCTTGGGTGGAATTGTTGGGTTATGTTTTACATTTTTGTGTGCTGGAATACTTGGGGATTCTAGTTCATGCCAAAGGTGGATTCTGGCCACAGTCTTACTCTGAACTACTACTGTTTCACTGCATGTGTTAGGTGGTAAATGTAGACTATAAAAAAAACCTTTTTTTGTCTTATTCGGATTAATATCAGCCTCTTGTGGCTATTTTTATAATGTCTAGTCCAAAGATGTATGTAATACACCTGTTTTTAATCATCCAAACTACAAAGTTGAAATTCTTGAAACGGCCTTTAGAGGGCAGTAGAGAATTACAAATGGTTTTTAGCAGAATGTGTTTCCCATCTACAGAGCCAAAGAACTTTTTGTTTTATTTGGATTGTTTGCACAATATAGTCTAGTTTTCTTGTCTAATTTTACAGAAGATGGTACTTGTTAGTCTGATTTTAGTTCATTGCTGCTTTGGCATAGTGTTGTGTTCTGCTTTCTCTGATTTTTTGCATGTGTGTGAAATATAAAATAATACTCAATCCAGAGAAGATGAAAGTGATGTTTGTTTGAGAGAGACAGCTGGCAGGGATCCATATTTGCCCCTCTCTGGCTGGTTGGTTTTGGGTTTGCTTTTCATTTGTGGGGCAGGTGAACAATCTAGAAGTCTGGTTGGACTTCTAGCTGTTAAAAGAGCACATATCAGCTGTGGCCAGAACAGCTTTATTTCATCTCTTTACAGCCAGGAAGCTGCCATTTTTTTCAGATATGAATGGACTAGTCACACTTTTGTCACTTCTAGAATAAACCACTGTACTGTGCTCTGTGTGGCTAGATCTTGAATCTGTTCAGAAGTTTAAAGCTGATTTTGAATTTGTCAGTGCTCTTTTTATAGTGTACATCTTTCTGGGAGCACACGATAGCAGTGTTGTTTGGATCCATACTGGCTACCTACTAAGTATTGGATAAATTTTTTTTTTACTGATTTTGGTCTAGCCCTAAATAGACTGGTACCTATGTGTCCGATCACCTCTCTCCCCATGGTTTGCAGTTACTGTTGTGAGCAGTGGAGGTATTTCAGTTGGAGCTCCACTCATATAAGAGTGAGGGAGACATCTGGTGGGGGGTTCTCCTTGAGGGCCATTCCATTTTCCAATTTGCTTCTCCCCCTCCTGCCTCCCATCTGATCCAAGGCCCATGTGTGTATTCTGTCTTTGAGACACTGGGAGATCACAAAGAGAGGATATATATAGTAGCAGTTCGGTTATGGATGTATTGATTATTGGACAAAATGAGATTACTGAAAGAGTCTGGGTGTTTTAATTGTTTTAAAATATATGAAGGATTGCCTAGAACAAGGGATAGGTGCTTCTTTGTATGTAATAAAAGTTGGGTGTAAACAAAGCTGTATAATAATACTATGAGAGAGAAGCATGTATGCTACAGTGTAAAGCTTTTTGTCAGTATGCTGGCTACATGCTTGTTACTGGCAAAGGTATAAGGGACTTATACATGCCAGTGAAGACTTTCTGTCAGTCATAGAAAAGCCAAATACAAATAGAGAATTTTTAGAAAAAAATTAACTTTATTTTTAGGTTTTTTTCAACCCCCCCCCCCCACACACACACCTGCACCATACACCTGAAAAGGCAGGCTATATTATTATCATGTATCCAACTGTACAAGATTTAGAAAGGGGAATTGGCTTATAACTAAGTATAGAAATCTCTGCAATGTATGTAATGTAGCTTTCCCATACAAAGTGTTGAAATGGTAAGGTCCCCATACCTTTGTACCCATGTGGAACTTGAACTGCCCAGATATTTGTTGGAAAAGTAATATGGCAAATACAAAATCTCCAGAAAGTTCTTGGAATGCGTTGGGGACAACTTCTTGTTTCAGGAAGTTAAGGAAGTAACCACAGGGCAGCCATGTTAGACTTGATTCTGACTAACAGGGAGGAATTGGTTGCAAATATGAAGGTGGAAGCAATTTAGGTTAAAGTGATCATGAAATGATAGATTTTATGATTCTAAGACAAGGAAAGAGTGAGAGCTCCAGTATAAGAACAATAGAATTCAAAAAGGAGACTTTAACAAACTCAGAGAGCTGGTAGGTAAGGTCTTTTAGGAAGAAAATCTAAGGTATAAAGGAGTTCAGGAGAGCTGGCGATTTCTCAGCTCTCCTGAGAAAGGCACAATAGCAAACTAGCCTGATGTGAAGGAAAGATAGGAAGAAAGAAGCCAATATGGCTCCATCAGGAGTTCTTTAATGACCTGAAAATCAAAAAGAAATCCTACAAAAGTAGAAACATGTCAACTTGCTAAGCATGAATACCAAAGAATAACAGAAGCATGTAGGGACAGAATCAGAAAGGCTAAGGCAAAAAATGAATTACACCTAACAAAAGATATCCAAGGCAATAAGAAAAGGCTTTATAAATACATTGGGAGCAAGAGAGGGATGAAATTTGTAGGCCATCCCTGCTTGGTGGGGAAGGAGAGCTAATAACAGATGACATCAAAAGGGCTGAGGTATTCAATGCATATTTTGCTTTAGTGTTTACTTAAAAAGGTAAATGTTGACCATATACTTAACACAATTAATATTAACAGCAAGGAGGAAGGAACACAAGTGAAATAGAGAAGAGAACAGGTTAAAGAATATTTGGATAGGTTAGATGTAGTCAAGTTGGCAGGGTCTGATGAAATTCACATTAGAGTATGTAAGGAACTAGCTGAAGCAATCTTGGAACCATTAGTGATTATCTTTGAGAACTCATGGGGGAACTGAAGAAGGTAAATATAGTAACTATCTTTAAAATGGAGAGCAAAGACGACCTTGAAAATTATAGACCAATCAGCCTGACTTGGACACCCAGCAAGATTTGGAACAAATTATTAACCAATCAGTTTGTAAGCACCTAAAGAATAATAGGATAATAAGTAATAGCCAATATGGATTTGTCAAGAACAAATTATTCCAGACCAACCTAATTTTCTTCTTTGACAGGGTTACTGGATTAGTGGAGAGGGAGGAGGAAAGCTGTTGACTTGAGAGATCTTGATTTTTAGTAAGGCTTGCTAGTTTCATACGGAAACTAGGGAAATATGGTCAGATGAAGTTACTGTAGAGTGGATGTGTAGTTGATTGAAAGACCATACTTAGAGTAGTTATCAGTGATTTGCTGTCAAACTGGCAGGATGTATCTAGTGGGGTGACTCAAGGGTCTGTCCTGGGTCCAGTCCTTTTCTCCAACGCTTTTAGCAATAATTTGGATAATGGACTGGAGAGTATGCTTATAGAGTTTGCAGATGACTCCAAGCTGGAAGGGGGGTTCTGGCATTTGGAGGACAAGTTAGATTTAAAAATAACTTCAACAAATAGAAGAATTAGGCTTAAATCAATAAATACAGTAGAAGGGAAAAATCAAATGCGCAAATACAAAAATGTGAAACGATTCAGCAGTAGTACTGCTGAAACGGATCTGGGAGTTATAATGGATGACAAATTATATATGAGCCAACAACCATGTATTGCAGTTGTGAAAAAGACTAGTAATTCTGGGGCATATTAAAAGGAGAGTCGTATGTAAGACAGAGGAGGTAATTGTCCCACTCTACTCAGCACTGGCGTGACCTCAGCTGAAGTACTGTGTCCAGTTTTGGGTGCCATGTTTTAGGAAAGATGTGGATAAATTGGAGAGTCCAGAGGAAAGCAACAAAAATGATAGGTCAGGTTTTCTAAGCCTTTTTATGTTGAAAGGCTAAACAACTGGGTATGTCTAGTTTTGAAAGAAAACAATTGAGTGGGGACCTACTAATCTTCAAATGTGTTAAGGGCTGTTATAAAGAGAATGGTGATCAGTTATTCATCTCCGCTGAAGAAATAGAAGGCTTAATCTGCAGCAGGGGAGATTTAGGTTAGTAGGTAAACATTTCTAATTATGAGGACAGTTAAGTACTCAAGGGAGGTTATGGAATCCATATCATTGGAGGTTTCTGGGAACAGGTGGGACAAATATTTGTCGGGGATTGTCTGGGCATACTTGTTCCTTCCTCAGCATAGGGAGCTGAACAACATGACTTCTCAAAGTCACTTCAACCCTACGTTTCTTTGATTCTGTCTACCAACTCTAGAAGCATATGTTGTATCTCACTAGAGAGCTGGAACCTCCTCTTTAAATTAATGATTTCTAGGCTCCATCATGAGGACTAGCTGTTACTGGTACAAGACTGAATATTAATGGTCCTGGGCCTTGTGCCAAGGTGACTTTTCAGGAAGATTCCATGTTTGGAGTGAAAGGCAGGAGAATAGTAAAAGTCTTTTTTTTCCTCAGGTTTTTTTTGTTTTGTTTTTTGTTTTGATGTTGACTGTTTGAAGGAACTCAGTTTTGGAGCAAGTCCTGTTTGGAGGAAATTGTTTCACTAGTTTTTGAAGCAAGGAGGTAGCGGCTGGAGTTCCCTTTCACTCCCCTGAGCCTGCTCTGGATACAAACCTTCCCCCATGAAGGTCAGGGACAGACTGCCTGCTGCTATTCTGGGCAGTCTTTATATGTGGCCCAGCTGAGCCCTGATTATATCTCCAATCACAGCCCTGATTGACTCTCAGTAAGCCCGTTCCTGATTGGCTGCCGGCCTGTGCAGCCTCTCTGGCCTCCTCTAGCCCCCTCTCACATGGGGGTGGGTCAGGCGCCTCACCACACTCTTTTATATATTAGGATTTTCTAAAAGACATCTTTTCTTAATCTATGGGTTACAATGTATAGGATGTTCCTACTCGGATGATGCTATTTTTTTCCTGTTAGGTCTTCAGTAACTTTGATCACTTAGAGTGCTGTGAAACACATTGGCTTAATCTAAATCAATAATTACATTGAGTCTGTCAAGTCCTTTTCCTTTGGCCTTCCCAGGATGCCCTTTCTTTCTTGTCTCTCTTGTGTTGCAAGTCCCTCAGGATAAGAACCACCTTCCTTTTGTCTTGTACCGTGCTGGTGTTTAGTGATCTGTTTAACAATTCTCAGAAGATTTTGGAAAAGACCCAGAAGGCCCTAAAGGAATGAAACCGTGGCTTAAAAATGTGTGCATATGGCTGGTAGCAAAATATACTGGAGTTTTAGTCAAACCTCTGCCATTGGCTGCCCTTTATGTATTTCTAGAATAGTATCACTTTTGGTATCTAAGTGCTACACTCAGCAATTTAGAGTCACACAACACTGTCCATAAATGGCATCTCAATGTGTTCTTCTGTTTGTCTCTACCTGATTTGCCAAAGCTTTCTTTACCATGTCTTTTGATTTTTGGGATTATTTTACTTTTGTAAGTGTAAGTAATTCCTTGTCTTCACATATGGCAGGTAGAATGTGACAGGTGGGTTTTGTAACATACTCTCTAAAACATGACAGAGTCCTGTGGCACCTTATAGACTAACAGACGTATTGGTGCATAAGCTTTCACCCATGACTCTTTATCGCTTTTTACAGATCCAGACTAACACGGCTACCCCTCTGATACTCTCTAAAATAATTTTTGGTACGGTTTTAACTTGCTTGATAGGTTGTTCCATAGTTAGGTACCCTTGACTGAGAGTGCCTTATTTTCAGTTCTCTCAAACTTTGGTCTTGGCTTTGTTAGATGCATTGTTCCAGAAGAGTGCAGCTGTCTTGGGAGGGTAATGGATGGAGAGTCGTTCTTTAATGTAGCCCAGTCCTGACCCATTGTGGCCCTTAAAGATTAAGAGGGTAAAACCTTAAACTGACACCAGAAGCAAACTGAAAGCCAGTGGAGAGTGCAGTATATATTTTCCCAACAATTTGCCCTGGCGTGGAGATGTGCTGTTGTGTTGTCCATCTTCAGCTTTAGACACAATGTATTATAATCCAGTCTGGGAGATTCACAGTGCATCAACTTCTATGGCCAGATCATCATCCAAGAGAAAGAAGTGTGTTTCCTTAAAAAGCTGCAGAGGGAAGATATAGTATTAAGAATTTGCCCTAACATAGTGAGCTACTAATACTTAGCTATGCCTTTCAGCATCTATTCCCTATGATATGGGTAAATATATCGGTATCCTCAATTTACAGATGGAGACCCTCATGGTTGGAGAAGGTAAATGACATGTCCATTGTCATACACAGTCTGTGCTGGAACTCCGATACTGTCTTCCAGCATAATGCCTATTCCCATAGGTCAGAGTGCTGCCCACACTGACTCTAACTTGGAGCATAGAGGTCACAGAAGTACTGTTGGACTCCAGGTCTGCAGGAGAAACTTCAAACAATAACAGGTCTAATCAATAAACTTTAAGCCCATAGAACATAAGTAGACACTCGGACACCTGGCCGCAGCACTCGTCCATCCCACTCTCTCCATTTCCTTCTCTATGAAATGGCACTTCACAGTCACTTACCTACCCAAGTTACCTCTTGCTTAGTGAAAAGCTGATGCTCTATTTTGTCATTCTCATTTTTTGGTTTGAGGGAGCAAGAATGCAGATAACACATAAACAGCCTTTTAAAAATGTATTACAAAGAAAAAAGTTAAAATTGACGGGAAAACTAGAAAAATCTTAAGTAGTTCTTAAATTTTCTTTTTACTGGGAAGAAGCCCACTGTTTTCTGTCAAATCCTTTACCCTGGAAGCCTTTCTTACCCTCCCAGTCTTTGTGATAAGTTTCTTGTAGATAAAAATTGGATTATTCTCCTTAATGTTTAAAATTCAACCCAAATTAATCCTGCTCTTAATCTCAGAAATTTACACAGACATAGGAGGAATAGATATAAAAATGAACACAACACGGGAATAGCAAAATGAGGAAAATAGGAGTCTGTCTGTTTATTGGCAGGCTTTGAACTTACCTAATGTGGGGTTCATGGCTTTGCAGCTGACTTCAACATTCACACCTTTGGTCCTTTGGCTGAAATAGTTATCATCTTCATCAATTCATAGACAATCTGCCCAAGTAGCATTAGGAGGAGTTGAAATCCATAATGGCAGAGGGTCAACTGACTGCCTCTACCTCGGACTTGCGGGTCATGGAGATTGTAAGCAAGTTTCAATCCCTTCCCAGGGTTCACCCCAGCCTCATTCCTTTTCAGGGACCTGTGTCTCATAAGAGACTGTTAGAACAAGATGCAGACTCCCTTCAGTTGTACTGGGATCAGTGGCAAACATGCCCTTAGTGTTCTGAACTTTCTGATTCCAAGGAACAAAGGGGGCTGGCTCTGCATCCTGGACCTTAAACATATCAACACCGTCTGCTGTTTCAAATTCAGGTTAGTAACTCTCGTCTCCATAATCCATTTTTTAGATCTGTAGGACTGATTCATGGACTCAGCCTGCAAGATACTTACTTGCATATATCAATCCACCCAGCTCACAGAAAGTACCTCAGATTCCTAGTAGGAACATCCCACTACTAGTTCAGGATTGGATCTTGCCCTTTGGTCTTTCTATGGCACCGAGGGTTTTCATCAAGTGTCTGGCAGGTAATGGTCTGGCAGTTCATCCAAGGAGACAAGAAATCCAGGTCTACGTGCACCTTGACAACTGGTTGTTTTAAGGAAGATGACCACAACAAGTGACCAGCTTGTTTTCATGTAATTGTAAAGCTTTACTTTGCTAGGTCTCAAAGTCAATAGACAGGAATCCACATTGACTCTGACTTGGAGCATACAGTTCACAGGAGCACTATTGCATTCCAGATCTGCAGTTTTCTCTCTCAGAAAACCGAAAGGATTCCACTTCAGGCTTTCTCATCTCAGTACTACCCCTCCTTATTACAACAGCATAATCCAGATAGCCCAGAAGAAAAGTCCCAAACATGTAGTCCATTTAAGGTCATTCATTTTCAGTTTTTACTGGAAAAAATCCCGGGTTTTACAAAAGTCATTTTTTTTACTGATTTTTTTTCTCCTGAATTTTACACCACTGAAATACTGATGTTTTAAGAAAATCTAATGCATTACATTAAGTAAATGTGTTTTGTTAATAATTTAGTCTAAGTATAAATGCAAGGCTGTGTTAAAGTAAGGCAATATAATGGAAGACACACATTCATGTATACTGTTAATATACAGTTCACGAAGTAAACCATAGCCTTATACTGCTTTTATTTTCAATACTCTTATTTTTCATTGTTGCTTTTTTCCTGCCCTTGCATCCCCCGGATTTAACCCTAACATTTACCCAGAAAAAGTTGAAGTTTAAACAAAATAAAAACTGAAAATGAAGGGCCTTATTCATTTTTCACCCTAATGCAAGCAGTCATTTAAACTCAAGACATCTCATCCCTTGATTCTCTACATACCACATGCCAGTACCTTCAACCGTGTCTGGACTCTCAGTCCTCTCCTGTCTTTGTACCAGGACTGCAACACCACTCTTTCCATTGGGAACCTCCACAGCCTCTCTCCTGGGAGCATCTTTGCCATGCCATGCCTAGTATCTTCCTCCACACCTAGGCTCTTTGTCTGTCCTCTTCCATTGGTCTTCCAGGACAGCCATTCCAGTTAGAATGCAACACCGCTCTTCCCACCAGGAAGACCCACAGGCTCCTTACTGGGAGAGCATCCCTCACTCCCCCTGACCCTTTCATGGTTCATCTTGGTCCAGCTCTCTGGCCCTGGAGCTGATAGCAAGTAAACTCCTCCTCTGCTCCCCTGCCTTCAGCATTCTTTTGCCCTTGACTCCAACTCTCTGGCTTAGAGCCAACAGGCAACTCTGCTGCTGCTTCTCCCTTCAGCTTTCCAGATTGGGGATGCCACCCAGCAAACTCTTCTAGCTGCTCTCTTAGCCTTCTGTCTTCCACCAGCAAACACTTTCTGCTTCCTCCTGGACCTTCTCTAGTCCCCCTTGTCTCCGATAGCTCTCACCTGCCCTTCCTGAATGAGCCAGTCTGCTCTGACTCAGTGGAACTCTGTCTCACTAAGTGTCTCTGTTATCCTTTGTAGCTGCTTAGGTGCTGCCTTGTCCTCTTAATTGGCCAAACGAGAGCACCTGCTCTGGCACAAAGGAGCTGGATGTATTTCATTTTTTGGGGCCAGCTACTCTATGACAGCATTCCTGCCTCTTCTTTAGGAATCCCCAGAACAAGTGCTGACAGACAATTCCACAGCTGAACATCATGTCAACAGGCAAGGGGGAGCATGATCATCCCCACTCTGTCATGAAGCTGTATGTCTATGGAATTGGTGCATTCTGAACCAAATCACGCTGGAGACTCTGCACCTTCCTGGCCTTCAAGTCAACAACCATAAGTGGTCTCTCAAAACTTTTGCAAAAACGGGATTCCCAAAAGTAGACCAGTTGGCAACAGACCAGAACACGCAGTAGCAGACATTTTGTTCCAGTGGGGCTTCAAGTCCAGGCTCCGTGACAGACTCCTTCCTTATCCCTTGGACACCAGAATTGGTATATGCCTCCTTACCAATCCCCATGATACTAGGTGTCTTCAGGAAACTGAGACTAGATGCAAGATCCACAGTTATTGTAGTGTAACTAGCTGTTCTTTCTTAGTGATGGTCTACACAGATTCCATTCTTTGTGACTACCAGGCACGTTGTCTGATTGCTTTGAAGTGGGTAATAGGGTCCTACCTAAACAATTGACTGCCAGACAGCCCTACCAGAACTGGCATCCAACATGGAAGCCTCTGCTGAGAAATAGTGTTGCGTAAGTGTGTGGATCAAGTTCCACATAGCTGCTCTACAAAGTTCAGCTATGACTGTTCCACACACAGCCCTATTAATACTATATTATGATCCCAAGAATGAGGGGCTGCTGTACTGGGAGAAAAACCATGCATGAGGCCTTTGAGGAGTCTTGCCATTGCAGAGTGCGAAAACAGTGTGACCCTAGTGAGGGGTGGGTGTAACAGTGCTAGATCCGGGTATAGGATCAAACTGTCGTTCTGGGAGACTGTGTCGGGCAGGAATGGGTAGTAAGGTGATCAGATGCTGTATTGAGAGGTTCACCAGATCCATATACCAGTACTGCATGACTCATGCTGAGAGTATTGTAATCATGCTTCTCTGAGATGTGTTGTCCAGGTGGATTGTATAATCTGCCCTCCTTTCCCTGCTACTGTGGAGTTCTACTCCTGTGGGATTTTGTATTGGTGAAAGAAATGAGGCATGCAGGTACAGCTCCAATAGGCAGTGTTGGCCAAAAGAATCTGATCTCACACTTGTGACAACACATCTTGAAGAACCACCATTACTGTGGGGTAAGTAACCATTCTTTCCTTCCTGTCTGGGAGGTTGGATTCTTCCTTAATATGCAACACATCTATTTGGGCTGGAGGCTGGCAACAAGATTTTCCCCAGAGTTACCACGCTTATCAGCCTACAAATTATATAAACAAACAAACTGAATATACCTGTTTGTCTTGTCTCTTTATGCTCCCACATACTTTGGTCACGGGGGGTTGGGGGTTGGGAAGCAAATTGATACAATTTGTATTAAAAAACAAAGTAGCAGAAGCAGCCATTTCATATAAAACTAGTTAATCAATTCTGGCTCCATGTCCTTGTTTGAGCACATTGTTGCTTTTATAGCTTTATTTAGTCACCATCCATAAAATAGATGAGATGTAACAGTCAGTGTTTAATCAAACACTTTTAGTGTTTTTAACTGGACAGTAAAATCAAGCTATCTTTTTTTTTTTTTTTTTCCCCTCGTTGCCATTTAAAGAAAAAAATAGTGTCACGTTTGTTCCCTCTGAGGCTTTTCTGGTGACTATTCATTTAAGAGATTTTGTTTTTTATTTGACTCTTCACATGCATTAATGTAATGTAATGTGCTGGGAGTAGCTTATGTACAAAGAAGTTAAGAGTGAAGAGCCAGAGGTGGTACTCATCGGTAGACCTTCAAATTTTGTGATGGTTTTATAAGCTCACAAAGTGGTGGTGTTGTTTTTTGTTGCCCACCCACTGCAGTCTGAACTTGTCCTTAACCCATTTCAAAGTTTCATATTTTTCTTGGGTGGCAAGACCACCTTGCGGTTAATGAAATGTCATTTCTTTAATCTATCACATTACTTATATAATCCCATTAGTGTAGTAGCTGAGCATCTCAGTCTTTTATGTATTTTATTCTCACATCTACCTGGCATGGTAGAGAGGTGCTATTATCCCTGTTTTTACAGATGGACAACTGAGGCAATGGGACACTTAGTGATTTGGTCATGCAGGAAGTTTGTGGTGGAGCAGAGAGGTGAACCCATGACTCCTTAGTTCCAGGCTAGTGCACTAAACACTGGACCATCCTTCTCTTTTGCCTCAAAATATGTGAGAGAGCGCAAATATTTCATGCACAGTATGCAGAAGAATTTAAAAACAAACAAACAAAAAAAACCACCATAAGGAGAGTAAGTGTTTGTTTGAGACATTGAGATGTAAGATTTTCATATTTAAATATTGCATGCAGTTACAATGCATTTCTTTCTGTCTTTTGGATTTGAGAAGCAAAAGGCTTTTACATACTGCAAAGCCATAAAACACTATATGATTAGACATCTGGTTCCTTGTTTGTCTTGCATTGCATAGAAATTCATTAGAGAAAGATCCTTACCCAAGTATTGCTAATTAGTATTAAAGCTAGTGATGAAGACTGTCTTGCTATAGCATACTTAGTATGTTGGATAAAACAATATTAATACACCGGCTTGTGTGTGTCTGTTCTTTGTTTTAACATATAAACTCTGGATTTTTTTACAGAGCTTTCTGGGGTGCTGCATCAGTGCCACGTTCTGGCATCAGAAATGGTCCATTTCATTCATCAAATGCAGTATTACATTACATTTGAGGTACACTTTATCCATCTAATTTATTACTGTTAAAAAGGGAGAATATCACATTTAATAACGAAGGTGACTTATGGTAACTATATAATCTATCAAATATAAAACAGCTCAGCCCTGGATCCTTGTTTTCTAGGTACTTGAATGTTCATGGGATGAGCTCTGGAACAAGGTCCAACAAGCACAGGACTTAGATCACATCATCGCTGCTCATGAAGTTTTCTTGGACACAATCACCTCTCGCTGTTTGTTGGATAGCGACTCCAGAGTAAGCCTTTTTCTTTGTATAAAATCATAGCTATGTTATGTCAGCTCATGCTTAAATGATGATAAAAATATTTTTTTGTATATGTTACAGTAGCACCTAGAGTTCTCCCCCTGGGATCAGAGCCTTATTGGACTAGGTGCTGTACACAATCCATACACTGAATCCTCTTCTCCAGCGACCCCTTTCTTTAAGTGACTTCCTCTGCTCACATGGCTTCCACCAACTCTAGGCTGATGGCTCAAATCTACCACCCTACCCCTAATTTGTCTGCCTCTGTCCAGTCCTGTATCTCAGCCTGTCTAACATCTCCAGGATGTCTTGCCATCAACTTAAACTTTGCAGGGCCAAAACTGAACTCTTTGTGGCCCCCGCCAACTCTGCCTTTCTGTGTCACCGATCACAGGATTGAGTGACAAGAATGAAGATAGTGTCCATGGAGTATCCTTTAACTCCCACTCCAGCATCATTCTGACCATGTCTGACACACACAGCTTTGAGGCCCTCCAGTACCATCTCCCCTACACTAAATACAAGCTTCTGATTAGACCTTGTTTGGAAAAAAGGGAAGAAATTGTAAATTAAGTCCATAAATATTTACATGCTCTGTATCTTACCACATTTCTCCACATGCTGGTTCCCATCTCTGTTGCATATTTGTCCACTTCTCTCACAAGAATCTTCACACCTTCCTCTGTGCCTCCTTTTTATGTGTGGAATACCCTCTGCAGACTAGAATGTGAAAGCACTACCCTCTCCTCTTTCAGATACCTTCTTACGACTTGTTCTTCCATGATGCTTATGGGAATCTGCCGAGAGATAACTACTAGATAGATAGCTAGTACAGACTTTAGATGTTTCTTATCTTTTTGATCTATGTAAATCCCTGTTCTCGTTACCATTGCCCTCATTTCCTCTCATATTCATTTCAATGGTGTAATCCACCCACTTTTTGCATCTTGCCTTGATTATATTGTAAGCACTTTGGGGTGGGTACCATATTGTTTTGTATAACACATCGCACTGGGAGCCTTCAAGCACTGCTGTAATACAAATAATTATTTCCTTGATGGGCCAATTAGTCATAAAAGCTGCTTTTGAATTGGAAAAGGGCAATAGCAGAGCAAAGCGCTTTATGTTAAAAAATCAGTTATTTTACACAGCTAGTAGGAGCTGTACAGCTAGTAAGAATTTTAAAAGAATCCTTTAGAAGAACCAAGAGGAACTGCAAAATGTTCTCGCTTTCCTTCTTTCCAGACTTTCTGTAGCGGTAACATAATTATTTTGGACCTGGGGTGGACTGTTGACCACCTGTTTTACTCCACTCCTTCCCTTAATGTTCTTAACCATTGTGATAATCTTCAGATAGAAAAGTGGGTCACTTGACTTGCATTTGGGGTGCATATGCAGGCACAGTGCTTGAGATGACACATGTTGCTATTGCAATATGGACTAGCCCTTTTTGGTTCCAGTAAGAAGTGTATTAATGTTTCTCCTGAATCTGGGTTTTCTGCATAGTTGTGGTCTAGGTTACCAATTTGCTTCCAGCTACATAATTCTTTAGAATCTCAACAAATGTAACAGTAGCTTTAAAATCCTCTTTATATCCAAATTTTTCTTTTTTTACCCTTTCTGAATCTTCTCACAGACACTACTTAACCAGCTTCGAGCCATTTTTGATCAAATCATTGAGCTTCAGAGTGCTCAAGATGTAATGTACAGAGCTGCTTTGGAGGAACTGCAGCTGAGGTTGCAGTTTGAAGAGAAAAAGAAGCAGCGTGAACTTGAGGTACAGTAAGACTGGCAGTGCAATGTATTATGGGTAAGGCTAAGATATTATCACGGTTATTTTTAGTAAAGAGCACAGACATGTCACAGGCAATAAACAAAAATACACAGAAGCCTGTGACCTGTCCCTGACTTTTGCTTTAAAATAACTGACAAAGGGGAAGGAAGGGCTAGGAACTGTGGGGGGGCCCTGGCCATCCTGGGGCTGAAGTGGAAAATGTCATGGAGGTCTCTGGGAATCATGGATTCCGTGTCTTCAGTGACCTCCATGACATGATCTTAGCCTTAATTGTGGGTTGCAATTATTTGAGACAGATGGAAGAACAGTGCACTTTTTAATTTAAAGTGGATGTGTGTTTTAAGACAAAACAAACATCCAAGGTTGTTAGGTACCTTTGCCAAGAGTTAAAAATATAGTCTGAGAGAGAATATATCAGCAGCTTCCACACACTACATAGAATGTTAAATAGAAGGTCTTGCAGGATGTCTTAAAAGTCAGCCATTTTTGAGATGTTTCAGAGTGAGGAGTAGGTTCAGAGCTCTGAACCTCTCATGGAAAATGTCTTGCCTAAACCTAAAAGTCAAATCCTTTCCCCTCCCATCATACACATACATTCAATTGGGAGAGTGGATATGTGATGAAACCAACTCATTCCCAAACACACAAGAACTTATGGAATTCTCATTTACCATTGTCTGTCTTATAATAATTCTTGGCAAGTACATTTTATAACTTGTCACCTTTTTGTAGATTCATTAACACAACTTGCTAGTTATATTTGCTGCATAACCAGTGTGAAGGGTTTGACAGTCACAGTATGAGAAGCTGAATATGTGGCTTATGATGAATTTCGATGTATGAACATGTCAGTTTAGTTCAGCTGGTAGCTGGACCCATAGTTTTTAAATGTGAGGTTAAACATCTCTCTCACTTTGTTCTGTAGGGTGAGTGGGGAGTAACTACATCCGAAGAAGAAGAAGAGAACAAAAGGATTAGAGAGTTTCAAGAATCTGTACCAAAAATGTGTTCACAGCTGCGAATACTTACACATTTCTATCAGGTGACCTTCAGATTTATAAGGATTGTTTAATCTGTACCAAGACAATAAATTTGCCAGTTTTGTATACATTTGATTTTCTAAAAATCAAAACTACCTGCATTTTCAATATGAATGTTTGTCTGTCCATTATCTGGATTTTTTTTGTTTTAAAACATTCATGTTAGCTAGTCCTCAATACAGTATGTTTTGTCTTTTTATATATGTTTTAATTAATTCAAGGGTAGGTCCATGGAAAACATCAATCTTAGGAAAATTGATAGTTTGTAGGTGGATGATATTTGGGAACGTCTAGTAGCTGTTCTGTATGAGCTTTGAAAGCATTCTTTCTTACATGATAGAGCATGATAGCCTCTTCTGTTAAGTCTCATACTTGTTTCATAATGGATTTAATAGATCTTTTAAAAGTAATCTTAATCAGCATAATCCCAATTGCATTCCATTTACCTTCCGAATCTTTGCAAATGATTACTACCCAAATAATTCTCTTAAAGAAACAGTCATTTTCTGTTCTTATTTTAGGGATGTTGAAATGGGTAGTGTTTGAGCAGCTAAGTGAAAGCATGCAGAGTCACATGCTGTGAAAAGAGAATTATTCAGGCTTATTCTTAATTAGTTACATTTTATTCCAAATGCACCATTCACTAAGGAAGCCAGTAACTACATTTCAAGCAAAGCATTCCACAGGATTTTTTTTTTTTAAGGAAATTAATGTTACTGTAATCTACCATAAAACGTTAGGGCCACACTTCTATCAATTTACGAAGGTCAGGAAATTGACTGTCAAGGATGGATTTTCAGTTTCAACTTGTCCTGTTGTGTCTATTTGTCAAAGCTCATCTGAAATGTTTCATCATGTACTTTTCTGAAACCCCCTGCAAAGTAACACTGTGTAGGATAAGGACAGCATTTTTTAGCTTTAACTATTCAAAAGCCAGTAAATAAAATCCAAAGTTAGATGTTGAAGATTACTGTGATTGGGGCCGGCTCCAGTGTTTTTGCGGCCCCAAGCGGTGGGGGGGGGGGCAGGTAAAAGCTGCGATCGGCAGCACTTCGACGGCAGCTCTGCCACTGCCACTTCATTATTCGGTGGCAGGTCCTTCCCTCCGAGAAGGACTGAGGGACCCGCCGCCGAAGAGCTGGATGTGCCGCCTCTTTCCGTTGGCAGTCCCAAGCACCTGCTTGCTGCGCTGGTGCCTGGAGCCAGCTCTGATGGTGATATCGTCTTCATATTTTAATGCATGTTTCTAACTAAACTTGTTGGGCCAGTTCTCTCCCTTTTTGCTGTTTATAATTTCCTACATGTTTAGTACATTAGATAAAATACAAGATGTTAAATGTAGACATATTAAATAAAAATAGATCAGTGAATTAAGGAGACAGCAGAGATTTCTTCTAAGTGAACCATGTTCTGCATTTATACAGCATTGTTGTTACCAGGACTGATGTATGCCTTAGACAATAAAACACATGTAGGGGTTTGTTTGTTTTTGCAACACTAAGCCACCAGTAGTTCCACCGTTATGGCTTGCGAGGATGCATCGTGTCTACACTAGCTGTTCTGGCTGTTATAAACATGTTCAGCGTGTCCTTGCACAGCACTCCTCCATCTTTTGCAATACCAGTTTTTGGGTATCTGGCTCATTGTTTCTGACCCAGGGCTCCAAAGCTGGGTTTGTGGTAGTAACCGCCACAGCTGGGAAGGTTCTGTACTAAATGCTTTTAAAAAGCAAATCTCGAAAATTAGCATTTCTAGTTTATGAAATTGTTTTGTAAAATTAAATAATACCAGCTCCACCTAAAATACTGATGCTATTAAGGTTGTCCGGCACTTCCCAAGATCCTGTTTTGAGTTGCTTATAACTGTGAAATTTTAACCCTTTGGGCTGAAAATTTCCATGCCGGCTGTCTGGCTTGGGGCGAATTTCAGCCAAAGTGGTTCAGCTATTTCTGAGAGGGAGGCTAGGTAAAAATGTTCTGCCCATGTTTAAAAAAAAAAAAAAAAAATCTGGCAACCATATTTTAAAAGCTCTAGTGCTTCCAAGCTTTGTAATTTGGTAGGGGAGTGGCATTTGTGTCAAAGACATTCCTCTTGTCATCCCTGTGAAAATCCATCTAAACTGGCCAAGTTATAAGCCTTTGACAAACTGCAGTTCACACATGCTCAGTAAAGACCTCATAAAAGGTTTGCAGTTTAATTCCCTGAAAAGACAAGTCAGTCTGTGAATCTACAAGGCACCTGCTTGCCACGCAGTTAACATCCCATGTGGGCACTGCTAAAATTCACTGCAAGTTTTGTAGTATGTGTTGATGTCATCTGGGGATGAGTCAGGATTATATAGTGAAGGAAACTGTTGGCTGTAGGACGCCTGCCTCATTTATTGTAGAATTTGGAATGTGTGTAGTGAATGAGGCAGAGGATTGCTGGAAGAGAAATGATGGTCTCAGGACAGTGATAGTGGTTGAAAGCCATCCCAGAGAACTAGATTCTATTCCTGTCTCTGTCAGGGAGTTCCTGTATGATGCTGGCCAAGTCACTTAATCCAGACTTTTCACAGGTAGACATTAATTGTGCATTCCTCATTTTCTGGGTGCGCAGTTTGAGACCATGGGTCTGATTTGCAGAAGCGCTGAGCACTCACAGCTGCAATTGAAGTCAGAGAGAGCCCTACTTTGAACATATAAAATTTGCTATAGAAAAATCAGGTACTAGGTGTTGGTTGACACCTAAATTGGCTGGATATTTTTTACCTTAATCTCTGTTTTAGCTCCCCATCAGTAACATGGGGATAAAACCACTCCCTCACCTCACAGAGATGTTATGAAAATAAGTTTCTGAATGTTTGTGAAGCACTCGGACACTATAGAGATGTGCACCAGAGGAAAAGCCCAGGAGGAAATTAATAATAGATTTCAGAACAGAGTTTGAATAGTGTGTAGTAAATAAGGCCTAGGGCTGCCCATTGAACTAAGAGGAGAAGACATACTGTTGAACTAAGTGAGCACTGTCTGGTCTGTGCAAATGAGGCAGGGACCTGTGGAAAAAAAATAGTGTGAGATCATGTAATTAGCATCATATAATACATACGCACAAGGGGTGTGAATTACGGTTTCGCAGGTAAACTTAGTTCTGATATTTACTAACTTTTGAGTGTTTGACTTCACAACCATAATCAAGCTAGTTTAACAGTTTTTCTGTGAGATTATAAACAAGCAAAATCTTGAGTGCATGCACTGCAGCTAACGGAACACAATTAATGTGCATATAATTACATAAACAGGAGTAGCTCAAAACAGAAAAGTAATTGATAGTATAAGAAACATTGTAAAATAATAGAATATCAGGGTTGGAAGGGACCTCAGGAGGTCATCTAGTCCAGCCCCTGCTCAAAGCAGGACCAACCCCCAACTAAATCATCCCAGCCAAGGCTTTGTCAAGCCTGACCTTAAAAACCTGTAAAGAAGGAGATTCCACCACCTTCCTTGGTAAAGCAGCTGCTGAATGGGTTGCAGGAGAACCAGTTGCAATGATGTAGCTGCAATATCAATGCTTTCATGCTGCAATGACACTGGTGCAGGATACAAAGCTGAAGAGGCTTCTCAGAATAAGTAGGGCTTAACTGTCTTAAGAGCTTCTGCTGTTGCTGTTATAGGTTTTCTATTTTTAACTTCAGTCATGAAGTCCTGGTATATAGCTGTGGATTTGTTATACTTAGTTTTGTACTTTTGTAAAACTATCTCCACTTGATTTGTGAACTACTAGTTCTAAACATTCTGCTTGCCCTTCCTTTGGGAGTCCCCTATTCCTTTAATACGGTGCTCCCATTCAGATCCTTAGTTTGTCAACAAATACTATTCCACACGAATGCACCATCTGTACATTCTGGTGAATCTCTTATTTTTCCCTTTTCATTCAGGGCATTGTGCAACAGTTTTTGATCTTACTGACGACCAGTTCCGATGAAAGCCTTCGATTTCTTAGCTTTAGATTGGACTTCAATGAACATTATAAAGCAAGAGAACCAAGACTTCGTATGTCTTTGGGCACTAGAGGGAGACGCAGCTCACATATGTAAAGCAACTTCTAATGACTGTTCCTGGATTTTGGAAGGATGGTAAACCTGGTATTGGACAAGGCAGTCAATGTCTACATACTAAAACCAAATGGCATGCAATAGGTGTCTGTCATTTCTTCAGGCAATATGTTTTCAGTCGTGATTGTGTGACACTATGGGACAGAGAGCAAAAAAGTCTTGTTTTTTACATTGACGTTTGTAATATTACAAAATTAAATGGGCTGGTTTAAACTGTTCCAACTGATCTGCTGAATCTTCCTATTAATGAAGACCATATTTTATTTGGGGCTTTTAAAGCTGTCTTCACTCTAAGGTATATTTGTCTCCAGGAATTCACATCTTAGTTTGTTTCAGAAGGCACTGTTTCCTTTTTTAACAGTAAAATAAGAGGGCGTTATTTTTTCTATATATATTTGTTCTATTGGGATATTGCTTTTGTTAAAGCCAAGAGATTTGGATTGAGACCTAATATCCTTAAGAAAAACATTTTACTATACTGATTTTTCAGTGTTGTGATGTATTTGTGTGAGAAACTTTGTATCCTGGTATGTAAACTTTACATACATTTTTAATTTTTTTTCTCTCTTCAAGGATAACATTTTCGAAATTTTGATTTATTATTCCAGGCAAATTCTGCTACTATACAAAAGCAAATTACAGGAACATAACAGGTGTGACATGTATCACATAATATAGCATCCTAAAAATTGAAGTTAAAATCTCAGTGCTATCCCAAGTGAACTAAAGAAATGTGTAAATATGGATAGAAGTGAATGAAGTATTTTGTGGTGAAAATATGATTAGAAAGAAATTGACTTGGATAATGAAGACTACTTATTTCTTTCCTTGTCTATTTTTCCATTGTAAATATTTATATATTGCTGTCCAGATGTTAGGGGGAAATGGTTTTTGTAAAGATGTCATTATATCAAGTCATTTAAGTATCCATTTATTATGTTCCAAAAGTAAAAGCTTAGAAAAATAAAAACATAACTATCTTTCAAATACTTTGCTGGTTTTTGTGACTGGAAAATGACACATTTTTGGAGAAGGTGGAAAAAGGGTAAACTGCATGCCAACGTGCATAGATCTTTTTTAGTTACAAAATCCCTATCCATAGCAAGTCTTGGTATGCTCACATCAACTAAGATCACAATTCTACAAAGAGTTATAACATACAAATAATTACACTGAAATCCCAATAGCCCAGTCCCATAACAAATCAACCAATGCGATCGAAGCACTTGATCAATTACTCCAAAGCTTGCCTCTTTCCCCTTCTCTTCCCCTCCCTGAACATCTGGGGAAACGGCCTACATTGCATGCTGTTAAGCCCCTTTGTCAATCAAGTTTGGGCTACTTTGGATCAAGAGGAAGAAAATTCCATTATTGAGAACGCCCTGTCACACAACAGCCTTGCCTACTCTAAAACACTGGTGCTTCAGTTCAAGCTTTCCACTGACTATGTAATGGTGTCAATGGGGAAAGGTCCTTCAGATAAGGAGGTTGTTCAGGTCATCAGCCAAGAGAAGTGTGGGCCTAAATCACAAGTTGTAGTACAAAGGTCATTCAGCTCCAGTACCTGAAAGAAACAGCTAAAGCATTGAGCAAAGATGACATAAAGTTTTTCCATGTTCAGTATTGTCCTGGTACTATGAACACAGTTTGGCCTGAATCTTCAAGTTTGTTTGTTTTTTTCTTCAAAACTATAAATTTGCCCCAGAACAGGAGGCACTTGAAATAGAAATGAATTGAGGAGACAGTGAATTAAGCAGAATGTCAACTTGAAACAAATCAATTGACCAAGACCTTGTGGCTTCTAAAGTAGAGACAGAAACTTTTTTGCCTCCCTCCCAGACACAATATAAGATGTCAAGCATTTTCAACAGAATCATCAGGATTCATCCTGAGACTTTCACCACTGATGTTTTAGTAGTTTTTCCTCTTGGTTCATTTGTTGCCGATTGAGGTGATCTGTGAGAATGAAGCTATGGATTAAGACACCTAAGGGCCAGTGCACTGATGGGAAAACAAGAGTCTGGTACAGTATAAAGTCATACTCAATCATCCAGTTGCATGGTCTGAGAATGGAACACTGTTCTTCAATTTGTTTGGAAATGTCCAGGCTCAATTAACCTCTGAAGGCAAACCATCAAAACAGATACATTGCCCTGCCAGGAAAGCTTTGCCCTAACTGTACAGTATTCAATTTACCCACAGTGACAGTTTCTTCCTAATCCCTATTAGCTAACGGCTGGTTTATGCCCTGAAGCATGAGGGGTTATATCCCTTCCAAAACTCTTGTGATTTTTAAATCCTTGTTATCACAACTCTGGCGATTGTTGCCCATATAAAAATCTGTTGTTTTTTTTTTTAATAACTCCTACTAGCCCCTTGACTTAGTATGTGGATCTTATTGCCACATTTAACTGTGCATTGCGTGAAAAAATACGGCCTTTCATCAATTTTAAATGCTTTGTCTCTCAAGTTAATTGAATGGCTCCTTGTGTTAGGAAGGATTTTGTCAATGCATTTTCTTCAACTTTCTCCTTACCCCCCGTAACATTTTCTGTTTCTTCACTGCACCTAAAATGCCCTAAGACAATCTCTTTGCCATGTGTAAAATAGCATTTACTCCATCCATATAAACACTCATGTCTTACTTTTCTTCAACACTGTGGGCCGCTGCTCCTCTCCTCCTTGAGGCCCTCTCCTATATAGGCTTCCTTGATTCATTCCCTGCTTTCTCAGTTCCCCTACCTTGCTTAACTGAGCCTGTTGTGTTGACTTTAGAGGATATTATTTTCCCCCTCCCTTCTTCCCTCTCAGATGTCCCTTCCGGGTATGTTCACAGTCCTCTTCTCCTTTGCAATTTAACTCACTTCTTTTCAACTGCCACCTGTGCAATGACTTGCAAATCTGCCTTTTCCCCTGACAACTTAAGTCAGATCTCAACCTGTCTCTCCAGTAAGCCAGTCTAGAACCCACTCAGGCTTGCTGCTTAAAGTTTTGAATTTAAACATGGTCACAATGTGGGTACTTAGTCCCCATTAGATAAAATGCTTAACAAGTTATATACTGAGTTAACGTCTGTGGCTTGAATATGACCAGAATGTAATTGATGCAAAGACCTGAGTCTGTAGATAGTATGGAACAATAGTTTTTGAGAGAGGGGAACTGTCCTGAATATGGTAATAGGGTATTAATTCCAAGACACCCATCAGCACCATCCCAGTAGAGAGGACACTGTGTGCAGGAAGTCTGGTCTCCCCACCTATGCCGGTATACCTGAAAGCCAAGGTAAGTACTGGAGGACCCCTGCACAACCACCCCTGCTGTTCCTGGTGCACCTGGGGACCCCATCCTGCTGCCCCTCCCTCCCTGGAAGAGTAGAAGCTCCTTTGCCACTTTCATTCTACGGGTTGCAGGGTTGAGCCCCAGGAAATCCCAGTCATAGTGTGCCTAGGTCCCCAGTTTGCCTTCATCTGGCCCTGTGCACCTGTTCCACCTTCTCAAAGGAGTTTACATGATGATAGAGTCCACCTTGGGAAAGGTTAAATCACGTGGACTTATGAAACTTGACATGGCAGACAACTGGAGTCTTAAATTCCATATCTTATCCTCTCTGAATGTTTATGTGGCATTACCATCATATCAGACTGCCACACAAGCAGGAATAAAGTTTATCTTCATAACACTGCTAGGATGTATGCGTGGGGAACGGAGACACCAAACTATAGGTTCAGCAAAGTCAAAGTAATTCTAATCGATGTGAAAGTCCCCTTGAAGTCAGTGGGACTAATTTGCATGTAAGTGTTTTGTTGGATAGGGCCCAAGAGATCCTCAAATGGTGGGGTGTGCCTGCTAGGGGGGCACGGAGGAACTTGGGGAGGGGGGGCTTTGCAGGGGCTGGGCCAGCCCCCATCAGGGATAGGGAGAGCAAATGGGGTCTCGCTCCCAGCTCTGCCTCAGCCATGGCTCAGGCTCCCGGCCCTGTCCCCAGCCTTGGCCCCCAACCACAGCTCAGCTGCAGCTCCTCACCTGGCCCTGCCCTCAGCCCTGGCTGCGACTCCATTGCCAGGTCTGCTCCCAGCCCCAGACCCAGCTGCAGCCCTAGCCTTGGTCCCCTTACCCCTGGCTGCATTCCCCTCTCTTCCAGGGAGCCACAGCCCTGCTCCCAGCCCTGCAGTCTCCAGCCCCCATGGAGGAGGAGGAACGTGACCCTGAAAAGTTTGGGGACCACTGGTCTAAGTGACTGCTCCAAGGCCACACAGGAAATCCGGCAGAGTGTCATTGCCCTATGTTATATGGTGAGTCAAGTCATTTGATCTCTGCACCTCCGAGACAAAAAGAAGATAACTGTATCTGCTCACCTTTGAAAGTGCTTTGTAAGCTACTCCTTGAGAAAGCCCTGTATAAGTGACATTGGTTTTGTAATGTTATAGTCTTGAGTTCTCCCTACAGCAGTATTATTGTTGTTGCTTCTGGGAGGAGACTAGTTGTAATGTATGCGGAATGTGAGGTTTGTGGATTAGCTAAATCTGTATTTTAACAGGTATGGGGGGAGAAATGTGGGGGGAGTGGTTGAGTTCTTTCTGACCCATCAGAGTGGTAATGTTGGGCTAGCTTAAGAGAGTTCTTGTAATATTTGATAGGTAGCCCATCCAGTCCTGGTTTTCCTCAGACAATAGGTCTCCTATGGCCTTCAGGATTTTCTTGGTGGGTCTGCTGATGGTGGTCTTTTTCTTGATATGCTATTTAAATTGGATTCCATTAGAAAATTTATTCCTCTTTTTTCTTTTTAATTTCACGAGGGAATAAATTTTTATTTTTTTTTTAATCTGGAAGTATTTTATTAATTTCCTCTGGAAAAGAAACAGTCAAAGTTGGTTCATTTTAGACAGAGGATATGATTCCAAGAGTTTCCTCTGAATATTTCTTTATCGGCCTTGCTGTTAGCTTTTCTGCTTTATCTTCAGCGTTCGTATATTGACTGCATGGAACTGAGTAATGCTATTTCCATGGGTATTTTTAATTTGTTATGCTCTGTTCGATTTTTCTAACAATTAATATTACAATCTCTTTCTCTTTCCCACCGAAGCGCCTCCTATTCCCTTTATATTTTAATCCTTTTTAGCCCCATAGTGTGGTTTTCCTAGAAAATTTCACTGGACTCTTGGCAAACTCTGACAAGTTGATACTTTGTTCTGAGTTAAAACACATTTGACACTTTTTTCCTTCTATCTTCTTGAAACAATTAGCCATCCCAAGTGCACTTTTTTTTTAAAGAATGGGATTATAAAAAATAAAATAAACCTACTTTTTCCTATTTTTCTGTTGTCTTGCTCTATAGTCAGACTTGCTATCACTAAAACTCTTCTTCCGGATTAGTACTCTAAGGCCTGCTTCAGAAAACGTCCCTATTCAGGACTGCACTTAAACATGTGTCAATGGGACTTAAGCACACACTTAACTTTAAGTACATGATTAAGTGCTGCCCTGAATTGGGCCTAACCAGTAAGACTCCGATCCTGCAAAGATTGATACACATGCATAACTTCATGGAGGTGTACTCATGCTTAAGGTTAAGCATGGGTGCAAGTCTTTGCAGGACTGGGGCCTACAGGCCCTAAAATAGCTGACTATATTCTTATCAATGATAGGTTTTAGAGAACGGTAAAATTTATGCATGTGTAGGTGATGGGTAATTTCTTACGTACAGTTTCACTTAACCTTCTATAACATCACAACAAATGTTGTAGAAGGTTAAGTTTGGAGCTTCTGTTATAAATCCTCATTATCAGCCAAACAAACATATCAAACCAAACAAAAACAAAAAACCCACCCTGTATTCCTGTATTTTGGGCTGAAGTTTATGCTTGGTTTCATCCAAAAGAACACAAATCTTGATTAATATCTGTGGAACTAGTTAGAGTAATGCACAAGGGGGAAAAAATAGGGGTGGGATTTTAAAAGCATTCAGAGCACAGGCCTAACTCAGGCTTCAGCTGGAGCACAGTTAGGGCAACAGAGAGAGCTTTTGAAAGTCCAATGCTACAAGTTTTATGTATTAAAATGTAATCCTTCTGCCCCTCTGAGTTGGCAGCAACAAGGGCTGGGTTCAGTATCCAGGGGTTCCGTTTCAATAACAGTGCATAACCGGCTCGAGCCCCCACCCAGTGACCTGGGACACTTACATACCACCACCCCCAGGCGCCTCTAGGAGGCGATACTTCCCTACTCGCAAGCACGGATTCTGAGTGTAGCAAAATCCTTTTAATAAAGGAGGGAAACAATGTGGCATCACATTAGAGAAATACCACAAACAGGATTATAACACAAACCATAAGCAAAAAACCCACCTCCAAGTACATCTGGCAATGTCCTTTTCCCCCTTAGGGTCTTAAGTCCAATCACCCCAAAGTCCAACAACCCGAAAGTCTCTGGTCAGTGTCACCCCAGAGTTCAAAAGTTTATCTGCAGAGTTTTACCTCCCCCGCAGCCTGGGTGGAAATGGGGGGAGGGGAAGCCCACACAGGGTGTTAAGGGGCACCTTACGTGGGCCAGGGCCAACTGCTCCACCTCTCCGTGGAGTTCTGCTGCAGCCTTCACCACGACCAGCTCCACTACACCAGCTGTGCCACTTTTCCAGCCGACCCGCGAGCCACTCCAGCCGTCCCTGCAAACCGCTCCACTCCGCTCACTGTTCCATGGGCTGCTCTAACATGCTGCAAACTGCTCCGCTCTGCCAGCCCCTTAGCGATAGGTCTTCAGGCTCCCCCACTAGTTAACACAGCATTCAGTGATCTCAGCTCAGCTCTTTTAGTGATTTCATCTCTTAGTAGGGGAGCCCTGGTGCTGGTGCACCATTGGCCCAGCATGAATTCAGCTCAGCAGTCTCTAGATGGACTCGTAATGGAATCAAAATTAGCTCTACTCTTTAACAGTGGAGAGAGGAGGATGTGCAATTGATGTTCCAGGCCCTCAAAAGGGGCCCATACCATCAAGTACACACACCAGTCCCCAACCTCTCAGTTCACTGGGTTTTCGAACCCATGTCCCTTGTCTAGCAGGTACTACTTTAATTTAGGTTGAGTCATTTCTGTCATAAAGCAATCTCATAGTTCCTCATTCACATAATTAGGGTGACAGCACTTTTTTTTCCTCCTGCCCCAATAACAAAGAAATTGGGGATCCTAGCTGTCAAAATAACCATCGCAGGCTGCCGTGGGCTTATGCTAGGTGGGCTGGGTGTGCCAATGCAAATACCTGGAATTCTTTTCCACACTCCCCATAATTCACCACCAGATGTCAGGGTAGAGCTCATCCTGACTCTGCTTACATCCTCCCCCCAGCCGAGAATTTGTCGTCCCCACAAATCACATTCCCTACTATACCAACTTACTGGTTCCCTCCAAAGGGCCTCAGATAGCCCACTTTTGCTTCCACAAACCTGTGTGCTAAATGAATTGGCTCCTCACTATTCACCCCAGGTGCATCGTAAGTTAACCGCTTCATTGGTCTTATTACCCTGTCTCACCTATTGAGAATCTCCATTACTGTGGTACGGGGGACATCCTCCTGGTTTAAACTGTTCCAACTGATCTGCTGAATCTTCCTATTAATGAAGACCATATTTTATTTGGGGCTTTTAAAGCTGTCTTCCCTTGGATACTGGCATAGGCCCCTGCATTTCTAGTTCTAACAGTGGAGGGTCGAAGGTGCTCAGGACATCCTCCATCTGTATGTCGCCACTGTCCAATAACCTGTGTAAGTCATCACCCGGGGGTTCCACCAGTGTCTCAAGAGTGTCAGGAATGGGCCTAAATACTTCTGCCATAGGGTTTACGGCAGAAGAGGAGGTGCTCTCTTTTGATTCAGCCGATCAAGACTGAAATCTGATCTTCATCCTAGGATACACCATGGTTGTGTCTTCCTCCTCAGACTCGCTCTCAGATATGCTGAGTAGGGGTAAGTTAGCTGCAGGAGGCCGACTGTCCACGTTGGAAGGTGGCTTTGGTACAGCACCTTTGTTCTGCCCAGTTGCCCTGTTGTGGCCCATCTCATAAGGGCTGCCTACCAGTTCCCCCACAGGGAGCAAAAGGTTTCTATGCACGGTCTTTGTCTGCCCTGGACCTTCTTCAGGTTTGATCTTGTAGACCGGCAGGTCTCCTAGCCTTTCCATTACCAAGTAAGGTATTGCCTTCCATCTGTCAGCTATCTTGTGTTTGCCAGCAATACCCACATTTCACAGCAGGACTCTGTCCCCTGGCTGGAGCTGTTGCAGACGTAACCTAGCATCATATCAATGTTTGTTGTGGTCTGTTGTCTTCCGAGCTGCAGATGTAGCTAAGTGATAAGCATCCCGCAGCTTTTCTTGTAGTCGGGATACATATTGCTGATGGGTTTCATAGCTATCGCCATCCTCTTATACACCAAAGCACAGGTCTATGGGTAATCTTGGTTCTCGCCCAAACATCAAGAGATACGGGGTGACTCCCGTAGCATCATTCTTTGTAGTGGTGTAGGCGTGCACCAGAAATGCAACATATTGGCTCCAGGTTGCCTTCTGCTCTGGCCGCAAAGTCCCTAACATATCTAATAGGGTTTGGTTGAACCGCTCTGGCTGAGGGTCACCTTGCGGGTGATAAGGCATTGTCCTCGACTTTTTAATTCCTGCTATCCTCAGCACCTCCTTCAGAAATTGACTCAAAGTCTCGTCCCTGATCCGAATGTATCCAGGCTGGGAATCCATAAACTGAGAAATATTTTTCTCACAGTACTCGAGCGACAGTGGTGGCCCTCTGATCACGTGTGGGATATGCCTGCGCATATCGCGTATAATGGTCAGTCACTACTAGAATGTTCCCAATATTCCTCTTGTCCATTTCTAAAGACAAGAAATCAATGCAAACCAGCTCCAGAGGTTTGTTGCTGGTGATGTTCTTCAGATATGCAGCCCTAGTGGGCAGAGTTTTCCTTGAACACATTGAGCGCAGGTCTCACATTTCCTGCGAACATCTTCAGCCATCTGGGGCCAATAGAACCTACTGCGGATAAGTTCCAGGGTCCTCTCCATCCCTAAATGTTCGAAGTCATCATGCAGGGCCCTCATGGCCAGGGCTCTGTACTCTTTCGGCAGCACTAGTTGGTTCCATTGCTTTTGTAGAGGGTCTGTGGTCATGCGGTGTAGCATTCTCTGAATCAGTTTTAGTTTGGTCCATTCTCTCAATAGTAGTTTGCCCTCTGGAGTAGGTGGGACAACCGCAACTGGGCCTCGCCCCTCTCTTTTGGCAAGTAGTGTATCACGAATGTCAATATCTTGCAGCTGGGCTTCCTGCCAGTCAACAGCATTGAGCATGGGCAACGGAGATTGGTCCAAAGCAATATAGTTCACTGAAGCAGAAGGCACACATTCAGGGGGTAGGCCCAAAGTTTCAGCAACACATCTATGAAGGCTCTCATGGGCCTCCGTCTCTCGGCGACTCACACTGCAAATAGCTCTCACTCCATCCGTGGGTATCACAGCAACTCCTGGTGTTTGTGGATGCCTGGACAATGCATCTGCATCTACATTGCTTCTCTCTGATCGGTATTGAATGCTGAAGTCATAGCTAGCCAAAGCGCCCATGCATCTTTGCCCTGGAGCATCCAGTTTAGCACTTGTTAACACATAAGTCAGTAGGTTGTTGTCTGTCCACACCTGGAACTGAGCACCATACAAATAGTCTCGAAATTTCTCAGTGATGGCCCATTTCAAGGCCAAGAACTCCAGCTTGTGGGTGGGATAGCGGGTTTCGCTATCGGACAGTCCTCGGCTGGCAAAGGCTACAGGTTTACGCTTGCCTTCCACCTCCTGGTACAGTACTGCTCCCAGACCCTCCAAACTGGCATCAGTATGCAGGATAAATGGCTTGCTTGGGTCAGCAAAGACTAGGACTGGGGCATGAGTTAGGCAGTAATGATTTCTTGAAAAGCCCTTTCACATTTCTCATCCCACCATGGCCCAAAGGATTCGAAGGGGCCATAGTGTCTCTGCACGGAAGGCCCTTTATTCTTGGTCTTAGATTTGTTCTTGCTGGACTGATATCCCCTGGTAAGATCATTGAGGGGTTTTACAATTGGAGCATAGTTTTTCACAAATCTGCGGTAGTAGCCACTAAACCCAAGGAAGATCTTGAGTTCTCTGTAGTTGCTTGGACGTGGCCATGTAGTGAGTGCTTCTATTTTATCAGGATCAGTACTCACACCCTCTTGGAACACGATGTGACCCACATACTTCACCGAGGTCCTGCAGAACTGGCATTTGTCAATTGAAAGCTTTAAACCATAATCCTCCAACCTATCAAGCACTTTAAGAAGTCTTTCTTCATGCTTCTCCAAAGTTCTTCCAAACACAATCAGGTCATCCAAATAAACTAACACTTGCAGTAAATTCATGTCTCCCACAATTTTCTCCATAAGACGTTGAAATGTGGCAGGTGCTCCAGAAATCTCTTGGGGCATGCGTTCGAACTGATAAAACTCTAATGAGCAGATGAAGGCTGTCTTCTCCTTATCTTCTTCACCCAGAGGGATCTGGTAGTATCCACTCCGAAGATCCAACACAGAGAACCACTGGCTTCCCAGCAAACAGTCTAAGGCATCTTGGACTCGAGGCGTTGTGTACTGGTCAACCACAGTACGGCGGTTTAGGGTGCAGTAGTCAATACACATTTGGATTTCCCATTCTTTTTACGGACCACCACAATGGGTGAGGCGTATGAGCTGCGAGACTCTGTAATGATGCCATTTGCAGCCAGCTCTTGAAGATGTTGTCGCACATCTTCCATCTCAGAAAGAGCAAGCCTCCTAGATCTCTCTCTGAAAGGTCGAGAGTCATGTAGTCTGATGTTGTGCTCTACTCCTTTTGCGCATCCCACATCCCACTCATGCAATGAGAACACCTTGGATCTTTCACAAAGTTTCCTTCTTAGGCAATCTTTCCACTCCTCGGACAATGGTGAATCTCCAAGGTCAAACTTTGCTGGGTCTATTGTCGGAACTTGAGTCTCACACTGGAGTTTTACAATTGATTCAGGCTCGAAGAGGTCTGCTATCTTTTGTCCTTGCTTCACAACATCATCTCTACTTGTTTCATTAGCAATCAGTATAGTCACCTTTTCCTTGGCTTCAGCAGGTAGGGTTATGACTCCACTGGGGACCAGCACTCCTTCCGGGAGTTCTCCTTCAACCGGCTGCTCTATCATTGCTAATGCCACTTTACTGCCTTTCAGTCTGGTACTCATGACAAGCACTTCTTGCTCCGTCCTTGCAGGCACTACTAAGGGGGTTGTGCCCATGTACTTCAGTGCCCCAATCGGTAGCTCAGATGTCTCCTTTTTAGCACTCTCAATCTTCCTATAAGCTTCAGCACAAAGCGTATGGATCATCAGGGTACTCAGGTACTGGTCCCCAGCCCGTTGTCTGCAGTAATCCGCAAGCACCTTGAAGAGACTGGAGTTGGTCCCTATCAGCACAGACACATCAGAGGTCCCTTTCAGGTCAGGGCATATTAAGGCAGCTGTGTCTACCTCTTCCCTTACCCCAGCAACCTCCTCTGGAAATTCCAGGTGCACTATGACATACCCTTGATAGGGGTATTCATCCATGCTGAGGCCACACAGACCAATGCCAGTCAGTGGCTGTATAGGCAGGTGCCTAAGCATCTGTTGGTAGAATGACTGAAATATAATAGTCACTTGAGATCCAATGTCAAGCATGGCTTTACATTCCGCCCCATTAATCCTTACCATGACCTCTGCTCGAGGCCCTATCAGTCCTGCAGGGATCTCAGCTGGACGGTCTCTTCTGGGGGAATCTTCAAATCCTTAGGCCTAGGTGGTCTCTGTCCCCAGACCTTCTGGCAGCTACTGGATCTCTCCCCAACTGATCCTCAGCTTTTCATAAACTAAGGAGGGGTTCTCTTCCTTATGGCAGTTAGCAGCACTGTGCCCATCCTGACCACACCGGTAGCAAAAGAATTGTCCTTTCCCCCTTCGCCGGGGTGGGACAGTGGCTCTAGATACTGACTTCTCCATCGTCACAGTCTGAGGCTAATTATTCCTGGAAATCTTAGCTCGGTCAATGATGCTTTGCAGCTCAGCTATCCGTTCCGTCAGGACCTGCATTTGTTGGGCAAGTTGCTCTGTGGTGCTCACCATCAGTACACTTGCCATTTGCAGTGGCGTTGTGCTGACTGGTTCCAATGTTTGGGCTTCCCAACACTCGCTGGCCGCCTGCCTTTCTTCCTCTTCCCTGACCTCCTTTATCAGCTGGGAGTAACTTGGGGGATGTTCCTGCCGTTCTCTTAGTCAGAGATGAAGTAGGATCGGGTTCTGATACTGAGTCCCTCTTACAACTTGAGCCAGTCTGGTCTGATCCATCTGCTCAGCAGTCACTGCTCCCCTCATAACAGCTCTCTGAAGCAGTCTCTCCAGCCTCTGTATATAGACTGAAATTTTCTCACCCCTTTGCTGTCGGGAATTAAGGAATTCACAGTAACTGTCCTCAGGGTCCTCTACGCTCCCAAGGTATTATCAAGGGCCTCTAGGCAGTCCTTCACACTGACCCCAGGGTCAATGAGCTTTAGGGTGCGAATTACATCTAATGCTGGGCCACTAAGGCTCTCTATTAGACATCTTCGCTTTTCTACATCGGGTACTGCCCACTCCCGCAGCATTTCAGTAGTATGCTCCGACCAGAGTTCAAACTCCTCTTCCCCAGCAAATAACCTTAACTTACGACAAGAGTTTGACGTAGCATAGGCCAACACAATCTTTTCTAATATATGCCCCAGTGCTTTTGCCCAATCATAGGCTGCGGCTGCCGCCCCTGAGCTAGAGGCTGCAGGACCGGGGCCCAACAAACGTGACATATTAGCCATTATACAAACAGTAATTTCCTCAAAACATAAACACAATTATTTCCCAATACAGTGGAACACTCAACAGGTGCTTGCAAGGGGTACTGACCCAGGGATCCTGGAACCTCTCGCAATTCACTGGGTTTTGGAACCCATGTCCCTTGTCTAGCAAGTACTACTTAATTTAGGTTGAGTCATTTCTGTCATAAAGCAGTCTCATAGTTCCTCATTCACATAATTAGGGTGACAGCACTTTTTTTTCCTCCTGCCCCAATAACAAAGAAATTGAGGATCCCAGCTGTCAAAATAACCATCCCAGGCTGCCATGGGCTTATGCTAGGTGGGCTGGGTGTGCCAATGCAAATACCTGGAATTCCTTTCCACACTCCCTGAGATTCTTTCCACACTCCTCATAATTCACCACCAGATGTCAGGGTAGAGCTCATCCTGACTCTGCTTACATAAGTAAACATTCAATTGTTGCTTTGCACTAAGAAAACTAAACAGATTTATGCACAAGTTTGAAAATGTCATCCTCTTCAGAGCAGCTTAAATTGATGATCTGTTCTAATATTTGTATGTGAACATTTCTTGTTGTGTATGATTATACTTCATCTTACAAAATGTTTCTTCATTTAGGCCCTGATTCAGCAAAGCACTTGAGCTGTCCACTTGACTTCAGTGGGACCATTTATGCTTAAAGTTTAGCATGTGCAAAGGTGCTTTCCTGTATCGAGCCCTTTATAATGTGCGGGGTCTCTCTCATTTACAATTCTGGTGTTGGGATAGGGGTAAATGTCTTCTAATGTCTAGCATCCATCTCTTCTTGCTCAGTTGGAACTGGACCAGTACTGGATAAGGGATTTAATTTTGTTAGAATGCAGGTGTCAGTAAACCGAACTCTTCACATTCCAGAGAACGATCACTGGGGTTGGGGGAACTGAGACAAAAACATTTGATTAAAAAAAATCCAAAAGGCTTGATAGATTAACATTCAGTATGGGTCTTTTCTGTGTGGCTCATTTATGGTATTAGTATTGCAATATTAGTTATGGGCATTGTGGAAACTCAAACATATAAAGAAAATGTGCATGTTAGCTTAATAGTTTATAAGATGTCATTAACAAATCTGAAACTAATCTCTACATTAGCAAGTACAGAAGCCTAATATAAAAATATTTATTTATTAGCATGATTACAAAAGAAAACAACCTCCATAACACCCAGGACTATCATGATCACACGTGGTAAAATGATTGGTACTACATGCTGATGGATATCACTGATCATGCAGAATGATAATGTTTACTCCTTTGAGTGCTACTAATGTTCTAATCAGAATATGAATCAGAGCTACAAGAACCCATTCTGTGCTGAGAATATGTACACTTTGAACCATCATGTTGGGATATTTCTGATAGATGTGTTTTTGCAGTTGTATCTGAAGAAATGAATATATCTGATGAAGAATCATCACTAGGACTTGAGTCATGACAACATCCATCTAGAAGTGAACAGTTTGAATGACTTGTATTACATTTTGTGGACTTTGATCTATGTCTGTCATGCCTAGATGATCTTTGATGGTTTAAATGCTTTCTGTGAAGAGCGGTATCTTTATCCTGTAGTCTTTTATAACCATGTTCTTTTGGTTCTGTACAATGTTGTCTTGGTTTGTGACAACAAGATTGATTTGTTTTTAAAGTTCTAGGTCTAGTTCTGTGGTTCTTGCATGTTTTCATTTCTGAAGATGAACAATTGTCAGGGGGCATTTGTGAAGAGTGGTTACACTCTAAAGGTTCAGTTGATGTTGACAGAATTATATTTCTTTCATCAATCCTTTTTGATGGAGAGTTAATGGAGGAAGTATTATGGTCTGGTTGTTTTTCTGAATGTTCTAAGTCTTGACCATTTTCTTTAGATTTGTCTGTTGATAAATGCAGTGGTAGTTGATTCAGGTTACTATGTTCAGACTGATTTTTCACTACAGCAACGTCTTTTTTCAGTTCTTTGCAGTCTATTTCTGTGATTGATTTGGCTTCATCTTTTGTTGGGTTTTCTCTTTTGTAAATGTTGTAAGTATTAGTTATTACTGGTTCCCTACAATAATAAAAATAAGTTCAGAAAGTAATATACATTTTTATGAATTTGGATAACAATTTAAAAATTCTTACAGCAGAAACCTAATTTATAGTCTGATGTTGTCTCTTACTTTGAGGAATTAACACTGTGCTCCAGAATTCAAAAAAACGTTATGTGTATTTAACCATAACATCTTAATTATTCGATAGCAACTATGTACTATATAATGGGGGGAAAAGCAACTCACTGTTTGTTCTTCGCAAATATCGAAGTAAATATGTGCATCAACACTATTACAGCCAATATCAAACCAGTGACCGCTACACAGGCTATGATAATGTGCTTTAGAAGGCCTTTAAGATCTGCAGCTTTTGCTTTTTTCTTGTCATGAATACCTAAAGGAAATTATACAATTCCACATTAGAGGGGGAAATGAGTGTATGTTCTAAACATGGCCGCAAATCATAGTAAAACATTCTTCTCCTTTTGTAATTTCTTTGCATTAGTAAAAATCCTGTTACATTTTTGCATTAAAGTAGCACCAAACAGAGCTCTTTAAAGTCATGCAACTTGTGCACTTTGGGATATGTTTTTGGTATATTTTCTTGAAATGCTCTTATGACAATGGCAATTTAAATATTTTGTATAGATCAACTAGTAAGGATGGAGCCAAATTCCCTCCTGTCTCTACTCCCTTTCCAATCACTCAGATCAGTAACAGACAAGCATACATGAGAACCACAATACATACTCTCCCATTCATGCCAGTAAAGCTTTGCTAGTAAGGCCAATCCTGTAGTCCTCAAATGTCACCAGGAAGTGAACTGTAATTTCAATATTTAAGGACGGCTGTGAAGTTTTATTATTTATTTAAACTCAGCACTGTATTTAGTGTTTACATCATTGCATCAATTTTAAATACAAATTATCTTTGCCTTGGAATCTTGCTGTCATAAGGACATTTCAAACAATGCATTGTGGATCAACTCACCAGCGACTTAAATGGTGGGGTAAATTAGATGTCAGGTGCAAGAAATGGAATATTGTAACTTTCACTGATGTGACACTTTGGCCCTGATTCATCAAGATACTCTTACACATGTACCTAACTTTAAGCTTATAGACTCCTGGGACTACTCATGCTTAAAGTTTGGCAAATTTTGACATTTAGGCCTCAATTCATGAAGGTTCTGTACTTAAGAACCTTCATGAATTGAGGCCTAAATGTCAAAATTGGGCAAGTTTACAGCTGACATGCATTTTACACCACTAATTAAAGTGTAAAAGGATATTGAGTCTGACCACAATTGGGATTACTCATATGCTGAAAGTTAGGCAAGCAATGATGTAGCTTGATAACCAAAGCCCTCAGTGGGTGTGTAAAAATAAGTGTAATCACTGATTTGGTATTCTAGGGTCAAATTCAAGGCTGGTGTAAGTGGATACAACTTGTGTGGAAGTTAATGGTAGCTGCTCCGGCTTATGCTGGGCCTGGAGTTTCTCCCAAATGTGTTGAGGATGGTGTGGATGTAAATTGGAATGAGGAGGGCAGCTTTCATTTCCCTGCTCATTACAACACTCTTCCACGCCATCAGCACAAAGCTACACTTGTTTTGCATAGCCAATGAAAGCCAAACTTGCAACTTTTACTTTTTCATGCCCTAAACATGTTTAATTTACAGCACTTTTAAAATATCTGCTAAATTTGGCTTTACCACCATTTACTTCAGGTTGAATATGGCCCTCTGTTTCTTCCCAAATACTTTTCAACCTTGTTTATGAGAGCTCTAAAACAGGACTCGTCACTACTCCGTATGTGCCTCTGTCACACAATAGCTCCTCCTAACTCTCCTACTCTTGTAATTGAAATGCATGGAAGCATCGTAATAATGGAGATGAGTGAATAGATGGTCATGCTTAATAAATGTATTTAAAATAGCAACAAGCTATAGTTTAAAATGTCTGATCAAATTGTAGGGGGCTATGTGTAATAATGAATCACCCTTCTATCTCTTTCAAAGAGTAAGATTTAGGGGAAGAAATTTCTGAGTTTCTGTCAAACAGTCCTGCCCCTATAAGTAAGCTATTTGCTTCTGTGACTTGTCTCTCCACCCTGTCCCCGCCCTCCCATACACACACCGATTTTCATTTATTTCTTCTCCCCAGACCCTGTTCCTACTAGTCTCCGTCTCTCTTCTAGTGTCTGTATTGCTTTCCTTCCCCCATTCTTAGTTGCTCTTCCTTTTTGTTTTGTTAAGGAGAAGAAGGAAAGCAAGGGGTGTCTTGTAGGACCCATTTCAACATTTTACTTAATCTCTCTACCCTTAATATAATTCATTGTGATGATCCCCCCCTTCAAAGTCAATCAATGATGCTCCTTCAGCTGAGTTGAGGTTGTCCCTAGAGAGATGATTATCTTCCCTCAGGGCTATGTGTACTGCCTCTGCAGTAATCTGACCTTGGACTCAGATGCTCTGCCAGTAAACATTTGGCTTCAGAACAAAGCTTTGGAAGCCAAGAAAAATCAGTATGCATAGAAGCTGGACACATGTTGTACTAAATCTACTCCTTAGAAACTGCACTCTTAATTCTGGCAATCTAATCTGCAGCAACAGTACTCTGGAATCCAAAAGCCAGCATTTATAGCAGTAATTTAGCATATATCTCACTAAAATCTACTAATGTAAATAAAAATCTCTCAGTGCAATAGAGAGAGACTACCAGCCAGCAATGCTGCTACTGGACTCCACCTTATTCTCTCCAATAAATGCCACTAGTAGCCCTTTCTTCCCATAGTCTAGTTTCTAGGAATCACATGCTGTAAGTTTTCAACTGGATGATTGACTGTTTGAGGGAAAATACATCCACCCATATTTATTGGTTGCATTCATGTTAAAAATAGCAATACTGCATTTATTTAACCTTTTTTTTATCTGTCAGCTGAACTTGATTCCATAGATAAAGTCCTGCTAACCCAGAGCCATACTGGTGAACTATCTGTAAATTATTTTCTTGTGACTTGTTTGATGAATTCTGAAACCAAAGCCATGCAGCTTGAGTACAAAATTAAATTTAGTAAATAGGTAGACCACAGTTTTTGTATCGTATTTAGCTCTGATTTCTCATGTCTCACTTTATTAGATGCTTTTATTGTAATGTAAGCAGCGCAACAACAACACAATCTGCCCTTTTAATGTTGTAATTGAAGTGTATGCAAACAAATTGCCATAGCCAGAGAAAAATGTTTGCCCTCTTTCAGCTGAACACACACAATACATTTTAGCTGAATAAAACTCAACTGAAAGGCATAAATCAAGAGTTTAAAAATAGCAGTAGCTTACTAAGTCAATAAATACAGGACAACAAAGCTGAAATTATACCCCTGTTGCATTAGGTAAGACTCCTTTTAACTAAACTACAGTTCATTTTGTTGAGATGGGCAGGCAGAGCAAACTGGTATTTTATCTATTTGCCTACACTAAAGCCTTGACTTAATGTGCAGCTTTATTTTTTTTAAATAAGTAACAGCCAATATTTTACCTTCATGCTCTTTAAAAAATTCAAATCGTTTGGCATCCTTCATGTTTGCCTTTGTTGTGACACTTGTAGGCTCTGTTTGGGGGGGAAAAAGAGTAAATTCTAAGTGTGTCTTAATTAGTAGCACAATAAGCACTAAGGCAAATTATGGCTTCTTAGCAATCACTTATTCAGCCCATAACTGTGACATGCTAACAGGTTAAACGTAGAGATGTGGTGAGCCCATACAGGCATTTCTAATGCACGTATGGCAGAGATATCTAGACACTAAAGTCCAGAAGATAAACTTAGAAAAGCTTTTTCTGATTGATTTTGAAAAATTTGACAGTTACTAATATTTTAAAGCTTGGCCTCTGACACTGTGCACACCTGCAGGAGTAGTTACATGTCTAACTACCGGCTTTGTGATTGCAAAACTTTCAGGTACAACTTTGGAGCTCAGTTTGAGGCAAGCGCAGACTATGACCCCTAATATTTAGGTGCAGTCTGTTGTAGTTTAATATAAAATCAGCCTGTGGTGTGTAGGCAGTAGTCTATTTAGCAGAAAACAACTGAAGTGAAAAGCCATTTAGTGGTTATTACACAGAGCGCACGTCCAGACTAACCCGCAGCATCGGCGGGTTAAAATCGATTGCTCGGGGATCGATATATCGCGTCTAGTCTGGAGTTCCGGAATCAACACGGAGAGCCGCGGACATCGATGCCGCGCCGTCCAGACGGGTGAGTACCTCGATTTTAGAAATTCGACTTCAGCTACGTTATTCCCGTAGCTGAAGTTGCGTATCTAAAATCGATTTTAATACCTAGTCTGGACGTGGCCTAAGAGATAAAACTGGAGACATTACGTACAGCAGACATTTTGATTTGCTACTCCAGTTTATAATGAATGGATATTACCTGGCACAAATGTTACTTTAAATTGGTCTATATTTTCATCTGAGACTTGTAGACTGCGACTTTGTCCCTCAAAAGGTGTCTGTGTCTTGTTTTCCTTTTCACTGGATTCTGACTTCTCTTTAATAAGAGAAAACAACAATTAATTTAAAAATGGCATTTGTTACGTCTTCACTACCTGATTGTGACCATATCAATGATGTAATATTTCTCAGCTTTAAAAGTTAAAGATCATTTTGTATTTTTGTGAGTGAGTGATCTCACCCATCCATCCCCAGACAACCAACAAACAAACAAAACCAACCCCCCCTATTTTTCTGGGGAAAATTTAAATTATTAAAAAATAATAGTTTTCAAAATCAAGTTAACTGATGCAGATAGATAAACCAGACATATTGGGTGACATCCAAATTGCACATATTTTACTTTACTACAGTAAGAAGCTGAATAGTTTATTGACAAAAACCAAAAACACAAACGCCACCCCACAATTTTGTAGAAGCAAGTCCCATTATGTAGAACCCTGACACTATAGGCACAATATCCAGATAGAAAGTGGACTGAGCCAAATCACTGCCTAGATATATTCAAGGCACCCTGGTAAAAATGAATGAAGAATATACAGCCCATGAAAATAGCAGCACTACCAAATCAAAGATACTTAGTCTAAATATATTCGGTTAGAATTAGATGAAACCACTCCCCACTGCCACATATATATTTCACACGTATTACCAATAGGCCTTCATCTCCCCCCTCCCCACCCCCAAAAAAGCTTTGTCTATGATAGGAAGGTGGGATCATGATCATGCTTCTGGCCGTTTGGTTTTAAAAGAAAGTATAAACACATTTAATGTGCTTTTTGTACTATAAGATTCTGCTCTAAAGCTCACTGAAGTCAATTGGAGTCTTTCCACCAGTCTTTCATCCAATTTGAGGATGACAATTAATATCCCTTTTTCTGGTTGTACAGTAAAATGTTTTATATTTCAAATAGTTTGTATCCCATAATATTAATGTATCAAAAAGGAAATGGGTAACTGAAATATTGGCTCATACCATGTTACATCAGTATAAATACAAAAAGTAACACTGGTAACAAAGTCAATGTACAAAACGCTAGTCATGTAACTGAAAAATATCTAACAGCTAATGCAATATTCAACACAAAACTAACAATTTATTAGAACCAGCTTCCACTACAAACTTCCATATGCTGAGAGGGACAAAAGAAGGTTAGGGGAGAAGTGACTTTAAAAAAGAGCAGTGAGGAAGATGTGGAGTAATGGGGAGGGTCTCATGGGAAAGGTTCTAAAGACTCTGTGGATCATTATTATTGCGAACCCTAGAGGCTTCGATACCATTGTGCTCTAAGCTCTGTATAAACTCACAGTGAATGACAGTACCTACTTCAAAGAGCTTACACTCTAAAAAAAGAACAAGATACAACAAGTGAATGAGATAAACAAGTGAGCTAGAGGAGTGGGGGGGACAAGAAATAGTTGTACTCCAGAGCAGTGGCGTGTGCAATTCTTAGCCCATCGGTACCAGTTCTCAAGTAGCCACAGCAGTGATCAGGCTGCATTGGCCAGCAAACATCCTTCTTCTGAAAAGGAGTTAACAGCAATATAACTTATGTATGGACAGTGGACACCACTTAAAAAATTGACATTTGGCAATCTGTACTACCCTTTTCTTGGAACAGGCAATAATTGTGATATAGTGGGACAGTGTAGTATCTACTGCAGATAGGTAATTACAGTAACTCCTCACTTAACGTTATAGTTATGTTCCTGAAAAATGCGACTTTAAGTGAAACGATGTTAAGCAAACCCAATTTCCCCATAAGAATTAATGTAAATAGTGGAGGTTAGGTTCCAAGGCAGCTTCCCCTACTCTGCAAGCACCAGAGGTGGGGGTTCAACCTTCAGCCCACCCACTCCACTCCTGCCCCCAAGCCCCCACCCTTGACCCGCATCTTCTCCCCCTTTACTTCACTCACTGCATCCTGGCTCCTCCCCTCTCTCTCCCCTCCCTTCTAAACGCCAAGCCAACTGATTGCCGGGTAGGGGAGGGAGAGGGGAGGCACGCTGAGTCCTCACTCCTTCACCGTCCCTTCTGCCTGGGGCAATCAGCTGGCTTGCTGTGTTCGGGAGGCAGGGGAGGGATGGGGAGCCTGCACGCTGAGTCCTCGCGCCTCCCCACTCCCTTCTGCCTCCAAAACGCTGCAAGCCAGCTGCTTGCCGCGGGCAGGAGGTGGGGGGAGGGGGGAAGGCGCTGATCTGCAGAGTCTGCCGGCATGCGGGAGGTGCTGGAGGGAGGGGGCCATAGGGAGGCTGCTAGTTGTGGAGAAAGCAGGCAGCCAAACGACGTAAGAGTGGAGCATTGCACAACTTTAAATGAGTATGTTCCCTATTTGATCAGCAACGTAACAACGAAACAATATTAAGCGAGACGACTTTAAGTGAGAAGTCACTGTACCTACCTACATTTCTAAAGCACCTGTCACTATATAGTCTATATGTATGGCCTTAATATCTACTGGCAAGTTACTATTTTTTAATGGCAACCACGGTATCATTTCCACATGTCTAATTTTCAATAACTAGGATATCCCAGAGAGGCTGTGAACAGTTTGTTTGTAGGTGAAAGAATGGATGCATGCAGGAGAGTATGGACTGATCTTGAGCAGTGTGATTGGAAGCCTGTATAAATTACCTAGAATATTCTACGTGGGGAAATCTGAGGAATATTAAAAAAAAACCAAAAAACTTTGCAAAATAGAAGCAAGATTAATTCCTTCAATATGGGATATAAGCTTTTCTGTGGGAGCCTAAAATTGTATGAATAGGAACATAGTCACCAATTGTATGAGGGACCTGTGAGGAGGAGAGCGAAGATGAATAGCATTAAGTTAGAAAATGAGCTCTGACCTATAAGATCTTTACCTGGAAATAGCAATCGCTAACAAAATGCCAAATGGCACATCTTTCAAAATCAGTCTGATGGTCTGATCTCTCTTCCAGGCATGGAAGTAAATACAAATCTTTCTCTGGCAAAGCTTCACTAAGCAATTATAAGTAAGTGAAAGAAAGCTTTTTTATCATGCAATTAATGAATTTGCAGGCTTCAGTAGATGATGGCTGTATATGAAGGAAACTGTTATTGCACATGCCAAATATCAGACTTCCATGTATTGAAACAGAAACAGTTTTGTTCCAAAGCATCAGAATATCTTAAATTCTCCAGAACTGTTTTCCTTTGTACATTGGGGACAGTAACACCTCATTAAATCTGCAATTTGGTCTTTAGCATACCTGGACTTTCTCAGATGAATGAAAGAAGTGATAATACGTATTGTTCCTAAGTTAGATATATCACTTCCTGATCATTTTTCCCTGAGTTTATCTCACAGGTTCCAGGTTCTTTGGGGAGAGAGGGACAGGAACAGAAAGGGCTCATCAGGCGATCTGGGGACCAGTTACTTACATTGTAGGACTGAAAGCAAACCCAGGAACATTGGTCAGTCACTTTCTATGGATATCTACCATAGGTGCATGGGATAGCATGCCAAAAAAGTACCACCACACCATAGGGTCACCATCATCTTATGATTGCACAAGATGTAATAGGTTCATCTTTAACAAGTTTAGCAAAAAAACGACTGTCTGCTCATTGTGAAATTTTCAAACACTCAGAATTTGGTCAAATCCAAACCAGTTCCTCTGGAGTAAATCCACATATGTACTATTTGCCCATGAGAACTATTTCCATGACAAACTGCAGTATTCAAAGCACAGCATTTTTGACTGTTGGGTAGTGAACACCAAAAGTTGCAAGAATTTCAAAGTAAGGAAAATATGCTTTCCTCATTTTCCCCTCAGTAAAAAAAAATAAAACTGGCTGGATTATTTTTGCTCAAAGTAACCAAACAGAATTCACCTTTGGACAGAACCAGCTGTGGAAAACATGAGACGCCTAGAGGCTTAATGTGTCAGTCATGACTGATAATAGGATTTTGTCAGGGCAGGATTAATGAACTTTTAAAGCCCATGCCCAGGACCCCAGCTCCAGGAATCACATTATGATGACACAATATCAGCTTGCTTTCTTTTCTTTTTTTCCCCAAAAAGGAATGCCTAGCCCTCCTGCTTCCAAAGAAAAAAAAATTAAAAACATGAGCCACATGTAACCAATGCAGTGAGGCCTGCCTGAGTAAGCTGGCAGCTTGGAACAATGTCTTAAGAGGTGTGAACTACCCCAGCCAGCTCATGTCCATCTAAACTGCACAAAAAAACCCACAGCAGCAAGTCTCAAAGCCCAGTTTGACTGACTCAGGCTCACTGGGCTTGGGCTGTGGGAGGCTCAGAACTGCAGATGCTCAGGCTTAGGCTGGAGCTGGGGCACTGAGACACACCGCCATCGCTGGGTTTCAGAGCCTAGCTTCCAGCCTGAGCATCTATACTACAATTTGTAGCTCTCCAGCCCAAGCCCTATGAGCCTCAGTCAGGTGATCCAGGCTAGCTGGAGCCATGCCACGAGTCTTTTATTGTAGTGTAGAGTGACTTGAACTGACATATGTGAGCTAGCTTTATTCTAGCTAGCTGGGGTCCTGGAATAGTGAAACTGGCAGCATGAGCTTCAGCACAGGCTAACCTCACACATAATTACTCAGTCTTCTTGACAGATTCATACAGCTCATGCTGCCACAGCCTTGCTGATCCAAGACCTGCATTAGCTAGAGAAAAGCTTGCTCAAATATGTTTGCTTGAGCTGTATTCACAGCCAGTGCCTGCAGTCTAGAAGTACCCACTCTGTGATTTTAGCTCTAAGCCCCATTGCTCTGGGCGGGACCACCAATCAAAACAATCCTGATGCTCCTAAGGGGAGGGGGAGATCCCTAGTCTCACTCCAGGGCGGGAGCAGAGGGGGAATGGAAGGAAGGGGGCTCCATATCCCTGCCTCTCTGGGAGACAGGCCCTCAACCACTATCACTTCAAGTGAGAGGAAAGGTCCTGGCTTAAAGGTGTAGCCCTGAATTGCCTTAATCCTGCCCTAGTTTTAATGCCCAACAATTCAGCAGCCTGCTATAACTTTGTAGGATTGCACTTTGTTTCTGAAGCTGCAATGAGAAAGTTGCCAAGCCATTCTATGGTGCCTTAAAGAACAAAGGTCCAATACAGATAACTTCAAATCTCAGCTTCAATAATTTAAAAAAACTGGTTCATAAAGAAACCATTATAGATAGACTTTTATAAAATGTTTTGGACAAATTCATTTTTAGAGTAATAATACTGACATAAGTGAAGTTACTCCAGGGATGAATTTGGTTCAATAATGAAAGAACTAGATTAGTATAAATGTTTTAGGGGAAAAATTCATTATCCCTTGAAAGATTTTTTTACATACTAATCACAGAAGGACTTGCTAGCATCTCGTGTTTCAAATACAGAATAATTTGCAAGCAGAAGGATCGCACAACAAATATTTCGGTTATTCCCTGTTAATTACAATTGGCTTAATTTAAGGAAATTCCACAGAATGCAAGCTCTCTCCTGAGTAAGGTACCTCCTTTAAAAATAGATTGTTTCTAGTAGGAAGCATAAACACTGTACAAGGCAAATAGTTACAGTATATATGATAAACTACCAATCACAAAACATTTTTGTTCTTTCTTTGTCCCCAGGCCGACTCAACTCTACATTGTTCAGTGCAAATAACATCAGATTCCTGTCTTTAGAGATCTACTGTATAACATCTTGCATAAAAAAGTTAATGTCTTCAATTGTGACTCTTTTAGCATGTTGGGTCATGCTGGAGCTGTTCCTTAAAGTAGAAACTGAATGTATGATAGTAAAAATTTGAAGAAAATAAATAGTGGCTAATGAACTATCAAGTAGTGAAGGGAAGCTAGAAGTGATGACCTGTAATTAGAGTCTGCGCACTGAAAGGGCTCATTGTGTTAGACACCTGCTGGCTTTTGCAAACCCTGAGTCCCGCTGCTGCTATCACTGAATGATTCTCCACTTGCTCTTACCTAGGCAGAGCTATAGCAGTGACAATCAAAGCAGCACTCCCTGCTCTGCTCCATTTGCAGAGGTCAGGTAGATGGACAGCTCCAGCATTCAGTAAAATGCCTAGCAATGCTATAACTGCCAAAACGTCTCTGCCCCCAATCACAGAGAGGGCAGAAGAGAGCTACCAGGGTACAGTAGCAGAAAGCCTCCCTTTCCTCCCAGCAGCCAGGAACAAGAGGGTAAAGCCCTCTTTTTAGCAGCTGGGTGGGAATGGGGCAGAAAAGATGGAGTGCCCCAGCTTGGTCACTCTCTGCCTCTTGCAGATAGATGGTTTGGGATTAACTAACTGGTTTATTAACATTCAGAGTCCATTCTACACTGTCTGCTCTGCTGATGTTTCCATTGGGGAAGTGCACATCAGGCAGCACATGCCCATACACAGTTCTGTGCCGTTTTCCCTTGGGAGAAAGACTCATTCATGGATACTTAAAGTGACATGAATGTAAGTGACAAGTGGCAGGAGATTAAGCAGGGCTGAGAGTGCTCTCTGAATGTAAATAATCATTGCCCCTTATGCAATTAAGTTTCAAAAACAAATTAAAAACACACAAACCATTACTCCTGTGTGAAACTGCTTTTCCTAATGCACTTTTAAAATCATACACAATGTAAAATATGCTGAGAAGACACCAAATTACATTTGAAACCCCCAGAGTTATGTGAATGAATACCTTACAATCCATGAATTTTGATACGATCACAATAGGCCAAAGTGAGAGCTATGCCTGGCCAGCCTCCACAGTTGTGGGGCACTCCTTGCTTCCTGAGGGACATTAACAAACTTGTTCTGCGATCACCCAGCCCAGGGCCGTTCAGAAGATTCAGGGGGCCTGGGGAAAAGCAGGGGAGCTACAGTGCTTGTACTCACCCAGCAGTGGTTCGGGTCTTCGGCAGCATTTCAGTCAAATGCAGTTGAAGACCCAGAGCAACTGAAGGGCCCCTTGCTGCCTAAATGCTGGCCGAAGACCCCTACTGCCGCCGGGCCAGGGCTTGTGGGGCACTTTGGTGGCAGGGGGCCCTTCAGTCCCGGACCGCCATAGGGCCAGGGCTCGTGGGGCCCCTGCAGGTCCCGGGGCCTGGGGCAAATTGCCCCACTTGCCCCCCTCCCCCAGGCCAGCCCTAACCCAGCCCTATGGATTCTGCCCACCACAGCACTACTGCTATAAACACTGCAGTGGGGGTGCCAGGGAGTGATGCTGGGGAAGTGGTGTCTCTTCTGATAACTCTGAATAATAGGGTCGAGAAGGCTCTCTCTACCTGACTGATAGCCAGTGTTTTAGTACCTTCCTGTATCAGGGCCTATTTTAACTGATGGCCTTGGAAATTACATAAAATGATGAGATTTTCATAGAATCATAGAATATCAGGCTTGGAAGAGACTTCAAGAGGTCATCTAGTCCAAGCCCCAGCTCAAAGCAGGACTAATCCTCAGATAGATTTTTGCCCCAGATCCCTAAGTGGCCCCCTCAAGGATTGAACTCGCAACCCTGGGTTTAGCAGGCCAATGCTCTTTTGTTAGGGACACTGTATATTCTTAACTTGCTTCAGTAAATACTTCAAAACATGTTTTTCTCTTATGTAGCTTTTAAAATACTTACTATCTTAGAAGGACCTTTACACTTGTCAGCCTTGAATCAGAAAATGAAACTTGTTGGAAGCAGATTTCTAACAGCCAAGGACTACTATAATTACATCCCTATTAACATGCACATTAGTTTGCTATTTTCTTTCTATGTGCAATCAATCCACATTTCCCTTACCTTTATGTTTTTTTAAATTTTGAAGAATGTTTTCCATGACTGAAGAGTTCATACTCTCACTACCTGTTAAAGGCACCTGTGTTTCTATACAACAAGGGGGGGGGGGAAATGTTTATTTTAAAAATGTTTTTACTTCTATAAACTCAAAGTATTGCATTGATAAGTTGCAGTGCTGATATAGTTCGTTGCTTTACATGCAACTCGGGGAATTGCTGTGTTCTCAACCTAATCCATAACAAATGAACCTTTCAAGCTATTAATAAATCAGGCCCAGAAATATTTTATTTCCTTTCTTTTATTCTTTGGTTTTTTGTATTTTCAATTTTTTTTTTTACTAGTGAGTCTTTGTTCTGTATTCTCAGGGCCAACTCCTACAGTCTTTACTCAGGCAAAATATCCATTAAAGCAACATTTCTACTCAGTATTTATTGTCTGTTTTCAGTGTCTTTCTTATGACAAAATAATATTTATTCAAGAAAGGTTACTCTGAGCAGAGCACGGTTATACTATACTTTTCAATGTCACAAATGTGTATGAGAGGGTGATTTTTTTCTAGTGTTGGAAAAAGTACTTGAAAAAGAAAAGCATTTATCCACTGCAATGACTTCTCAGATCCAATTCTAAAAGCAGAAATAATAGCAGGATCAATAGGCCAGTAAACTCAATGGCAGCAGGGCATGGTGCCTCCTCCATCACTGAACTGAACACGGCATACCAGCTGATGACTGGTTGTTCAGTGGTCTACACAATGCTTGCTGTACCTCTTTCCAGAGGAAGTGTGAGAACTGCTGAAAGAGGCATCTGTTTCTTCAGGCACTCCCCTGACTACCACTGCTCTCCCTTCCCTAATAGGAGGTTTCACCTCCTAGCACCTTCCTATTTGTTTAATTGCTTGGGCTACTAAATAGGGTGCTGCATGCATCTGCACTCTTTGCATGCCCCCAGCACCAGCTCTAGGCCTATGTGAAATGTACTTGTGATTTAAGTTCAGCGGCAGCAGGATTTTTACGTGTGTACATACTATAGCCACCAATATGTTTGGTACAGCATTTGAGGGTGCTTTTTTATAGCAGGATATTTTTTTTAAATTACATTGTGTACATAGTTTAGGGGTAATAAGTTAGCCCCTGATCATGCAATCACTTATTTACCTGCTTAAATTTAAGCACATTAATAAGTCCCATTGATTTTATCTATTGAAATCATTACTAAAATCAATGGAACTGTTCATGTGCTTGAGCTTAAGCAGGTACATAAGCAATTGCAGGATCAGGGCCTTCATTTGTAAATTCTTAAAAGAACAGATGGCTATTTGTTCTCCATGCCTTTTTCTCTCTGTTCAAGAAATGTAAACATAGTTACATTTCTTATCTGGTAACGTTTGCCTCTCCCCTCCTGGCTATTGGAGGCATTCAGCACACAATTTCATAGTTTATGGATTTTAATAATTATTTATTAATAATTTTAATAATGTTATTTACCAGTACCTCTAACACTGTGTGAAGTTTATACAGCAACTATCTGTAGTCCAAGTTAAAACTGAACTAAAGATAGAGGCCTTGTACCAGATCTGCAGCTGATGTAAATTGACAATGACTTCAGTGGCACTTCACCAATTTACATCAGCGAAGGATTTGATATTCTCTGTGTCCAGTATGTTAACGTGTGTTCATCCATATTTCTAATATAACAATGTTATGTTTACAAAATATAAATATGAATGGCAAGTGAAATATACATACTATATTCTTTCTGTAAGTCCTGTAATACATTCTTCAGCATTCTCACTGACACTTGAGATTGGTTTTCTTTTACACCTTGGAAATTATATGTCTGAACACCTATAAAAAATATTAAGTTACTAGAAAGTGATTGAATCTTATATTTAAAACGTTATACCATAAATATTTAGATTTACCCATGTGATCTTCCAGCGTCTGTAAAATACGGTTCAACTGACGATGTGGATAAGTAGCAGACTCAGGCAGATCTGCAAACAAACATATGGAAACACTTGTGGTCAATTCTTCCATACTTTAATTGTAATGAACAGTATTTTTGTCAATCAAAAATGAAGATGAAAATATCTTTTGGAATGATTTAATTATGTAGCTAGTAAAGTGGGAGGTACTATACAATGAGTAGATGCAAATGGATTTTAGGGCTTCTGCAAGAACACTCTGTGATAACAGAACTAAAAATGTAAATGGCTTCACCAATGCAATGGCTCAGTGGAAGAACATACTGTAGACAGAAATAAAAACAGGCTTGTTAGATAGGCAGCTTACAATGACGGAAGAACAAGCCACACTGGAGTGTCAGAGACACTCTGGTACTGGCAGTCAGGATTTCTCAGTGCTAAGCATTCAGGTAGAACACTTTTCTATTTAGTTTTGATAGTAATAGAACCACTAGTTGCCAGTAGCTCATAAGAAAGAAAATAAACCAGAATTTAAAAAGCATTGGTCATAATTTCTAGTGAGTCCAATTACCCTCATATTCCTTTCTTGGAGAGCTCAGTCAAAAGCTGGATTGTTCCTTATTAGAATATAAATATGTAAAATATATGGGGAACATGTTTAGGCTAAGATTTTCAAGGCTGTCCATTGGAACTGGATGCCCATTAGGTTGGGATTTGGCATCCTGAAGGAAGTGTTGTGACATCCACTACTATTGTAAAAATTGGATGAAAAATTAAACTTGCCTGTCATATCCCCTTCTCATTGAAAGGCCTCTAAAATGCATGAAAGAAAAGAAAAAAAAGGGAGGGGGACGCAGCACAAGATGATAAAAACAATAAATTGCACTTCATTTGTACAAACATCCATTGGCCTGTGAAAGGTAAAACTGCCATTTAATCTTTAATTCAGCCTACTGTACCTCTGTACATATGGTGGGCAGCTTCCTACAGTAAACACAATGATGTTAGATAGGGCTTAACGTTAGATTTCCTGGGTTACATTGGTATAACTTACAAACTTATCTTTACTTTTAACACCATGTACACTAATTGGATAATATATTGAGATTGTTTCCTGAATGAAGTAATAAAGCAATCCTAAACTAAATAAATGCCAAATGCAAATAAACTCTTCCCTAATTGATTGACACTTTTGATGCTGATGCCTCTCAGGAAAAGTAAGCTATATTAGCAATTTGCCTCTGTCTGCTACCACTGAGGTGGTGGTGGAAGCATCTCTATATTGCTATATATTTCACCACTGATCTCAGAAACAGGCTTCTCAGTCAACTATGGTTACAGAGCAACAATGGAAGGTGGTGGTTCTGGAGGCAAAATTCCTTCCAATGAATGGGGAAATTGCTCTTCTTCATCACCAAATACAACAACATACCAGTATTTAAAAGAAACAAAAAGGGAAGCTTTAGAAGAACAGCTTCCAAATCTTTATCCTACACCCACTGTGGCAGCCCAGAAGATAGGTCCTCTACTCAAATTGTAGTAACAGCTTTGTCACAAAAATTCCTTGCATGACTTAATCATATACAAAATTCCCAGAACAAACTTAAAGCTGCAATTAAGGCTGAAAAAAACATTTGCAGCTACAGGGGAAAATGCCATAAAAAGGAACATATGGGCTTTATGAATGAGATCCCCTTCTTTGTCACCTCTGCAAAGTTTTATAATTTTGTGTCAAGTACAAGAAGTTTTTAATAGGCTTCCTGTAGCAGACTGATGATTAACTGAAAGTAGAACCAATTTTCACAGTTTCTATGGTGGGAAATATTCAGGGATGGAAAATGTTAAATAGTCAAGCTCTTCATGATACAATGTTTCTGAAGGGGGAAAACACATACAATTTTTTTAAAATATCTTTTTCCTAACCTGTTGATTTGCTCTCTGTTGGATAAGTTTCTTCAGAAAATGCTGAATGACTACTTGTTTTTTTCATACTATTGGTGGTCAAATCTGTAAATGTACAATGTTTAACATTACATTTTCTAAAATTGATTTGGTGAAAATGAAAATCAGTGCTATCATTTGGTTAATGTATTGGCTTTACATCAATAAAAAACCATTTGCTGGGTGAAAAGCATTTTGATTATCCAGGGATTAGACTTTTCAACAGGAAAATTCTGGTCATTCCCCTGTCCCCAAATCACATGGTCTACTTTTGGAGTACTATCCTACTCAGAAAAGTGGAAAAATAGAGACAGAGTAAATTTCACTCACAATTGTTAATTCCAATGTATCAATCTACATCCTCAGCTGGTATAAACTGATGTGGCGCATCGGCTCCATTTTCAAAGATTTTACATGTGCCCTTTGCAACAAGAGTTCCAAAGCAGAATCAGATCTTCAGTGGCATCAACTGGAATTGAAGGGACTGAACACCTTCCAAATTTGGACCTAGCCAAGGAGATCAGCCTCCGCCAATAAGCAATACTGAAGGACACACTGAGCAGCAGCAAGTGCATGTGGTCCGTACACAAAGATTTGAGATTGTATAAAACTTCAGTTTTTACGGCTGTTGCTCCTATCCATTGCTTGCTCACTTCAATCAAGCAGCTCTCCAGCTACCAGCTGAGATTTATTAAATTAGGAATTCAATAGTTAAGAGATAAATTGAAGGAGGGGAGGTTTCAAAAGAGTGAAACACCTTTCTTGAAAGCTATGTTTCCTCCCTTCATAATTCTTCCTGCATCCCTCCCTTCATCATCATTATTATTTTAGGCAGGGCTGATACCACTGCTTATTATTAAGGCTGCCTGACACTTCCTATTATTAGCTCCTATTTTAGTTGCTGATAACTTTGTGATACTTTAATTATTTGGGCTTATTATTTATTTATTTGTTTGTTTGTTTTTAGGTTTCGGCCAAAATTGTTCAGCCATTTCAGAGAACAATGTAAAAAAATTCTTGAGACTTTTTCTTTGAAATGCTGTATTACCCCCATATTTTGGAGTAGAGACTTGAAATCTGGCAGTGGGATGGCCTGTGTGTCAGGAGTGTGCCTTTTGCTATCCCTGGGAAAATTCCCCCAAGTCTAATCACATCATAAGTCTTTGATAAACTGCAGTTTGCACATGCTCAATAGAGACATATTTTAGCAGCTAAAATCTCTGAAGATTCAGTCTTCATTGAATATGCTTATGCCTCTCACAGCTCCTAGTGCTGATCAGATTGTGCATCTGCCATCCACACATAGCAATTTAGCATGCGGCAGCCCAGAGCTATGAGGGCTCAGAAGGACTCTCTCTGTAATTGCTGCTCCCAGTGGATCCCTGGGCTGGGGTTGGGCACTGGAACAGAGAGCAGGTAGACTGTCTCTCCTGTGCTGTCAAATACTCCACTGAACAGGCAACCCTTATTTTGGCATTTCCTATCTTTGCGTGCTTGACTTTACAGCTTTCATAATGTTTTTAATATAGTTGATAGCAGAAGATGGTTTCCACTATTGCTGCCAATAGAGAACTGCTTTCTTTAGACCCACCCCCAAGTTAAAGGCCTCACTTTCATGATATCTCCATCATATTGCTTACATGGGAAAATCTATTTTACAAATCTAGACCTTTTGGCTAATTTTACCCTTACCAAGCGTAACATTTTCTACTTACTAGTAAAAGGCACTTGATTTTGTACACTGTACAAGCTATTCAAAGTAAAATTATTTATTAGCACTGGAAAATCTTGTGCATTACTTGTTATATGAACTTTTTTAACTTCACCTAATTGTGAAACAAAATTGAAAGATTAAAAAAATACTATTTGGATTTATATTCCTTTGTGGGAGAAATTTTACTTGATATTATAAAGTTACAAAATAAACACCATACAGTGCCACTAATCCAATCTCAAAAACTACAGTTGGAATCAAGATACAAGATACTACTATGAGCCTATGTATTCTATAATTCTACAGACATATGCTGTAGAATTCATACTCCAGAATTGTGCTTCAGCATTCAATCTTATATTAAAAAGAAAAAATTTTCTAGCATTTATAGTTGTAAAGAAAACCTTCCAAATATGAGGCAAGCATAAATGGTTGCAGCTCTATATCCTTGATTCTGCAGACAGCCTGAAATAGCAGCTTTGGAAAGTCTGAACAACTCTCATTCATCTGAATGGGGTGTTAACTCTGAAACATGATGGCAATTAAATATCAATATTAACTAGTAAGAGGGCTCTACCAAATTCATGGTCCATTTTAGTCAATTTCACCACCAGCGAGTTTTAAAATTAATCAATTTCACATTCAGATATTTACATCTGCCAAAACCTCCAATTTCCTCTGACAACGTGTACATTGCAGTTGTGGTTTAAATTCAGTGTGCTGCAGAATTTTCCTGCATTACAAATTTAGGGACAGAGGCCCAGATCCTCAAAGGTATTTGGGTGCATTGATTTTGATAGAAATTAGGTGAGTGTGGCACCTAAAGATCTTTGAAGATCTGGACCAGAGTACATAGAATTTAATATCAAATTTAATAATGTGCAATATTACACTGATTGTATTATGTATGCAGTGCTGTCGTACATGGCTAACATGTACAACAGCACTGCAGTAACATAACAACTAGTTGTAGCCATGTTAGTTTCCCAGACCCTTAGAAGAGCTCGAAAGATTGTCTGTCCCACCAAGAGAAGTTGGTCCAATAAAAGATATTACCTCAACCACCTTGTCTCACTGATTGGACTACTCATTTTCAAATTTAATTTAGTAAAAGCTTCAAATTTTAAATGTATCTGAAGCTGATCTCCAATAGCTGCACAGGTGATTTGCTGAATCATCAAACTTTTCATGGAGTACACATGTCCTTGGGTATTATTGTTTGTATTGAATATTTTTATTGCAGTAGCAACTAGAAGATCCAGTCAAAGCTTACTACTCCCTTTGTGCTAGTTCTCTTCACACACATAATGCAAAGATAGTCCCTGACCTAAAGAATTTACAATCTAAATACTTCACTGAGAAACACTTGCATTCAGTGATCATTTACTCATGAGTAGTCCCATTAAAATCAGTGAGACTGTACATCTGAGTAATTACTCACCAATGTGAGTAAGGAGTTTACAATCTGTCTTTAAATATTATTATGGTAAAAATCATTTTATTTTGCAACAATGTAGCTTTTCACAGAGAATTAATGTTTTTTTGAAAAGAGAAAAGTATTTCATACCTGCTATAAGAAGTTTTTTCCTGTTGCTACCTGTGGAGTTTCTTTCCATATTTCCAGCCTCAATTTTTGCAAGACTTTTTTCTCTTACTTTTGTATTATTCTGTATTTTCTTATCCAGCGAACTGTTTACTGTCACTTGCAAAACATCATCTTGTACTACTACTGAATTTATTTTATTTTGTTGGTCAATAATATTGCTGGCGACAATATGCACCTCAGGATTCGCTCTTGAATTTTTTAAATTGTAAATATCAATCTGAGTTTGGCTTGAATTATCATTGGAATGGAATCTTATAGTAATATTAGTTCTTGTTAATCTGTCTTTGTTATTACCAGTATTTTTATCTTGCTCCAAATCAGGAAACAACATCCTTTTCTTTTTACCGTCTTCTTTTTTTTCATTATCCACTTCCTTATATTTTGTCTGAGTGTCCAAAAGTATATTTGGGAAAATCTTCTGCAGCTTGTTAATAATCAGCATTGAAGAACTCTTAGAAACCTGAGCTGCTTCTGTTGTCACACTGTTAGAAGATTGCATCTCTTGCACATCAATGTGCATTCCACTTGGTAATAACTGTGTTTTTACAGATGGCCCTGAAACTATATAATTGCACATATTAAAATCATAATTCTGTATGTGCACACAATAGGTGTGAAATTCAGATGGTTAGCACAAGGCCTGTGCACTATTTAAGTTTCACTTAAGCTCAATTTTTTAAAGTTGAAGTGGGATGTAAGTAATGCACAGACTTTGTGCTGGCCCTCTGCACAGGGATGAATTCTATCCTAAGAGGATAGATAAGAAATTTAGAAACTGGGAATACTTGCCTTTTACGTCTGTCATAGTCATGGGTGTGCTTAACACTTCATCTTGTTTTTCTGAAAGTTTATGTTCATGCATCATATGCTTCTGGTGCAGAACTTGGATCCGATGATCTAAAATAAAATAGGTGAATGACTACTTGTGAAAAGGGAAAAAAAAAAAAGCTAATATCTACAGTATTTTAAACTGTTTTGAAAGTGTCAAATACTACAGTAAATTGTAAATGAGAATTACTGACCATAAAATATTGCTTCTAATTTTTAACAATGAAATATATTTCTAATCCAGGAGAGAAGAAAAATAACCCCAAAACTTTTATATACAAGGATTTAATAAGAAAAACAATGTACATGGGAGGAAGGTGTGGATTATCAAGGACTTTAAAGAAACTGAGAAGGTGAGTATAAAATCCTTAGGTCAAGAGTAACCTCATCAAAATGAAATGTAAACTGAGGTGAAAAACTAACATATGTCATTAACCGGGTACTAGTTTCCTGCATTTATTTCCTCTATAGAACTGAACTCTTGGAGCTGTGCACCACACACACAGAATATGCACACATTCCCCCAGATGTATAATCACATTAAGACTCCCTAACTCTGGCACTGCACTTACAATCTCCCTAAAACCATCCCATTACCTCCCTCCTGGAATCACAACCCTGAGGTTGAGTAACACTGATCTAGATGAGTTGATGTACTGCTGGAAGACCTCTGCGTACCCCTGGTTGAGAACAACTGGTTTAGAGTGTCAATTACAAGACAATGTTATACTTCCAGCCCCAGGCTGAGTACTAGACAGTAAACAGCTAAAAAGCACTTCTCAGGAGAAGAAGGAGAGCCAGTTGTCAGTAAGCTCTGATAGGGAGACACGCTGACAAGACCAGTCTACACTTACAATGCTGCACCGGTACAGCTGCATGGCTCTAGTACTTAGTGAAGACACTACCTACGTCCCGACGGTAGGCAGCTATGTGGATGGGAGAAGCCCTATGCCAGGGGTTAGGTCGGTATAACTGTGTTGCTCAGGGGATTTTCCACATCCCTGACTGACGTAGTTATATAGATGTAAGTCTGTAGTGTAGACCAGAGCACAGGCTCTGTAGCAGTGTTTGAAGGAGCTGGGCCTTCCCAGATTCAGGAAAAAATAAGCCTTAAGGAAAAGCAGGCATGCATATAATCTGGTTTATTGTTTTTAAGGTGTATTTTCTCTGAACTGCCTTTGTTCTAATAACTAATACTTTGCTTGAAGAAGGCTTTTGGTCTCTAATTACCATTGTCATTGCTTCCAGAGGGAACAGAACTGCAGGCACTAAGTCAGACCTGCTGAGTCAACCATGATTAGTACCAGGGAACTGTCATCCAGGGCCCAGCTTGAGAGTGGGAGAATTATGTGATTCCATCCCAGGCAGGCGATGACGAGAGGCCCGAGAGGTTGGAATGCTTGAGGAGACAAGAAGGTGTCAGAGGTGCTGTTACCTGGGAACTTTGAGAGGGTGAAAGGAGGCACTGTGTGAATCTGTGACATTAAGATTTTCATCAAACTCCAGCTATTGTTAAGTGAGTGAATGTAGTTTTCTCCTTCATAAAATTACTCCCACAGATGAAGCTAACATCTGGTATGACACACACTTTCACTCTGGAGATGACAGAAGAATGGAAAATGGAAGAGGGACTGAAGAAGCATTTTCCCAAAGTGGACATCTGAGCTAGGCCTTGAATCTATACAATTATATTGAGTGGAGGTATGCACAGAGCTCCAATTGAGAATTTTAGAAACTGCTGTGGTCTGGCTGGCTGTTTGTGACCCCAGTGGTCTTGAGACCGTTTGCCTTTTTGGTATTTGGACACCAACTTCTTTATAACAAGCATTAACACATTCTGTATTCTATTTAGACAGCCTCTGAGTTAAGATATTCATTCCCCTGCTGCCCTTTCTGCCTGGGTAAAGAAAACCAAGGCAGTTTTCCAAAACAGTTCTTCAGTACAAAAATCTTAGAGCCTGTTACATATTCAGATTGTAAACAACAGCAGTCTCTGAAGAGAGATGAAGTCTAAGGGAAAAATAACAACAGAGAAATAAAATGGTTGAAATCCCCCCTCCCCTACAAGAACTACTACTAGTAGGTTTGTCTACACTGTGGCTGGGAGGTGTAATTTCCGCTTGGGTAGGCCTGCACTTGAGCTAGCACAATGAAAACAGTAGTATGACTGCAGTGGCATGGGTGGCAGCTCAGGCTCACTGCCCAAGTACAGCCATGGCTGAGATCATAAGTATACCCTTGGGCAGCTAACCTGAGCCACTGCCTATGCCACTGTGACCACACTGCTGTTTTTAGTGCACTAGCTTGAGCAGAGCTAGCGGTGTACATCTACCTGAGCTCGAATTATACCTTTGTCTATGTTGTAGAAGCGCCCAACATTACAAGAAGAAGCAAAATGATTAAAAACACTTTAAATTGTTGCCAGATCTATTACGGATATTTTATTTTGTGGATTGTCTTGACCCATTTTTACATCATTATTGAAATCTTTAGCTGAGTGCTCTTCTGTGATGGATTTAGAGTTTAAGCATAACATAAGACATTACATTCTAGACTGCATTCACATAGTAATTAATAAATATTGTAAATTCAGATAAAATAAATGCTACTTACTGAGTAACTTAATCATTGATTTAATTTTATTTTTGGAAAGGACTGGACCTTGTGCATCTGAAAATGAAACATTTTACAATAAGAATCTATTATCTGAATCATAAATATAGTTAAGATATTTCCAAAATATAACTAGTCATGCTAAATCCCTTGCCACGGTATTTATTACACTGTTATACACCAAGCAATAAGGATCTGTTCCTTCAATGAAGTCAATGTGACAGCTCCATAATCCCTTGTGCTAGCAGGTGGTGTGCTCAATCCAGTAGGAAAGCTGTGGTGCTTCTAGGTGCCAAAAGCAACAGCTCTGGCAAACTGAGGGGCAGCAGCCATTTCCATTGCTTTATTATTTAAACAATATAAGAATTCCAAAGGCTGTAGTGATGATAAATCTCCATGAATAAACTGCTTTCCACGTTATTTCTCAGAAGCCAATACAACTCCCTTTTACTACAATTACAGAATATCTTTCATCAGTTCCCTGTAAATACTCATTGATATTTGCATATATATGAAGTTTCTAGAGCTATCAGTCCAGAAAAGGGAACTTGTGCATATTTAATCCTGCAGGCTTTACTGTAGCTAAACATCATATATAATTGTGTTATCTGTTGCTGTGGTTAATTCATATGTAACCAATGTGTGATGAACAGATTTAAGTTGAAGGTAGAAGTATAGGAATATGCAGGACAGTATTATAGCAGTATAGGATTGATAAATATATATTATTAGTAAACATTTGTTAGGTATATAAGTAAGAAAAAGCTGTAAATAAAGCATGGTCTACAGGCTGACGCCTGTCAAATTTCAGCTTAGCCATATCAAGCTTTAGGCCTGAAAGTAGCTGACATGTCTATTGACCCAAGGGTAACCCTATACTAGGAAAGTTATAAGATTATTGTAAAAGATGTATTAATGGGTGATGTTCAAGAAAATATGCCACAATGTTCCCATCACTACCACAAGATGCCTGATTGTAACATCATGGGAAACTCTGCAATGACAGCAAGTTACTTTTGGGACATGTTGATAAAAATGTTAATGAAGATAAGGAGAGCTAAGAGGATAGTCTATGAAAAGGAAGCACCACAACATTAATGGGCTGTGGAAGTCCAGATAAGGGAAAAGGGGTTGGAACCTTCATGCATATGCATAAGGATTATGACTGTAACACAGAATAAAAGGGGTTCCTCAACATGAATAAAGGAGGAAGAATCCAACAGGAAGGAGATCCTCCACAAATGACCACCTGCTGAGAGATACCCATCTCTATGGTACCCCTGGGGATGTGAGTATAAAATCTTTGATGTTAGATGTTTTGTGGTTTATTTCTATCTCTGTGTTATGTCTTAGTAATTGTGGTTTTGTTCATGTGCTTAACGAAATTGTTAATAAAAGGGCAATTGATAACTTGAGAATGTCGTTGTGCTCATTACTATTGTTCCTCATATTCTCCTAGAGTCTCCAAACCTAATGATATTTCTAATTGTGATTCTCACCCTGCTATTTCTGATATTGTAGCCTCAGGGAGCGTGAACCTTTGGCACAGGTCACTGTGGTTTAAGATACCATTGGTAATCTTATCTATATTATAAAGGCTATATTACTCAGGCAAAACTCCCACTGAAAAAACGGGGCCCTTAAGAGTTTGACATAGCCACCTACCATACCCATTATGAACACCACAATATATTCAAGAAGTATATACAAGAATCTAAAGTTCCAACTCTAAACCAATGACAAAGCTGATTTTGAAATGGTTTTAATGATAGACAATCTGCATACCAATTGACTCATTTACGCACATGATGGCTTAGAACAATACCAGAAAAATATGTAAAAAGGTCTGTAATGGTGTATGACAATTGCTTCCAAGTATGCTGACCTTTGGTAAATGAAACAAACAAAAAGTACAGTACTCCTTTGATGAGACATTAATGAATGATTAAGAATGGATACAGCTGCATCATATGAGCCCTTGTTAAAAATATTCTTTTCACTTTGTGTCTGTCCCATAATTATAATAGTGATATTGTGCGAAGCAGGCAGTAAGCATATGCAATAAAATATTTATATTTTTACAATAGCTATATGGTATTTAACAGTGCATTATGGAATGCAGTTATTTTAGTACTTTTCCTGCTGCCATGATTTATTGGCGGACCTTAATACTTGAAATATACTGTTCACTGCTAGTGAATTACTGTAATAAATCACATAATTTCCAATATTCATACTCTTTTGATATTGCACACAACTTCCAGAGGCCTAGTTTTCCTTTTTTCTTCTTGAATAGTCACATAAATTTTAAAAAAACTGGTATCATAGAGTAAACAGCATGAATAATCACATGGAATAGTTTGGAAGTATCAGTGGAAAAGAACTGCAGAGAAAATCTTATTGGGAATTAAATTTACATTTTTTGAGAGAACTACAAAAACAATATGATTTTATTTTAGTAGTGAACACTTGCAAAACACCCCTGGAATATAACTAGAAATTTGAGCAGGGTTTCTATTGAGGCAGGTTTTCTCCCATAAAGAGCCGTTAGGATAAACAAAACACAAATGTCCTGCCTGTTGTTGTTATCGTGGATATGTCTACATTGCAGTCAGGATGTGTGACTGCAGCCCATGTAGACATACCTGAGCCAGCATTAATCTAACTAGCCCAGGTACCAATAGTAACAAAGCTGCCTCAGCAGGGGCTGTACAAACCCACCTAGAACCTGGAAACATACTCCGGTGGCTATCCTGTGCTGACATCTGTGCTGCAGACATGTCACTGCTACTGTTACCTGGGCTAGCTAGAGCAAAGCTAGCTCTGGTATGCTGCAATCACAGCTCCACAGTGTGGCCATGCCTGTATTATTACACTAGAAGCCGGGGCCACCACTGAGACTGAGGCCTTTTTATTGTGCTAGAGGCTGCACAAAACCCCTGGAGGAAACAATCCCTGGCCCACCGAATTTACAGTCTCAATCAGAGTTTACTTCTTCACACTTCCATGCCCTGCCTTGCTCTCTCTTTAAGGAGAGGATCCCCCAGGAAGAGAGGGGAGTCTCAACACTCTGCCCACCTGAGGGGCCTGCATTAGCCACGCCCCCCGTTTGTATAAAGTGAACCCACTGCATCAGCTGCCCTGTGCTGCGCTGGAGGTGAAGCCCTGAGGAGGGAGAAGCAGCACCAGCCCTGGCAAGTGACCTATCGGCACCTGTGGTCTGAGGGCGCGCTGAGCGCCAGGCCGGTCTGCCTCCAGGGGGAGCTGCCGCGCCTGCCTGTGCAAAGCCGGGCCTTGCAGGGCGGAGTCGCTGGGAGAGCTGCTCCCCGCCAGGCTCAGCCCCCTCTCCGCCCCAGTCTGTGTTCGTGGGGCTGCGGCTCCGCACCCTGCGGTGCCCGGGAGCAGCCCGGGGTGGGCTCCCCGAGGGGCTGGGGATCCCACGCAGGGCCAGGGACGTCTCCCTACCTGGGCCAGGCTCCCTCGGGGGGCCCGCCTGCGTGTCGCCCCCGCACAGAGAGCAGAGGAGGAGGAGGAGGAGGAGGAGGAGGGAGGCGGGAGCCGCAGCTGCTCTGGCCCGCACCATGCTCACCGCGGCGCCCCCGACCTCCCTGCCCCGCGGCGGGGCTCGGTGTCCAGGACACGGCGCGGCACAGAACGCGGGGCCCTCTGTGACCTCACGCGCCCGGGACAATGGCCCTGGGTCGTGCGGGGCCCGCGTGTGAAGCCCCTTCCTGGCTCCGCGGGCGCGGGGGGGCCGGGAGGGCAGGGCTGGGGGGCGCCCCCGGCAGCGACAGCCTCCTAAGGGCGCCGCCTGCCCCCGCGCAGGGTTGGAAAGGAGGCTGCCCCCAGCGTCAGGCAATGGACGGGGCTGTGAAACAGGAGGCGATTAAAAGCATCCGAGGGCGCCGTGCCCAGTCGGTGGAGCTGCGTGGGGCCCTCGCGTTCTCTTTCCCCGCTGCACGGGTGCCACAGGGTGAGGGTTGCAGCCCCCGCTTGTCTGTGCTAGCGCGGCCCTGAAAAACTAAACTCGCTTGGGCGGGTCTGCAGCAATGAATCAGCCCCTGGCCTCTCTGGGCAGCGCTGAGGTACAAATCAGAAAGCACAGAAGTATTTCAGTTTTAGAAATGCCCTGTCAAATCTAAGCAGAAAGGCCAGGTGTGCAAAGTGCCTGAAGCTGATGGGGTGAAAAGGACGTTTTATTATCAAAATCCTACAGATTAGATTGTAACCCTCTTTGGGCTATTGACCACTTTGTCCTATGCATTTATACAATGTCCAGCAAACAGATTAGATCAGACTGGACCTTGATCTTATCACAATTCAAATAGGAATAGTACATGACCTAAAGGATGATGCTTGTAAACAATATCCTGTCAAAAGCTCTGATTGTGCCACTGTGCTTTTAAATTTCCTTAATATAGTCGAACAGTAAATTAACCACCTTCTAGGTATAGTATTTCAGTCTGCTACTGTAGTAGTTGGTTGAATAAGTGAGTACACTTGATGGGCATACAATATGTATTTGCATTCAAAGGCATAATTAGTGCTTTGCAATAGCACTAAATTATTGTTTTTTTTGTTGCTTATTACAAAATGAAATGAGAGTATATGGGCACTGGAAGTATGGAACTTTTTACTGTTAAAAGCTTTTATGTAAAATGGCCCAAGTTCGTCCCGGCTGTCGAACTACATTGCGCAGTTATGGCTAGGATGAATTTGACCGAGTATCTTGACTGATCTTATCCAGATCCACTTGGTACTCACAGAACTTTTTCCTTTGTTTTTAATGGAAGAGAAGCCAACCTGATTCCATTGTTTTCTTCCCTATTTTATGCACAAACTTAATCAGTGATTATGTTGGCACTAGACATGTGCACACTTCTAGCAATACTAGAACGTGTAATGTTGTTTTTATTTGTTTTTTGTGGAGGGGAGAGAGGGTGGAAGGAAGAGGACATTAGAAGGAACAGAATTAAGTTTAAATTGCTGCAGGGCAGAAAGAAAAATGTGGGGATTTGCTCCTCCCATCTTTATTAAGGTAAAACAATTAACTTAAAAGCAGTAAAGAGTCCTGTGGCACCTTATAGACTAATAGATGTTTTGGAGCATGAGCTTTCATGGGTGAATAATTCCTCGGAGCTCATGCTCCAAAACGTCTGTTAGTCTATAAGGTGCCACAGGACTTTTTGCTGCTTTTACAGATCCAGACGAACATGGCTACCCCTCTGATAATTAACTTAGTGTTTGTTAGCTTTGATCTCAGACACTTCTCACCACCACATTGCATAGATACAGATTGTAGTAGTAGGCATCCTTCAGTCTCGAGAGACCATGGGTCTATGACCCTGAGAGAGAGAGAATTTTACTCAGTTGGTTTTATGGCAGCCAAGAAAGTGGCTGAGGAAACCCACTCAAGAGAGACAATCTCTGCCTCCTGTCACATTTAAAGGTGATGTCTTGACTCTTTTTGGGCTCTGCCTTCTGTGAGCTCTTTTCTCCTCTGCGAAGCTGGACTGCTTCCTCTCATAACTCTGGAGACCTTTGTTAACCTCTTGTTTCCAAAGGCTGCGGTCCTGAGTGCGATCTTCCCATTTGTCCACATCCATGTCCATTTCTTTGAGTTCTCACTTGCACACATCCTTGAAATGCAATTTGGGACATTCTTTGGGTCTTTTTCCAGATGCCAATTTGCCATAGAGGATGTCCTTTGGGATGTGCCCATCATTCATTCAGCACACATGCCCAAGCCAGTGGAGGCATCTCTGTCTGAGGAGTGTTTGCATGCTGGCCCATTTGAGCACCTCAGTGTTGGTGACTCTCTCCCTCCAGGAGATTCCAAAGATTCAGTGAAGGCAAGGCATATGAAAGCTGTTGAGCCTCTTTTCCTGATGAGAGTATAAGGTCCGTCTCTCACTCCCATACAAAAGTGTGCTGATAACACATGCACAATACACACAGATATTTGTGAGTTCTGTCAGTTTATTTTGCCATACACTCTTGTTCAGTCTAGACATTGTTGTGGCCTTTCTGATGTGGATGTTGAGTTCTGTTTCAAGTGAAAAGTTGACTACTATAGTGGGCCCTAGGTTTGTGAACTCATTCACCAATTCGAGTTCATAGTTGTTGATCTTGATGGAGGGTGCTTCCTCAACTCCTTGGCACATTATGTTAGTCTTTTATAGGCTTATAGGAAACCCAAAGTCTTGGCAGCCTTTGGAAAAACTGTCCATTAGGTTTTGAAGATGAGTTTCTGTGTGGGTTGTCACTGCTACATCATCAGCAAAGAGGAGTGTTGGATAAGGGCCTCTCGAGTCCTGGTTTTAGATCTGAGTCTTGCAAGATTGAACAACTTTCCATCAGATATTGTGTGCAAGTAGATTCCCTCAATTCAGGAACCAAAAGCTTGTTTCAGTAGCAGGGAGAAGAAGATCCCAAACAGAGTTGGGGCAAGTACACAATCTTGCTTAACTCAGCTATGAATCTGGAAAACCTCAAACACTGAGCCACCATATTGGATTGTGTCATACATGCTTTCATGGAAGGATCAACTCATGCTTAAGAGCTTGGGGGGATATCCAGTCTTTTCTAGGAGCATGAATAGTCCACTTCTGCTGACAAAGTCAAAAGCCTTTGTGAGACCGATGAAGGCTATGTAGAGGGGCTTTTGTTGCATTCTCTGTATTTCTCTTGTAGTCATCTCAGCCAGAAGATCATGTTGATAGTAGACCTTTCAGCTTGAAGCTGGACTGTGATTCAGGATAGTGTTTGTCTGCAAGGGCTCTGAAGTCTGTTCAGGACAACTCGGGCAAAGGCTTTGCCCATAATACTAAGAAGGGAAATGCCATGATAGTTGTTACAGTCGCTCCTGTCACCCTTGCTTTTATAGAAGATGATGATATTGGCATCTCTCATTTCTTGTGGTACTTTGCCTTCTTTCCAGCACAGGTAGAGCAACTTGTGAAGACGTTGCAGTAGAATAGGTTTTCCGCATTTTATGACCTTAGATGATATACAGTCTTTTCCTGGGGCCTTTCCATTGGGGACTCCATCTATGGCAAGGCTAAGCTCCTTGTAAGTCGGTTTATCATCGAGTTGGTTCATAACAGGCAGGCTTTTGATGGCATTGATGGCTGCATCCTTAACAATATTTTCATGAGAGTAAAGCTAGAGTAGTAGATACAGATATAACAGACATAGGTTAAGAAAATATAATCTTCTCTTTGTTCAGTTTAATTGGTATTTCTGATTTCACACCAGGATTTTTACAGGACATTAGAGCCAGTTGGTAATTTAACAAATTAATCTATTTTGACTAGCTTTTCCAGAATACTGATCTTGAACCACTTGAGTAAGTGTCAAAACAATGTAATTTGAACTGTGGAGAATTTTTAACCTACCTGCAGTTGAAACAATGGCTCTTTGCTAGACCTGATTAGGAGATCATTCAACAGCACCAAACTCAAAATCTGAACGAAGGTCTCAGAGTTATCATAAGATGGGCAGACCCCAAAGACAAGTCACTGAGTTATATGTAGGGCTTCTGGGTTTGGGGGGGTTATTAATTTCATTTCTGAGGTCTTTTGTTAGCAATTTTTGAGTTTTAGGTAGATGTGAAAAAAACAGGTTTTTGGCGGTTCTTTGTGCTGTATATACTATTGTAATGAATAATGTACATTGTATACATTACTCATAAGAGTAGTATGTACTGTTATGAGTAATCTATACAGTTCCGTAGTGCACTTTAACAGTACTATTTCAAACAGTACACTAGGGAACCTTTAGGGCTCACCAGCAGGGTCTATATGCACCAATTAATGTGCAATATGTGAGTGTGCTTTAGAAATCACCCCCCGCTAGTCCACATTACTGCTCCATGTAGACAAATTCATAGATGCAAGTGACCATTTCCAATGTTTATTGCATAAATACCAATTTCATTTTTTGTATCAGTGTTTATCAGTTAAAACCTAAAACCAGATGCCCTAGTTATAGTACACAGTGGACATTTGAATTACTTAACAATTATTAAGGGTATGTGATAAATGAAGGGGGAGGGAGTAGCTCTCTTTTGTTAGCCAGTAGCTATAAAATTTCTTTTAGTAGCTGTTATCTAATTGCTCTATCTGTAAAGAGTTAAAATGTCTCACTTCTATGCATAGGTAAAAGGAAGTGAATGGGCACCTGGCCAAAAGAACTAATGGCAAGGCTAGAACTTTTTAAAATTGGGGGAAAAAACTTCCCCTTGGTCTGTCTGTCTGCTGCTCTCTGGAGAGAGGGAACAGAGCAACTATGCTGTAAGAAGCTTTGGTATGAAAAATCAGGTATGAAAAATCATTAATATCATACCTAGAAACTACTCATTTGAAATCCCAAATATGTAAGTAGATCAGGAAATGTCTAGGAAGACACGATTAGGTTTATCTCTTTTTGTTTCTTTATGGCTTGTGGACTCCTCTGTGCTAACCCCAGATGCTTTTGTTTTGCTTGTAACCTTTAAGCTGGACCTCAAGAAAATTATTCTTGATGCTTAATCCTTGTAGCTGTTTTTTTTTAATCTAGCAAATGCCTAAGTTTCCAGATATATTTTCTTTTTTTATTAATAAAATTTATCTTTTTTAAGAACAGAATTGGATTTTTGTGTTTTAAGAGGTTTGTGCACATGTTGTGTAATTAGCTGGTGGCAGCAGCTGATTTTTTTTTTCTTTCTCAATTCTTCCCCAGAGGGGTGTGTGAAAGGGCTTGTAGGGTACCCCACAGGAAGGAATTCCTGAGTGTGCCTTCCTGGGTTTTCAAAGGGGCTCTGCACTTGAGTGGTGGCAGCATCTACCCATCCAAGGTCAGAGAGAAGCTGTAACCTTGGGAGTTTAATACCAGCCTGGAGTGGCCAGTATTAATGTTTAGAATCCTTGGGGGCCCCCACGGTCTGCACTCAAAGTGCCAGAGTGGGGAATCAGCCTTGACAGGGTATCTGAACAGTTATACTTTCTAACATTATTACTGCTAATTTCCTAGTGAGCTTTTAAGTGGAAGTTAGTCACATACTTTCTTTTTAGGTCATTGATTATTAATAAATTCAACCCAAACAGCATTTAGCAAAATGGGGTCCTGGTCCATGACTACCGTTCCTAGGTACTACAATAACACAAATAAATAAAAATAATCTAGTAGCTGGAGGGAAATAGGTGACACATATACACTGGACCTCATTGTTCTGAATTTGTGTACCTGAAGAGAAGAGGAGTGGGACCTCTAAGCGCTAAGGATAGGGTGGAGATTAAAGATAATTAGGTATGGCCCAACACCTGAACAAATATTTTGCCTCATTTTTTAATAAGGGTAGTGAAGACCTTAGGGTTAGGGGCAGGGTAGCTAATGGGTATGAGGATATGGAAGTAGAAATTACCACAGCCAATGTGGAAGTCAAATAGCTTAATGGGACTAAATTGGGGGCACCAAATAATCCAAGAATGTTAAAGGAACTGGCACATGAAATTGGAAGCCCAATAGCAAGGATTTTTAATGAATCTGTAAATTCAGGTTATACTCTATGATTGGAGAATTGCCAATATAGTACCTATTTTGAAGAAAGGGAGAAAAGTGATCCAGGCAACTACAGATCTGTCAGTTTGACCTCAGTTGTATGCAAAGTCTTGGAACAAATTTTGAAAGAGAAAGTAGTTAAGGACATAGATGTAAATGGTGATTGGGATAAAATACAACATGGTTTTAGAAAGAGTAGATCTTGCCAGACCAACCTGTTTGTCTTCTTAGAGAAAATAACTGATTTTTTTAGACAAAGATAATGAATAGCTCTAATCTACCTAGATTTCAGTAAAGCATTTTATGCAGTTCCACATGGGAAATTACTAGTTAAATTGGAAAAAAATGGGGATTAATATGAGAATTGAAAGGTGGATAAGGAACTGGTTAAAGGGGAGACTGCAACAGGTCATACTGAAAGGTGAACTGTCATGCTGGAGGGAGGTTACTTATCAAGTTCCTCAGGGATTGGTCTTGAGCCAACCTTATTTAACATTTTTATTAACGACCTTGGCACAAAAAGTCAGAATGTGCTAATAAAATCTGTGGATGACACAAAGTTGGGAGGTATTGCCAATCTGAGGAGGATCAGAATATCGTACAAGAAGATCTGGATGATGTTGAAAACTGGAGTAGCAGAAATGGAATGAAATGTAGTAGTGCAAGGTCATGCACTTAGGGACTAACAGCAAGATTGTTTTTCTATAAACTGAAAACTTATCAGTTGGAAGTGACAAAGGAGGAGACAATCTAAGGTGTATTGGTTGATCACCGGATAACTGAGCTGCCAGTGTGATGTGGCTGTGAAAAAGGCTGATGCAGTCCTAGGATGCATCAGATGAGGTATTTTCAGTAGAGACAGGGAAGTGTTAGTACTGTTGTACAAGGCACTGGTGAGACTTCATCTGGAACACTGTGCAGTTCTGGTCTGTCATGTTTAAGAAAGGTTTCAGAGTAGCAGCTGTGTTAGTCTGTATCTGCAAAAAGAACAAGAGTACTTGTGGCACCTCTTGTTCTTTTTATGTTTAAGAAAGATAATTTCAAACTGGAACTGGTGCAGAGAAGGACTACTAGGATAATGTGAGGAATGGAAAACCTACCTGATGAGAGAAGACTCAAAGAGCTTGGCTTGTTTAGCCTAACCCAGTGGTTCCCAACCAGAGAGCTTCCCTCAACCCCTCCCACAGACCCTATGCCGAGTGCCCCAGCCCCCACCCAGAGACCCCAGAGTAGGGCCAGGAGTGAAACCCTGGGCATGGGGCTGGGCAGCTTCGACCCTGCCATTTGGAGCTGGGTAGCCCGTACGCTGACCCCAGACCCTGCTGTGCTGGGCAGCAAAGCAGCTTGGCCCCCGCTGCGCCAGGTTGGCAGGGCAGCCAGAACCGGGCAGCATTTAGCACACAGCTGGACCACAGCTGAGTGCTAATTGGGCCTCATGCGGCCTGCAGGCCATGAGTTGAGGACCACTGGCCTAACCAAGTGAAGGCTGAGGGGAGATAGGATTGTTCTCTATAAATACATCAGAGAGAGAAATACCATGGAGGAAGAGGAGTTTTTTAAGTTAAACGCTAATGAAGACACAAGAACAAATGGATATAAACTGACCATCAACAAGTTTAAGCTTAATATTAGACAAAGATTTCTAACCATCAGAGGAGTGAAGTTCTGAAACAGCCTTCCAAGGGAAGCAGTGGGGGCAAAAAAACCTAGCTGGCTTCAAGACTTTTCTTCAAGACTTTTCTTGATAAGTTTATAGAGGGGATGGTGTGGTGAAACTGCCTACAGTGGCATCTGTTAGCCACAAGTATCTCCAACATTAGTGATGGGACGTTAGATGGGAGGGCTATGAGTTACTACAGAGAATTGTTCCCCAGGTGTCTAGCTGGTAGGTCTTGAGAACATGCTTAGGGTCTAACTGATCACCATATTTGGGATCAGGAAGGAATTTCCCCCCAGGTCAGATAAGCAGCAAACCTGGGAATTTTTCACCTTCTTCTGCAGCAGTGGTACCCAAACTTTTCCTCTCACCCTCCCCTTACCAGTAATGGAATCTGTCTGTGCCCCAACTCCATTACTGCACTGCCCAGGGTTTCTCAGCAGAGGAACTTGGGCTGACAGCAGAGTTGGGGACAGAACTGGGGCTCAGGCTAGAGACGGAGCTGGCCTGGGAGCAGACTGGAGCTGGGTGGCTCTCCCTCTCTGGCCCCATGTGGGCTGGCCTGGGCCTCACTGTGTGCCCGCCTCCCCCAAATGTTCCTCCACGTTCCCCTAGGGAGGTGCACCCCATGGTTTGGGGACCATTGATATGCAGCATGGAGCATTTGTGGGTTTAAACTAGTGTAAGTGGTGGATTCTCTGGAACTTTCAGTCTTTAAATCATGATGTGAGGACTTCAGTAACTCAGCCAGAGGTTAGGGGTCTATTACAGGAGTGGGCGGGTGAGGTTCTGTGGCCTGTAATGTGCAGGAGGTCAGACTAGATGATCATGATGGTCCCTTCTGACCTGAGAGTTTGAGTCTGTTTCTCACCTCCGTCCCCCACTATTATGATTTTGGGACTTATTACCGCTATATTTTAAACACAGAGATACTTAATCCTGAATTACTGACAGTACCAGCAAAGGAATAAGTTATAATCCTTTGGTTGATAAAAGATAACCCATCAATAACAACGTGGTTTAAGAATCATTAGAAATACAAGAAATGGAATTTTTCCATTCTGTGGCATGCTTGGTGTGCACACGGCTCCCTCTATGGCAGTTCCACTTCTGCCCAGCCCACAGAGGGTAAATGCTGGTCTTTACTGGTGTAGAGTGCCTGGCACAGGCCCTTTGTACCCAGATGGATTTCATTCTCAGGGCAGTATATTAATAGTATTTTTATTTTAATTGTAAAACATTAATGTATTTTTGCAATAAAATTTAAATAAATTCAAATGTATTTTTTTATTTTGTTAGTTGTAAACATTTTACTTCCTGTTTTGTTCTGAAGCCTTCAAGCAGCTTTCTGAGCAATGTGATGAAGTTACAGATGTGAAGGAAATAATTTCAAACCTGAAAGATACCTTTGAGCATCAGGGCTGCCTGGGGTGGGCGGGGAGGGGGGACAAGTGTGGCAATTTGAATATAGTATTCTATAGTATTGCAACTTTTTTTATGGAAGGGGCCCCTGACATTGCTTTGCCCAGGCCCCCGAATCCTCTGGGCAGCCCTGTTGAGCATCTCTGCCACGAAGTTCCACATTTGCACTGAAGTCCAGAGCTGCATGTGAAGATCCCCAGGTAGATTTATTATCACAGTGAATTAGGCAGTGAGAAACTTGTTTTTAGTCTTAAGTGCCAAACACACTTTCTTTTTCAATACCCATTTCTTGATTATTTTTATTTTATTTACATAATCCAGATAAATTACCACAGGAAGTCACTCAGGCCAATAATTTAACAAGATTAAAAAAGGGAGTGGATATTTCTATAGAGATCAAGAATATCCACAGTCATCATAATTATAACTAAGGCTGTGAGTTTGTCACGGAAGTCATGGATTCCGTGACCTCCATGAGTTCTGCAGCAGCCGGTGCAACTGGCTCTGCGGCTGCCTGAGTATCTCAGGCAGTCCGTAGGCCAGTCACACTGGCTGCTGCTGGGGCATTCTTGAGCCACTGTGACTCCCTCCCTCAGCAGCAGCAAGAGCAGTTTGAGTGTGGGGGGAGGCTCAGTGTTGTGATGCAGGAGGGGGCTCTGGGTGTGCCTTACCGTGGGGGGACTCCCCAGAAGTGGCAACGTGTCCCTCCCTCAGCTCCTAGCTCTGTGCGCTGCCTCCAGCCTGGCCAATGGGAGCTGCGGTGCTGGCAGTGCTCAGAGGTAGGAGCTTAGGGAGGGATATGTTGCTGCTTCCGAGAAGCTGGGTAGGGACCCTGCCAGCCCTGCCAACCTCCGGCCCCAGCACCAGTGAGGGTGCCAGTCTGCTCCCACTCAAGCACCCGCGGCACTCCTCAGATTGCACTCTCTGAGCACTCAGCTCCCCCCCCCCCCGAGCATCTGTGGCCCTGTGCACCTGCAGAGCCTCCTGTGCCGCCGTCTACTCTGCACCCACAGTGCTACCTGAGCCACCCCCCAGCACCCGTGGGCCTCCCAGCACCCATGGCACTTCCAAGATTTAGTCAGGGGTATAGTAAAAGTCATGGACAGGTCATGGGCCATGAATTTTTGTTTTCTGCCCGTGACCTGTCCATGACTTTTACTAAAAATACCTGTGACTAAAATGTAGTCTTAATTATAACAGAAATTTTGAAAGGGATATTAAATATCAGGCTTCAAGGTTTAAGATAATTTAACTCTTAGAAATCAGGATGAGACCTAATGTGGACAGATTATCTCACATCTGCCTGTCAGTTTCATGGTAACTGAATCTGTATTCTCTCTTCCATGGTTACCAAAGGTACCTACCTTAGGCTTCTGGCTCCCAGTTGACACCTTTCTTGGGTGCAGACCCATGTTACATTCACTTCTGACTAGGACTTTAAAGCTGCACAGCTCCCTGCCTTACACTGTGATAGCTCCAGGAAGCCAGTCTGCCTAAACAGGTCAACATCTGCACTTTGTACGTGTAGTTACAAGTTACCATCTGGCTCTTTCTAAACAAGCACATTTATTCTTAAGAAACAAGCGTTAGGTATAAAGGAGAGATTGTATTGGGAGTAATAGGCAGGTAGTTCAGCTGAGTGAGAAAAGACGTCTGAGGAGGTAGGGTTATAAAGTAGCTCTTCTGCTGAACATCAGCATCAAGAGTCCTGTTTTCCTTTTGTTGACTAGTGTGCCATTGTTGACTAGTGTGCCCATTAGGCCCAAACAAGCAAGTGAGGGCTGGCACTTCCTGTCCGAGTATCACAGAAATGCCCTTTAGAAGGCTGTCCTGTCACAAGTTAGTAAATACTCTCCATTAGTGGGACTTTATATCTTTAATTAGTCTAGGTAGACATGATGAGGGAAGAGTTGTGATTCAAGGTCATGTGAAGATTTAATTGTTGCCTTCCTGAACATCCTTCAGGAGGGACAGGTGATTAAGACTCAAATTCCTTTTAGGATGGCAATGGGTGAATTAGTGCCAAAGGCACCCATCTCTTTTCCTTATTGATTGCCAGTATATTATACAGAGCTCCCAGGCCTAGATACTTAGAGATTTCAGTTAAATATAGTTTTCTGAGATTGGGGGATGTCTTTATGCTGCAGTCTGGGTTTTTATTATTTCTATGTAGGTTTTACTTCTTGTTTTTTTCCCCTACTTGCTTTTAAAAAGCCTCTTTATGAAACCTGAATATACCCTCCTTCTGGTTTGCCAAAGGAATGTGTTTGTTCCATATTTCTTATTTCCAAACCTTCATTACAAATTTTCAGTTTTATTTCACTTTGAACATGTGTGAAGGCTGTGTCTACACTACAGTGGCACAGCTACACTGCTGCAGCTGTGCCATTGTAACAGCATAATATAGACACTTCCTACATTGGCGGAAGAGGTTTTTCCGTTGCTGTAGTGAATTCACTTCTCTGAGGTGGATTCTGTCAACCTAGCCACATCAACATTGGTGTTAGGTTGACCTCACTGCTTTGGTCAGGGTGTTAAATGTTTCACAGCCCTGAGTGATGTAGTTAAGGTCAATCTAATTCATAAGTGTAGACCTGCCCTAAGGCCAATACATAGACCTGCAATTTGGCTGTATACTGTACATATAATGTAATCAGTTGTTTTAAAACAAAAATGATGTTGACTATTATAACGTGAACCGCTTTCCTAATGAAAAGAATCAAAGGAATGTAATTGGAGAAGTACACAACAGTGGTTAATATGAGACTACTTGCAAAGAGATATAACAACTTATAATCTTCTTTTATGGGTTTATGTTGTTAGTGTTTAATCAGGCATGTGAATGTATTCAGGTGTTAAATCATTCTATTAGCTATGAAAATTGCACTATTATTTACCGAGCTCTTTGTGATATATTGTTGTTGGCTTTTTTAGTTTGTTGCTTGTCTCTACACAGTCTGTTTAATTGTCCTTTTTACTTTTGTCTTTTCTCGTTAAGTGTAACTAGGATAGATTAGCCATGTCAAAAATTGCATAGTCGTTTCATCTGTTGTACAAATTAATCTTATTTCCTTTCCTGTTTTACTGAAAAGAGATGAGAGTACAAGGAGGTGCTATGCTCCTTTCAGCTTTCATTAACTTCTCTAAAGACAGGTAATAGTAGCACCTCTATTCTTGGTGGTTCTACCTCTAGAAACCCTCAGAATGTTTAGCAGTAGAAGTGGAGAGAAGTGTTAGACAAAATATTGTGTGTTTTGTGGCCCTTTGCAGCCATTTGATGATGCTATGCTCTCCTTTAGTGGGAATTTTCTTATGAAGTACAGTTCCTGCTGCTGCTCTCAAGCAATTTTTGACAGAAACTCAGGAAGAGGAGCTATAGAAAGTTACAAATGTTGTCAATTTAAATGTAAAAACAGAAGAATATAGTCTTGGGGTATGTCCACACTTCAGTTAGACACCCGTGGCTGGCCTTTGCCAACTGTCTCAGACTTGCAGGGCTTGGGCTAAGGGACCATTTAATTGCAGTGTAGATGTTTGAGCTTGGGCAGGAGCCTGAGCTCTGAGAGCCTCCCACATGCAGGGTCCTAGAGTCTGGGCTCCAGCCTTAGCCCAAATGTCTACACCGCAATCAAACAGACCCATAGCTCTGGCCCCAGGGCTAGCTGCGAGTGTCTAACTGCAGTGTAGACATACTCTTAATGGTCTGAGTACAGGACTTGAGCCCCAATTCAAGAAAACATGTAAGCAATGAATTAGGCACATGCTTAAAATTAATTGTGCATTCCTGAATAGTGATGGATTTAAGAACAAGCTTAAAGGCTGTTCTGAATTCATAGATTCTAAGGCCAGAAGGGACCATTGTGGTCACGTAGTCTGATCTCCTGCATAACACAGGTCATAGAACTTCCCCAAAATAATTTGTGGAGCCTGTCTTTTAGAGAAACATCCAAACTTGATATAAAACTTGTAAATGATGGAGAACCCATCACAATCTCAGTATATAGTTCAAATATTTAATTACTCTCACCATTAAGAATGTACATCTTGTTTCCAGTCTGAATTTGTCTAGCTTCAACTTCCAGCCATTGGAACACTTCTACCTTTCTCTGCTGCATTGAAGAGCCTATTATTAAATACTTGTTATCAATGTAGATACTTACAGATTGTAATCAAGTCATCCCTTAACCTTCTCTTTAGTAAACAAAATAGATTGAGCTCCTTCAGTCTCTCACTATACAGCAGGTTTTCTAATCCTTTAATCCTTCTTGTAGCTCTTCTCTGAACCCTCTCCAATTTATCAACATCCGTCTTGAACTGTTGACACCGGAACCGTACACATTGTTCCACCAGTGGTCACACAAATGCCAAATACAGAGGTAAAATAACCACCCTATTCCTACTTGAGATTTCCCTGTTTATGCATCTGCGTTAGGGTGCTTGGAGGGAAGGGGAAGCTCACTGGTTAGTGTACCTATCTTCCAACCCGTTGCTTCTCTGACCAGGTGGAAGAGGTGCCTGCGTTAGGCTGGGAATCTTCTGACCTTCACCTGCATCTAGGCATCAGCCTGTAAGAGAGTGTGGTGGGGGACCTCGACCCTCCCACTCCACCAGGTCCCAGCCCAGGGCTCTGTGGGAAGCAACACTGGCAGGATCCTCTACAAAGTCTAAGTCTGCTGCTCTGGGCTACTTCCTGCTCATGTCCCTTCATTTTAGTGTGTGGCCCCAATAGTCCAACTAGTCTGTAGTGGATTGCTTGGAATAGCTTCCCCTTGTGGACCATTTTTAGTATCCTGCCTCAGCCTCAGGTCTCTCTAGATGGGGAGGATGTCAGGTTGGAGGGGCCTAGCCCTACGATGTCCTCAAATAGTAAAGTTAATTCGCTGCTGGGTGTGTCTCAGTCTCCTCAACAGTCTCTCTTGGTGTGCTTCTCCCTCGGCAGCTGTCCCAGCTCTCAGGGTTGTAGTGAAGCTCCCCTTATGTAGATAAAGAAGCAGAGCTACCTCCTGCCCCTTTGCCATTCAACCTTGAACTGAGCAAGATTTGCTCCTTTTCTTCCCCCACCAGGTGTGGCATTGGCTGCAGGTATAGCAGGGCTAGCTGGGCCCACTGGCTCTCTTTAACCCCTTTTCAGCTGGTGGGAGGTTTCTTTGCTCCATCGCATCATCTCATTAGTTCTTTTGGCCAAAGTATCACACTAGGCTCTCATATGCAGCGGATTGTCCAACAGCGACCCCAAAATCTTTTTCAGAGTCACGGCTTCCCAGGATAGACTCCCCCATCTGTAAATATGGCCTGCACTCTTTGTCCTCAGATATATACATTTACAATTAGCCATTTTAAAATACAAATTGTTTGCTTGCACCCAATTTGCCAAGTGATCTAGATCAGTGGTTCTCAAAGCTGGTCCTCCGCTTGTTCAGGGAAAGCCCCTGGCGGGCCGAGCCAGTACTTTTACCTGCCTTGTCCGCCACTCCAGGCCAATGGGGGCTGCGGGAAGCGCTATGGGTCGAGGCCTGTGCTGATCATTCTGAATCAGTGACCTGTCATCTTCATTATTTACCACTCCCCCCAATTTTTGTGTCATATGCAAACTTTATCAGTGATGATTTTATGTTTTTTCAGGTCATTGATAAAGATGTTAAATAGTGTAGGCCCAAGAACTGATCCCTTTGGGACCCCATTGAAAACACACCCACTCAATGACTATTCCCTGTTTTCAGTTACATTTTGAGACCTATCAGTTAGTCAGTTTTTAATCCATTTAATATGCACTGTGTTAATTTTAGATCATTCTAGTTTTTAAATCAAAATGTCATGCAGTATCAAGTCAAATGCTGTAGAGAAGTCTGTATATTACCTCAACAGTATACTTTTATCAACCAAACATGTAATCTTGTCAAGAAAGGATATCAAGTTAGTTTAACAGGATCTATTTTCCTGTATTGTTTGACATTAATTACATATCCCTTTTTAATTGTTAATAGAGGCCCATATCAGTTGCTCCATTATCTTACCCAGGATCTATGTCAGGCTAGCAAGCCTAAAATTACCCAGGTCATCCCATTTACTCTTTTTAAAAATTGGCACATTAGCTTTCTTTAAGTATTCTGGAACATTCTCAGTGCTCCAAGACTTATTAAAAAATCAGTATTAATGATCCAGCATTCTACTTAGCCAGCTCTTTTAAAACTCTTGGATGCAAGTTATCTGGACCTGCTAATTTAAAAATGTCTGACTTTTGTAACTTCTGTTTGACATTCTCCAGACATATGAGTGGAATGGAAAGAGTGTTATCATCCCTTAAAAGATTGCGTCATCTGATTTTTTTTCCTCAAATACAGAACAGAAATATTGAACACCTCTCCCTTTTCTGCAATACTATTGATTATTCGATCATTTCCATCTTGTAATAGACCAGTGCCATTATCGGGTTTCTTTTTATTCCTAATATATTAAAAAATCTTTTTCTTATCGTCCTTATCTCTGCTGGCTGTAGATTTCTCCTTGTGTCTCTTGGCTTCCAATATAAATTTTCTTAAATTCCTAGCTTCTGATTTATATTCATTTCTATCAGCTTCTCCTTTCTTCCATTTGTTGTATATTTTTTTTAAGCTTTTTACAGCAGTCTTCACTTCCCCTCTAAACCAGGTTGTTCTTTTAATCAGGATGGCCTTCTTCCTCAAGTGTGGGATTGTGGATTTTGGGTCATCTAATATGGTGTTTTTAAATTATTCCCAATTATCATTCATATTTTTCTGATTAAATTCTTCCTCCCAGCTGATTTGGCTCATAATTGTTTTCAGCTTTGTGAAATTGGCCCCATTAAAGGACCAAGTGTATATATTACTGGTCTGGACTTTATTCTGCTTGCACATTAAAAATATAATCAAGTCATGATTACCTGTACCTAAGCTACCATTAACTTTAAGTTCTGTGATCAGTTCTTCTTTATCTGTCAAGATGAGATCTAATATAGAATTCCCCCGTGTTGGCTGCAACACTTTTTGAGTGTTGAAATTGTCACCTATAAAATTTAGAAATTCCAGGGATGTTTTAGTACTGGCAGCATGAGACCTCCTGGATATCACTCAAATTGAAGTCCCCATGATCACATGTTTTTTTCCCTACACACGAAAGATAGGTTCCCTAATGTGCTTTAGTGGGCTGTAGCAGACACCAACTAATACCTATCTTGTGATTTATCTGTTAGGACATAGATCCATAAGTGTTCAAGATCATTTTCTTGTGAGTTATCCGTGGCTTGGAAACAGGTAATGCCATTTTTGACATAGATTGCCTGTGACACTGCAATAGCATGGAAGGGGTTAAGGAGCTGCTTTGGGCTGGAGTGGCCCTGCCCTAGTGCACCTGCAGATCATGACTGGACTGGAGGGCGAGTTAAAACATACAGGGCAAGCAAGGGAACAGACTGAGTTTCTCCAGCCCTGGAGAGAGCACTGAACAGCCTGCACAGCCCCTGCCCTCGCAGAAGATGGGTGCAGAACCCCTGAGTAAAAGGGGGAAATAATTATGGCTTGCACTGGAGCCCAATGAACTCAGACACTCCCAGGGCCCTCTGAAGTCAGAGAGGCCCCTAGCCTGGAGGGAGGCTTTTCTTTACCTTTCTTCTGTTTAATCCCTTTTGCTGACTATGGGTTGTTGCTGGCATCACCAGAGACATGGACAGGGGATGAGACAGTCAAGGGGCCTGAGCTGGAAGGTGAGTGCTGGCCTGCTAAAAGGATGCCCTGCAGCACCTGCTCAGGAGAGGGTGGAGTCATTGGACTCTCATGTGTGCACCACCCTAGTAGCCTAAAGAGTACACCCTACCATGGACAGATTCATGACAATACCACTTCCGCTCTCCTTTTGCCCACACAGTCCTTCTTAAATAGATTATAACCATTGATTTTAACATTCCAGTTATGCAAATCATTTCATCTGGTTTCAGTAAGACCAACTAGAGCAAATGCTCATAAATGAGCAACTCCAGTTCCACTTGTTTGTTACCCAGGCTCTTAGCATTTGTGTACAGGCAATTCAGGAGTTTCTTCTCTTCATGTCCTTTGGTTCCTTAATTTGGTTCTCAACATCTTGATTTTATGCTAACCAAGCATTCATACCTTCTCTCTTTTTACTGTCTATTTTGTTATTAGTTTAACTGCTCCCAGCCTGACTTCTCTAGCCAACCTGCCCCCCAGAAGATTGGTCCCCCTTCTACTGTGATGGAGGCCATCCAAACTATAAAGCCCCCTGTCCCATAGAAGATGGACCAATGCTCCACAAAACCAAAACTGTCCAACACTTACCTAGCCAGCAGTTCATGTCCAGAATCTTCTGCTTTATGTCTTCCTTTGCTCCTGGGACAGGAAGGGTCTCAGAGAAGATCACTTGAACATTCTTCTACTTCAGCATGCTTCCAAGTTCCCTGAAGTCATCTGTTGTCCCCAGAATATCCCGCAATGCAGTATCACATGTGCCAATATGAACCATTATCAATGGATCCTTTCCCATAGACTTAAGAAACCTACCTAATTTAGATTTTAGCCTACCTCTTGTGTCTTGACTCCAGGAAGGCAGCATGCTCTCCTGTTGTCCACTGTCCTTTGCTGAATGTTCTTTTGATTCTTCTGACCTCTACCAAAGGTTGTCTCTCTTCCTTGGATAGTTGGAGAACTCTTTGCAGGTAGGCTTCATTTTCTTACAGGCTGGGCCAAGCTGCCATCCACATGTGTGATCTGTACAGCTCTCCATTCTCTTGGTCCTACTGGACCTCGAGAGGTGTCTTCCATAGTTTCTATGTTGAGAACCGGGTTCTGATTTGAAACTTCTAGCTGTATGGAATTCCTCCTGCTTCTATTCTCTCTGGTGGTCACAGTCCATCTATCTTCATCTGTCTCCAGCCATGTAGAATGCTGCAATGACCTCTTGTCTCTGATGGTAATGAATTGCAGACCTCCTCTCTGACTTCCTCTCTCACTGATTCGTTTGTGGCCAGCTCCATTCTTCTTTGAATCTGGGAAACTGATGTTTCCGGACCTGGAACTCCTTAGCTTCTCTGATTCTTAGTAGTATCTCAACTTGCCCCTTCAATCCAATAATCTTTCCCTCCAGCACAGCCACCAGCTTGCACTTCATGCACAGGAAATCCTTTCTGTCTTCAGGAAGGGAAGAGAATGTGGCACATCTGTTGCAGGTCACCATCGCTGTTCCATCACTGGCCATCTTGATATTACAGGTAGAGTTGAACATTGAAGGAAAGCCTCTCACACTTCCTTTCCAAAGTCCCTCTGAAACTGACCTGTTCTAATGGTGGCTTTAACACCAGCACCCTTTCTAGTCTTGGAAAAGTCACTTAACCTCTGATTTATTTTTCCTGTCTGTAAAATGGAGATAATCCTACTCTGCAATGTTCTGAGCAATAATTAATGAATGTTTGCAAAGTACTTTGCAGGTTAAAAGTGCTACATAAACGCTATATAATGTCACAGCTGTAATTTACTGTATCTGAAGCTGAATGTGAAGACAATGCACAGACTCCCAGCTGGTACAGACAGACTGTGGCTACTAACCTTCTCTGTGGTTTAGGCCACACAATGCATCATGTCAGTACCATGCTCAAGTCCTCTATTGGCTCTCAGCCACATTCCTATGTCAGTGTAAGGCATAAGGTCGGAATCTTCAAAGCAATTAATAGATATAGGCCAAGCTACATTAAAGACCAAATTTTGATCTGAGCAGCTATGACAGCTGTGCTCCTCTGTGACAATGCAGATCACAAAGCCCAGGACAAAGCATGTGAGATGTGGGGACAAAGCATTTTCAGTCATGGGAATTCAGCTATGGAACAAATGTCCAAAGGAAATCAGGTGAATCTGGAGTCTAACTATCTTTAGGAATCACTGCAAAAGGCCTTTCCACTATAGGAACGATACAACGCTGATACCCCCTTCTACACAATAAATTGTTGACAACCCTCCAAAAAGGAAATTAACAAAATCTAAAGGTGGGCAACCTACCCCAACCAGAGTTTTTACCCCAGAGAGGGAGAATTGCCAGAGCTGCCATGATGTCCACTAACAACTTCATTATTGCTATCAATTTTACATGGAAGGTGTTCAAATACTATGGTGGTGGGTGGCAGTATAGAACACTAAGATAGATAAAGTGCCAAATATTATTATATAATATCTCTGATAGTTATTTTCCTTATTCACTGTACATATGTACTATGTATGGGTATCTGTATGCACATGGTTTCCTCTAATGAATGTGAACTGAAATTCATAAGCAAAACAAAACTGAGAGCTGGATGAAGAGCTTGCAAATTATGGAAAAAATGATAAAATGTAGCAATATATAAGAACAGCCATACTAGGTCAGATCAATGGTCCATCTAGCCCAGTATTCTGTCTTCTGACAGTAGCCCATGCCAGATGCTTCAGAGGGAATGAACAGAACAGGGCAATTTTGAGTGATCCATCACCTGTCGTCCAGTCTCAGCTTCTGGCATTTGGAAGATTAGAGAAACCCTTCTGTCCCTGACCATTTCAGTTAATAGCCTCTATCCTCCATGAACTTACCTAATTATTTTTTTAACCTAGTTATACTTTTGTCCTTTACAACATCCCCTGGCAACAAGTTCCACGTTGACTATGCGTTGTGTGAAAAAGTACTTGCTTTTGTTTGTTTTAAACCTTCTGCCTATTAATTTAATCAGGTGACACCTGGTTCTTGTGTTATGTGAAGGGGTCAATAACACTTTGCATTAACTTTCTCTATTTATAGATCTCTGTCATATTCCCCCTTAGTCATCTTTATCTAAGCTGAGCAGTCCCATTCTTTTTAATCTCTTTTCCTGTAGAATCTGTTCCAATACTTTTGATCATTTTTGTTGCTCTTCTCTGCAGCTTTTCCAATTCTAATATATTTTTTTTAAATGGGGTGACCAGAACTGGATGCAGTATTCAAGGTATGAGCATAGCATGGATTTATGTGGTGGATTTAGGATATTTACTGTATTATTATTTATCCTTTTCCTAATGGTTCCTAACATTCTGTTTGCTTTTTTGACTGCCACTACACATTGAACAGATGTTTTCAGAGAGCTATCCATGATAATTCCAAGATCTCTTTTGTGAGTGATAAGAGCTAATTTAGACCCCATCATTTTTTATATATATGTAGTTTAGATTATTTTTTCCAATGTTCATTTTTGTGCAGTTATCAACTCTGAATTTCATCTGCCATTTTGTATGTGACTGAGAAGTGTAACTTTACAGCAAAATAAAATGCACCAAAGAGTAAGGGCGTAGTGGTGTTTTTCAAAGTCTCTGGTGGCAGTTTGGTACCCAAACCATACTGAAGGTTGAGTAACAAACTCCCATTTATACCATTGAAAATATCCCCCGGCATGGATAGAAAACTTTGTATTCTGTATCAATATGCAGAAGAATAGAATCAAAGAGGAACAGCATGGTTGAGGGACTCTAGAAGCTACAGAGGTCTACATAACTGAAAAGCTGATCACAACTGTTGGAAAAGGCTCACCCTGCAGAAAATGCCATTAACGGAAGGCAAATGGATTACACAGGCACAACCTGTTTGGAAGAAATTCAGGTATTTTCTGAACGGAATAATGGCAAAAGTTAGCATATAATAACAAGGAGCGCTAACGTTCTATTGTGCCAGTACTTACATTAAGTAAGCACTATTTCTAGAAACATTGAGTTATAGGCATACGTGTATTTTGAGGAGTCCGTAGGTGCAGGTTTGTGCAATATTTTAGGCCACCGTCGTCCTAGCATTTACCTTCATGAGTAAAGTAACTTACCTGGGTAGCCCCATTGACTTCAAGTGCTTGTGTGTTTCAGGGCTGGAACCTTAGTTCATATATGCTAAGTGTGTAGAAAGAAAAGACAGCTTCTCGTAACAAAACAACCACTTTATTACACAACTAGCTATTGCAGCCAAACACAAATTCTCTCAGAATTCATCTTACTGTGCATGCTGCCTCACTCCTCTCACTTTCTGGTTCCCATTTCCTTCCTCTTATTTAGGGTCGTAACAGCCAACTTTTCCCCCTATGAACAATATAACAAAGACTACCTTCCCATTTGACACTACAGCCTGTTCATCATAAATTACTTGTTTAAATTACCGATACAAAGTAAAACAATTGTTTATTGGCATTTAGTAAGAATGACTTAATATCAATCATTTTAATGTAGTTATATTCATTACAAAATAATATTTAAAAGTAAGAACCATGATAAACACCATAAATCAGAACATTACTCAGTAAAGGTGACAATTATTTAGGTGAGAGAGACACCACAATGATTTCTGCCCCACTTAAAGCCCTTATATTGGGATGATCGTGTGTGTCACAGTTGCCAACTTTCATGTGGTAAATAAGCATCCAACTTTCACAATAAGCCAAAAATCAAGCTAATCCCATTCCAAAACAAGGCCAAAACAAACCAAACCCTAAGAACCCCAACACTCTCTGTGACTAGATCTCCGTGGTGTGCAGTCTGGGACTGTGGTGGGCCCGCTGTTCACCCCTGACTCTCTCCACACCTTGCCCTGGCTTGCCCCACCTTCCCCCTGCTTACCGGGAGCCAATAAAAAAAAAGAATCAGAGATTATTAGGGTTGGAAAGGACCTCAAGAGATCATCTACTCGAACCCCCTGCTCAAAGCAGAGCTAATCCCCAAATGGCCCCCTCAAGGATTAAACTCACAACCCTGGGTTTAGCAGGCTAATGCTCAAACCACTGAGCTATCCCTCCCCCTAACAGGCTATGAGCCAAAAACTAGCCAACAAGCAACTCACAAGCCAAAAACAAGCTCAATTTCTGCATTTTTTTCATGGGATTGGCATGTCTGCTGTGTGGGGGGGAGGGGGAAGGGGATAGAATACTCTTTGCACACCCAACACATTGTGGAGGCAGTCTTGGCTCAGGTTTAGAATAGGCTAGTACAAGGAGTGCTGATGAGGAATGGAATGGGCCGTAGTACCTGGAAGTACACAGAACCAGAGCCCCACAGTTTCCATGGAGGACATGTGGACAGATGACAGCTTCCAATCTAACATACAGAAGGACTGAATTGAAGCCCTGCCATCTGTTTGCAGGTTGGAAGAATGGGAGCGGGGGTGTTTTCCTCTCCTCCACCCTTCCTTTAGTGCCCTGCACAAAGCCAAAATAATCAAGCAGGCAGGGATGCATTTCACCCTAAGTGAACAAGCTAATATTTAATCCCTAAATATTACTACAAATTACCAGTAGACTGGATAATTTATTTTACTACTCGTACTAATTTTATGTAATTGTAATCAACAATATTTCTTTTGGGTGAGCGCTAAAGCTGGTGACAGAAAAATAACAATAGAAGAATAATCCACAAGAAAAGTGCAAAAGCAAAGACAGATCATGGACATCATATCAGATGAACAGTGGGTACAGTGTGTACCAAAAAAAGGGGATAGTTCATGACAAAGAAGAGAAAATTGATGCTATACCCTATAGTTAGTGTGACAACATGTAGTTAATGTGTATTTAATGATTCCCACTCTGTTAGCTCATTTTTCTCACCATTTGAAGTTGCCACTTTTTTTATACATAGAACTGTAGCCTCAGATTAGCTTCATTCCAAAATAAATGTAGACTACAAGTCAGAGCAAGTGTGATGGAAGATATGTAGAGGTATTGGTACATCAAAATAGATGTGCATTCATTCATGAACACCCTAAAGGTGAAATCCTGGCCTCATTGAAGTCGATGGAATGATTCCCATTGACTTCAATGAGGGCCAGGATTTCTCTGAAAATGATTGAATGTTCAGTGGGAGCACTTGCTGGCAAAGTTTTAAGGCTCAATCCTGCAAGGTGCTGAGCATGTGCACCCCTGTTGAGGTTTCTAAGCACCTTGCTAGTTAAGACCTTATGTTTATAGCTTTTAAGACTCTGTAGAACACTTTTTTTAACCATTGGCTATTGGTTTGATCCTGAAATCCTTACTCAGGCAAAACTCCAACCTGCAGCCAGGTTTTCAGTATCTCCTCTGTCAGTTTATCAGGTAAACTTCGTATGCAGTGTCGTTGTAGCCGTATTGATCCTAGGATAATACAGAGTCAAGGTGGATGAGGTAATCTCTTTCGCTGGACCAACTTCTGTTCATGAGAGAGACAAGCTTTCGAGTTGCACAGAGCTCTGTAGCTCAAAAGCTTCTCTCTCTCATCAGTAGAAATCGATCCAATAAAAGATAAATTTAAGTACTTTGTCCGTCTTGTTTCTTAGGTAAACTTTGTTTCACCGGATCAGACCTGAAGGGGACCAGTCATGAAGACTGGATTCACTGAGATGGTGCTGGAGTTTAATTTCATTGATATTGGCCAGTATGATGTTTTCTTTGTGCTAGATTCTGGCCAGCTCCTGAAAGGTTGTGTGTTTGGGGGAGGGAAGGCAGAGGCAAGGACTTACGCTTGCATCACTGCATGCAGGCTGCACAGAATCCCATTGTGGATAGCTGTTGTGAGGAAAACAGGACTTTCAGCTATCCAACTTTATACCATACATGGGTAATGACAATTCCAGTTTCAAGATCACATAACTTTCTTAAACAGAAACTCTAGTTCAACCACAAGTTATTGGACTCATTACTGGAATAATCAGGTAAAATTCTATGGCCTGTGTGATACAGGAGGCCAATCTAGAGGATCATGATGATCCCTTCTGGCCTTAAAATCTATGCTCTATGAAAAGAATATGTAAATAGCCCAAGATGGGACAAGCACTCCATAGACCTAGCGTACAATCTTCCTGGAGATCTGAATGAATAACATACATCTATGTAGTAATTAGCTTAACTATTTCATATCTACTAACACTTCCTTCCTGATTCTTAAATATTCTGTATACCTCTTCACAGATTGTAAATTGTAATTATCATTAAGCAGGAGTAGTAATTATATTGTAATATATAATTTCCCCCAGACTTGTTTTAATTATTTTGTATAAATTAAAAGATTTTACCAATAAAAGGTTATGCAGAAAACCATAAATAATGAAATGGATAATGACAGAAGACAAAGGGAACCCCATATGAAGCCGCAGTACCAGGACTATGAGATAAACACCTGCAACAAATTAGAGGCAGACAATTAATTCAAAGACAATATGCAATGTATTTTCCATATCTGGCTCATATAATTACCTATGTGCTGTTACTACAGTTATATTGTTATGCCAAAAGATGCTAATGGCTGCCATCAGGTGAGTGTTGAAACCAAAGACTATCCTAGACCTTGTTAAAGCCAGCCAGTGTGCCACATACACTCTTTCAGGGTCCACAGAAGGTGCAATCACAAATCCTTTATGAAGTAAAAACAGTTGCAGTCAGTGGTGGCAACCACTCAAGGCAGTAGGCTCCAGAACTAACCCAGGTACATTACAAGGGTTTCTTTAGTCACAGGTACAGGGGCTAGGACATTGATTGCAGACTGTATGTGATAGAAGCAAAAAAGCCAGGAGGAAGATTTGGAAGTACAACCCTGAGAGGAAGCAGAAGGACAGATATGAATAAAGGTGATTGAAACTCAAAATTCCTGTTTCACTGGAAATTTGACATTTCAAAATTAGTTTTTGTTCTGATTTTGGAGCAAAAACTCATTTTTGAAATGTCCTGGGAAACACATAAATTAATTTTTTTTGTTTCCAAAACAAGGAAACATGGTATTTCTGAAATAAAATATGCTCCCTGGCATTCCTGCAGCTGCTGACTGAAATTAACATGATCCTTGTCAGTTTCACTGCTGTTCAGGGGTGAATAGCAGTCCTGAATTTGGCCAGACTGGGGGACTTAGGCAGCCCAGGGACTCAGCTGGCCCAGGAGTCTCAAAACTCTGCAGTCCCTGGCCCCAGGACAGTCTGCATGGTAAGTTTCAAAACCTGCCTGGTTGAACCCTACCTTTGTTTATTTGAAGGAGTCCTGAAAACAACATGTTCCCATGAACTGTTTTGCTTTGAAGAATTGACATTTTCTGGTGTAAAACCACTCAGGTTGGAAAATTTCTAACTAGCTTTGCCTCTTGGGCCCAGAGCTTGGATGCCTGAGCAAGGAAACTGCTTGCTGTTGTTCATTTCTACTGTGTCAGGGAAACCCGATTTTGTGAATGTTTTTTGTAAAGAAACAATATTACACAAGACTATACCTGACATACCATCAATTTCTCATAGTAACGGAAACAGCCCTAAAAGGCTCCAAACTTTGGCTAATTCCCCAGGCCCAAATGGCAACAACATGTTATCAGAATTATTGTTTATTATGGGGAATTATTGTCGGTAAAAAGTTTGATACCAATGTGAAAAGTTTTTAGAAAGTCAAAACAAACTCTCAAACTGCCTTTTTATGAATCTCAGTCATTTCTAAGCTGTCACTGATCCATCTTTCATAGCTATTTACCTGTGATTAAGATGTCTACTGAAGTGAGGACATTAAAAAAATTATAGCATGTACTTATATAGCCCTTTAAAACATTAGCCCTTTTCTCTAGAACTCTCTCCTTTCAAATTAATTCCTAGTTGTGTGATAATGTTTAGTACTTAATTCCTTACCTACTGTTTCAAGAACTCTAATCCCTAATTTAATTAATGAGTATTGGACCCAGAGCTACTAGCTGTGTGTGCTTTTCTTTCTTTCTTTCTTTTTCTTTCTTTTCTTTTCTTTTCCAGTATTTTAAACAACAAGGTTCCTGGTGTGCTGAGATCACTTTCTGTCATGCTGACCAATATTTTCTCATTGTTTTCTGTAATGGCTGTCTGGCTGGATCTATCTGTTGTCTCTTGTCTTATACATAGATTGTAATTTTGGGCAGACAGAGATTATGGTTTTTGTTCTGTTTGTACAGCACCTGGCATAATGGGGTCCTGATCTGTGACTAGATCTCCTAAGCACTATGTTAATACAAATAATAATGTAAGCAGTGTCAGGATAAGCTCTACACTGACATCTGGTGGAAAGAATTTCAGAGAGTGTATTTGCATAGGCACGCCTACCCTATCCCAGACTGCTGAGCGGTAGGACTGCTTGGTGACAAATGACTCACCCTCAGTTGGGTGGTACTTGCTAGACAAGGGACATGGGTTCCAAAACCCAGAGAATTGAGAGAGGTTGGGGACAGGTATCTGTGCCTGGTGGTGCAGTCTCCTTGTGGAGCCAGAAGCACCAGTTCCACCCCCTCCTCTCTCCACTGTGGAATGTCAGAGTTGATTTTTTTATTTCCTCAAGAATCTAAATACAGGTTACTGAGCTGAACTCAACTCACTTTGGGCTAATGGTGCACTAGCACTGGGGCTCCCCTACTAAGAGCTGAGATCACTAAGAGTTGAAATCACTAAAGAGCTGAAATAACTGAGCTGAGAGCACTGAGTACTGTGCTAACTAGTGGAGGAGCCTGAAGATATGCTGTGGAACAGAGCGGCTGGCGGAGTGGAGCAGTTGTGGGGACGGCTGGAGCAGATCACGGGACAGCTGGTGGCAGCAGAGTGGCTGACAGAGCGGAGTAGCTGTGGGACGGGTGGAGCAGCCCACAGAGCGAGCGGAGCTGAGCAGTTTGCAGAGAGAACTAGAGCAGCTCATGGAGCAGAGCAGCTGGTGAAGCGGAGCAGTTTCTGAGGACGGCTGGAGGAGCAGCGTGGAGCGGCTGGTAAAGCGGAGCAGTTCATGGAGAAGGTGGAAGCAGAACCCACGGAGAGGCAGGGCAGTTGGCCCTGGACCATGTAAGGTGCCCCTCTCTATCCAGGCTGGGGGGGGAGGGACCTCTACAGATAAACTCTCGAACTCTGGGGTGGCATTGACCAGAGACTTTTGGGTTGTTGGACTTTGGGGTGATTGGGCTTAAAACCCTGTTTGTGGTGTTTCTCCAATGGGATGCTGCATTAATTCCTTCCTTTATTAAAAAGATTTTGCTACACTCAGACTCCGTGCTTGTGAGAGGGGAAGTATTGCTTCCTAGAGGCGCCCAGGGGGGTGTGGTATGTGAGTGTCCTAGGTCACTGGGTGGGGGCTCGAGCCGGTTATGCATTGTGTTACTGAAACGGAACCCCTGGATACTGAACCCGGCCCTTGTTGCTGCCAACTCAGAGGGGCAGAAGGGTTACAATAATAATAATCTTTCACTAGTCCACTTGAAAATAAATACTTTGAATTGGTTGTGATGCTGTACGGTGTTCTCTTTTTAACCAGTTTCTTTCTTTTAGGAAGGGGGTATCTGTAAGTTTGGTACATTTCAGTGCTTGTGAAAGGCTGAAAGCACTATTTAGATTTGGATTTATGGCAGGTAGACTATGTATTTAAGCTTCCTCAAACAGGGTGAAATTCAGGCCCAAGTAAAGTCAATGAGAGTTTTGCCATTGACTTCATCCATAGTTCAGTCTTAATGTTTGTAAAGCATGTTGAAGATGTAAAAAACGGTGTGTTAATTATTAGTACAGTTGTCACGTCACTTTGATCCTAGACTAAAGCGTTTCTCCAATTAATCCTAAATCTTTCTTACTGGAGACAGCCAAAATGCACTTTACAAAACAGGTGGGATTTTCAGTAGTGCTCAGTGTTGTCCTAACTGTGTTCCTGCTGAAATCAGAGGGTGAAATTTTGGCCCCATTAAAGTAAATGGTAGGGTGACCAGACAGCAAATGTGAAAAATTGGTGTGTGTGTGTGTGATAGGAGCCTATATAAGAAGAAGACCCAAAAATTGGGACTGTCCCTATAAAATCAGGACATCTGGTCACCCTATAAATGGGAGTCTTGCCATTGACTTCAGTGGGACCAGGATTTCACTCAGGAAGTCTTAAGGCCTGGATCCACAAAGGAACTTAGGCTTTGCAACCCTGAGTGTCAAATGACACCTAACTTTTAGGCACCTAGAAAATTACAGGAACAACACTCCAATCTACAAACTCCTGTGCAATGCATGGGGAGAGACAGGCACCTTAGAATGCAATCCACAAAAGCTAGCATGCTGTGGGGAGCTGCCTAGGCACCTAAGTAGCTTCTATTTAACTATTTATCCAAGGTGCAGCAGTCACTGGGCCAGAGAAAGAGAGTGAGAATAACTGTATAGCTGGTGGTTAGGGTATCCACCTGGGAGGTAGGAGACCTAGGGTCAAGTCTCTCTGTACCCATCACTCTTTCATTATTCAGAATGCAGAAGCTTCAATAGGAAAGACTGAGGGAATGGTACATCAGAAAATCCCCTAGTTCAGTGGTTAGCATGTGCTCCTGAGTGGTGGGAAATTCCTGTTCAAATCCTTTCTCCCCATCAGGGAGAGAGGGGGTGGGGAAGTGAACCTTGGCCTTCCATGTTTCAGGTGAGCCCTTTAACCACTAGGCTAAAGTAATAAGGTAGGCACCTCCTGCACCTGTATTTTGAATGGGACCCAATCCAGTAGCCTCTGAGCACACCTACCAGGGGCTCGCTTTGCAAACAGGGACTGCTAACAGGGAGTTTCGCAAGGGAGTTCTCCAGGTGAAGGAAGAGCAAATACAGCACCCTTGGGGTAAGTGACTGTCTGTAGTGTGTGTTTGGGGGTTACTCGCTGTGTGCTGAGCATGTGTTTGTCTGTCTGGTTGGTTGGTTGAAGGACCATGTGCTGTGGCTGGCGGTTGGAAACTGTGAGCTTCAAAGGAAGGTTTGAAAGCTAGAAGCCTCTGTTAATTGGCTGAGTCTTAGTCAGTGGCCGGGGCTATCAAGAAGGCCAGGGCTTTATAAAGCAATGTGCAAGCGACCAAGGGCTGCTAACAAGAAGTTTCGCAGGGGAGTTTGGAAGGGGAGTGGGAAGGGGGAAAGGGCCTCCTGCTGTTCTTTAAAACTATAAACTAAACTACATTCAAAACTTCTTGATTTTAAACAAAACCCTTTCAGTAACTAGGAGACAATGCAGGCAGAAGCCCAGCAGCAGAGTGGGGGCTATCCAGTTTATTGCGCTGAGTGAACTGTATGATTACCTGCCCTGTAGGTGAGTGGCATATGTGTGCACTTGGTGCAAGGAGCTCCTGGCTCTCAGAAACCGCTTACGGGCTTTGGAGGCCAGGGTGGCGGAACTGGAGGAGCTAAGGGAGGCAGAGAGCTATGCTGATGAGGCTTTCCGGGACACTGTAGAATTGTCCCACCTCCGGTCAGACAGCCCCTGCGCTGTTGAGGAGGATGAAAGGCCCAGGGAAGCAGAACAGTCAACGGGAGCAGAGGGAAACCTTCCCATAGTTGGGACCCTCCTTCCAGATGGTGCTGGGGTTGCCTCTCGCACTGAGGTTACCTCTGCGGGGGAGGGAACTTCAGTCACTAGGAAAAGGCAGGTGTTAGTAATGGGAGATTCGATCATTAGAAACATAGATAGCTGGATTTGTGATGACTGAGAGAACCGTATGGTGACTTACCTGCCTGGTGCGAAGGTTGCGGATCTCTCAAGGCATCTGGATAGACTTATGTGTAGTGCTGGGGAGGAGCCAGTGGTCGTGGTACATGTAGGTACCAATGACATAGGGAAGGGTAGGAGAGATGTCCTGGAAGCCAAATTTAGGATGCTAGGGAAGAGACTGAAATCCAGGACCTCTATGGTGGCATTCCCAGAAATGCTTCCAGTTCTACGCACAGGGCTAGGTAGGCAGGCAGAGTGTCAGAGTCTCAATGCGTGGATGAGACGATGGTGTAGAGAGGAGGGGTTTAGATTCATTAGGAATTGGGGAAACTTTTGGAATAGGGGGAACCTATACAGGAAGGATGGGCTCCACCTAAACCAAAGTGGAACCAGACTGTTGGCACTTAACATTAAAAAGGTTGTAGAGCAGTTTTTAAACTAGGAGATGGGGGAAAGCCGACTGCTGCAGAGGAGCATATGGATCGGACAGAGACTTCTCTTAGAGGAGAGTCTATTGATAGAGATTCTCTAGGTTATAGTCGGGAGCAGAGGATGGAAGAGGAAAATGTAAGGGCCGGATCAGATGATAAACATTCACATAAAGAATCAGACACATCAGAAAAGGGCAGACAAATGAACAGTGACACATTTTTAAAGTGCTTGTACACAAATGCTAGAAGTCTAAATAATAAGATGGGTGAACTAGACTGCCTCATGATAAAGGAGGATATTGATATAATAGGCATCACAGAAACTTGATGGACTGAGGACAATCAATGGGACACAATCATTCTGCGGTACAAAATATATCGGAAGGACAGAACAGATTGTGCAGGGGAGGGAGTGGCACGATATGTGAAAGAAAATGTAGAATCAAATGAAGTAAAAATCTTACGTGAATCCACATGTTCCATAGAATCTCTATGGATAGTAATTTCATGCTCTAATAAGAATATAACATTAGGGATCTATTATCGACCACCTGACCAGGACAGTGATAGTGATGATGAAATGCTAAGGGAAGTTAGAGAGGCTATCAAAATTAAGAACTCAATAATAGTGGGGGATTTCAATTATCCCCATATTGACTGGGAACATGTCACCTCAGGACGAAATGCAGAGACAAAATTTCTCGATACTTTAAATGACTGCTTCCTGGAGCAGCTGGTATGGGAACCCACAAGGGGAGAGGCAACTCTAGATTTAATCCTGAGTGGAGCGCAGGTCCAAGAGGTAACTATAGCAGGACTGCTTGGAAACATTAACCATAATATAACAACATTTAACATCCTTGTGGTGGGAAGAACATCTCAACAGCCCAACACTGTGGCATTTAATTTCAAAAAGGGGAGCTATGCAAAAATGAGGTTAGTTAAACAGAAATTAAAAGGTACAGTGACTAAAGTGAAATCCCTGCAAGCTGCATGGGCTCTTTTTAAAGACACCATAATAGAGGCCCAACTTAAATGTATACCCCAAATTAAGAAACACAGTTGCGGAGCTATTAACTAGAGTTTGTAACCTGTCCTTTAAATCGGCCTCTGTACCCAGCGACTGGAATATAGCTAATATAATGCCAATATTTTAAAAGGGCTCTAGAGGTGATCCCGGCAATCACAGACCGGTAAGTCTAACGTTGATACCAGGCAAATTAGTCAAAACAATAGTAAAGAATAAAATTGTCAGACACATAGAAGAACATAAATTGTTGGGCAAAAGTCAACATGGTTTCTGTAAAGGGAAATCATGTCTTACACGGAGCTCTTCTTCAGGGCTGTTCCACACTGCTCCAATATCCTGGGGCCAAAATGAGCTACCCTAACACTGTAAACAGTAAAAATGTTTGTTCATCTTAATTCAAACATTTGGTTCCAATAGGTCACTGTCGATGTTACACTGCTTGGCCACATTTATGCTTGGTAAAGTAGAGGCAGGGGACTGGTAGGGAGCCAGTTACAGCTCCTCAGTTCTCTGCCCAGCCTCTTACCCAGGGCAGGTTAGAGCACCCTATGAGTTCCTTTAATTTGCACTAGCTTTCAACATTCCCCAATGGACCATCTTTCAGCTTAGAATAAGGCCACTGAATCTGCATAATTGCAAATTCTGTGGCATCCTCCTGACCCCTTTCAGCACCCCAATGTCATGCTCCACGACAGCCTACCTAAGATGTGCAAGAAATTCCCCTGTACAGCAAACAAGGTCCCTGGAAATGCAGCATTTTAAGCTGCTTCTCATTCACACTCCTCCCCTTCCCTTGTATAAGGAGCTGCAGTGATGTAAGAGCAAGTTATGTTAGATCTATGCTCACTGGGACTCTCTGATACTGGGAAAATCCAGCCAAATGAGTAATACACAAGGAGCAGAGCAGCGCAGTGATAAACCAATCCAAAATTTCAGCACACACACTGAGGAAAATAACATATTATTACTGAGACTGAAGTCTAATTAATGACTGTGAAATTCTGGTGCAGAACTGGCCTTTTGCATCACTAGCTCCAGCAGTGCAGTGGGAGTGGAGATTTTGTTCTGGGTGACCTCCATACCCCTTGTTTGCTATGGAGAAGAGAAGAATGTTTTCAACATCTTGTGTCAGCTATTATGGAGAATGGCATTGGAGAGATGGAAGGAGTCAGGACAAAGCCACAGAATCTTCAGTTGCATAGATACAGTGGCCCTAATTTCACACACACAAGTGGTACGGAGTAGTGGAACACACTTTTGGCAGCTTTGAATCGTGGTGCTGTGTTGAGGGATGTATTTCATTCTTCAGTCTCCATGTACTTAACCTGACTAAAACTAGAACTCAGGAATTTTATACAGGAGACGCAAAATTCACCCTGACGATCTATTTTAAAAGATTGTTTGATACCCATCTGAAATAATTTTTCTAACTTAGAGGCCTAACAAATTCTCAGGCTTGAATAGGCATAACTTTACTAAGTCATTTGTAATAAATGTGGTCATTAATCATTGTTGATCAAAACAGCTTGGTTAAAGTATGTAGAACATGCATTGAGTGAGTGACTTAGTTATGGAGTCACCATTTAGTACAGTGGTTAAATGCAAAGTTGCATTACACAGAGTACTGCAAAAATAACCTCAGGGTTTTAGTTTTGATTTCCATTCTATTGATTTGCACTAGGCAAATTTAATTCTAAATCTTACAGATGGCTGAGCTAGTCATTCAATTTGTCTTTGTAGTGAAGAAACCATTAGAAAAATGGAAAGGTGAAGGTCACTGCAATCTTTTCTGGAATGAAGCCTCAAGCACCAATTTTATTCAGAGGTCACATAAGTACCAAAAGCTTTGAAACCACATGTCATGCCATTATTTATGTGTTTAAGCATTAGATGTGTAAGTTAGAACTCACAATGCTGCATAAACATGCATTATTTTAGAACGAGAACATTGCTCGCTAGAAGATAGAAAACTGTGTACTTGGCATAATCCTCTCCACACATGCATACTGTGTGAGTTTCAAGTATGGAGGGCCTCTGAAGTATATGTGAACATAGAGTGGATACCAAGGGAACGTTACACACCCGACGGTATGGACATGTCTGTGCTGGCTTGAATGGTCCCTGAGGGGGATGGGCGAAGTGGACTGTGGAGTTTTCTTTCTGTGAAAAATGGCCCTTTAAGAGGGAAGAGGCCAGTGTACTTGTGACTAGTCAGCTGGCCCTCAGTTGGGTTTAAGAGAGGGCAGTTGGACTCTAGAGAGAAGGAGGCTGGGTGAGTCAGAAAAGGGGCAGAGAGATCAGCTCTGGAGTGCTTAGTGCCTGAGAGCAAAGCTGTAGAGAGAAAAAAGTTCTGCGGCTGCTACCTGTGAGACAGACCAGAAGCTGGGAGACCTGGGGGTGGGGGCCTCTGGAACAAGAGGAAGGCCTAGGGGCATGCCACAGTCCAGTACAAGGGGCTGGGGAAAAGCCCAGGAGGGATATGACACTTTCATTAAGCCCAGGACAGGTGGCCATTGTTTGTGCTAGTGCTTTGCTTGAGCTTTTGAAGTCCAGTAGAGGACTTTGGGGTGGCATCTGAGCATGCTCCAGCGTGAAGGATGATTGAGGCTGATGAAGAGTATGGAGTCACAGAAGTTGGTGAAGTCTAAACCTTTGGGCTCTAGCACTGGACTCTACGTTGTGAGCTGAGATACCCTTATTCATTAATCACCCCATGACATGGGTGTTCCTAGCCTATGAGAGTGGTGGAGAAATGCTCTTGAGCAGGGGAAACTGAGGGTGGGGTTCCTTCAGGGCCACCCAGGTCAGAAGGGGATGCTCTGAGAGGGTGACCTTAGGACAGACTCATAAAACACCCACTCTTTTCTCCTGTGATGCCTGATCCCAGAATTCTTTGTGCCTCTGTCAGAACCCTTTGTGCTGTTTCAGATGAGCTCGGAATGCTGTAACACGTAATTGATTTTAAATTTTATCGTGCAGCACAGGGTGAAGTATTCAGTGCTTTTGAAGCTGACCGTTTCACATTTAAGATCAATCATAATTTAATATATCAAAAAACTGGAGAGAGACACTAAGAAATAGGCTGGTTTCTGATTTATTTTTTTTAAAAGCGACTGCTGAACAACACCTTGAGAATCACTAGCATATAAATGTAATGACATCCCTAGATGGGAGGTCTGTGGTGATTTAACCCATGGCATTTGAATCTAAAAGCATATGCCTCTACTGCTCCATTTAAATGGTTGCTCCATTAACTTGGGGCTTGTCTTCACGGCAACCACTAGCTGGAGTTACTCCGCTTGAGCTAGCCTAGTTCAAATGAGAGTGGCCACACAGTGACATAACACTCCTGCTGCACAGAGTGACTTGATAGTTTTAGAAGAATAATTGGATTAGCAGCTAATTGGTTGTACTGACTCAGGGGTAGCTGGTAGCTGCACCCCTAATGCATGACTAGCTCAAGATTTAGGAACACTCAAGCTTCAGCCTCTACCAATGACAGGCCAGCTAGCTGGGGTTTAAAGCGCTGCTTCACTTGAGCTTGAGATTTGTGGGAGCAGGGGGGCCAGGAGTTGGGTTAGGGGAACACTCAAATTTTAACTCAAGCTAACAGTGCAGTGAAGACAAGGCCTTAGAGGTGGTAACAGACTCATGAACCTCTTCATGTAGTCTATCCACTACAAAGGGGGACAAAAAGCCACAGTGGATTAGTATGGTTTATAAATATGTATTCTTGAAGTAGTATAGCTGTGATGAGACATTTCCTTTATGACCCAACAGTAATTTTCAGTGTTCCTTTAAATACTTAGCTATCAGCTTCAGGGCTTATAGCACTTAATATGCTTGGTTCAGCATGACCAGGTTGTTTCCTAAAGCCGCTCTTTTCCTGAAAGTTGCTGTGTCTCCTATAGCAACCCAGATTCCAGCACTAACCCCTGCTGCAGTGGTGAGTTATTGAGGTGCTATTAGGGCCTGCAGCTGTGATGCAGCAGCATGAAATGCCATCCTGGGATGGGAACAGCCAATGGGAGAGTAGCTTGAGCTGGAGGAGGGGCTTGGATGACCTTGGAAGGAGAGGTTGTTGGAAAAAAGGCTTTTAGAGAAGAAGGAGGGAAGGAGAAGGACCTAGATGTTGAGTTAGCAGATGAAGTGGAGCTGGGGTAGGAGATAAGGTGATACAATAAAAGAACAGGAGAGTAAAAGTAGGGAGTGAGATGGAAAATAGGAAAGGTTTCAGGTCAGGAGAAGAAAAACACAGGACTGGGTATGTCAGCAGACACTACTGAAGAGGGGAAGTAGAGGAAAATAAAGTCGATAGATGTACCAGAGAGAGAGTCGGGGGGGAGTGGGGCTGAAAAAGAGAATTGATTGAAAAGCTGTTAGATAAAAATAGATCCTGAAACCAGAGAATGAGACGTCTACTCGCAAAGGACCTAAGTAAATGAACAGAAAATGACTGTTTGAACATCTGTTGAAGGAATACAGTTCAAAAGCACCTAATGGTCAAGTGAGGGCCACTAAAGAAGAAGAAGAAACCCCGCTTAAAAAGAGCCCCAGGAACACTAACATCTAAGGGGTACTACAAGCCAAAGAGAAGCAATGGACAGGACAGCAAGAGAAGAGTTGGACTTGCAGTCAAAGAAAGGAAAAGTGAACTCTGTTCTGAAGTGACATGGTATACTGTTGAGTAATTTGTTGTTTTCTTGTTGACAAGGATGCATTTGGTGTTAACAGCACAAAGTAGGGAAGAGTAGTGTGTACCAGCTCACAAAGGTTAATGTCTTGGTAACTTATAGTTTATTACTGTAAGTAATAAGTACTTGGCAATGCTCTATTTATGCATCTGTTACAATTTTGGATCTTTCCCTATCAAGTTCTAAAACTTCAAAATTATCCCTTTTGTCTCGGTTTGCCTCTGCCTCTCCTCACAGTCAGCATTGCCTAGCCTAGCCTGGGTCACTGCACTTCCATCAGCTGTTTCTCAGCAGTCTAATTTTTTTCTTTTCAGAAACCACAATTCTCTAGCCACATAAACACTCCCTGACCAAATAAAACATGGTTGCCAACAGAATATACAGATGCTGAAGTCCTGTTTTTGCTGTGGTACTGGAGGGAAGATCAGTCACTGTTGAATGATGATTTTAATGCTTTTCTGAGAGAAGTTCACACCATCTCGGGCAAAGTATTATTTGCTCTTTGTGTTGGAAAACTGAATATTTTTCTGGGTAAATTCCTTTCTCCTATTCTACCCCTCCTAGAAGAATTATACTGATTTCCTGCATTCTGTTGCTTTAAGGTCTTTCACTATATACATAAAGCATCTTTACCTCATTCAGTTATACTTCTCAGATTTTTTTTAATAACTAAAATGTCTTAGTACTTTATCTTGTCCCACACTATGTCTTCAGCAGTACCGCCCTCATGCCACTGGTACCCCTGAACACCAATAAATATGCAGATACGCAGTTCATGTACTATTATTTGAGCCACTGAATATCTGCCTTCTCCTGCTGGAAGAAAATTGTGCAGAGAGAATGAATTTTTCCCTCAAGCCTTAGTGTAGCAACAAAGGTATGGGTTAAAAGGCAATACTGACAGAAGAAAAGGAAGTAACTGCTAAAGCTGACCACACCCTTCCGACTTCCATTAAAAATATATTGGATGAAAGAGCGTATTTTTTTTTTGTCTGTGGCAAGAAAAAAATATTTCCCCTTTTATAGTCTGCATCACAGCACGGCCACCAGCTATTTCTCTTCAGACACTGGTATGGCAGGTGCCAGCTTACAGAGCGCAAGTAAACCTAGACTGTCCCTGACAGGTTTTTGTCTAACATGTTCTTAAAAACCTTCAGTGAGGGGGATCTCACAACCGCCCTTTGTAACCAGTTCCAGTAGGTAATTATCCTTATAGTGTAGTGTAATAATTGTGTTAATAATACATCCCTGCTTCATCGGACTGTTTTAAGGATAACATTCTGTAGTGTATGTGAGAAGGGCTCAGATACTCAGTGATGAGTACCACAGGAAACTTTTTAAAAAATGGACCCCTCTCTCTCCTTCCCCCACATCTAGCTATCACTCAATCCTGCCATTTTTCTTCTATAAGATCTAAAAAATGTGCCATTTCTTCCACATTTCCACATCTATAAACCCAGTCTCAGTCCTAATCATCTCTCACTTTGACTACTGCAACCTCCTTTCCTCAGCACACCCCCTTCCACTCAATCTCAAATGCTGTAACACAAATCTTCACCCTTGCTCATTGCTCTGGCAATGTTCAGCCTCATTCCCAATCCCTGGATGTTGATCCCGATTGGTAATTGTTACATTTTGAAAGCCGAAGTAATGCTTATTTACTTAATTTAAAAAATGTGCCGAATGTTAATGATTTCATATGTACCTGTCCCCTCTGCTGAGGCCCTATCTTGGCGTTGCATCTCACAGGATTGAACCCCTGATTTCTGTCTTCAATTTCCATTTGAACAAACGCTGTGGTTCATTTCACTTGAAAAGTCAGTTTGAAGTGAATGCTGTGTATTAAGGTGAACAAGTCACAAAAGTGGGATGCTAAATTTTATATTAGTTTAGGTAAATGCAGAAAGAATGCCTATTTAGAATTACAGTACGTGCTTATCATTTATTACCATAGAGGTAGTGCATTATACTAAAAGGTCAATATATTATACTTCACATTGTACTCTGTAATGTAAGTATCAAAACCAGTGTCTTCTGCTAACAACTGTAATAAAGGATTATGTATGTTAGAGTGTGCTTTCCTAAAATTAAGTGGTAATAATTTATTTGTTAAATTATTAGTTTAGTAACATTAAGTGCAAATAACTGTACTGGTTGTATAATAATTATACCTATTGCCACTGTTTTTTGAATTACTTCCATCTGAATAAGAACAAATATACTTTTTAGTATGTCAACACACATTTGAAATAAGACATTCCATTTAATTTTCCTATTTGGGTTTTAAAACTTTTTCCCCCATTGATTTGTCAGTGATTTCCGCTGTAACTGACTGAAATATACCTTAAATTAGCAGATGGCTTCCGAATCCTGGATTAGCTATCACGGGTGCCATAATTCTGTCAATAACACCAGTAAATGCATGAGCCTGACTTTGTTCCCCTTATTTTTATTTATAAATTGCATTTCATAATAGCAATAGAACACTGCAGGCCATGCATTTTGAAGGGATTATTGCACTTCTCTTGTGATTAAAGTCACTCGGCCTTTAGCCTTGCACTGCATAACACCACCCGAGGTGTTCAGTAATAGTTCAGAAATGCACTGCATGCTGTGCCTTATTGCTTAAGTATATTTAGCTGGATCATACAGAAAAATAATGACAAAACTAAGAGAATATAGAAGACCTCCTCCCCCCAGTTATTCTATTACTTTTTAATTAACTCATAAGTAATTCTCAGGTTAACTGTTTGTTAAAATGTACCTGAAATGTGAAGTAATCATTTCCCTTTTATGATTGTGAAATCTTATAGTATATTAAACACCAACCTTTTAATATAATTTGGCTTGTTGCATAATATAGAAATGCAGCTAAATTCTTAAAAGGGTTAAACTGTTACATTCTGCATTAAATTACCACTGTCATTCAATTCATTAGATGAGTTTATGGAGTTACAATATGTCTGTAATTTATAGCCTGCTTACTGACAAAGCTTAATGCTAACATATGCCTAATTTGCCAAGGTTATCTCAAGTTCCATTCATCTCCCCCACTAACAATATGCCTCTGATTCCATGCTTCATGGATGAGGTACATGCGGTTTCATATTTAGTGCTATCAATCACAAGTAATTGCCTCTAGCTCCCCGCCTCAGTGTTCAAAGTGATTTCTCTTCAGTGTCTGATGATTGATGAAAAGTGGAGGCTTAGCCAGCGGAGGGCGTTATCCTCCATCCTTAGCAACTAAAAATCTTCCAGAAGCTGAAAATCAGAGGAGAAATATACTTCACTCTGACATTTCCAAACTTTTATCTTTCAGGGCACACATTATTTCTAACCAGAAAAATATGCTCTTAGATATATTTTGATGCAGCAATGGTGACATCCAATGGCAAGTTAGGTTACTCCAAAGTATGCATTCCCTGGATTTCTCAAGTGATATATCGTACTAACTTCTCGCGTCTCTTATAAGACCCCAGCCCTGGAAATAATGGTGTGGGGCTGCCTATGCAGACTGCCTTTGGCTTCAACAGGGTTTCACAAAGGTGAAGTGAATTGCAGGATCTGGGCTTATCATAGGAGATCAGAATTTATTTGAAGATTTTTAGGCTGGGTGTTACTTAACAAACCACATTTTAGTATATGATAAAATCCTAAACAGATATGGCCCAGGTTTTAAAAGGTATTTAGGCATTGTTGTGCTCAACTTTGCAATGCCTCACTGATTTAGATGTTTACATCTCATTTTCAAAAGGGATTTAGGCATGTAAGAAACTAAATCCCATTGACAGCCAATGGGATTTAGGTTCCTGAGTCTATCGGTACATCAACACTCATGGCAGTGTGTAGAGTAGAGACGCTGCACCCTGGCTAGCATGGGTATAGACAGCAGTGTAGACAGTGTGGCATGGCTTGAGTGAGTAGAGCTGAGTGCCCTGGACTTCTCGGGTGTATACCTTACATGACTGTACATACCCAAGGTGCCTCCCATGTCTACACTGCTATTTTTAGCAGTCTAGTGTCCTGCTGCTTACCCTGTGCCAGAGCCTTTCCTCACTGCAGTGAAAGGCTCCGGCAGCAGCAAAGGGACTGGCAGAGGGTAAGCAGCGGGGAAAGGCTCCAGCAGTGCTTTCCCTGCCGCCAGAGCCTTTCACTGGTGCATGTAGCTACACACTGCAGTGAGTATGAATGCAGCCTACCTTTCACTGTGACAGGTAGTTACATGTACCCTACTTGCTGTCCCAAGTGGAGACAAGGCTTTAGGCTCCTAAATCAGTTAGGTGTTACACTGCTGAGCACCACAATGCCTAACTACCTTCTAAAAATGTGGGCTTAAGGCCCCAATCTTGCAATAATTAATGCACATGCTTAACTTTACTACTGTGAGAAATCCCATTGACTTGGCATCCTATTAATTTACAGTCCCCTGGGTTTTATTTTTGTTTACTTGCTTGTTTGTCAAGTATCAGAGGGGTAGCCATGTTAGTCTGGATCTGTAAAAAGCAACAGAGAGTCCTGTGGCACCTTTAAGACTAACAGATGTTACTCTTAAAGGTTCCACAGGACTCTCTTTGCTTTTTGCTTGTTTGTGTTTTTTTGTAACTAGGTCTTTATAGTGGTCCCTTGTAATGCCATATACTTTAGAGGGATATGAAAAGCCTAGCAAGATAGCTAAGCACCATCCCATCTGAACACCTTAAAGATAGTCCAATCTAAGGACCCAATCCTGAAACATTTATGCATATGCTTAATTTTCGACCCATTAAAGTCAATGGAATTACTCGCATGCCTAAGTGGGTAATACTCACATATGTAAGTCTTTACGGATCAGAGCTTATTTCTGCAATTAAAAAAATGTGAAAAAAAATCAAATTTTGGGGGGGACTATATGTATGCTGAAGATCTTCCTGATCCCCCTAGAAAATACAAATGGAATGAGTTAGCAAATATGCTTTGCCAAAATGCATTCATGTTTTCTGTTTGGATTGGGTCATTAAGAATATCTAGGTCATATTCGGCTTTTGGTTACACCACTGTGACTTGTTTAGGACTCCATATACTGCAATGGAATTATTGTGCCTGAGATTCTGAAACTGTCTCTCTGACATACACCAATGAAATGGAAGGCAGTAACTGGCTCTCTGTTCATATATATTTACTGTGATCTGAGATACTCAGTGCAATTGATTGATTGCAGCAAGAATAATCCCAAATGGGTGAGTAGATTTACAGACATTAAAATTAGAATGCTAGCCATTTGTTTTCCTGTACAGGAATACAGAGAATAAAATATTGCTGTTAGTTTAAAAATTAAGAAGAGGTGGGAAACAAGATCAAATAAAGAAAATTCTAATTTTGATGATGTTCTTGGTGTAAAATTCCATTCAGTGTCCCATATGATAATGGAAGCATCTACATTAAAAGTGACATTAGCCACTCAAGAGATATTTGTTTGTTTTTGCTGTTTAATACCAGCATTGAATGAAATGCCAACAAAGTACAGTATTCATGTGCTTCAGGGAAGTTTACTGAAGAAAACATACATTGCATGGCAATGAAAGTAATGTAAATGCACAAAATATTAACTCAGTGTTTGTGTTGCAATAGTGAATGTGCTCGTTATGAACTTGTGCTTAGAAGACTTTAAAACAGCAATGACTCGTTCATACTTAAACAGGCATTTTGTTTTATTTCTAAAAATTTTGGTCGAATATTTAAAAACAGAACCCAAGAATCTGTTAAATTCTTCTCTTTACCTTCATTCCCTCCCCTGAAAGAACTAAGCATCCACTCCATATTGTATATTTCTTAAAAATTTTTTTGCTCCCTCTCAGAGAACAGCAGGCTGAATTTTTAAACAGATTGTTTTATAACAGTTTGTGTTAAGCATGATTTACGCTTGACAATGAGTTTTCCAGTATGGCAACAAAACATGTAATATGTAAATAATACATATTAATAATTAACTAATTAAGATAATCCATATCCCAAAAATATCTAAAGGAAATGAAAAAATAAATACAGTAGATACTTAATTTACATGCACTTTTTTTTTCTGAAGGGGATAGAAAAACAACTCTTAAAAGGTTTTTTTCCCTTCTGATCTACAAGTATCAAGGAGGATATTTTTAAAAATATAAGTATAAGACAGTACCTCTAAAACTATACCAGCCAGTAAACTAAGAGAATTCACTACCACGAGTATTTACAAAACTTGTTCGTTTTGTTTTAAAGAATGTTTGTTTCTTAATCAGTGGTTGGAAGAAGAGTTCTTTGTTAATCTTTGCATATATTCAAAACGGCTGTAAAGCTAAGTGGCTGCACTTTGCATTGAGTCTGCTGACTTCCTATTCATAGAGCCTCTGACAAGCGGGGGATGGAGTGGTGCTGTGCTATGGTTTGTGGGAATAGAGGCTTTCAGTTCTGGTTTATTACATGGCTAATTAACCAAGGTCACTGAGCTCTTTTAAAAATCTGTCAATAGAGACATCACTGGTACTTTAACAGATCTGGTTATTATTTTGCATGCTCTAATACTATAAGGATGATAAAGACACAATGTGTGCATGTCGTATATATGCTGTGGGTGTGCATCCATAGATGTGCATATTTACATGAGGAACACATATAAAATTTAAAAAGAGCATAATCTCATATTTTCTGGATTTTGTAATTTCTTTCCAAAAATCAAATCTAACTTTTTTACAAAACATATTTTATTCCTCAATATGTCACACATCTGAATAATTAATAAATAAATGCATAAACAGTAACAATAAGGTTCTCCAAGTGGGTCAGGTTTTTTATGCATGCTAACAAGGAAAGGATGCAGAAGAATAATTAAGTATGTAAATTGGTGAGTTTCAAGATTATGTAATATACAAAGCTAGGCATCACTTGGGAGTAAGGGAAAAGCTGAAATGTTTCTTCTAATATATGGATGTAGCCATTCTCCCAGGTATTATAGTCAGCAACAAAGGCTGAGTTCAAATTCTTGTAACTAACAAACACCATCAGCTCAAGGCCCCAGCTCAAGGCCCCAGTAATCTGTGATTACTTCCCTGGGTGCTTGTAATAGGAAATACGTCCCCATGCACAAGCACTGAATCTGTATGAAACAAGGAAAAAAGCTGATTAGGGGAAAAGGGATCACAGCATCAACTTGGGAAAACACAGCAGCAATCTATCTCTATGAATAATAAAACTCTCCCCCTTAATAAGAAGTCCACTAACTTGGTTCCTCTCTCACTAGTTTGAAGTCCAATAGGCAAATGTCCCTTACTACATCATTTCCTCCTTCCTTATCTGATAACTCCTGCCTCAGTTTGGGGTCAGTAGGTAGCATAGTCCCAGGCCATGGCTACACTAGAGAGTTGCAGCGCTGGTGAGGGGGTTACAGCGCTGCAACTTAGGATGTGGTCACACTTGCAAAGCACGGCCAGCGCTGCAACTCCCTGGTTGCAGCGCTGGCTGTACACCCGGTCGAGCCTCGGGTGTAGGGATTCCAGCGCTGGTGATCCAGCGCTGGTCAGCAAGTGTGGACGCCCACCAGCGCTTTTATTGACCTCCGGGGTATAAGGAGGTATTCCAGAATTCCTGTCCACAACAAACCAGAAGAAAGGGAGAGCTCGGAGTTCAGCCAAACTGCTTATTTAAAAAACAAACACAGCTCCTGTTTGCTGAGCGATCGGAGGCAGGTAGGGGAATTACTTTGGAATGTTCACAGCTGTTTGCTTGAAGAGAGGAACAGCACTCTCACACGGCAGGGGGGAGGGGGAAGTCTGTGCTGAGCAGTTGCTTATCTGGTCTGACGGGTATTTAGAAGTACATAATTTGCATTTAGTGAATGAGAGAGGAGTGGGGGAAGGGAGTTAGAACTTTTAAAATGATTGAAGGTAGGCACTGTGCGTCTTCCAGTCCTTAGAACTTGCAAGGCAGGGAGCTGAGAACAGTGTCAACTCCAAAAATCCATTCTGTCTGGGCTTGTCTACACTTACAGTTTTGCAGCACTGGTAGTTACAGCTGTGTTAGTACAGCTGTGTAGGGCCAGCGCTGCAGAGTGGCCACACTTACAGCACTTGCAGCGCTGTTGGGAGTGGTGCATTGTGGGCAGCTATCCCACAGATCACCTCGTCCCATTTCGGCGCTGTGGCTTGTGGGAAGGGGAAGGAAGTGTGAGGGTCTTTCCGCTTCCTGTTCCAACGCCCCGTGGTGCTTTGCTACACATTTCGAGCAGTTCGGCGGCATTGTGATTCTGCAGCGCGATTTCTGTGGTTTTTGTTATAAATGGAGCCTGAGCTGCTGACGACCTTGCTGATGAATGTTGCCAGCACATCACACATGGCAGTGCAGCTATTCCTTCAGCTGCAAAATGAGAGTGACAGTGGCAGTGAGGAGTCAGACGATGATATTGAATCGCCTCATGGTGAAGACAGTAAATTGCTTGTGGCAGTAACAGACGTGCTCAGCTCCGTGGAACAGCGCGTTTGGGCTCGGGAAACCAGCAGTCAGTGGTGGGATCACATCGTCCTGCAATCCTGGGACGACGAGCAGTGGCTGCAGAACTTTCGGATGAGAAAAGCCACTTTCATGGCACTGTGTGCTGAGCTCGCCCCTACCCTGCGGCGCAGGGACACGAGATTGAGAGCTGCTCTGCCAGTGGAGAAGCGGGTGGCTATTGCAATCTGGAAGCTGGCAACTCCAGATTGCTTCAGATCGGTGGCGAACCAGTTTGGAGTGGGAAAGTCTACCGTTGGAATGGTGCTGATGCAAGTTTGCACAGCCATTAATCGCACCCTGCTAAGAAGAACCGTGACTCTTGGGAACGTGCAGGACATTGTGGATGGCTTTGCAGAAATGGGTTTCCCTAAGTGTGGAGGGGCAATAGATGGGACGCATATTCCTATTCTGTCACCACCCCACCTGGCATCAGAGTACGTTAATCGCAAGGGGTATTTCTCCGTGGTTCTGCAAGCGCTTGTGGATCACCGTGGGCGTTTCACTGACATTTACTCAGGATGGCCTGGAAAGGTGCACGATGCACGCATCTTTAGGAACAGTTCCCTGTTCAGGAGGCTGAGGGCCAGGACTTTTTTCCCAGACCGCAAGATCACAGTAGGGGACGTCGAAATGCCCACTGTGATCCTTGGAGACCCCGCTTACCCCTTAATGCCCTGGCTCATGAAACCATATACAGGGAAGCTTGACAGGAGCAAGGACCGGTTCAACTACAGGCTGAGCCGGTGCAGAATGACTGTGGAGTGTGCTTTTGGCCGTTTGAAAGCCCGCTGGCGCTGTCTTTATGGGAAGCTAGATTTGGGGGAAAGCAGCATCACCGCTGTTATATCCGCGTGCTGTACCCTCCATAATATTTGTGAAGGGAAGGGTGAAAGATTCAGTGAGGATTAGACCTCCGAGGTTCGACGCCTAGAGGATGAGTTTGCTCGGCCAGAGAGCAGGGCTAATAGGGAGGCCCAGGAAAGGGCTTCAAGGATTAGGGATGCTTTAAGGGAGCAATTTGATGCTGAGAGCCAACAGTAATGTTTGATGCATTTGATGTGCTTTGCTTTATCTTGGTGTACAATATTTACCACTTCCAGCAATAATATAACGTAGTGAAAAAGAAAAAAAATCCTTTATTCAACATACAGTACATAAAAGGCAAGAGGGTTGAGGTGGTGGATTGTACATTCACAGGTTTGAATATGTCCTATTTTGATCACTATTCAATGTCTGCTGCACTTCAGGATTACTATGCTGCAGGATAATGGGGGTGGAGTGAACAGGGTAAGAATTATAGTTATCAGGGCTGGTAGGTGATCGTACAGGTGTTGGGGGCAGCTGGGGATAATAAGGAACTGGCTGCTGGAGAAAGTTGTTTTGTGGAAATACTGGGGAACAAGAAAGAGGGCTTTGGGAGGGCTGTGGGTTACAATGGTACACATTTGTCTGCATGGCTACGAGAGACTCGAAAGACTCAGTTTGGCGAGCCAGGAGGCTTATCATCTGCTTTGTGGTTTTTTTTGGCAGACAATTCCTTTCTCCTGCTTTCTGTTTGCCTCCATTCATGTACACTCTGTCTCTATTCATACATTTTCTCTCTCCATTCCTGTGTCTTCCTACTTTCTCTGTTGTAGTGACTCATAACAGATTTGATCAATTCCTCTTTTGATTTTCTGGGATTCCTTCTCAAGTTCTGCAACCTACGTGAGGCCAGTGATCCGGCTGCAGTAGTCAAGGTCACTAGAAAAAAGAGAGATAGAACCATGTAATACACAGAGGCTACATTGTTTATTATCACACACTGAAGGACTTTTTAGACTTTTGGTAGCATCCTTCTCACATACCTCACATAACACAGAGAGGGCAGGGAAGCTAAAAGTCATGGCGAGCAATGGAGTGAGTGGTTTTCCCCCGATTTCCCCTTGGGAGTGGGAATTGACCAATGGGTCACTGGGGTTTATCTGCAATGGGTACAGGAGGTAGCTGGTGTCCTGAAGAGGGGACAGTAGTGAACAGGAAGGTGGTGAGCTGCTTGGAGGGGGGTTGGGCTTTGGTCCGCGTTCACGCCGTCCTGCTGGTGAGGGGGGGGAGAAGCACCGCCGTGCTGGATGCCTGCTTGGAGGGGGGTGCATAACACCGGTGCACACCGCGGTGCTGGATGCCTGCTTGGAGGGGGGTGCATAACACCAGAGCACACCGCGTGGATGCCTATGTGCTGGGGGGGGTGAACACTGGAGCGCACCGCGGTGCTGGATGCCTGCTTGGAGGGGGGGTGGGGAACACCGGAGCACACCGTGGTGCTGGATGCCTGCTTGGAGGGGGGTGTATAACACCGGAGCACACCGCGTGGATGCCTACGTGCTGGGAGGGGGGGTGGGGAACACTGGAGCACACCGCGTGGCTGGCTACGTGCTGGGAGGGGGGGGTTTAACAACAGAGCGCAATGGGCTGGGGAAACGCGAACCTGGCGCCCTGCACTCAAGTATCCCTAAATTCTCAACAGGGTTTCCTACTGCCAGACCTATCACTGCTGCGTGTTACCTGGGAAGAGAGGGAGGGTCTTCTACAGGAATGTGGATACCGCCCTGGCCCCTATGCAGCTTGCCTGTGTGCAGCCATGGTCCCCCCACCCCTCGCTGCACAGTGGATCGGACGAGTTAGCCTGACCGGGACAGGGACCACGGTGGCTCTCCCGATCAACTTGAGAAAGCAAATTGCAAACGCTCTTGCTGCAACCTTTCAAGAGATTACCGAGGCAGATTACAGAGACGTGATAGAGCAAATCAATGGGCTATTCCACGTTTAGGCATGCATGCAGGCAGCCATACCCAAAACCCTCCTCTCCCAAAACATAAAAATCTACTTACCCCGAGCACGATCCTCAGTTTCTTCCTCACCATCAACATCCTGCTGCTGCGACTGGCTAGCCTCCTCCTGGCTTGAGAAGAGCTCCTGGCTGCCTGTGTACTGGGACTCCGGGGTGTCTCCCTCCATGCCAGTAGCCTCACTGTCGCCGTCCTCTACAACGTTCCCCACTTCTCCCTGCTCTGAACTCTCCATCGTGCTCCTAGGATTGGCAGTGGGGTCACATCCAAGTATGGCATCCAGCTCCTGGTAAAAACGGCAGGTCGTGGGGGCAGCTCCTGAGCGGCGATTTCCCTCACGAGCTTTGCAGTAAGCACTCCTCAGCTCTTTAATTTTGACCCTGCACTGCAACACGTCCCGTTCATGGCCCCTTCTCATCAAGGACTGCGATATCTGCCCATAGGTATCATAATTTCTCCTCCTGGAAAGCAGCTGTGCTTGCACAGCCTCCTCTCCCCAAACACTTATGAGATCCTGCAGCTCTGCATTGGTCTATGCTGGGGCTCGTTTGGTGCGTGGAGGCATGGTCGCTGAGTGATTGATTGATTAATTGCACTCCACACCTGGCTGAGCAAACAGGAAGGGGATTTTTAAAATTCCCGGGGCATTTAAAGGAGGGGTCAGGTGAGCCCAGGGCAGTGGAGTTTGCATGATTACCAGAGAGGCTTCTAAGGTATGCTGGGATACCTGCTTATGCCACGGAGGTCAATAAAAACGCTGGTGGGTGTCTACACTTGCTGACCAGCGCTGGATCACCAGCGCTGGATCCTCTACACCCGAGGCTCGACCGGGTGTACAGCCAACGCTGCAACCAGGGAGTTGCAGCGCTGCCCGTGCTGTGCAAGTGTGTACACATCCTAAGTTGCAGCGCTGTAACCCCCTCACCAGTGCTGCAACTCTGTAGTGTAGACAAGGCCAAATCTGTCTCCTCCACGCTCCCTGTCACATTCCACCCCACCCCCCTCTTTTGAAAAGCACGTTGCAGCCACTTGAATGCTGGGATAGCTGCCCACAATGCACCACTCCCAACAGCGTTGCAAGTGCTGCAAATGTGGCCACACTGCAGCGCTGGTAGCTGTCAGTGTGGCCACACTGCAGCGCTGGCCCTACACAGCTGTACGAACACAGCTGTAACTACCAGCGCTGCAAAACTGTAAGTGTAGACATGGCCCCAGAGTCCTGAGATGCCCTTGAGTAGGCCTTGCTCCAGTCCCTTGGGAAGTGCTGCCTGGGCCTGTCCTGAGGCTCTACCACCTAACCAGCTATAATGATTTCAGTTTTATTTTGTAGCTGTATAGGAGGGGCCTCAGCAGAGTTCACTTCCCAAATAGAACAGTGGAGGGAATCAATAGAATACAAGCCATTTAAGCAGAGTCCTTCCAACAAGATAAGGGCTCTTTTCTCAGTTTAGTTCCACTACCCAGTCAATTCTGGGTTTGTGTACAGTAATGGTGGCTCACAAAGTGTCATGGGATGAGTCTTGGGTATGAAGCTTATGCAAACAAAATGCTCTGTAGCCACACTTCCCCGGTTGACCAATAAATGGGACAGGGAGGTCCTTTCTCTGAAGCTTCAGGCCCCAGAACATACTTATCTATCTATCTAGATATAGAGTTAATAATATATATACAGATAATATACTGTTAATATATAATATTACACAGAAAAAACTATTTTAAAAGAACATTGTTTCAAAGTCAAGCACTCAAATATTAGGAAATGCTAGTATTAAAGATGCCCATATAACCTTAACTCAGCCTTCTTGTGTTTATGCATTATGATAAAGTCTTTAAGTACATTATCACATATCATATTTTCCATAGGAGTTCTAGTCCATTAGATGGCATCTCATCAACATTGGCATCAGCAGGGTTGGATCCTTTAATTCTACTACACAGACCTCTGCCACTTGAGCTAACAGAGATAACAAAATAAGTTGCCAAACTGTAACAAGCCTCTACTGAGAATGTGCAAAAAACTTTTTTTTCAGAGTCTTATAACTTGGGCATATTACAAATTTGGGTAGTTTTTCATAGAGATGCAAAAGGCATATTCCTGGCACCAGAGTGACTCCCTGCCAAATTTCAAGCCTCTGTATCAAAACACAGAGGTGCAAGTGTTTCTCAACAAAATGATTGTAAGAATCTTTTTAATATGGACAGAACAATGTACTTTTCCTTAGCTTCCTTCTCAGAAATGTCTGAACCACTTTAGTTGAAACTTCAAAAAAAAAAAAAAAAAGAAATCAGCCTGTGACATACACTTGGCATAAAAAATTCCAGTTCAAATTATCTAAGTTTAGCAAAGTTATAAGTAGGGTCTTACCAATTTCATGACCATGAAAAATGTGTCCTGGGCCATGAAATAAGCCTTTCCTCGTGAATTCTGATCTTCCCCTTTCTGCTGGAAGCGCCGCAGCCAAGGGGCTCCTAGCTGCAAGTCCCTACTGGGCTTTTGAGGGACAGGACTTGTCCTTCCCTTGCACGGCAGCTTGGGGGCCGGAGGTGGGAAGGAAGGAGATCAGACCCACTTCTGGGTACCTTGTGCGTTGAGAACCCCAGGGTTACAACACTGTGAAATTTCAGATGTAAACAGCTGAAAACATGATATTGACCAATTAAAAAACCCTCTAGCTGGGAAATTGATCAAAATGGACTGTGAATTTGGTAGAGCCCTAGTTATAAGCAACTAGTTATAAGGGAATATAATGGAACATGTCAGGCAGCTTTAACTATGTGTATTGCTATCTGCACTACCTATAATAAAATATGCATATACACATGTATACAGTTATTTGAACACCCATGTGTACAATAAATCTGAACAGCTGAGATGCAATCCCTCTCCCCCAGAACATTCCCCAGACTGTCTTCTTAGAGTTCATAGTCCCCAAGGTGCTCTGATAATACCATGTCTATAACCTAGTGTGAGAGAGTGTACCAGGCCCTTTGAGACCCCTTGCCATCCTCCCACACCTCCTTCCAGGCAAAGAGCAGTAAAGGTGAGTCCTCCAGGCTTGCCTAGAAAGGATCCTGCTATGACATTGCACCCCATAATGCTTTATAGAAATATGCTTATGAGTGTAAATATGACATAACTGGAATATGTTTTATGCTAGATATGCCATGTAACATATCTTTGCAAAGGTTATGTTCTTCTGCATGTATTCATCCTATTCATATGCATGTATCATTTTTATATCTACAGTTATGAGCGTTGGCTCTATGCTTGCATTTAAAGTGTTTGCTGTAGAAAGCACCTAAGGCAGATTTGATCAACATAGTGTGGAGGGGTGATTCAAATAATTGGGAGTACTTGGCTAACAATGGACCTTGATATACGCCACTCCACATCTGAGCTTTCCTGGGAACGTCCTGTAGAGAACTGAGAAATGCATGGACATGTGACTTGCCCATGTGACTCCAAAATTCCATCTTGTAGCTGTGATTCTACACAGAGGGAGAGACGGGTTTCCACTCACAAGAGTGAGCTATATAAGCCCCTGGGAAACCTCTCCATTTTGTCTTCAGCTGGCTCAAGAGATATCCTCTCCACCTCTAAGAGATGCCTGAAAGAAACTGCATCAAAGGACAGTAACTATGGGGGTCTGAGCAGGGGCGGCTCCAGGGCCCAGCATGCCAAGTGTGTGCTTGGGGTGGCATGCTGCAGGGGGTGCTCTACCGGTCGCTGGGAGGGCGGCAGGCAGGCAGCCTTTGGCGGCAAGCCTGCGGAGGGTCCGCTGGTCCCATGGCTTTGGTGGACCTCCCGCAGGTGTGCCTGCAGAGGGTCCGCTGGTCCTGTGGATTCGGTGGAGCCGCAGGACCAGCGGATGCTCTGCAGGCACGTCTGTGGGACGTCCACCGGAGCCGTGGGACCTGCAACCAGCAGAGTGCCCCCCGTGGCATGCCGCTGTGCTTGGGTCGGTGAAATGTCTAGAGCCGCCCCTGGGTGTGAGTGATTGCTGGACCCAGACTAGAAGGAGGCTAGTCTGTCAAAGAAGCTTATTGAAACATCTCTGAGGGTGAGATTTACCAGCATTTAGTTTCCTACTATATTAGGCTTAGACTTGTGTGTTTTATTTTATTTTGCTTGGTAATTTACTTTGTTCTCTTATTACTTGGAACCACTTAAATCCTACTTTTTGTATTTAATAAAATTGCTTTTTACTTATTAATTAACCCAGAGAAAGTATTAATACTGGGGCGGGGAACAGCTGTACATATTTCTCTGTCAGTGTTATAGAGGGTGAACAATTTATGAGTTTATCCTATATAAGCTTTATACAGGATAAAATGGATTTATTTGGGGTTTGGACCCCATTAGGAGCTGGGTATCTGAATGCTGGAGACAGGAGCACTTCTCAAGCTGTTTTCAGTTAAGCCTGCAGCTTGTGGGAGACGTGGTTCACACTTGGATCTGTGTTTGCAGCAGGCAAGTGTGTCTGGCTCAAACAAGACAAGGTACTGAAGTCCCAAGAGGGCAGGGAAAATGGGCTCAGAGATAGTCCCAGCACATCACGTGGCCGTTGCAAAGGGATTTCTGTGACCCAACCCGTCGCACCTGCTTGAGCAGGGAACAGATGGACAGAACCCAAGGACTGTAATCCCTAAAGTAATGGGACTGAGTGGGAAGCAGCCCAGAGAATGAAGTTGCAGTACATGGCTGCTGTGTGTAGGGACCCAGGTTGGGACCTGGAGTAGTGGATGGCCTGGGTGCCCTCACTGGCTACTGAGGAAGTGGCCTAAGCCCTCAGGAAGAGATCAGGCTCATTTAGAAACCCAAGCAAAAGGCTGGAATTTGAAGGACTGAGGGATGGGGATGAAGACCCTGGTAAGGGCAGATAGATCAACTGACCTCTTGGTTAACCACTGCTGGGAAGGGCTTGAACTTAAGGAATCACCTGGTTGGAGAGCTGGGGTAGTGAGAACTGCTGAGGACAAAGTCTCCAGGGAGAAAGCCCAAGGGACAGTACTCTCTAGGAGGGTTGGGGCAGACTTAAAGCTAGCCCAGCAGGGGCTGAGCCCAGAGACAGGGCTGCAGCCACTAGCCAGGGCACAGAGATAGTCTTTGTTGGACTTTTGTTACCCTAGAAGGGGTTCATCCATTTGCCCATTTTAGACTGTGATTTAGCTGGAGGGCTGAGCCACTGAAGACCAGCCTGATGAGGGCAACAGCCTCTGGAGGGTGCCGGGAGCTGGAAAAATGAGTGCAGGATTGTACCTGGCTGACACTGGTGCTCAGGAGAGGTGTGTGCACCTTGTCACACCTACCTTTGTAAATTCCCTGGGCACCCATTGTAACGCTTTGGGGGTTCATCCAGGCCAGTAAGAGGCTCAGTCAGCACCTGCTTTGCAACCCTGGGTGCCTTAAATGCTGTGCTACTGTGGCTCACAAACCTGACATCAACAGCCCATATACAACGAGGGTCTCACCCTGGCTTCCACCACCCAGTTACTCTTTGCAGGGAGACCTCAACAACTCTTCAAGTCCTGAGTTCTCCCCCAAAACACTTCTCTGCTGTGCTCAACCCCTCTCACTGTAACACTCACAAACCTTCTCAAGTTCGTTGCTTCTTTAAAGATACAGCAGCCTGTTATTTAACTGGGGTTAACACACCCTTCTCTTCAATACACCGCACTGAGCTACTTTATAGAAAAAGTAGAACAAGTTTAAGCTGGCCACTCTTTAACCAGGATCCAGCACAGAACCAAACATGCTTGGTTCCTTTGTCTCCACAGGTGATGGACAACCCAAAGTCTTTTCCCAGTTCCGTATAGCCACCTCCAGCCAGTTCATTATGCTGGTGTCAAGAGCCAGGAAGGTCTCCTGGGGGATTCAACTTCTCAAAGGGGTCACACCATCTTGATCAGTTTCCTCTTCTGGTAAGTTCCCATGTGATGCTTTCTGCTGCAATTTTACAATGCAAATGAAGTCTTCTGCCTGCCTGGGAGCTAATTGCTTGGTTTACTGTGGAGGTGTCTCCGTTGTCTGCAATGAGGTAGACAGCGAGAATTGGTCTAAGGAAAACCTGTCTTATCACCTTTTCCTGATCTGCCTGTTTAAACACACTTTTGTCATATTTCCAGCAGGTCTGTATAGTTCTCAGCATGTTATTCTTGTGTGATAGCATGCACAGTTATTAATGACTAGTGTTACCAGGTTTCCAGGGCTGTATTACAAGACATCTCTTTGTTGTCATGATATTTATCTATGTGTATGGTGCACTGAGCTGGTCAGGCCATCTGAGACTCACTGCTATGTACCAGGGAGCCCTTTGGCACTGGGGTGCTGTTAGGGTCACACCCATCTCCTACTTGATCCTCTGTCTGGGTGCCTAAGTAACTATTTGCACCCATTCAGCCTATTGAGAAAACAGATCTTGACACTGGTCAGATGGGGCAGGCTTGGATGAGTCTGTTGCATTCACACCACCGTGAGGAAGTGTCCCCAGTAGGAGAAGGCTGTTCACTTGACTTTATCTTCACTAAGCCTGCTCGCTCTCTGATCTCTCTGTTACAGAGTTCCCCCTGTCAGACCAGCAGCTGGCCTCTTTTAGCATCTCCTATCAGCCCCTCCTTAATCCTCTGTCACTCGGCCTTCTTATGACTTTTAGTCCATCAGTGTTGATGACATCTCAGCTGCTGCTGGCCCTCTCCTCCTTGTCACCTCTTCTCTCCATCAGTATTGTTGATTGACTCCCCGCTTTGCCCTCTTTCACCCTTGACTCTTTTGCCCCTTCCCATTGCAAAGTCTGCCCTGCCAGCCCTGGTTTATCTTCAACATTTGCTCCCTCTGCTCCTGCTGTTGCATTGTGGAGTATCTCCAGTGGAAATCCTGTGACCAGACTGACTTCCTTCACCACAAATAATGTTTTCTCCTCCTTCAGTTCTGCCACTTACCTAACTAGACTACTTTACATCTCCATTTTAACTGAATCTCAGACCCACAATCCTAGCTGCCTTTTCAAAACACCTTTGTCTGAGTCCTTAAACTCTCCCCTTCCTTCGCTTCCACTTTTCTTCACAAAGAATCTTGCCAATTTCTTCAAAAATTGAGAAAATTTAAACTTCTCCTCCCCATGACTTCTTTCCTCTGTCACAGAAGCTTATCTGCTTTTCTCCCCTAACCCCTCCACTCTTCCCACTGACCCCTTCCCACTCGCTGATATTCCTTGTGCCTTCTTTCATCCTCTCCTTTACTCTTCTCCTTAACCTTTCACTCTCTTCCGGTCATTTCACCCCTTAATATGCAAGCATGCTTTAGGCTCTCCCATATAAAAAAAATACCCATCCTGGACCTCACGCCTTGCCTCTCCAACTACCACCCCAGTTCCCTTCTGTCTAGACAGCATTCAATGAACTTAGAGTTTAATCACTATCTGGAGTTTTCTCCTCCAATTCCATCCTAGGCCTTATCCGATTCAGCTTGCGTCCCTTGCACTCCAAGGAAGTTGCCCTTGCCAAAGTCACTGATTATCTCTTCCTTGCCAAAGGTCAGAACCAGAACTCCATCTTCATCCTTGATTGGTCAGCCATCTTTGGCACCACTGATTATGCTCTTGAAATTGTCCTCCCTTGGCTTCTGTGGCTCTGTCTTCTCCGTGTTCTCCTTCTACCTCTCTACCTCCAGCTACAGGAGATATACCGAGTGCACTAAACAGTCTGTAGCAGTGGCAGCCAGAGCTGTGAGAGGAGCTAGCTACCCTGAGGATGTACCCATCTGAGACATTAGGCATGTACTTAGAATGTAGCAGCAGCCATCCTATTTTTAGCACAATAGTTTGAGAGCTAGTGTGGTATGTCTCCTCAAGCTGGGAATTGCACCTCCAGCTCAAAGCATAGAGGTACCAGTGTGTCCTTCAGAAAGCATCCTTCTCATCTCCCTCCAATTTTCTGTGAAAGTTCAACAGGGCTCTTTGCTTGGTCACCTCCTCTTCTTCCTCTAAGCATATATTTGCCTGATCTCCTCTGCAAACATGAATTTAACCTTTGATCTCTAGGCTGGTGACTCTCAGATCTACCTCTACTTCAGATCCATATTTCTGTTTGTACTTTTTTGGCCGGTCTGTCTTCTGGATGTAGCCATCAGTTAAAGTTCAACATAACTAAAACAGAGTTCTTAATCTCTCACCCCCACAAGCCATCCCTGCTACTTCCTTTCTCAATCACTGTGGCCATCCCACCTATCACTCAGGCCAATAAACTAGGCATCATCTTTGATTCAGCCTAGATGTGAAAACCTAGAGGGAAGTCTATATCTTGCAGATTATTTCTGCATAACACCTCTAAGATACAGCCGATCTTATCCATCTAGCTAAAACTCTCATCCAGGCTCTCAGCATCTCAGTTCTCAATTAACACAACATCCTTCTCTCTGGCCTTGACAAATGCAATCTTGCCCCACTCACATCCATTCAGAATGCTGTTACTAACATGTTTCCTGGTCCATCACTGTGACCATGTCACACTACTTTGTATCTTTCCACTGGCTCCCTCTCCTGTTTCACAAACATAAGATACTTTTGTCTATATTTTCAAGGCTTCTTGTAGCCTATCCACACCATTTATCATTCACTTGTTACTGACCTTTCAGTCATCTCCTCTGATTGGCCCATGATGCTAGCTTCCACTGCCCATGTATTACCTGTCATAACAAGCATCTGTGCACTTTCTTCCATTCTGCCCTTCACACTTGAGGAGGCACTCCCTGTAAACATCTTCAAAACTAGCTCACTATTGTCCTTCAAAACTTTCCTTTTCCATGATGCCTATCAAAGTTTGACAAAGACTAGGCTGCTGGTGTGCAGAGACCACTGCTTATCATACTGATTGACATTGTCTCACTTTTCTTGTAATCCTTCATCAGTCTGTATCCATCTGTATTGTCTTTTTCCCGCCCCCTGCTTAGATTGTAAACTCTTTGAAGCAGGGACTCTTCTGTTTACACTAGGTATTGTACAGTGAGGCCCATAAGTAGGCCCCTATGCACTATGCTAAGACAAATAATAGCCTTAAAGGAGTCCAGAACTGGATCAGACACAAGTGAGCAGAGGTGTTTTCAGAATGCTTAAACAAAGCTGTTGCTGCCCAGGAGGATGTAGAAAAGCCCAGAATGGAACAAAGGTGCCTGAGGAGTTAGGGTTGGGGGAAGTACTATGCTCAGGGTGCTATTTTTGTTAGCAACAAAAGGGACAATAGATTGAAGTAAAATGTTTCAGGTATTCTGTATGTGGTGTGATACAGCAGGGCCAGGGAGCAGTAGGAGAGGGGAGATATATAAGTATTAGGCTAATTAAGGCATGGTTCCGACTAGGGAAGGTTACTACCATTTAATTGGAACACCTGTAGCCAATTAAGGCCCTGTCAGGACTGAAGGCAGACAAGGTGGAACAAAGGAGAGAGGACTGGAATTTGGAGGTGTGTTGCTGAGAATTGAAAGACCTGAGAAACAGAGGAAGGGAGACCCTGCTCCAGCAGAGAAGGGAGACTGCCTCCCCCAGCATCAAGGGCTGAGGGTAACTCTCCCCAGGGGGAAGAGGGTAAGAAACCCACAGGGGTTGAGAGGGGTTGGGGCTCAAGTGAAGTGCAAACCCAGACCCTTCCTCTACCACCTTCCTGGGCCACTAGCATGGCTCTCTGTGCCCCAAGAGCAAGGGCAAGGAGTGGCATTTTACCCCTTTTCCCTACCCCCCACCAAGAAAAGTACAGGCCCCACCATGCCAACATCAGCCATTTTGTCACAGTGGATTCATTTTCACTAACTTCCCCAGAATGTTCTGGACCTTTGTAGCATCTCATGGAACCTTCCAGACTGAGAACTACATTTTCCTTGAATCTCCTAGAATGTTGTTAGCCATGCCCTTGTGAGCATATAAGGGGTGAGGCATTGCCAGTCAGTGAGATATAAGAATGAAGTGAGAGCCCAGTTGTGATATTGTGAACCTTGTTTTGTTGTGTAATCATGAAAGTATCCTTGTGTATTAACTCTTGAAGAGATCAAGTATCAGAGGGGTAGCCGTGTTAGTCTGGATCTGTAAAAGCAGCAAAGAATCCTGTGGCACCTTATAGACTAACAGACATTTTGGAGTATGAGCTTTCGTGGGTGAATATGGGTGACATGCATCTGATGAAGTGGATATTCACCCACGAAAGCTCATGCTCCAAAACGTTTGTTAGTCTATAAGGTGCCACAGGATTCTTTGCTGCTCTTGAAGAGGTGTAAGTAGTGACTAATAAAGGACATATTTAATGAGACATACCTATCAAACCCTTATCTATACAACAATATAAAAGAAATACTGTTACTACTTTTGTCATGATTAAAACTTAATGTTCGACTTTCTAAGACTACAGAACACAGATTTTTGCTCTCCTTAATCTGGTCTGTTTTCCCCCATAAAAAATAAGATGCCCCCAAAGAAGCCTTTAGGAGCTCAGTATAGGAAGTGAAAAGCTCAGTTACGATCTAGTTTCTATAAGCTTAGAAGAAATGAATTATTTGGTTACATATGACATGAATAAATCATAGAATACAGGTTGGAAGGGACCTCAGGAGGTCATCTAGTCCAACCCCCTACTCAAAGCAGGATCCATCCCCAGCCAGATTTTTTTTTTACCCCAGTTCCCTAAATGGCCCCTGTCAGGTTTGAACTCACAACCCTGGATTTAGCAGGATAATGCTCAAACCACTGAACTATCCCTCCCCCCATCATATGCAAATTTATCATGTTGTATGACAGGGATAAATCATGCATGCAAATAATGCATCAGAGACCTGAAATGGGCTACAAATGCAATAAAAATAAGGCATCCAAAAGTTTAACAAATGGGGAGGATGCTCTTCACCTGGGGCACCATTTGGTCCATGGCCAAATTATGAATTTTCTATTAATAGCTTAAAGGATCTCATATGTGTTTTGGTCATGAGGATGAGCCTGCATCTTATCAATTAAGAGTTTGACCATACATTCTCTCCTAGGAGGTACCCTAGATTTCATGTATCCTTCCTGATAGCATGTTTGGCCAGGCTTGCAATCTTTTTAGTGGCTTTTAAGAAGTGTAGAACTGCCATTTCTTCCTCTACTTTGACCCCCAGTCTTGGCTGAAGATTACTACATTATCAAAAAAGGCAACTATGAAAAGTATATGGTCATAGGATCTTATCCATCAACTGCTGGAAGGTGGTTGCTGCACTATGTAGGCTGAAGGGCATTTCTCAAACTCCTACTCCTTGAAGTGTAGAAAAGGTGGTCATCTCCCAACATCCTCTTGTCACAAGAATTTGCCAACATCCTTTATTCAAATCCAATATACTTATATACTAGACTTGCCCCAGAAGCTGGAGGAGGTCATCTACATGGCATAGGGTAGGCATTGAACATAGATCTCACTTAATCTATGGAAGTCTGTATGAAGATCCTGCCTGAGTGGTTGGGTTTGAGGACCAGAACTACTGGGCTGTGGCAGGTGCTTTTAAATTCCTTGACACCCTGCCCCCCTTGCAGCTTTCACTTTTCCAGTTCTTCTACTGGAGTCTGCATCTTTTTGGACAGGTGTCATAGGGGTTCCTGCACTACCGTCCCTAGCTCAGACTTGATGCAGTAGAACATCAGATCTGTTTGTGTCAACCTCTGAGAAAATGGCCTTGAACTTGCTTACAAGAATCTTGGTCTACCTCTGCTTGGGGATCAAATATTCCCAGTTGGATCTCTGAACTCGTAAGGGGCACTGGTAATTGCTGTATTAGTCCTAGTTCATAGGACTACAGGACTATAAGAATTCTTCTCTGGTTGTCCCAGGTTTTAACAAATTGACATGATTTGTGTTTTTGACTTCTGATCTGGCTGATGAATCTCCATAATTCATCAAGCTAAAACAAGCCTTGACACTGCCAATAACTTAAAATTATGAGGTGGGTAACAGCACTACAACCCTGGTCACTGAGCTTGAACTCTTAGTCTAGTCCCCTTGTTTGTAGGTTCTGCTGTGCAAAGGCATGTAAAGCCTTCAAGCTGTTCCTTGGTTGTAGTACATACATCACCACATAGGGCTAGGTGGAACAGGCCATCTTCACCAGACTGAGCTCACCGCTTGGTTGGTGACCATAGAGGGAGATCAAAGGGGGAGAAACCCATCACGGCATTCAGGGCTTCTTGTATTACAAACAGGAAGCCACTTCCAGTGGTTGTGGTTGGCCTTCAGGATTTATTTTAAACTTCTTGATTAGGTTAGCAGTGTGTATGTGATACTGCAAATTAAGGACTGATGCACGTCAGCGTAGTCACATTCTTTCTTCATCAGTCTGGAGGCAAAGTTTGTACCCTGATAACTTAAGAGCTCACTAGGTAGCACTAGTCTTGCAAATATCTTTAATAATTCAGATGCTGTCACTTGGGCCATAGTGGTTTGAAGGGGAATGGCCCCTGGGTAACAGGTGGCATAGTCAATCATATCAGAATTATTGATATCAAGTGGAACTTTTTTCTTTTGGGCCTTCTAGATCTATTCCTACCTCTTCAGCAGGGCTGTTAGGGAATTCAAATTTGACTGCTTTTGAAGGTTCAATGTTCTGTGCCCCTGCTGCAGCTGCAGGGTCAGAGGAGTTCTGTATCCCTCAGTTATTGGGGGGGCACACCCCTGCTCTTAAGTCAGTACTTACCCCTTTTGTCCTCCATCCCCAAGTGGGTGCAGCTGTCCTCATTGGCCACTAATTGGCAACCAGGACAAGGATGCACAACAGTCTTTCTTGTGGATGTATGGCCAAAGGTACTAAGGCAACAGGAGAGGGTTTTTTTCCCCTTCACACAACCCAGGTGTCCATCCATTGTTTCATGGGACAGCTTCAATAACTTCCTCCTGAATATGAAAGGTACTAGAGCTATGAGGACACTGGGCTCATCTGACTCACCGCACACCAGTCTAGGTTTTTCTTGTGTAAGTCTTGCCTCTCATGTCCATTTGAGCTGCTTTCTGCTTCTTGTTCTGTTTCTCTGGAATGTTGACATCTCCGGCAACTTCTCACCTGTTGTGCTGGCAGGAGCTTCCCTTTACCATCCCTTTACCTCTCTGGTAGCTACCTTGCCCTCTTGCCTTACACACCTCTTCTCCTCCTCATAGCTGCTGTGGGGCTGCCAATCAGCTCTGGCTGAGTAGGCAGGGTGTTCCTCTATTAACCCTTTTGTTGCCAAACCAGAAGAAGGTGTCTAGATCTCATGACAGTGACGTACGAGGACACACTGACTTGAGACTTTTCAAAAGACCTATGGAGTCAGTGTTTGAAAGTTCAGTGGGATCCTCAGCATCAAGGGCTGGAAAGCAAGCCTTAAACATTGACGGTGACTTGGCTTCTGCTACTTCATGAGACAATGCTGGCATAGTTGGTAAATGGTGTCCTATCACAGTAAGACAAGCAGCTAGAAGAAATCTGAGTTCATCAGAATGTAGTGGTCCATGTGGCTTAAAGACTTGGCTTGGATGAGGTAGGGGAACATCAAAAACTTCTCAAGAATGGGAGATCCAAAATCTGAAGATACATCTCTATTGCTGCATTGATCAGTACCCACAACACATCTTTCAAGGTGAATGGGTCCTACACATCTATCACAAGATCTGGTTGTCAAGGTTTTTCCCCCACTTTGAACTGTAGGGTGCAAAAAGTGGGGACCTGCATGAACACTTTTAAGCTTAATTACTAGCTTAAATCTGGTACGCTGCCACCAGCCAGAATTTAGTGTCTGGCACACTTTCTGTTCCCCCAAAACCTTCCCTGGGGAACTCAGACCCAAACCCCTTGGGTCTTAAAACAAGGAGAAATTAACCATCCCCCTCCTTTTCCCCCCAGACTTTCCCCTCCCTGGGTTGCCTTGAGAGGCTTCACGCCGATCCAAACTCCTTGGATCTTAAAACAAGGAGGGATTAACCATCCCCCCTCCTTTCCCCCCACCAATCCCTGGTGGGTTCAGACTCAATCCCTTGGATTTTAAAACAAGGAAAGATCAATCAGGTTCTTATAAAGAAAGCTTTTAATTAAAGAAAGAAAAAAAAGTAAAAGTTATCTCTGTAAAATCAGGATGGAAAACAGTTTACAGGGTACTCAGATTCATATAGACTAGAGGGACTCCCCCGCCCCAGCCTTAGATTAAAAGTTACAGCAAACAGAGGTAAAAATCCTTCCAGCAAAAAGACACATTTACAAGTTAAGAAAACAAACATAAGACTAATCTGCCTTGCCTGGCTATTACTTACAATTTTGAAACATGAAAGACTGATTCAGAAAGATTGGGAAAGCCTGGGTGTACGTCTGGTCCCTCTTAACCCCAAGAGCGAACAACAAACAACACAAAAAGCACAAACAAAGACTTCCCTCTGCCAAGATCTGAATGTATCTTTTCCCCCTGTTGGTCCTCTGGTTAGGTGTCAGCCAGGTTACTGAGCTTCTTAACCCTTTACAGGTAAAAGAGACATTAACCCTTAACCATCTGTTTATGACACTGGTGTTCCTCCTCCAGTGCATCAAATGCTGTGACAACACTATGTGGATTAAGCCAGACAATCACTATGCTCTCAGACGAACCCACACAGAAAAGAGAGACAAACACCCTATCATCCAGGGGCAAACAATCACTCCATATCTGACCTCAGTACTCATCCCAAAGGAAACCTGCACAATATCATTGCAAGACAAGCCTGGAAACTTAAATTCATAGCTCTGCTGAATGCTAAAAAAATGGATTTAACAGACACTGGTTTTATGGTTTATCACAACTTATAACATTGTACTGCCTCAAGTCTTAATTGCCCACTTCACTTTAAATGATTTTCTACGGTATGTATGAATCCTTTGTGCTTAACAATCTGTCCCACCTTATATTTATCTTCTCCAGACCTGAGAAAGCTCTGAAGCTCAAAAGCTTGTCCCTTCCACCAACAGAAGTTGATCCAATAAGCTATCATCTCACCTATTTTGTCTCTTGAAAGTTACTAGTCCGGTTTACTTGGTCTCTCTCTCTCGCTCTGAACTCTTATAACCAGGGAGAGGGTTTAAAGGTTATGCTCTTCTACTCTGGGAACAGATATGATACTATGATCAATTGCAGCTAACAAACACAGCTCAAATTTTAATATTGAGTATCCATCCACTGAAATGGTCACAAGAAATCCATAGTGGTCATAGAAAACCACCTACAATTATTAGGTGAATTCAGTTAACTACACTGAAGAAACTGCAAACATTCAGTGAGTAGGAAAAGGGTGTAAATTTTTGACCTATACTAGATACAAAGACCCATGAAATTCCAGCTTTATTAGGCTCTTCTGTTAAGCTGGCATGAAGAGGTCTCATGCACACCTTGTATGCACAGAAAGCACTTCATATTGACTGTTTAGATAATTTGTCTTACTATTCTACCACATAGGAAACATCTTAAAAAATGCTACATGCAATTTTTGAATCAGGTCAGCTTAATTGCATAGCCATTTTGTATATCCTCCTCTTCTTCCTCTGGTCTTTACAAGTAACACTGGGGGAGGGAGGAGGCCAAAGTAGAGTGCTTACACTCTTGTTGCTTTATTCCTGGCATTCTGCAAAGTTGCCTATAACTTCATTTGTTCAGCTCTGCACACAAAGGGAGCATGGATTGTGCTATTCTCTGGATTTACACCTCTTGTGTACATTTGCAAGTTGTTTGTGTTTGTTTTTTTTTCATTTGCAGAACTTTTTTATTTTTTTAACCCCAACATTCCCATGGTCTCCACTCTTTCACCTATGCTTACATTCTTTGTTGCTTGCTATGGCTGTTGTCATCATGACATCACTGACACAAGAACGGCACTCTTTAATGACTGCCACCAGTCTGTCTTCGCTGGAGACATTTCAATATCAGCATAACAATTTCAATTTTTACCTCCTACTTTTTACACATTGTTATTGGCCATTTGTAAAACATGAATACAAAACAATAACTGAACACTTAAATATTTTGCTTCATAAAGCCTGTAATGGGCTCCACTCTGTCCCTGCCTGCAGGTATATGGGATCTTGGGGAGCAATTACCACACGGCTGGGGTTCCAATTAATTTCTTTATTAAAGGGAAAAAAAAGGAAGTGGTGGGAATTTAATAATGAAATACGATGGGATGGGGTGTATAGGGTGTTTACAATAGACAACGATGGGGGGGGTTCTTCTTATTGAACAGTGTAGGGAGTTCTAATAGTGGGCTACAGCAAGTGGGGTTCAGCACAATGGGATACAGTACAGTCAATAAGCAACTCTAGATACAGTGTGGAAATGCAAAGTGTACCCAAAAGAAATGCAAAATAAAATGATAGCTTCTATATGAGTTAATAGCTAGATACACAATGTAACACAGTGGCATCAATGTAAATACAAAGTATATCAGAAAAGTGGAGGCAACCAATGGGGTGTTATAATTACAAGTAAAATGTGAGTTACAGTACAACAATACAATATAAAGGCTGGGTCAAGAAACAGGAGGGGGGGGTGAGTGATTAGTGGTATGCAGACGAGCGGCTGGAAGCAGCGAGAAACTCTGAAGCCCTGCAGGGTGAGGACAACGGAGCAGTGTGATGGTGATCTTCGGTAGGGGAGGGTCAGCGGAGAAGTGTAAAGAAGGGCTAGAGAGAGGTTTAAGCAACAAGTGGACACCAAAAACAAGGGTAAAAAAAAAAGCAGCAAAGGGTTTGGGAAGTTTCACAGGGGGAGAAGCAGCAAGGGGTTTGGGAAGTTTGGAGGGTGATGCAGACGCGGGGGGGGAAGCAGGAAGGAGTTGGGAAGTTCAGAGAGAGTGCAGATGAGGGGGGAAAAGCAGCAAAGGGTTATAACAGGGAGACATGGAGGAGCACACAGAGGGGGAGATTGGAGCGGGGGAAAAACAGACACAGGAAAGTTCAGGGAGAGATTGGGACAGCAGGAAGGCGAATTTAAGCAGCAAAAAACCTTATCTATCTTAACCGACGACTAGGCAAAACAACAAATATCACAATTCTAAGCAAAGCTATAACAAGCAACTATACGGAACAACAAAACAGTAAACTATAACAAGGCAGTTGAAAGTTACAAGCTCTACAATCTTAACAAACTATGACTTATTAAACTAAAAAAAACAAGACCTATGGTGCACCTTATGCTATGGGGAGGTTACAGAGGGCAGAGTGGTATGTGCCCAGGATCCAGCTCCCAAGAAAGCCAAGGGATGGTGGCTACAGCAGTGGCTACAGCTGAAAGCAGAGGGCCCCAAGGCAAAGCCCACAGGAGCAGAGCTTAGCAGTGGCACAAACTTATTTTTAGTGGCAAAGAGCCCTGGAGTTTAAGAGAGGTTTTAAGACACAGACCAAGGTTTAGCTTGAGTCTGTGTGCTGGGGAAACAGAGCCAGCAGCTAAAATAATAAAATAAAAGTCTAGAAAGTTTTACAGAGGGATTCTTACCAGTCCCCAAGGCAGCAGCAAAGGCAGAAGCAGCAGCAACATCAGAAAAGGCAAGGAGGGCTAGGTACAGTCTCAATAATCAGGAGATCTCTCAGGTAGCAATTAGTTCTTCGTGGGGGGGGGCGTTCAAAAATGGGGATATGCTCAAAAATAAAATGAGAGCGGAGAAAGGACCCCCCAGAACCCCTGGCTGATCAGACCAGGCAGCAATGCAGGAACCTTTCTGAGGTGTGTTTCAAAAATGTCTGGTTTTAAAGGCAAACTTGGGCAGTTTCCCGCCAGTAATCCTGATAGGCTCCCTCTGTCACAGTGGAGTGGGCACAGGGAAAAAACTGAAGGTAAGCCCAGAGACATGCCTGGACATAGTCCTGTGCAATAGATGACTCAAGAGCACATGAAGCCTATGACTCATGCTCAGGATCTTAAAAACACATTAGGTCTTGCAGCTCTGGACATTGCCTACCCTACACCAAGCCCAGGCTCAACGAGGTGATAACAGGACTAACCCTTTGAACAGGGCAGTGGTCCCACTTAGCATGCAGCACAAGTGGCCATCCCTTTGAGAAGGGCAATGGCTCTTGTTAAACAACTCAAGGCGCCCTCCCTTTGAGAAGGGCAGTGGCCCTGGTAACCAACTTAACAGCCAGGGAAGGGCGGCCACAGGAGGAGAAGAAAAACAAAATGGAGTATGGGGACAGCTGTAAGAAACAAAATGGAATGGGGGGATAGCTGTAATAGACACCCTTCAGGGGTAGTCCGTCCACTTTGGTCCCCACCTGTCACTCAGATCTCACTTGTGGCTCCAAGTAGCTGCAGCATGCGCAGTGTCCACACCCCGGGCAATGGCTTCGACAGGCCGGCTAAACCAGATGAGTGTAACGATGGGACTCAAGCCCTCAGTGAATTAGGGATATGCCTACCCTGCATGCAATGTCAGCTCCGGCGGACTGGGTGAAAGAGATCACTAAGATCCAACGGCCAAGAAGGCGGTTCTGCAACACTTTGTGGACAGGGAAGGGCTTGACGAGGCACAAAAGATGACAAGTCCATCCACTGCAACCAAAGAAGTTACCAGTCGTGACGATTTTTCGTACCATTGGTGTCTGGCTTCTAAGGTCGAGAGAGTGGGATTGCTCCTATGCAACAGCTCTACCACTTAAAAAGCTTTCACGCACAGGTCCTGTGCAAATCATCAAACATCATCATCATACCACCCAAGTCCTGCGGCGATGGGGGAGGGGCAAAGCGAGAGGTGGAGGTTACCACTGGGAGTTGTAGTCCCAATCCTGCACAAAGGCGGCCTGTGGATAGGTGGTCGTCCAGCTCTGTACCTGGGGCAGCAGAGTTACCTGGCAGCATCCCAGGTGTCTGAGCAGTCCTCTTCAGGACAGTACTGCTCACCCTGGTAAGGGAGGGGCCTAGAAAAGGTGGCCTAAAAATTGCCTGCCCTACAACAACTGGCCAGCAAGCCGCGGCTGGCAGTTTAACCCAACCTGCGGCCAAAACCAAAAGAAAAATTTTGAGGAAACTTACCATTGGTTTATGGAATGTTCGTACCCTCATGGATCGAGAAGCTGTTGCAAGACCTGAGAGAAGGACAGCTCTCATTGCTCAAGAACTAGCCTGCTACAACATCGATATAGTGGCATTAAGTGAAACAAGATTGCCTGGGGAAGGTTCCTTGAGCGAACCAGGAAGTGGTTACACCTTCTTCTGGAAGGGTAAGACTGAGACAGAGGACAGAATACATGGACTTGGTCTGGCAATAAAAACCTCATTGATGCATCAACTCCCAGACCTTCCAGTGGGTATCAATGAAAGATTGCTGAAACTACGCTTCCCACTAAATGCCAAATGTCATGTCACCATCATCAGTGCATATGCACCCATTCTGACATGCTCTAACAACTCAAAGGAACAATACTTTGAAGATCTCAACAGACTGATCAAGGCCACACCTGTAACAGACAAACTACTCCTACTTGGAGATTTCAGTGCCCGGTCGGAGCTCACAGCGAGAACTGGAAAGGAGTGACCGGGCCACATGGTGTAGGCAAAATGAACAGCAATGGACTACTCCTTTTGAGCCTTTGTTCTGAAAATGATCTGACCATTACTAACTCTCTGTTCCGACAAGCGGACAAATACAAAATGACGTGGATGTACCCTTGGTCCAAACAGTGGCATCTGATAGATTATGCCATTGTCAGAAGACGAGACATCCGAGACATAATGATCACCAGAGTAATGCAAGGCACAGAATGCTGGACAGATCACAGATTAGTCAGGATGTTTCTTCAACTTCACATAGCTCTCTCTTGGCACAAACGCCCTAAGCACGTGCGACCTGCTTTCAACATAGCCAAACTGAAGGATGCTCAGTGTTTCAAGAATTTCCAGAGGAATCTTCATGACAAACTGACATCCCATGGTACTGTAACCGAAAAGTGGGACCAGTTCAAGCAGATAGTGACTGACACAGCAATAACATCTCTTGGACCAAAGAAAAGAACACATCAGGATTGGTTTGATGAGAACGAAGAAGAAATATGCTCAGCACTGGAAGGAAAGAGAAAAGCCTTTATCAAATGGCAGAATGACCCCTCCTCAGTCTCTAAACGGGACCATTTCAAGTACCTTCAGAGCAAAACACAGAAAGACCTCCGTCAGATACAAGACAACTGGTGGGAGTGCAAAGCCAAAGAAATTGAGCACTATGCTGAGACTCACAACTCAAAGATGTTCTTCAGTGCTATTAAGACTGTCTATGGACCTTCTAAACCAAGGACCACCCCATTGCTCTCATCAGACAGCACAACGCTGATTAAAGATAAAGAAGGCACCAGCGAAAGATGGCGAGAACACTTTAGCAACCTTCTCCATAGACCATCAACCGTGAATAATAATATCCTCAATGAAATTCCACAACAACCTGCTCTGACAGATCTTGACTTTCCGCTCACTATAGATGAGATTAAGAAAGCTGTTAGCCAGATGAGTTCAGGAAAAGCTCCTGGAAAAGATGGGATACCCCCAGAGATATACAAAGCAACAGGTCCAGCAGCATTAGCAGCATTTCACAGCGAGATCATCAGCATCTGGGAGGATGAAAACATACCCCAGGTCCTCCGTGACACTACTATTGTCTCTCTTTTCAAGAACAAAGGCAGCAAAGCAGAAAGTGGAAACTATAGAGGCATATCCTTCCTCTCCGCTGGTGGGAAGATCATCGCCCGCATCATCTTGAACTGGCTAATAGCCAGTATTTCCGAGGCAAATCTGCCTGAAAGTCAATGTGGTTTCCGACCTGGCCGGAGCACAGTCGACATGGTGTTTGCTGTCAGATAAATGCAAGAGAAGTGCATTGAACAGAATATGCACCTGTATGCTGTCTTCATAGATCTGACAAAGGCGTTTGATACCATCAATAGGGAAGCCCTTTGGACCATTCTAACACAACTTGGCTGCCCAAGAAAATTTATATACACCTTTTTCATGACAGCATGACAGGCGAAGTATTGTCTGATGGAGCCACATCAGCCCCCTTCAACATTACCAATGGCATGAAAGAAGGATATGTTCTTGCTCCTGTCCTATTTAACCTGTTCTTTGCATGCGTCCTTAACCATGCAATGAAAGATCTGGACCGAGGTGTATACCTGAAATACCAACACGATGGTTCACTTTTTGACCTCTGTTACCTGAATTCAAAGACTAAGACAGTACAGAAACTCCTTCTTGAGGCACTCTTTGCCGACAACTGTGCCCTCATGGCTCACACTGAAAACGATCTTCAGCACATTGTTAACAAGTTTGCTGAGGCCTTGCAACTCTTCGGACTAACTATCAGCCTCAGAAAGACAGAAGTTCTTCATCAACCTTCACCTGGATCAAATGCTTCTGTCCCGAGTATCTCCATAAATGGCACTCAGCTTAAAGTAGTGGAGAACTTTAAATACCTGGGTAGTGTCATATCCAGTGATGGATCACTGGATAATGAGATCAACGCACAAATATCCAAAGCAAGCCAGGCACTTGGCTGTCTGCGTGTCAAAGTTTTAAACCACCACAACATCCGGATGTCAATAAAACTGCTTGTGTACAGAGCTGTTGTTCTCTCATCACTTTTGTACGGGTGCGAAACATGGACATTATATAGGTGTCACATCAAGCAGCTTGAAGCATTACACATGCGCTGCCTCCGCAACATCATGAAGATCTGCTGGCAAGACAAAGTGCCCAATCTCGAGGTCCTCAAGAGAGCCCAGATGACAAGCATCGAAATGATGATCATGAAGTCACAGCTACGTTGGACTGGTCATGTCAGCTGCATGGATTCCAACAGAATCCCCTGCCAGCTTCTGTATGGTGAGCTCTCCCAGGGCAGCCGGCATATAGGTCGTCCTTGGAAACATTACAAGGACACCATCAAAGCCAATCTGCAGTATAGCAGTGTAGCAGGGTGGACCACTGCTCCGGCCCTGAAAGGGTTAAAACAGCCCTGGATAAGGGCTGGGGCTGAAGAAAGCAGCCTTTTACACTGGGCTGATTGGGGGAAGTGGCAGCAGCTGTGGCCACGCCCCAAACTGAGCAACAGGCACTTATATAAGGCAGAGAAGCCAGGAGCACAATCGGTCTCTCTCTCTAGCTGTAGAGGGAGATGGACCCGGCTGTGGGGAGCTAGAGACTGGGTGCCTAAGTGGAGCAGGGCTGGGGAAGGCAAAGGAGCTGGAGAGCTCCTGCCTGGAGCCCAGGCTGCAACCTAGCTTTAGGCCATGAGGTACTAGGGGCTGCAGGATGCAACCCAGGGGTAGGCCAGGGCAGCAGGTCCAAACCCTCCTTGTCAGTGATGAGTTGGCTGATACTGCAGTCTGCCCTAGGGTGTGGGGCTAGACAATGACTGGCAGTAGCCATACATTGAGGCAAGGTGGGAATAGAGGGCGGGGGGTTCCCTAGGGAGGGGAGACCCTGAGAACAAGGGGTCACTGCCAGGGGGCTGCACCCTATGTAAAAGGGCACTGGGTCCAGGGAGGGACACTGGGCCAGTAGCTGGAAAGGTGGATCACCGGCCTGCAGAGGGCGCTCTGGACACTGGACTGAGCTAATTCCCAGGAGTGACCAGCAGGAGGCGCTGCAGGGGTGAGTCTGCCCGGTTACAAGCATTATCAAACCTAGGGTCCTTGAGGATGCCGCCAGCGACAGAACACAGTGGTGTGCAACAGTTAGAAATACCTGCATCACCTTTGAGGAAGATCACTGCCGGCGTCTACAAGAGGCACCCGAATGACATCACAGAGTATCAGCAGTGCACTATCCACTGACCGCGAACTTCCCATGCACCATCTGCAGCAAAATGTGCAACTCTAGAATTGGCTTGTACAGTCATCAGAGGGAACACCATGAGACCAACAATAGATGATCTGCACAGTGTCATCATCGGATCGATGGACTACCAAGAGAGAAGTCTATAATGTATAGAATACAGAAGCATGTGAGCAGATTAACATACAATGGACCTACATGTAACTGGAAACACAGAAGGATGTGAACATTAGAATCCAAGAAATACTGGGCATTTGTAGGCAAAACCCTTTTTCTTCTCTTGATTTGGATATTAAGGGCCTGTGGTAGGGTGCTTTGTTCAGTCAGAAGACCTATTTGGTCTGGGTCTCCAATTCCAGCTTTTCTGTTAGTTCAAGGTGTCCCAGCCCTTTGGATGGGGTCTTGGCTGGACTGGCCTCTTTGATGGTAACCCCCAGCTCTGCCCTTCTTGGGGCCAGGGGTCATAGCTCCAGGGTGGTTAGAGGGACCTGGACCCTCCCTCTCAACTGGGACCCAGCCCTACAAGTGAAATGGCATGGACAAGCCTGAGTTCTGCCAGCCCCCTTGTTCATCACCCCTGGACTACTTCCTATCACTGCTACATCTCAGTTTGGGGCATGGTTCTAGTCTTTCCTTCCAGCTTCTCACCATCAAGGGCTGATGCCTGCAGTCTTCTCAAGCCCTTGTCCCTTGGGGTTGGAGGGGTGGGTGAAGACTTAGGTCTCCTCAGTAGAAGCTTTCTCTTGTTGCTGCAGAGTAGTGCTCCTTCAAGAAATGGCCTCTTTCTTCCCCACTCACGTGGGGCTGCTAAAGTTTCCTGAGGGGCTGGGCTTCCTTAGCCCAATGCTGCTCCAGCCCTTTCCCTGTCTTGGCCTTAGCTCAGGGTTTGTAAACCCTGTCACGGGGCCAAATCCATCCCTGGTGTGCACTGACTTTAGTTTCCATGTTGGCCTGTCTGAAATTTTTTCACCAGCGATGAATCTGGCCCTGAGATTTCAATGTTGTGAGCTTACAAAGAATGGATGAGGATCTCAGGCTGTTGCACTGTCATCAGGAGTTGGAGTCTGACTAATAAGCTACGCTCATGACAAAGAGCAATATAGAACAGACTTTTATTTTCTATATGGGAAGAAAGTCTATGGATTGGAGAGTTTGAAAATTTTCCATGGAAACTTAATTGAAACTTAGACTTAAAAAGCCCATCTAAAATCCCAACCAGCATTAGTAGGGAGTGGTTCAATGAGCAGGGTTCCTAGGTGCTATGATAATACAAATAATGTGGGGTAAAAGTCATCAATGCTAGTGAAATGCCAATTATTTATTTAAATGCTCAAATGGGCTGGGCACCATATGTACAAAAGACAGGGTCCCTGTGTCTAAGAAATAAGTCTAACATGACTCAGTATGAAGCGATAAGAAGGCAGGTAGAATGAGAATAACAGAGACACTCATGCTAGCCAAGAGTAGAACTTGGTGGAATCTTAAATACAGAGCAGTGTTCACAGGCTGTCTTGGTGTGCGGTAGATATAGAGCTGTGGTAAGAGTAATGAGGGGCATGTGTGTAGTGGATGGGATGGATGGGAATAGAGAGAGTAGGCAATGGGCAGGGATAGGGCATGAGTGGGTAGAGACAAGGATCTTGAGGATTGAAGCAGGTGGCACAGTGAAAGACTATATGGAAGTACAAATCAGTTAGCAACAAAAACAAGTGAATTAAAAGCAAGTGGCAACAGTGAGTCAGTGACAAGTGGTGAAAGCCAGCATTACTGGGGTGTCTGAAGGAGATGGAACGGTAGTGTGCTGGAGCAGAACGTTGTTAAACACCACAAGTGTGGTGGTTATGGTGAGGAACAGAGTGGGCTTGCACTTTCTATTGGAGTACTTGTCCCAAAGAAACTGGGAGTAATGCAATGGTGAGAAGATGGTTGTAGCCTTCCTAATGGTTCAGGTCTGCAGAAAATACAGTCCTAGGCATGTGCCATGGGAAATCTGATGGAGGATGCATAGGTGGAAACAATGAGTAGAAACTGTGAAAATCAGCAGCTGGAGCTACCTTCTACGCTGTTGGGCTTTTTTTTTTTTTGATGGACACACATTGCCATGGGTAGTTTCATGCCTAAATCTTGCTTATAAGTGTAAACTTGTAAACTGCTTTGAGATCCTATGCAATGAATGGTACTATATAAATCAGCAGTCAGCACTATTTCTCTGTCTCTCTGAAAGTGTTTGTTGAAACTGATTCTTCACTCCTTGTTTCTTTGATATTGAGACTTCAGCTTATAAGTGCCTGAGCAGTGCCCCCGCTCCCCCAGCCAAAAAACAAAACAAACACATTTTAGAATGAGAAGATCATGCTGTTGTGGTTTGATTCTGAACAACCTCAGCTCCTGGCTTCACCCTTTCTATTAGTTCCTATTCTTGGAGCAATTTGAACTCTCAGTGGCTAAGTGATGCTTTTGTCCTGCAATTTTTTTAGTCATTTCTTCATTAAAAATTTCAATATTTTTTAAACCTTTTTGGGGGGAAATTGATCTTTTTATCCAGCCCTTTTCAGAGGAGACACCAGTGAGTTCTGGAGCTTTAATGGACTTGTTTGCTGCAGTTTGAAGACACTTTAGCAACTGCTTCTTTGAGCTCTAACAATAGCAGAATACTTTACAGCCAGGGTCCTAATAGCATCCTATGGGAAGAATATTATTTCAAGCTCTCTCTCCTTGAGACTAGGAAATAACAATAAAGCAACATTTTTGCTGTCTTTTACTGAGTGCTTAATAAAAGCAGAAAATAATATACTTCCAATAGAAAAGATGTATGCGTTTTACACAAATTAACCTGAAATGACTTCGTAACTCTATACTTTAAAAATATTCCTCTTAGCAAACAGCAGCTCCTGAAAACAGCTATGTAACTATTTTAATCTCTGTGCTTGAATCTGATTGCTGTTACTGTTTGACGACTGGAGACACTAGCTTTGAAATGTGGGACAGTTTAGTTTTTAGTAAACTTTCCTTCTCCTGTATGTGTTCTTTGGCAAGGGCACATCAAACACCTGTGCTCTCAAGCCTGGCCTGGTAGAAGTACTCACCACAGATGTCAAAGCTCTTTTGTTGACTTCCTATTAGTAGCCACTTAATGGATGGGAGCTGCACACAGCTTTCCTAAGCGCTTATCAATAGACAGCAAACATTCTTCTTTCAATGGGCAAAGGGTCAAATTGTTTCCCTTGGCTATAAAGCTCTGCCAGATAATTGCTGGTGATTAGCAATTTTAATTACCAGGTGCTAGGGGTCGTAGCTTGTGGGTTATTTTGCTGTTGTGGTTGTAATTGGACAGGTTATTAATAGGTATGGCTTATTATAGCCATGATGTATATCTGACCAATATATTATGCACCTTTTTAAAGCAAGTGAAATAAAGTAAATAAAATAACCCATTTCTGTGTAAATCTGGTTAGTCGAACAGTGCTCCAACAGGTTTTTCAGTAAAACTTGTCTGATAAAGGAATCTTTAATACAACTCACCAAAGCAGCTTTTAATCCTCTTGTAAACACTTGTATGTACTATTGTTATTGAAGAGAGGCAATGATTTTAAAATCTTTTCCTGCTACATCGGTCATGTTGGAGCTAAGCTTGTCAAACATGTTCTACCTCACTGGTTTTGCATGCAGACTTTTAGGGGGTTTTCATAGGATCACAAAACCAACAGCACAATTAGCAGTGAACTAATCTCTTCCCATAGTCAGCAGCAAAAGGGGTTCAAAATAAAACTGACACAAAAGACTTTTCTGTGATCTCTCTCGCAGAGTATGCCGCTATAATACTTGAAGCAATAAACAGTTGCTTTTCATTTTTTAAAATCTCTATTTCTTAATAAACAGTTTATTCAGCTTTGAGGCCTTCAGTGTTTTCTAGGATCCTTTACAAAAAAACTAATCTCATTGGGAAACTGATGTTAGAATGGTTTTTTAGAGAAATCAAGGAAGTGTAGAAACAAATACATTTTCAATTAGGGTGACCAGACAGCACGTGTGAATAATTGGGACAGGAGGTGTGGGGGCAATAGGACGCTATATAAGAAAAAGACCAAAAAATCGGGACTGTCCCTATAAAATTGGGACATCTGGTCACCCTATTTTTAATGCATAGCGCTACCAGGTTTTAATTTATATTGCGGTAATACCTAGAGTTACTCAGTCAGGTCCAGAGCCACCTGTGCTTTATGCTTTACAAATATAGAGAGCTTGATGGTGCTTGCCTCTTACTTGGAGGAGCAGAACAGAAAAGGGAAGCAAGTCCTCCCACCACAGAAGCTGGGACTGGCTGACATCATTGACAGAGATGGATCGCGCAATATATTGCCTTGTGCTGTTTGTTCCCTCTGAAGCATCTGGCACCAGCCATTGTCGGAAGGTAGGACACTAGGCTAGATAGACCATACATCTGACCTGCTATGGCCATTCTTATGTTCTTGCCTGAATAAGACTCGTGATCTGGGATCAAGGTCTAGGGCAGTGTGCAGCTGTTACAGGATAAAACCCCCTTAGAGCAAGTAGGTGGGGAAAAGAATTTCTGGCCCCCACGTGCATGGTGCAGCTGAGCTGCTGCAGGGTTATCTGTATTAACTTCCTGTTGGCCTGTCCCAGCAGTAAATTAATAACAATGCACATGTTGCACCCCAGGGAGCAGACAGGGAATTATGACTCTCTTAGTCACAAGTTCCTCCTGGGATGTTCTTTTCAAAGGGACTATGTCTTTATGATACAGTCTAGCTACTTGGGAAGGGGTAGCTCAGTGGTTTGAGCATTTGGTATCCTAACCCCAGGGTTGTGAGTTCAATCCTTGAGGGGGCCACTTAGGACTCTGAGATAAGAATGTGTGCTTGGTCCTGCTAGTGAAGGCAGGAGGCTGGACTTAATGACTTTTAGGTCCCTTCCAGTTCTAGGAGAAAAATATATTTCCATTATTATTTTTTTTTTACTCCTTGCTGCTCCCAGTCTGATGCTTACACTACACACTTCTTGTGTGTTCTTATTAGAAAAAGAAAATATATGGCATATATTCAAGAACCTGTGCTTCCAGGCTTGTAAAAATATCATCCTGGACCAGATTTTGATCCCCTTAGCTGTACTGAATAACACCTTGCCCCACAATCTGTGCCACTGATTTCAAAGGGCCGATTCATGCAACGAGATGCTATCCATTCTGAAAACAAGTGTACTATAAACTAATTTGTACTCAAAAGCTAGACACTTACTTCAGTTACCAGTTATGTGTTTGTGCTCTTAGTGTATAAAAAAGTAAAGACACTTTTGGTAGGTCTTCAGTCTGATGCAAACCGGAAGCTCCATCCCCTACACTAGCCTATTATATGGCAAGCTGCATTCAGGGCCGGCTTTAGGAAGTGCGGGGCCCAATTCAAACAGTTTCAACGGGGCCTTGGCAGGGATGACGTTAAAAAAAACAACACCACACACACACACGTAAAAAAAGATGTGGTGCTTGTACTCATCAGGGGTGCTCTGAGTCTTTGGTGGCACTTCAGCGGTGGGTCCTTCACTCGCTTCAGGTCTTCGGCGGCATTCAAGGACCCGCTGCTGAAGTGCCGCTGAAGACTCAGAGCAAGCGAACGACCCTCCACCGAAGTGCTGCTGAAGATCCGGAGTGCTGTCAGGTGAGTAAAAATTAAAAAGGCGCCTCTAGCCAGGGAAGGAATTCTCACTGGATGCGTGGCCCTCTTAGGCGTGGGGCCCAATTCGAGGGAATTGGTGGAATAGTCTTAAAGCCGGCCCTGGCTGCATTAGAAAGAGCTGTTTGCAACATCTTTCAGGATGGGGAACTTGCACAGTCGCTGGCATTCTGGGCTGCTAAGGGCAATTCTCTGCCTTTGAGATATAGTTCCCCCGGATAATGTGGATCCGTGCTCGTGCTGCTCTCTGTTCCAGCCAGTGGCTAAAAGCCACAACCCTAATATGTGGCTACTGCAAGTGCTAAATTTCTGCATGCAAAACTCATTTTCAGATCTGAAATCTAATCTCAGCTACATTGGTATGTATTGTACTTTATAATAGCAGGTGTGGTAGACCAGGTGTTCTGGCTGAATTCCCAGATTATATTATGTCTACCTATACTCCCCATTGTAGTTCAGCTGGATTTGGGATTCTTCACTTCCTGTGCTAAACGGCTGTGTGATATTTGTTAAGAGCTGCCATGTTCCAACACACACAAGGCCACAACTTTGGTGGTGGGAGAAGTGATTCCTTACCTTGAGTTCATTAATATCTTTGAGATTCTCTGGATGAAAAGCAGTATAACTTTGATTTTTCAACATGAAACATAACATCTCTTGCATGCTCTTGGCATCCCTTTAAGTAAGACAGCTTTCTGCTTCTTTGTTGGATTGCAACAGCAACCAATTGTTTTCTTTTGGACAAGAAGTTAATGCACAAAACAACTTTCCCACCTCTGCCTCCATAAAAATCATCATCCATCTCACCACCAATATATATATATACCCACCCACCCAAACCTCACTCCTTCCAAACATTTGCTCCATTTGACGTGTTTCATAGTTTACCCTAATGTTCACAAAATACATTTCTGACCTAGGTAAAAGTAAACAATATTTTAATGCTATTAGTAGATGGTATCTTTACCAGGTATAGTATGGCCCAGTATGCATCTGCACACAAATAAAACAGCAGATTTTTGAGATGCAGAGCAACATGTACCTATATACACTTGAGATTAGAATTCAGCCTTAGTTATATTGCAATTGCAAAGCTCAGCAGAGTGGGTTAAAGATAGAGCTTAAGCCTTAACTTTGAATTGCCTTGCTTTTGTGGGTTGAAGTTAGACCCGTACAATGTTATTTGAACATAGCTTTTGGTACTTTGTAGATATTAGTTACCTGCTGTGACATACAGTACATGGCAGTTTCATTTTTGTACTCTATAATTCAGGTGTACAATACCTGTATTTTACAATCTTGCTGTGATAATATGCCTCTATTGATTCAACAAAATAAGTTGTCTATTTGTCTTCACTCATACATCTCTGTGAAGGAAAGACTGACAATCAGAAACGTAAATATTGTGGACTTCACATCTTGTGGCATAATAAAAAACAAAACAAAACAGTGCAATAATTTCAAAATGAGAATTTGCAGACAATGCCACTCCATTTGAACCAGTAAGATGAACTTCCTACAAGAAGCACTTAGTCTACAGCAGTGTGAAAATGTTAGACCAGCACTCACCTAAAAATATTTGCACTGAAGAACATGCTAGTTAATGTACCAACATCTAAAGTATGAATATGCAGGAACTATAAGGTAAAGTAAAGCTGAAATTTTAATGACCACAGATTGGAAGCTTTCTTTATTTTTATGTCTTATTCAAAGGTCTACAGTTCTATAGTTTCTAAAATTATTGTACAGTCCTTGTAATAGGATAAGAACAGGTACAATCTCCAGGATGAAGGGAGAGGGGCAGGCAGAAGAAGAGAGGAGCAGGGAGTGGTGGGGAGAACATGGGCAGGATTTGGGGCTAGGAGCAGAATGGGAGTTAAGGGACAAGGACAGGAAGAAGAGGAAGAGTTGGGAGGGGAAGACCTGGGAAGGATGACAGTAGATGAGATTGGGGCAGACTTCTGGGGGTTGAGGAGATGGGGATGGAGGCAGGATCAAGGAGGATAGCAGGAACTGGAGGGGAACAAGGATAGAAGCTGGGGTGTTTGGGATAGGAGCAGAGGGCGGCAAGGACAGAAGGCTCTATGACTCCTAAAGCATACTACTGTACAAAACCTGGTATTTAACCCATTTTTCCTTAGTCAGTACACACCTGTGAAACCCATTGGCAAAGCCTCATCCCCCTCTGGAGACAGGTCCACATTGAAGATAACCTCTTAATGCTCCATTTACCACCACTAGTTCACTTGATAGGGAACTGTGTTATGGATCTAAAAATCTGAACCCGGCTGATTATCCAAGTCTGGGGTTAATATAGTTTGATAAGGCAGAATTTTTTTCAATTTTTTTTTCAATTAGGAAATTACATAGCCCCTCTAACACTTAAAGAATGTTAAAATTGCAGAATTAACCACTTAAAAGTTAGGAAAGGCCTGGGATGTTGCTTATGCCAACTTAATTTGCCCTCTTGTATATATGCATTATGATAGTGTTTAATTGCATGATTACACACTAGCCTTTTACACAGGACTCCTGTCTCATTCTGTAGGCCCCTAGCCTGGATTCTAATTCCTGTCTCTGCCACAGAGTTCCTGTGTGATGCTGGACAAGTTACATAAAGCAAAGCTTTCACTGACCACTTTTTGTTCCTCATTTTTGGGTTACCACATTTGAGTCACGTGAGGTCTAATTTGCAGAAGTCCTGGACACCCACAACTGAGACTGAGGTCTGGTCTGAACATATAATGAGTTAATTACTCTGAAAAATCAGGCCAAAGGCTTCTCAAGTATGGCACTCCTAATTAGTTGGCACGCTTGTTAATTTTGACCTTAATCTCTCTGCTACAGTGCCCCATCTGTAAAATGGGGATGATAACATAGGTCTTTAATTTAACATAAAAAGTCTTAATGAGATCTATTTGCTGAAAGCAGAAGGATGTAGTGGCTTCTCAGTCCTTTGAAGTGCGTAAATTAAGACTGGCTATGTTTTTCAAAAGGATTTGTTCTAGCTCAAACAGAAGTTATGGGCTTCATGCAGAGATTACGGAGGTTCTTGGGCCTGTGGTATACAGAAGGGGTGACTAGATGATCATCATGATTCCTTCTGGCCTTAAAATATATGGGTGGGAAAAAAAAACAAACAGCTCCCCATTAGGTGCACTGAGTGAGGCAGGGGTCATGTGGGAAAAGATAGCATGTGATCATGTAATTAAAGACTGTATCATAGTCAGGGGTGGCTCCAGGCACCAGCGCTCCAAGCGGCAGTCAGGCTGCCTTTGGTGGCATGCGTGCGGGAGGTCCACCAGTCCCGCGGTTTCAGCAGCAATTCAGAGGCGAGTATGCCGAAGACGCGGGACTGGCGGACCTCCCGCAGGCACACCACCGAATCTGCCTTACCAGCGGACCTCCCGGAGGCACGACACTGAAAGCCACCTGGCTACCATGCTTGGGGAGGCAAAATACATAGAGCTGCCCCTGATCATAGTGCACATGCATAAGAGGGCTGAATTATTTTTGCCCAGGTAACCTTCATTCTTGCACTTGAGTGCTTGATTTGGCAACCTTAATGGTCTTGTTTTGGGTGTAATATATTATCAGAAGGGCAGTCGCTCCTTTGTGCAGCCCAGCATTTGGTATAAGACCACTTTTCCTAAGTCACAAGCTCTCCTGTCCACACATGCCCTCTTTTTTTCCTAATCTCTTCAGTGAGCTAGAGATGGGGAAGGTATAAGCATGTGGAGTTGGTGGGAGTTTAACTGAGCCCAGGAAGGTCAAGCCATGTTCAGGATGCAGAGTTTACTCTCTTCCTTCTGACCCAGGTTGAGTACTTGGACTATGGTCTACCTTTCTCTTTTGGGGTCTGTGGCAAAACTCCCATTGACTTCAGGTTGGGCAAGTCTCCTAGCCCCGTTTTGCTACTACTTTTCTGGGTGCTGAATCAGCCCCAAGGTGTCTGAAGTTTTGTATAGCTCTGTTTTGTAGGCCTGGATCTTGCTGGGCATGAGTAAACTTTCATAAGGCTTGATTTGAGTGCAAAGTTATTGCACCCTTGTTTACAGTTTAGGCTGTGTGCTGGAGACAGTGTTTTCAGTCTAGTTGAGATATGTGGGAACACCCTGAACTGATAAACTTGAAATATAGATAAGGTGAAGACTTAAGAAATTGTCCTTGCACAAACTGCAAAACTATTGGTCCTTACACAATCTGTACAATGTTCAACTTAATTAGACTCAAGAAGTGCAGATGTTAGTAGGTAGGAAAAAAAGTATATAAACTATGTATTGTGTGATACGATTTGGACCTGTTATCACCCTGTACATCAGCGATAGGCAACCTATGGCACACGTGCCGAAGGCGGCACGCGAGCTGATTTTCAGTGGCACTCAAACTGCCCAGGTCCTGGCCACCGGTCTGGGGGGCTGTGCATTTTAATTTAATTTTAAATGAAGCTTCTTAAACATTTTAAAAATCTTATTTACTTTACATACAACAATAGTTTAGTTATATATTATAGACTTACAAAGAGACCTTCTAAAAACGTTAAAATGTATTACTGGCACGTGAAACCTTAAATTAGAGTGAATAAATGAAGACTCGGCACAGCACTTCTGAACGGTTGCCGACCCTGCTCTACATAGACCTCCTGCATCTGGTCCTAGCCATTGTGGGCATATAAAGCTGTTACATGCCAAATAAAGTAGCCTGACTAATAAGCTGAAGTTGAACTGAGCTTTTGGATCCCAGAGAAGTGGATGACATGTTCTTCCAGAATTGGACAAAGTGTTTTGGCTAAGCCAACTGTAGGGCTAGCACACATCTGGGCATTGCCTCTTTGTTTGAGCTTCTGTCTGGGTGGATTTTTCAAGTAAGAGGAATTGTCTGTTTTTTCAGAGCAGATGCTACAACTCAGCTCTGACTGGTCCACTTCCTGGTTGGTCCCTTCCCTGCACTGGCAGCTGATTGATCCATTCCCCTGCAGCCACAGCTGCCAGATCCTGCCCACCTAGGCCCTGGTTCCCAGCCCTGGGGAGGAGGTCCCAGAGGGAGGTGCTGACTGACAACTGTTGCTGCGTCCTGGGCTTGCGCCAGCCACCATATCACTGTGACAGGGAGTGACACTACCCCTCACCTCCCATCAGTACCCCTGCCACAGGTACCCTTCCACCCTTCCCACAACTGTACCCCTTTCTCCAGGTCTTTCTCTCCCACCCCACCCAACAGTGTCCTCTTTTGGGGAACCTGAAATATGGTAATCCTAGCTGAGTGGAAAAGGTCTCAGAGTGAATCCCAACATCTGGTAACTCTATACATGTTAAATAGTGAGCTGTTATTAAACAAGTCTTCGTCCCTAACTCTTATTAAAGTTATTTTTTCCCCTTAATATCATTATGGCAACACTGTAGCTCATAGCAAAAATAGAATGCAAGGAAGTGTCAATTAAAACAAGCTGCCACCTGCATTCTGCTGTGAGCATTTAAGACGGCTGTTTTTTTAATTCTGTGTGCTCAAGGGAAGAATTAATATGCTACAAATAAGAGGAAAGCGGTTAATTTGGAAAAATGACTGAGATTTAAAAACTGGATCTGGGATCTTCAATTCAATCTTTACTTAAGCAAAGCTCAGATTAAATCTATGGGGCTTTTTGCCTGAGTAAGAACTAAGCACTGTGGGTTGAGACCCACAGTTTATTATATCCATGTACATAATAAAGTAGGTAAGGGGCAGATGATATCGATGAGGATTGATATAGGTATTTTTTTTTCATAGCCAACATGCTTTTGTTGTATAAAATTTAGGGAAAATAGACCTCACGATTCCTTCATTACTCACATTGACTACTGTGGTGACCCTCGATAGCAGCTGGAGAAAGTAGACCAGGAAATGCTCTACAGATTTAAAAATACAAAACAAACAAACCTGCCACACTGCTCGTAAGGAGGCCAAAACATTGATCCAGGAATGTTAATGACTTGTCTTTGAACAAGAGCAATAGTGAAGTGATGACAAATGTTTTGGGAAGTAATTCAGGATTTCACTATAGTTTGTTGAACTGACTGTAAGATCACAGGCTGCTCTGGACCTACCACTAAGAAAATAATGAAGTGTTAGTAAACAAAGTCAAAATTCAGCAGTTCCTAGGACCTAGTGATGACAATATTTTTAGATGTCAGATACACATTTCGTCAAGAGAAGATGGAGGGGGGTGGTGTGGGGGGGAGGGGAAAGTAATGGGTACTGGCCTTCTAAAGTAGTGAGAGAAGCCAGTTACCCAGTTCCAGGTGTCTGGAATAACCAAAGCAGTTGAGTCCTGGGGAGAAGTTGGTGTCTGGCAGAGGGAAAGTACAGGGCCATCGCAGACTATTGTTTCTTTAAGGGTACTGGCGCAGAAGCCTTGCAGCATGTCCAGAGCTCCCTTCTCTCCCAGTCAGCAAAGTCAGCTGTCTGGGGTTCTTAGACCCGCCTGTGAAGGATTAAGGGTGTGTTCAAGTGACGAGATGACTCAGAAGGAGGCTCCAAGCCCAGTTAGAGAAAGTGCCCCTGAAAGGGATCTGCTGAACCCAGCTCCTGTGGAAAATAAATCAAGTAGCTCAGTTTCGCTCACAGGACTACGAGATCCTTGAGTTGAGGGGCAAGATATGGGCCCAAGAGGCTAGAACTTAAAGCCACAGTCTGTAGAAGGTGAGCTGTGAAACCCTGAATTTAAGGGGCTCTTTTGGAAGCCAAGTGGTGCTTAATGAATCAGATTCTATGAGATGAAAGAAAATGATTTTAAATACTGGTGCTGTGAGTAAAATATTTCTGGGGACTTAAAGGAAAATGAGGCAGGGTGCCTGCAGGGCCAGTCCATGCCACAAGGTGGTGCCCTGAGACAGTGCCAATCAACCGGGGGCATAAGACTTCAAATATGTAAAGGGACTGTTATAAAGAGGATGGTGAGCAATTGTTCTCCATTCCACCAACAGTAGGGAAAAAAATAATCTGCTTAGTTTGCAATAAGGGAGATTTGGGTTAAATATTAGAACAACTTCCTGACTGTAAAAGGTAGTTAAGCACTGGAACAGGTTACCTAGGAAGCTTGTGGGATTCCTGTCCTTGCAGGTTTTTAAAGAACAAATTAGACCATCCCTGACAAATATTTGTCTAGGTGTACTTAATCCTGCCTCCGTGCAGGGTGGGAGGGGTGGCCTGTATGACCTCTTGATATCTCTTCCAACCCTACATTTCCATAATGCTGTAAGAGGAAATAATAGTAGGAATTAGCAGAAAAGGTTTTGAGAATTCAGTGTGAGAATCCCAAGTGTAATGGAAAAATCCACTGTAGAAATGTGGGAAATATTTAGTGAACAGCTGGACTGACTGCAGTCAAAATTCATCACAGTTTTAACAGGGGGATAGGTCAGCAGATGCTAACAATGTTTAAGTAGGGATGTGAAAATTAGTATAATCAAGGATTTTTAAAAATATAAACCATCTGGTTAAAGAAGGAGAATTAGAGCATAATTTTAAAATATCAGGAGCTAAATTGAAGGGATAATTAGAGCAGGGGAAAAACTGAATTATGAATTGCAGACCAATTCCAGCTATCAGCAAAACACATGAGGTTAGCACATGCTGCTGCAGGCTTCCCTTTGGAAAGGGAAGGGCAACACTTCTCTAAAGACTGTGATGCTTCTGATGCCCACTCCCTCATGGGACAGCAGGATTGTGGAAGCAGGCCTCTGGCATCCCGCTTATCACCATGATCTGATTTGAGAACAAAACAAATATTGAAATATCAGAATTTCTTGCCGGTCAAAAATTGTGTTTCTATCAGCTCTAGCCCACATGCAGAACCACTTGGCCCATTGGAGCTGAGAATTCTGTCCTTGTGCTGACTTTTTTCTTGCTGAAGCAAGTCTTTTATTATGGGCTTTGCTACTCCCTCTCTCCTCCCATCCCCACCCCACAACTCTTTCCCCCACAAAGATGTGGCCCTAAATGGCACAGAAGATGGCAACAGCCCAAACAAAAATTCTCAGTTTTTAATGACAAAGTGAACGTCTAACATTCTTAATTTACAAAACCAATTGAAAAAGTCTGGTTAATAGCTGACAAAGTGGTACAATAAACACTGTTTTTTAAAATAAAATTTAATTAAGACCAATGTGGTCTGATTCCGCTCTCAAAACTGACTTGGGGTATAGTGCTGGGAGGGTTGAAACTGGAGCTGGTGAGCTAGAGGACCCCAAAAATCTACAGAAAGAATATAGTGATTGTGACTTCCTCTCTGTGAAGATGTGCTAAACCGAAGGGGAATATGGTCAATATGGAAGAGAACTCCATAACTGCAAGATTTACTTAAATTCCAGTTTTGAGGCTCATGAGAAGAGCTTGCATTTTGAATGTATGTGGTTTGGCTATGCCTAGCCAATATGAATCATCTTGTGAAATGTCTGGTCGTTAAGGAAGTTATTTCAAACAGGCAAAATCTCGATTTGAGTGTCGAATTGATAGTCAACTCTTTATAGTGGGTTGTAAAGCAGCATGTACTGATCTATTTTTTTTTTGTTTGTTACATCAAGTCCTGGAATGGGACCCAAAAAAATGCCACTTTAATATAAATTGTTCTGCTTCACCAGTGTGAATCCAGGATAACTTCACTGAAGCTGATTTAGTTACTTCAGATTTATGCCAGTGGACAGAGCAGAATTTGACTTCCATGCTCTTCTCTTTTAGCAGACATGGCCATATTTGTTGCTGTTTAATGATAGGAGGACAGCGAGTTCTTATTTTTTTTGGCAACCATATGGACAAAGATTAATTTGTCGATATAGGTCTCCAATGGGTTTTAAAGGGAATCTAAGTATCCCAATCACAATCAAAGAAGAGACATTCATCAATATTTTGTTAGGATATATCATAACCTTATTCCAAAAATCTATGTTTTTGGTTTAGTATCCTATAATTAATCAGCATTTATATTTAATTATTTAGACTTATAAAAATATAAAAAGGGCACTCCAGGAGTCCTTGACATTACTTAAAAATATATTCTGACTGCAGCAATCTAAGAGAAATCTTTGGAAATCCACCTACATTCTTTGAACAGTTCCTCACTCCTACAGTTATGATTATCCCCATTATCAATTGCCAGTGGTGGTGATGGGAGATCAGCTTTGCAGCATTCTCTGGGGGTCCATCATATATGTGCTACTTTTGACTAAGGAGTGAATTGCAAAGCCATGGACCCATTTTCCCACTGCCTATTCTAGTATCTGTCTAGCTAATGCTTATCATTGCGGTATCTAAATGCCTGGGACAATGATACCCTTGAATTATTGGGGCTCTTTAATAATTATTAATATGAACATCTTGCGTTGAATGTCTATCTGTGGCTACTTAATTTTTCCTTTTTTGCTGCCTCTTTATTCTTCCTATTTCTACCAGATGTGTTTGTATCAGTAATTTGATGTGAAGTGAGTTATAACTGATGATAACCCACTTTAACAAATGATGACTCACCTCACTGCCTCTAGAGACACAGGATTACTTTTATTTTTATAAATTCCAAATAATCTTGTCTTTTTCCCTTGTGCAAAGTGATATCCCTCGTTGTTCATTCAGAACATCTGTAATTCAATGGGGTAGGGTGGGAGGGGCGGAGGGGAATCTGAAGGAAAAGGATGCATCCTGCTCCAAAACAGAAAATACAGTATTTATCATTTTTAAAAGAACAAAAAAATCGGTAAGTTATGTGGGTTTCTGTGACAGTAATTATCCTTCTATTTGAGAATGAGTAATTACATTATTCTGTGTGCTAAACCCCAGTTATATGGAATGTGTGCATGTGCACATGAGACATGGTTGAACCATAAAAAATAAAAGCAGTGTGCAAAAGTGAAGGTATTTGTTTTGTTGTTGAATTATGGCTGTGGTACATTTTTTTTTCATGCCTCACTGTATTTTAACACTGCAGAGAGGAAAAGGAAGGAAGCTGATTATAGAAACACATCTTTCCCGTGTACCTGTGATACTCTGTACATTTTCACTTTTTTTTTTTTAAACAACCTGGACAAACTGCACTATTTGTGGGAACCACATGTTTGGTTGGATGAGAAGGATGCCCTTGTGATATTAGTATATAAGAAACACATATTCACCATTGCCCACATGTTTGTATCACGAAAAGACCCTTTTCCTTTTCGTATTTTTGTGTGCAGAAGCTTGGAGTAAGTATAAAATGATATTAATCTCAATATGCACTAGTTCAAATTCAGACCTCAGAGAGATGAGAGTCTCTGGGCCAAATTCACTGCTATTATACAGTAAATGGTGGCGCAAGTCATACTACTTGGCTGCTTACACTCAACCTGCATCTTGTGCCACATTCGCATTGGTTGGGTAAAGTAATTTACATGGCAAAGGGCAGAAGGACACACAACCATCAAACGCCCACTTTATTTTACATTCTCCTTTGAGTCACTTAAAGATTACAGTTCTTTTGCTGCTGTCACAGAGCTCCTCACGTTTCTTTAAGACAAACCTGGTGTGCTGTTTGTGGGTATTTATGAATGAATAAGGCCATTTCTTCATCCCTATCAAAGACACACCAACAGTAACTCACTGAGAACCTAGTTCTTTTTAAAGGCATCCTTAAAAAAACCTAGTTCCAGACTGATCCTTGCATTATACCAGGAAAAAAAAATCCCATTCTTGGTACTCTACATCATTATATCTTTCAAGTGAACCATTTGAGTGATGAAAAAAGTGCCATATAGGGCAGGCTGGAAAATACAAATTCTCATGTGAAATATTTTGAGGTTTCAAAATTTTTCATTCCTTGTTGGGATGAAAATGAGACTTCCCAAAAGAGAGAAAGAAAATAGCCAATAATCCAGTGGTTTGAGCACTTGTCTGGGCTATGGAAGATGTGAATCAGGCTGGCATTCCAACCTCCCATTTGACTCACTAACCTACGAGGCTATAGGGTATTCTGGGGTCCCTGTCTCTGGTTTTGATCAGAAATTCTATCCTGGACTTGAGAAACCTTCCTGATAAGCATTTTTGTCAAAACCCGTAAATGTCTATGAAAACGTTTGGTGACAATGAATCTGAGTGTCCATAGCCAATCACTACAATGTATGTATGGGCAAATTTATTACAATGTTTCCATATAAGAGTATGGAGGATTTTTGAAAAAATCTGAAATTGGAGGGGGAGGAAAGGTTGTTTGACTAATACCTTGTGATATGAAACTATAATAATACATTTCTGAAGATTTGAAACTTGACACAAATGTTCATTAGTTGAGTGATACTGATTATATGATATTTCGGCTTGTAATAAATTAACAAATATGATAAATTTGTGCTACAAATACGTTTGGCTTTGGAGTGTATACTTAATTTTTTTAAACTCATTCTAGGCCTTCCAGGGTAAGTATATAAATGTGTCAGAAGTTGAAAGACTTTCAGTATTGGTAAAATAGGAAAATATATATAATATAACAGTTTGCGACTTCAAGGGCATGGAGAAGATCTTTGCATTTAAATGTTAGCTTCAAAGCGAACTGGAAAATCTATATCAGGTTTCATTGTGTTTTCCCCACAGCCCTCCATTCTCTTCATCCCTCCTCCTCCCTCTTTTCAGGCCTAAAATAATGACAGTTGCTTTCCTAGTCCGGACAGACCTGATACAACACTGCTCTAGAAGTTTCCTCACACCCCTGTCATGTGAGGGCACGTAGTTAAAAGGAAATTGTAGTAACAAGTTAAATCAGTGTGGAGTTGCATTCATTTGGTACAAGAAACATTTTCTGACTATTCATTCTTACTGGTACATGTAGAATTACTGCAGCATTGTTAACTTGCTATTTCTTACTTAGCTTTTCAGAGCCTGTCAGACACTATGCGAGCCAATATATGTCCGTCTAAGCAATTGCATAGAATAAAAGACAAAATGAGAAACTATCTTTTCAGTTTCTAACTTTATAGCAAGTACGAACGTCTAGTTTTGCCTGGTTACTTGTCTGAGTGTAAAACAATGTGTGCACGCTGGATCAAAGTCATATTTAATGTAACTCCATTGGCTTCAATGAATAGGGATGTTTGATCTCCAGATAAGTATTCCAGGTACTAAGTATTCAATAACTGGTGATTTTTAAGAAAGCTTCTGCTAAAGTGATTTGAATTTAGTGGCAGATATGGGGCACAATTCTTAGAGACTAGATAATGTTTTCACCTCTTAGCCAGAAGGCGTAGAAGGCCCTGATTCACCATGCCTATTAGCCTTAAGAGCGTGTCTTTTGACTTTTGGGATTTAAGCAGGGGCTTAAATTTAAGATTACAAGGCAAGCAGGAGTCTGCATAGATTCATAGATTCTAGGACTGGAAGGGACCTCGAGAGGTCATAGAGTCCAGTCTCTTGCCCTCATGGCAGGACCAAATACTGTCTAGACCATCCCTGATAGACATTTATCTAACCTACTCTTAAATATCTCCAGAGATGGAGATTCCACAGCCTCCCTAGGCAATTTATTCCAGTGTTTAACCACCCTGACAGTTAGGAACTTTTTCCTAATGTCCAACCTAAACCTCCCTTGCTGCAGTTTAAGCCCATTGCTTCTTGTTCTATCCTTAGAGGCTAAGAGGAACAAGTTTTCTTTCTCCTCCTTATGACACCCTTTTAGATATCTGAAAACTGTTATCATGTCCCATCTCAGTCTTCTCTTTTCCAAACTAAACAAACCCAATTCTTTCAGCCTTTCTTCATAGGCCAAGTTCTCAAGACCATTAATCATTCTTGTTGCTCTTCTCTGGACCCTCTCCAATTTCTCCACATCTTTCTTGAAATGCGGTGCCCAGAACTGGACACAATACTCCAGTTGAGGCCTAACCAGCGCAGAGTGGAGCGGAAGAATGACTTCTCGTGTCTTGCTCACAACATACCTGTTAATGCATCCCAGAATCATGTTTACTTTTTTTGCAACAGCCTCACACTGTTCACTCATATTAGTTTGTGGTCCACTATAACCCCTAGATCCCTTTCTGCCGTACTCCTTCCTAGATAGTCTCTTACCATTTTGTATGTGTGAAACTCATTTTTCCTTCCTAAGTGGAGCACTTTGCATTTGTCTTTGTTAAACTTCATCCTGTTTACCTCAGACCATTTCTCCAATTTGTCCAGATCATTTTGAACTTTGACCCTGTCCTCCAAAGCAGTTGCAATCCCTCCCAGTTTGGTATTATCTGCAAACTTAATAAGCATACTTTCTATGCCAATATCTAAGTCATATAGCTCAGAATAGATTCAGTTCTAACAGTAGGATGGTCTCTTTGCAGAAGTGTCGTTGTGCAAAAAGATTCTAATTGCTTGCCCATCCAGGGGTCACTGATGTATAAGGACCCAGGTTCTTAGTAAAGAAACCATGTTGTTTAAACCACTTTCCTCTGACCGGCAGCTAGAGCTTGGAGGTTCCTTTGTACTGCAGAACCGCTGTGCAGAAGAAGGGGTTGATGTTCAGGCTCTCATCTGAAGACCACGTGATCTTTTACTTTTAGTTAGAGGGGTTTCCCAGGTGGAGAGCTCATGAACTGGGGTGTGAAGAGAAGGACTTTTATTAAGCTGTTGTTTACTTTGGTGTGAGATCCTTAAGAGACTGAGGCCAAATATGGCTATTTTGGGGATAGACAGTGGTGTCTTACTTGAGGTTTCTGCAAAAGGGAGCTGCCCTTGTGCAGTTTACTGCCTCTGTTCAAGGAAATATACATTTTGTACATAAATTATGCTAGGACAATATCCTGATCTTGTCACTGATTTCTGCTCTAAACAGGGAGTTGACATTCAAGGCCCCCAGATCTCCTACCACTCAGGAAAGGGGCAACATGATGGTAAGTCACAAAGAGACAGATGCATCTAAGGATGACCTGACCCTGCTTTTAAAGATGCATTTTAAGAAAAATTACCATACTTTTTCTTTAAAAATTGCAAGTTCAGGTTCCAGAGATGCCTTTTCACCATACTGTGTATCTGGAGGATCCCTTGGTTGTTGGCCTCACGCCCTCTTGCACTACGTGATGTGAGCAAGAGAAAGTTACTGGATGCAGAGATGACCATTTGCTAACCAGTTTTTTATCTGTATTACTCCAAGTCTTGCACTTCACAGATACAGAAAACTCTGGCTCCGTGGGGAGGTAGTGCTAAAGTAAAGCTTATTCTTAAAGGCCTAGATACCTTCTCTTGTTACAGAGCTAGCATTGTCCTAACGCTAGCAGTGTAGCAGTACACTATACTTTGTTCCAGCTGAAGATGCTTATATGTATATGGTAGAAGGGAGCGAATAGGGGTACAGGTCACCCCTGCCCATTGTTCGTTGACTTTGCTTTCAGATTATTTCAAAGAGAGGTTAATAAAGGCTGTTTTTATTTGAGTGAAAGCTTGCTTTCTGTGATCCTTTTCTGATAATATCATTTGTTTTTCAGTCTCACACTCACGTTGTGGAGTGAAGGTCCCTCTAGACCTCCTTGACTTTGTATTCTAACTAGCAGTAAACATCACAGCTCCCTCCCTTGTCACTTGATCTGGAATGAAATAAATCTGGGGGCAGAAATGATTATTCTGAGGAAGAAGGGATGTGTACTGTACGGTGTGTCCTTATTTGGCCTTAAAATGAAGCACTAGACTCAAACTCTATTTTATTATGCAGGTTAAAATTGTCTTTTAATGCTCAGACCGTGATTCTGCTGCAAATGGCTGGCTCCAAAACAACCCCGTGTGATGGAGAATATAAAAATACAATTACGTTCCATCAAGCTTTGAAATGAAATCTCTGTGCCAAACCCAGTACAATATTTGGTTTGCTTGCAAATAAATAAATCAATCCTGTCTTCTATAATTGATTGGAGGTGTAATGAAATATGTTTAATTTGATAAAGAGTCCCTGATAAGACTTTTTAGGGGTAGGCTGTTGATGTTTGCTAGCTGGCATTTGATCAGACCAACACGATAAAATCAGTGCACATTTTAAGTTGACTTGTAATTGACTGTAGAGGAAAGGTAAAAAGTGAACTCCTCTGTAACCCTGAGATTCTGTTCTCCACATCCAGCCAGAATATAATATAGCTACACTGGCTTGTCGGGCTGTGGGGTTTAAATAGTGTCTGCAATCTGGTGCCATGCTGATTTACTAATCCTTGATCTTAGCTGAACATGATCACAGTCTCTGCTTCTGTTCATAAGGGATAGGCTTACTGTTAATTGACAGGCTTTGGCGTCTTACCAAAAGAACTGCAATGTAGAGAAGAAGGAACTAATACTGGAGCCGAGGATGTTTCAGACAAGTTAATTTTGGGGGAAAAAATCTATTCTGGTAGATCTTTATGCCAAAAAATAGTTTTTTGTTTTGTTAAAACTACAGTATGTGATTTGTATTTTAACATGTAACTAATAAACAAAATAATCTGAAATGTGGCTGCACGGTAATTAAGTCATGGCATTTGGAATCTTCCCAGACACTCTGCTTTCCGTTTGTTTAATTATTGTGTGAACTTTTGTGTTTGGGTTTCCCCACAGAAATTTGCATGTGTGCGCATACACAGGCACATAGGCACACAACCTCACATGTTCAGTCCCCGCATTGCCAAGGGATTTATCTTGAGTTGTGGTGCTGTGTACCATTTTGTCCAGCATGTTTGACATGTGATAGGTGCTTCTCTGCCTTTTAATGTTTGCCTGAAAGATTCAAGCTAGTTTTTATTTTATCCAGATCCACTCTAGCCACTGGTTTTGACCTGCTCTCTAACTCTGTGAACCTGAATCAAACTTACAATAAGTGTTATTTGAGGGTATGATGAGACTTAACCTCCATCACCTGCTATGCTAGGGAAAGAACCCCAAAGAGTTATGCTCTGCACCTGGGATGTGATTAATTAATTGCCTGCTGGCCAGAGGAGGTGGAACCATGGAGGCTGCTCATTTAGGAGGAACTGCAAAGAAGAAAGGTCTTGCTGACAGAGAGGAGCCTGGGTTGAGGTACAACAGGGGGAGCATGTTACGGGAGCAATGAATGCTCCAGGTACGGTGAACAAGGAAACTATAGAGAAGCTGAAGTGGAGTAGAAGGGCTAAGAGTTTGAAGACTTGTTTGAATTTTTATTTGGGCTTGTGCTACTCCCGAAGGGGTTCAGACATCTATGGGACTTGGCCAAAGGGCAAACCCCGGAGCATCCAGAGGGGGAATTGGATGGAGAGAGATTGTTGCAGGTCTGTGGAAGAGCAAGGCAGGGGAACATTGGACACAGATCCCTGTAATACCATGTCCAGGCATGAGGGGGTGACCCTAGAGATGAGAACACTTGCATACAGTGGGCAAGTTGAGGATCTCTTCAGACACATATCCTTACGTCCATAGGCAAAATAGGCCAAATTCTGGTCCCTACAGTCCTTACGCTGCCCAAGTTAAATGCACAGGGGCAGAGTCCTGTGGGGTTCAAGAGAGATGGAATCCCCTATCAGGGAAATCTATTGCAGACTTTATGTCTGCATCATAACTTAGAGGCTTGTCTGTTTTGCATTGTCCTTGCTTCCATACTGAATGCTGGGACATTCAGATCACTAATCCTACCTTACAGGATCATAGCATTGCAGGATGCATGGACCCATTTTCCCATGCTCCCTAATTCCTGAGCCTGAGAACTGATCCAGTCTCACTGGCTAGGGGATGATGTGTGTCATGGGTGGAGCAGAGGCAAGAGGGAAAATTTGTGCAAATGAGCACAGGTGCCTTGTGCTTGCAGTTTGCACACAGACATAGCAATTATTTTCTACGTTCTAATGGGACCCGATTACTGTAATGAGCTAAACTCCTAGCAGTGCAAGAAATTGCTGACTATGTACTTCAGATATTCATGTGAAAATATGAGTCAGCAAACAAAGGGAAAAACCCCACCATCCTTCTGCCCCACCCTGCATTCTTAATTCTTCCTCTGGACTTCTCAGGTCATTCTGGAGTCTGCAATATCTGGATCTAAAAAGGAAATAGAAACATACACCTGCTTAACTTTATGCACATAGTTAGTCTCACTGAGGTCAATGGGATTAACTCACAGGCATAAAAGTGCACGGGCTAGTATTTGCACAGCTAAAGTCCTCAGATTGTAAACTCCCTGGAACACAGGTTGCCTCCATTTTGTCTTGTGCAGCTCCAAACACATTGTGAGCATGTAATGGTAGTAATAGACTATCGCCACTGATCGTTCTAAAATTAAGGCAGTTTGTGATATAACTGAAATGATTGTATTCTTTAAGCAAGACAGCACTTCTATCTCTACCGCTTTTCATTTCAGAAAAAACAGAAGTAATTGCTATCCTCAGTGATACTTTTTCAGTTGCAAAAGGGGCTACCAGGACTTTAAAGAGGGCCTCACTACAGGCATTCACACTGCTATTACATATATTAGAAAACACTTAAGGATGTTCAGCCAGTAGGATTCCTCTATTAGCTAAACATTCAGACCACTGTAATTTAGCATACAGTGGTCCATGCTGTGAGAACCGTTTTACTGGATTGTTTCATGGTATTCTCCAACTGAGGCGAGACAAATATTCCATGAGGATTTTAGGGACATAGTGTAATAGGCCTTTGCACTAATGTGAAAGGGGGGAGCATGCCAGGAGCCTTTCTTCCTGTTGTGCAACTTTCATACCTTGCTGGGGGAGGGAGGGAGGTGTGTGTACCTATCCATGATTTACCCATGCCACAGATAACTCAGAGCTTGCAGAAATCCATCCATGCACAGCTGGGAATGAATCCTAATGGAGAGATTCTGCATTGGACCCCTTAAAGTTCAGAACAAAACTCTCAGGCCAGTAGGAGGAAGAGGCTATGGTGGATTAAAGCCATCTCTTGTGCCTCCTACTCTGGGCTGCTCTAGGGGCTGGAGTGGGCCCCCCTAGCTGCTGAAGTTACAGCAGCCTCCCAAGCCTGTGTTATGGGCCCCAGCACTGCCTGGAATCCCAGCAGTGGTGTGATCCTGACCTGATGCACCACAGCGGTGGCCTATGTCAGGGCTTGTGATTGGTCTTCTGGAAGCAACTTTGTGACTAGTCCTGCAGTTCCTGTGCCTGGGGCCCACAAGACAGGTCTGGGAGGCTCAACACAGAATCTCTCCACCAGATTTTGTTCCCAGCTCTTCATGATGGATTTGTGCAAGCTCTCAGTTGGCTTGCTTACTGATTATTCCTGCCAAGCACGTCCCTGTGAAAAGGATCTCTATTTCGCCATTGCCTGGTAAAATTTTTAAAGGGTGATATAAACATGAATGATCACATCTGGGAGACTCCTCTTCTTTGGAACTTTCATGTGGTGTTAACCAAAGTCATAGAAGAGCTTTTTGAGCCCTTAGCAGATTGCTCTCTCTCCTTTCCTGATGGTCTAATTGTTCTTGGATGAGGTGTTGACTACTAAGATTTCAGAATTGGTGGATTTATACTATATTCCACAAAGACAAAGTGGTACTTGGACCTCATTCCAAATTGTATTCTATTTTCATGTCAGCCAGTCTGCATCGTCTGTGGTTTTACCCAAAGCCTCATAGTCTCCCTGGGGAGACGAGGACATGCAACTCTGGATGTTAAAGGGATTTTGGCTACTATGTAGACAGGATTAAGCTGTGGATAAAATTAAACAGACAATTTGTGACCTTTTAAGAAAATGTAAGAGGTTAGGCTACCCTCTGCTCAAATACTGTGTATTCAGTCATATTATGAACTAATAATACCATTGGTGAATTGGTATAACATAATTAGCTTGTCCCGAATAAGAGAAATAACTACTGGTTTAACTTTACAAGTTCAGGTGTCTATGTTCAAAGTGTGTGTGTGACACACACACACATGCACACACATTATTGAAATTTGTGAGGATAGTAGTTTTCTGGGAAGTACAAAAAAATTGCGGGTGAGCGGGAAATGGACATAATTTTAAAAACGGAGCACATTTTCTCTAAAAGTTAGGGAAGTTTTTAATTAAATTTTGTGGAAATTCCGTTAGCCCCATAAAGTTATTGTGCCCAACTTGAAGACAATATTCATCCATTATAGTGTGAAACAGAGGGGTGTATAGTCCTGGTTTAATTGTAAATCCTAATACAACCTCCTCTGGAGTTGCTACCAACCCCTTCATAATTCACTTGTCAGACTTGATTTTAAGGAATACTGGTTGATAAGTTTACTGTAAATGCTTTATAAATGTGAAAATGTTTTATAAATAGCAGTGTATTTATAGTGACCTTTGACTAATGTTAGTAAATGTTCCCTACCATTAAATAGCTTACTAATAATTCAGAGGAGGGGCCCAGGAGGTATCAAAAGATGCCTTTAAAAAGTCTTAAGTTACAGCTGAGAAGATGTGTTTAAAGACAGCCTGGGGGAGTGGAGGGGAGGAAAGTATTGTGGTGAGAATGTAATGTATTTAGAAAGCTCAAAAGGGTGTGCTCTGTGAAGGTATTGATAGGCAGTCCGTCCTTTTTTCAAGTCTTATCTTCAGGGTAGCAGAGCTCAAATGTGCCAAACACTTCTCATGTTCGACACTGATTGCATCTGTGCAATTTTCTCTGAGATTTATGTCCGGTGTAAATGAAAGCAGTGGGCATTCGATCTTTTTGTCCCGTAATATTTAACATATTTGTTAGATTAACTGATTGCTTAAATGTTTTTATTCTTATCACATCTGCAGTGACAAAACTTCACTGATCAACAAAAGGGTGCTGGCTGGACTGATAACAAAGTGGCTGCTGCCTTGTGCGAGAGATGCGTGTTCAGGAGGGACATCGGGAGTCTTGCTACCAAGGCCAGTAAAGAGGAGAACATGTGCACTGCACAGGTAGTGTTCTTGGCCTCAAGGAGGAGGGCAATGATATTAACTCTGAGACTTTATAAGGATGGTCAGACAACCCTTCCCCCTCTTACCTCTTTGATATTTGACTTAGGGAGCTACTACAGAAATGGTGAAGGCATCTGCAGAAGGGCCGACAAGGGAAGTTTTGACTGGGAAAATTTGTGCTGGAGAGTGACTGCCGCACCTTGTGAGAGAGGACGGACTGAATTTTGCTCGTGCTTATTTACCGTGTGAAAGTTGGCAACTATGTCGTGAGGCCTGGTCAGGCTACTTTCATCCTTGGATGGCAGATCTTTGAGAAACACCTCAGTGTTGAATGAAGAAGTACTTGTAATTCATTAGGAGCCACTCTTCTCTCTGAATCAGCACTGTGCTCCTGGGGATCTCATTTTATAGAAGAGATGCACATCTGAGACCTTGCCCATGTGTAGCCATTAAAGACCCCAACCTATTGTGCAGTATTACTGTATGCAATTCATTAACTTCCAGCCAAGTGTTGGTTGAAGTGATCCTTACATACCTTTGGGGTATTCTGAGGCTGAATGAAATGACCTATTTCATTCCTGAGATTCTAATCTAAGAAGTGAGAAATATAAGGAGGAAGGGAGTGCGGAGGAAAATGGAGACTATCAGCTATAGATATTTATGTATATATTTCATTTTCTTATTTTTTTAGTGTAATAATTAAATAAATATTGGCTTTCCACAGCTGCCTCTGAGCCAAGCCACTAAATACTGGTTCATTTCATGTCGGCATTGCAGCAGAAAAAGGTCTTAAGAAATTATTTGAAGACGAAGCGGGCAGTAGCCTTATTGATCATTTCAAAGAGGGTATTCCATAGCAAAGATTGATGTGGAAGAAAAAGTAGACACTTGTGGGAGAAAGGGAGAGGAAGCTCATGGCATGATGGGGAGAGGGCAATGTGATAAGACAATACTGGTTAAGTAGGATGGGGACACATAATTAAGGACCGTAAAGGTTAAGACAAAAAACTTGAGCTTGAGAGAGTGGAATAGGGGGAGCCAGTGGGCAATTTCAAATGGGAATGATATGGTCAGAATGATGGGCCAGCAAGATTATTTTAGCAGCTCTTAGAAAAATTTGGCTCAAGATTACCAATTTAAAGTCACAATATTCAATATTCTGATCACTGGTTCATGATCTTCTGGCATTTCCACAAAGTTTACAATGTCATCTTCATACTCCCGATATTCTCCCTTGATTGTAATGCTTTCGTCTGTATTCAAGATGTGTGATATTCTCCAACAAAGAGGATGAGTTTTGGAGAGACAATAATTAGCCCACTTAACTGCATGCATCAACATTCTTTCTGCATTTCAAATATTTATTTATAATGTGGCTAGTTTCAGTATGTGTAAAGAATGTAGAATTTGTGCAGGCACTCCACTGTAACTGAAGCATACTTCAGTCTTCCTGTTAAACTTGAATGTAACTGTCCCATTTATTATGATGTGGGTTATATTATGTTGTTGCACATAATGAACTTTCCAAAAAAATTAAACTTGATTTTTAAACTCTATAAATGTTACAGAGTGCTTACATTTTGTAATGGCTAAATCCATCTTTTTAAAAAATCTAGTGGGAGACCGCAAACTGAGAACCATATTGCTAGCAAACTGGGATTGAGAGTTTTCAAATCACTCATTTTGAATCTTTTAACTTCTTCCTTTTTAAAGGTCATAAGAAATAGCATTAAGAAAAGCTGAACTTCAAACATTGCTTTTGAGAGAATAAATGATAAACTGTATATTGTACCTGATTCTGCAAACCTTTGTTCATATTAGTAACCCATTGACTTCAAGATAATAAAGATTGATCCAAGACTATTGACTTTAATTGAACCCTGCATGTGAGTAAGCTCTATTCAGGTGATTAAGGGTTTGCAGGAACTGGCCATTACTATTGTTAGATCATATTCAGAAACCTTTACTGAGGCAAACTTCCTTTGACTTTCATATGAATTTGCTTCTGCAAGAATTCAGGAAAATTGAAGAATATTAGAATTTGTGCCAGTATTATGAAAATAAGATCTCACATTGTGCTGTTTTTTCATGTGATAGACTTAAACCTATGTACTATAAAAGAAATGTAATTTCATATATATAATTAGTTGAAGGTCAGGAAATGCCTGCAGAATAGGTGGAATTCTAAAGCACCATGACTGCACACATTCCAGGAAAGGGGAAAGATTCGGACCAAAAGGAATGAAATTTTTAAAAATGCAAAATCATTTATAGGAGAGGAGGAAATGCAAAAGTCAACTGTTGCATGTATTAAAGATGTTCTTGGGCAGCTTTAATTTGGCACGATTCTCCCTGTGAAAAATGCTGCTACAGAAACTGCTGGCTTGTTCTCATTCATCTGACAATCCAGGGTCTGCTCTCTAATGCCTTATACAGATGTAAATGTCTATGCAAGAGGGGAATCAAACCACTGTGGTGGCTCTGCCTCAATTATATATATGAGTAGTCTCATTCTATTTATGTTGCCACATCAGTCACGATCCAAAGGAACATTAACACAAGTGCACATGTTCTCATCTTTGACAGGAAAAATAGAAGCACAGAAATGTATTACATTTGCTTCATAGACAGACATTATTAAAATATTCATATTCTTAATTTTACTTCCTGTCTTTCTTCTCTTCTCTGCTCGGCTTTCCACTCTCCTTATCCCATCCCATGGCCCTGGTTACCTCCTGTCAGTATTGCTGCTACTTGTTTCTCATTGCTTCTCTTCTCTGTCTTGATGATGTGCCATCGTGCTGAACCGAGGGGCTTCACTGAACGACCGCACTGGATGAAGAAGCCTTGCGCCTGGACTCCATGCTGCATTTATTTTTGCTGATTGTCCAGAGGTGCTGAATCCAGCTAGGCTGCTGAGGCTTAGTGTGGCAGCACATCAGAGGGCCAGGAAGGGAGTCCAGAGCGTCTATACCCCCCTTGATTCTAGGTAACATGCCACTCCTCACAGGCGGTATTCTTCTTCCCTGGTATCCACTGAACCAGTTCGTTTCATCTCGAGTCAATGAGACTTTTTGGGAAGGCAAAAACTATATGTTGCTGAAGTGTAAGAAAGAGACTGACCCTTCAAGTATCTGGCCAGAGTTCAGTAAGTCCCACCCACCCCAAGTTAAACACCACATTTGGGGCTTGATCCCCTGTGTCCAGTTATCGTTACTGTTCATTCCTGATCCACTGGCAGATTGCTATGCAATGCCATGCTGTGCATGCTCTCTCTCTATCTCTCTCTCTCTTTTTTTTTTTTTCCCAGCAGGGTCAGCCACAGCTTTTCCTCTTTGCTTTTTGATTAAATCTCTTGTGATTTCTTCAGACTACAAATAACGTCCTTCTTGCACTTCCTGGTGTTTGACAGTAGACTAGAAAGTGTCAGTGTCAATCTCTCATCTGCCACACTGACTGCATGGTCTTTGTGCTCTGGATTGAGATTGTGCTTTGTTTCTGCCTGTTCCCACCTCTAGTTTGTGGTCACTGACTCTGTTAGAGGCAAGAGTTTTCGTTATTTTTGCACACTTCACTGTGCTGAGGCAGTCTGCTAGCGAGGTGATAGTTCCGTGCAGGAATCAGTAGCAGTTGAGATGGTTGCTGGATTCAATTAATTCTTCCCAGCAATGTGTATTTTCATGGTTTAGGCACTGGTCTGGCAACTTGACCACTGTTTTGTTTTTGAATGGGTTGGTTATTCCACTGATCAGGAAGTTAGAGTTGGTCAGTTTGGTGAGCAATGGTAACTAGAAATGGATCGTATTTTTTAATTTGCTTTATTTTTTGGCCCTCTAGTGTTTGGTGGCAAAGGGAGCAATTTGTTGCTTTGGTTAAGATGGCCCCTGAAGCTGAATGTTTTCTGTATGTTGATTAATGTGTGGTCTCGGCCTAGTTCTGCTCAGCATCTGCTCTTGCTGCAGTTCCTGTGCATGTGGAGGGCTTGTTTGCCAAATTGTAGATGGAGGGTTTTAACTGGTGATTTGTCCCAAGTCAGTGTAATCGGTTCAAGTTGGGCTCTAGGCTTCATTCATATGTAGTGTAATATTATCAAATAACTTTATTGTGAGGTTTCGCTATAGCATAGCTTTTTCTTCTAATAATTTTAGAGCCAGGCTGAAGCTACCTGATGTATCTCACAAGAAATGTATGTCATCTAGGGTGTGCTCAATCTCTAGAGTAAGATTTTACGTTTTGATTGGATCTTTTTCTGAAACACCATGATTTCTCCCAGGGCTGCCCAGAGGATTCAGGAGGCCTAGGGTCTTCGGCGGCAGGGGGCCCCACCGCCGAATTGCTGCTGAAGACCCTGCACTTCAGCAGCGGGTCCCGGGGCGGAAGGATGCCCCGCCGCTGAAGACCGACAGCGGAAGAAGCCCTGTGGGCCCGGGTCCCGTGAAAGCTTTCTGGGGCCCCTGGAGCGATTGAAGGACCTCGCTCCAGGGGCCCCGAAAAATTCTTGTGGGAGCCCCTGTGGGGCCCAGGGCCTGGGGAAAATTGCCCTACTTGCCCCCCCCTCTGGGCGGCCCTGATTTCTCCTGTAGCCCAGGTTCCCCTGTAGGGCCCCTGTATAGCACTAAGTTTCTAGAAGGTGGGTGTTTCTTTGGAGATCATTTTGCATAAATGATAGAATGAACAGCAGGCAACTGATATTTTTATCTCTAAGGAGTTCAGTGGGAGTCTTGCTCTTGGAGATTGTTTCAGCAGGACTAGTAAGACACTGACATAAATGTTGAATGGGGTCCCTGTCTGGTTCACCTCTCTTGCTTGAAGGTGTGAGCTTGTTTTGGGTGGGGGGTTGGGTGGGTTTTTTTTTTTTTTGAAGTGTTGCATTTGATAGACTGGCACGTGGATTTAATGTTTTCCCTGATATTCAATTTTGTAATAATTTAAAGTTCAGTCCAGGATGACTTCTGCATTCTGTGCTGTTTCATCATTTTGTTTTCTATATTGTCTAGGCCAATCTGATTTCGTGGATTTGGGTTTCTGAAGCCTTTCCTCCAGCTGTACAGGGCACTTCATGGGTGGTTAGTAGTTTTTAATGGTATTTTGAAGTATGATGCATTTCTAATGATACTATGTTGTTGTTGAGTTAAATTTCCAGATTGGATTCCTTTATATACGTCTTCCCAGATTTTTCACCTCCTCTGTTGCTGGGCTTTGTTTTTCTGTTTGGCTTAAGTTATTTTCAGGTTTGCTATACTGAGATGGCTTCAGTTAGTGCTAATGTTTCCTTCCTGTGCTCTGACTCTTCCTGCTGGGATACAGAATTGTGGCAAACTGTGCATAATTCAGTGTTGTGAGTTTCTGTGTTTTAAGTCGAAGTTCCCTCACCCTTTCTTTTTTTTTTAGCGTATGGCGGGTTGTATCAAACCATTTTTCTTTCTTTGCCATTCAAAGAGAAACAAATCTTGTTTCTCTGGTTGTGTTGTGGGATTGCTTTGCTGCTCTGTTGAGAACTGCATGGAAGTCTGTTGTGGAAGTTAATGTAAATTGGTGTTTTCCCCATCATGTATGTTCAGAAACATAATAAAATTCTAAACTGGGTGGTGGGGAAGGGTTGGTGAACGCTGTCTCTTTTCAAAGGAGATGGCGATGCCTTTGCACTTCCTACTCCCAAGGAGTGCAGAGTTCCTCCAAGAGCTCCCATGGCATCACAGTCCCTCTGCACTTCCCTCTGATTTGTAAAAGCCAAAATCAACCATCTGGAATCCATATGTTTGTTTCCTTTGCAAGGGCTATTTGTTACGCTCCCTGACTTAGAGGTGAGCCAGATGAAATATTCTAGAGCTAAGGACTGTTTGCAGAAAACATAGCTCCAGTCTACTGGGTGGAACTATATGGCCATGATTGCTGCCTCCCATCTAAGCTTTTTCTTGTGTTGACCAGTGCAAAGCAGAGAAGCAACCAGGTGTTGAGTAAATACTGAGTATGTCCTGTAGTTTAGCAGAATGGATCAAAAAATAAACATGCTCCTTGCAGGTAGGGAACTGGGTACGGGAAGTTAAGGGACCATAATGAAAAGAGTCATGACTTTGCTCTTATGTGAAGGTAACATTTAAACTCAGTACTTGAGCTCAAAAGGGGGAGCTGTTGTTACCTCATCTGATTTCTGGGCACTATATGTATCAATTGTCATCAAGGCTTTAAAACCAAACAAAATGTTCACCTTCCTTTGTGTTATGTCAACTTTGTGAGCATCAGCAATGAAGTAATTGCTTTTTTATGGAACATTTCTGCTACTATGTCTTCATTCAACACAGTGACATTCTTTAGAGATGCATTAAAACCTGTGAAAATGGGCAGGCTAAGCAGGAAGGAAAAGAGAGGGAATCAAGAAAGTAGACCAATTAATCAATGCTTGAATAATTGTTTGGAAAAAGTATTCTCTTGTACAAATGATTACAATGTTGTTGAATTAAACAGACATCCCACAGTTAAATGGATGATGTCTGGCTAAAATAATGCATTTAACATCTGATTTCTTAGCTTACAAAATCTGAAAATTAAAAAAATATTAATTTTTGGCAATTTATGCTGTTTAATTTCTGCATTTCTTGCAGTTCCATCAATTTAAAACAGACCAGTTAATTTAATTCCTCTCTTGGCAATTTGGTCTGACATAAAACACAATACAACAACAACAACAAAAATATGGCTCTGAATTGTACACTTGGCTAATACATGTAAGTGTGTTCATTCCTTTTACTATCACCCTTCTCTTCGCTTGTCTGTCCCTGCCAATTTTTCACATCACATCACGCTCCATTGAGGAAGTGTGATCCTGCATGGGTGCCTTAGATTGTAAACTCTTCAAGGCAGGTGCTGTCTTATAATACGGACTCCAAGTCCTAACTGGGGGTTCTTAATGCTACTGTAATACAAAATAATTGTATTTATCGAGCCTGATCCTGAAGCATTGGAATCAACAGCAAAATTCCAGCTTACTCCAATGGTGTAGGATCAGCTCCATAGCCAGTTTCATTTTCTGGTTTTTATGGATTAGCACAGCTCCTCCTAACCGTATTTGTTAAGAAACAATGACAGTGAGAGACCGGAAGCATCCACACAGGATGCAGAATTGATTTTTGAGTTGGTGTGCTGTGTGCAGGGGGAGGGGGGAATTGGATTTTTTTTTTAATGCTCTGAAATCCAACAGAAGTTGGTCTGATAGCAGATATTCCCTCACCCACCTCGTCTCCCTAGTAATAACAGAACCAACTCTATTAACAAACTGAGCATGGAATTTTCCACATTAATCAACATTGACCTCCCTGCTCTCATTTCACCCATTGAAGGCAGAATTAGGCCAGTGCTGAGTGTCTTTGAAAATTGTAAGAGCTACAATGCTGCAAACATTTACATGTAGGCTTAAAGTAACACCCATGAATAGTCAATGGGACTCGTGTAAATAAAGTTAAGCATGTGGTAAGTATTTGCAGGGGCGGGGAACAGGTTGTTCTCTTGTTTTGGCAAGTGCCTAGCACTCTTCTGGGTGCAATTAAAAATAGTAAATAGGACTGGATGGATTTCTCTGTGTCCTGTCTTCTCTGGGATGATCATTTAAAGTCCAGGCTCGGAGATAATGTGGTGTTTGGTTTTTATAAACTCTTTGGAGCCATTGTTGGAGAAGTAGGTTTTTAAGAGGTATTTGAATAAGGAGAACATGGCTTGTTGGGGTAGCAGGTGGAAAGGGTCTGGGATAGGTTTGACAGTAAATAAAGTCAAACTCTTCAATCTGAGATTTATTTTCTTAACTATTTCAGAAAGCAGATATACAATTTTTATGTCTTACCCTAATTTGTAAGTTCGTTTTACTGAGACTGTGATAGCTTCTGCAATTAGCTGTGATTGGATTTCTGTGGCCGGTGGGTGACAGTGACCTCACCTTTCAATTCTTTAGTTATGCTTCAAATATTTAAAAATCTTTACAAATAGCTGAAACAAAGGAATGTTAATATTGGTGTTTATAAAAACACATTAGGACCATCAAACATCCATGAACAACCTGTGTGCTACCTAACAGAAGCATTTAGTCCTTAGCTAATCTTACCTATTAGTCAGAAAACACAGCCTTTGTGATGGGGCGGGGGTGGGTGGGACGAGCTGCGAGGTGTGCCTGGGTGCACACTTGCTTGTTAGGAGACCAAGAACCTCCTGACATACCTCATAGAATACTCACAGGGGCCAGATGGGGATCAGGCCTTGTATATGAAGCATCTCCCTCACCTCCTTGCATGGCCCACTCAGGAGCCAGGTTCAGAAGCAGTACTTGTGCTTGCCCTTTCCTCCCACCTGTGAGCAAATTGCCCTAAAGGGATGGGGAGAAATGAGGCAAGGTCATGGCCCTTTCCCTGCTTAGTAGCCTGAGGAGCAGGATTGACACACTGGAGCAAACACAGAGTATGCACCTCTCCCCCTGTGCCAGGGGACTCTGGGACAGATTGTGCCTTCTAATACAGAAATGGTTGTGGGGCTGCCTCAGGGGCACACTGGCCCTATGCTGCCTCACACTGGGTTGCTGATCAATTGCATAGTCTAGCCCTATTTTGTCTCATGATGATCATGTCTCCTCCTCCTTGTTTCTCCACAGTTTCAGAGTTTAATAATTCCCCTCACATTTTAGCACTGATTCTGCTGGCGAATTTCATGCTACTAGGATACATTTGGGGAGGTCCCAGAGCTATGGCTCCAGCCCGAGTCTGGATGTCTACACAGAAATGAAAAAACCCCATAGCCTGAGTCCCACAAGCCCAAGTCCGCTAACTTGGGGTAGCCACAGGTTTTTCTTTGCTGTGCGGACAGACCCTTAGCTAGAAAACAGGAAGTGATCAAACCAATCAGAAGCAGAAAAGCTATTTCTATACTAGGGAAATCTGCTGAAAATGTCCCTCTGTTACTAGTGCCAGCAAAAGTAGGTGGAAAAGCTTTTAACAAAGTTCCCTTGCATGGACAAGGCTTGAGGGAGTGTGCGCCTGAGTCAAATCTTGATATTAAACACTACTGTCTGGCGCGGAGGAGTGGAGAATCCAATTAATGTACCTGCTATGGGAACCCTTTGTAGTTGCAGACTCGTACCATTTTGTCCCAGGGTGGGAAACTTGTGGAAAAGATAATTTTGTTGCTGGAACTGGAGTTATACAATACGCACAAAAGAACGAGATACTCAGTGCTTAATTTGTTGTGAAAGAGGTGCCAGGGCTCAAGCAATTTATTTACTTTCATAACTGACATGGCAAGCCCAGACGTGCCAGGGCTAGGAATTTCCAAGCCTAGAGGTGCTGGGGCTCAGCCCTGGCAAGTTCTGGTGCAAATTAAGTACTGCTGATACTCCATTTTGTGTGGCCAGAAGTACAGGGTCTGTTTTCAGGTTTTGAGGACACTGGAATTAAAATCTCTGACTATTTTCAGTGAGAATAAAATATACCCTGTGAAGGCCTTACATCAAGACACACAATTCAGTTGCTTTGGGAGATGTGTTGGGGGGGGGGGGAAGGTAGGGTGCAAGATAGAGTATGGCCATTGAAAGTTGTATAACTGAAAAACCTAGTGTAAATTTGTGAATATGAAGAACTTGCCCAGTGATGGTAAAGTCAGAGATCAAATTGCAGAGCTCTGTAGTGTTTATCACATATAGCATTTGATCAGTTAGGAGCAAAATCTCACTTTCAAGAATACAGGAGATAGCTGGAGCTGCAGAAAAAATGGAGTTCATGCTGGACCTTGTGCGTTTTCCTGACTCCCATCAGAGAGGGGCACACGCAACAGGGTGCTGTGTTTTGACTATCTGAGTTTTCTCTTGGCCACATCATCTTGTCTGTTGCAGCACTTGGCATATGTGCCTCACTTGTGCAGTGCTGCCCACCCTTCTTGATGCATAAGTACGGCACAGCAGCTCTGCTTCTCCCTGCTCTCTGCCCCTCAGTCTATTTTGTCTTGCTGTTCCCAGCTCCAGTTTCAGCTCACACTGTTGTGTGCATATATTGCACATCTGAAGGGACAATTGGGCCCTGAGTGTTTGATGCACACTTTTGTTACACACTGGTTGCTATCTTTAATACAAGGCTGAGTTGTCCATATAGGTTTGATTATACACTGTTATAAAACACTCCATGAAACTTAGTATAAAGTGATTTTGAAAACCTTCCACCATTACACTGGAGTATAAACAGTTAGCTACAATTGGAAAATCTAAGCTATAGACAATAGGAGATGTAACCTCTTGTTCATAGGATTTAAAATCATTGGATCATTGACCTTAAATGATTTATGTAGCCTGGGAAATCTAGAGTTAAGCAGCTTGCAAAACCATGAAAGCCAGACACAAGGCTAAAGAAAAGAAGCCTTCTTCTGTTGATATTCAGTGTTGTTTCCATCAAAGTACAGGTACCACTTAAAGAATGACAGATCATGTGAGCTTTATACCCCTCTACATTGAATTTATACCTCATGATCCTGGTGCATTTGATTTTTACATTCTAAATTACGGTCTAGAAACTCATTTGAACAATTGACAAAATATAAATAAGAAGAATTTAAAAGGTGCTGTTTTGTTGATTGCACAGCTCTGGGAAGGGAACATCAAAAGGAAGAAAATTAGAAATAAAACAATCATAATATATCCATACCAACGTTTACAGAAATGTAACAAAAAGCATAAAAAACTATTTTCCTCTTACTAGACTTATTCTTATAATATTACTGCATTTTTTAAAAAAAATACAATTTTCGAAAAAAAATGAACGATAGCTTTTTGCAGTGATAGGCGACAGGTCAGAAAAGCATTTCAGAATAATTTTACACCTTTTAACCTTAAAAAATACTTTGCTGACAATTGAGAAAGGGCCTTAAAAGAAGCGCTGATAGGCATTCTCACAGCAGGGTTGCCATGTCCCATCACATAGCAGAGGGTTTCTGCATAATGTATCTTGTAATAAGAAGTGTACTGCAAATCACAAGGCTTGAGTAGCAGTTTTAAGAAAGTAATCCTTGGCATGAACCGCTATTAGTGATGACACTGAAAGTTTGTTACATAAAACTCTTTAGAAGACATAAAGAAGGTAAACTGTTTAAAATTTTGATTTGTGCTTGAAAGAACTACTTTGTCATAGAAATTTGTCTGCATTTAAATATAGATTTAGTATTCTCTGTTTTTCATTTTTTGCCTCATGCTTGGACAGTCTTGTTAAATGAAAACTGCAGAATTTAGTTAAATTTATGTCACTTTTTCCTCATCCCTTTACTGAAAAAGGAAATTGTTAGAAAAGTGTCTTCACAATTACCAGTACTAATTATGAATGCTAATACAATTGCTGATTACCAAGAGTTTCCCCTATAGCAAGCCCTGTACAAATAGGGTGAAAATTCAAAAACATTTCAGTGTAACAAAGAGGAACCTAGTCCATCAACGAACAACAAAGCCATATTCATGCTTTAATAACTACACTAATCAAAATGGGATCTGAATCTAGGAAAATCCTCCCTGTTGAAATTAATTTTTATTTTTGTCTGGAAATGTAAATACAAGAAAATGTGAAGAGGCCATTTCCAGACAAGTTCTTTTCAATGTTAATGATGCAAATCATTGAGTTTCTCAGTCCCTGGGGATTCTTTTTGTCTCTCTCATTTATATAACAATGATTTTTTAAGAGATTAAAATAAAAATATAATGGAAATATACTTTTCTTACAGTACAGTTTAATAGATACCTGGAAAACAGAACTGGAACTGACTCTGAAACAACAATTAAAGAGCCTCAGATAGGACTGAAAGCAAAATGTATTTTTTTCTTTTAAATTTCTGGTGGAGACATTTTTGGTTGTTGTTGGTGCTTGAGAAAAGTTGCTAATATTCTGAAAGCTCAATATTGTAGTGTTATGTCTCAATTTCTCAATTGGTGATATTGGAAAACAAAATATCTCAGTGTTAGGTTTTAAGTAAACAATATATGACAGGAGCATGGATGTAATGGTTAACATTTTAGCTTTTTATTCTTGTGGTGGTTAGTTCATTTTCAGAACTGGATGTTCTTGAATGTCAAGGACTCTGGATGGATATTAAAATGTCTGTGGAGAAGAGCTGGGAGTTCTGAATTACTTTCTTTTTAAAAAAAACCCTAGTGTTTAGTTTTGTCATAAACAGATAGTTAAGGGTTAATGTCTCTTTTACCTGTAAAAGGTTAAGAAGCTCAGTAAACCTGGCTGACACTTGACCAGAGGACCAATGAGGGACAAGATACTTTCAAATCTTGGTGGAGGGAAGTCTTTGTTTGTGCTCTTTGTTTTGGGGGTTGTTCGCTCTTGGGACTAAGAGGGACCAGACGTCAATCCAGGCTCTCCAAATCTTTCTGAATCAGTCTCTCATGTTTCAAAATTGTAAGTAACAGCCAGGCAAGGCGGATTAGTTTTATTTTTGTTTTCTCAACTTGTAAATGTCCGTTTTTTGCTGAGAGGATTTCACCTCTGTTTGCTGTAACTTTGAACCTAAGGCTAGAGGGGGTTCCTCTTGGCTATACGAATTTGATTACCCTGTAAAGTATTTTCCATCCTGATTTTACAGAGATGATTTTTACCTCTCTTTCTTTAATTAAAAGCTTTCTTTTTAAGAACCTGATTGATTTTGCCTTGTTTTAAGATCCAAGGGGATTGGATCTGTGTTCACCAGGGAATAGGTGAAGTCCCTCAAGGCCACCCTGCGGAGGGGAGAGTTTTGGGATGGGACAGGAAGTGCTCCAGACACTGACTTCTGGATGGTGGCAGTGTACCAGATCTAAGCTAGTAATTAAGCTTAGAAGTGTCCATGCAGGTCCCCACATTTGTACCCTAAAGTTCAGAGTGGGGAAGGAACCTTGACAAGTTTATAGGACTGGATTATGACTGAAGGGAAGACCAAGGACCATACTGTGATTTACAGGGGCACAGGATGGTTCCTGGCATTTGCCCCTTCTTCTGAGGGATGAGGAATCGGGGAGGGTGCAAGCAGCCCTATACCTGCAACAGATCCCTTCCCCTCCTCCTTCCCCACAAGCTCAGGTGCCCTGGCTAATGGGTATGGGAAAAGGATTAAAGCATCACCCTCTTCCCCTCAACCCACCTGTGTGGGAGGGACAGTAGTTGTCCCAAGAAGGCTGCTCTAACACATGCATGCCTTCTCCTCACACTGCAACATATGACTTGAGTAGCCCATGTGGGGAGCACAAGGTGCCCCCCTTGTGTAATATAGATTCACAGTTGTGCCTATAATGTGCATTTGAGGAAGAGGTGGAGAGGAGGCCCTGATAATTCTCTAGCCCCTCCATCCAAAGAGCACATGGCACTGTACAAATACTGAGGAATGAATGCATGCTGCTTCTCTGGAAACACGGTTTTGCTTTCCAGTCACTCTCCGAGTAAGTGAACTCCGTTTCCAATGTATTTAATGCGTAGCAGCCAGCATTGCAACTTCAAGCTGGGTGCTGAAAGTCAAGCTATGTTTCTTCTGGCTCCTGCCTCAACAATAGTAACAGTCTCCCACTGTGGAGGGGACCCTGTTCAGCCAGATCTCCCCCGAGCATCTGAAAAGAATGGCAGAGCTGCATCATCTCCACCTCTGGCTGCCAGCTTACTAGGAGAGCTGCTCCCCTGGAGTTATAAAGGAACAGGGCCCTACAGGAGCGGGGGGAGAGGCCTGGGGAGAGCGGGGAGTTAAGCTGTTGCTGAAGCACTGTCCCATGCAGACCGGAGGGACTAACACTGGTGGTTATTGAGACTCCAGACTGGTAGGATTTTTACATGGAAATGCAGTTCAAGGTTCATACAGCTTGGGAGTGTATTACTTCCCTCTGGGTCTCCTCTTCAGCTGCTCATGAGCAACCATGGGAGCATCAGCCCAAAACAGCATGGTTCCTGGGAAAGCCAGGCTACCTGAGGGTGAGGGAGTGGAGTAGTAGGAGAGATCTCCCTGTGGATTGCTCATACCTCTGTGGATCTAGGGTGTAATTTCCTCTCTCCTCTCAAAAAAAAAAAAATCCCCAAAGCAGGAGGGTGTCACCTCTCCAAATTCTGTAGTCACTCATATCCTGCACTTGAGGGGATAATTCCTCAAAATTCCAAGAGGTCAAACACGTGGGGTTAAACCCTGGCCTCAGTTAAGTCACTGACAAAACTTCCATTGCCTTTAATGGGACCAGGCTTTCACCTATGGAGTATTTCTGCCCTCCTGGGCCTCTTGCCTGTAGATTCCCCACAAGAGAATGGTGACCTGGGCCATAGTGAAAAATGTTGACATCTGAGGAAAAAACAGAATCTAACTCATTCTACCCTAACTGTATAGGTACTGAACGGCTATAGTGTATCTTTTTTAAAATCCTCAACTTTGTAGCCACTAAACAAGTACACATTTAAGCATATAGAGAGTTGATCTATTGATTTAGAAGGTGATGTTTTTTATATAGTAACCTTTCTGACCATAGTCACTCTAAACCTCACACTTTTAAATCAGATGATTATTCCAATTTCACAGATTAATTTTGAACACCAGCTTTTCTTCTGGGGTCACTTGAAGAGAAACATGCAAATTAGTTCATGCTAATACAAGGATATTCTTAATAGCACGAGCCGCCTTACGTGTGTCATGAACCTCCTGAAGAGCTCTGTGTTGCTCAGTTCTTATCTCGTTCCCCAACAGAAGTTGGTCCTGTAAAAGATATTACCTTCCCCCCACCCCTTGCGTCGTGAAACTCCAGTCATACATAAACAGTACATCTGCAAGTAATCTTCCTACTAAAATATCCTTAATAGACCTGACACGCTACTGTGCCACTCCATTTTCATCAGTGATTTCGGTGGAAGTAAACCAGTGTAAAAGTGGAATAATTCAGTGGTGAATAAAGCACAATATTTTTAACAATATTAAAAATACCTGCCACTCTACACTAACCTGGCTAGTTCTTGTTTAACTAATTTATACATCTGTAATTCATACCCCCAAAATAGCCATCTCTCCCCGCCTACTTCCTGCCGAGAGTGATTAGCGAAGTGTTAAATTACTAAGACTTCTTTTTTATAATATACCCCACTGTGAGGTACCATAAATAAAACCCAATACTTGTTAAATAAATGAACTGCAATGCAATAATCTGGATTTTTAATTGAATTGTTTACTCTCTAACTAGCAAAATCCAGTAATTAAGACTTGTCCTCCCTCTTATTAGTGTGTATTGTCAAAGTATCCATCTTGGAACTTATGCAATAAAACCATAAAATCCCTCATTGATTATATTGTTCTTGGTTGCTAGAAACACAAATGGGCTAATTCTATTGAGAGGGCATTGCTGTATTTCACCTCTCTTGCACACTTTCATTGCTCCTTACTGCAACCTGCTACCTATAGCTCTTCATCTTCTGTTACAGATATCAAGCAGTATATCATCTTGGAACTGAGTGCTAGAATGGGTCCAGTATTGCAAGCACCAAGCATTCAAAAATCATGAGTTATGCCTCTCTAAAAATGAGACTGGCTCAAAAATCATGATGTCAGTGCAAGCTGGTGCAAAGACTCACCAGCTGGAGATGGAAAAATAAAGTTCTAGCTAAGGACTCTCACATCTCTTTCTTCAGGGCTTGATTTATTTCTAAAACCACAAACTCAAAACCATAACAAATCAATTAAAACTACTGGGTAGTAACCACCTGAGCCCTTTCCAGCTCGGCCAGCTGGGATGGGAAAGGACATTCCCCATCCCCTGTTGTAGCCTCCTTTTCTCCAGCTTCATCTTTCATTTTATAACCCAGGCCAGATCAACCATGTGACAGACAGGAACCTGGTAACCCCTTCCATGCCAGAGGGCTTTCACATATTGTCAAAATCATCTTTAACCACCCCTAAAATAGAGCAGCAACGGTAGGAGATGTGGTAATATTTTCTTTCTGAGGTCCCAAGATGACATTTGCCAAGATTAGGAGAAAGAAGAGCATTTGAAAGTTTGGCAGGCGCTCCTAGCCAAGAATGGTGTTGGGCAGGGAGAAATGAAACATGAAAACTTGTGAGTATCCCTTTTGATCCAGGACTCCTGAGGTTCTTATATATTCCTCATGTTATGTTGCCAAGTGACACTTAGCAATGTGAATCCCACATTCTTCTCTTTCCGTTTAGGTACATCTTCAATCTACTTTCCTCTTTGTCTTCAGTTAGCAGTATGGTTTACAGCATAAAAAGGACCAGATCTGGATGGAAGGCCATGCTTGGAAAATATACATCAGACCTGTGGAAAGTATAAATGAGTAACTGGGCTGAAACCTGTCAGTGTTAAGACTATCACCCGATTGAGTCAGAAATCTATTCCAATCCATACTATTTACACACATCGCTTCCTGTCTTTGAGGAATATGCCAGCTCCTCTGCTGTACTCTGCTTTGTGGCTAGTGCTAGTTGTAGGTTGAAAAATGGTAGCTGCTTTTTGAAGCTATTTGAGTTGCATTCCTGTGGCAATTACTGCAAACATGCTGTAACATATGGTATGGGGGGGAAGAGCCAGAGCGAGCATTGAAAGGGACCTTCATTCTGGAGTAAACTTAAAAATCCCCCAATGAAGCCATTGCTCAGGTGAAATTATATTTGCTAGCATCTAGCAGTGGTTGGAGTGCACGTTGTCTGAGGATCCTGCCCCCTTTCCTCCCTAGTGAACCTTAAAGTGATCATCAGGGCCCCAAACATGGGTCTGTGGGACCCGGATTTGTGGACATGGTGTTTCCAAGTCTGCGCTTGAGTGCCCATGCTGAACTGTACACCTAGATTTACGTTTGTTGGACCCGGGTTTCTCAGCCATGCTGGCACATCCGTACTTCACTATGCAGCCCTTCTGACTTTGGTCTGCAGCTTGTGCTGCAAAATGACAGGGCTTGGACCACAGTCACCATGGGACTTGGGCTCTGATCCACTCTCCCACAATAGCAGGGTCCTCCGACCCAGGTCCTGAGTGCTTGCTGACCTGAATCAGACTGATTGTGTGTGGATGGAAGAAGGACTCGAGCTCAAACATGACTCAGAGCCCGGGGTTAGTGTCCTGTGTAGACATACCCAAAGTGGCCCAATGCTGACATTAGTAGGTTCCTTGGTGCCCTCCACCCCACGTACATACTCTTAGTAGGCTCCTACTCTCCAAATGAGTGAAATTTGAATCTCAGAAACCAAACAAGAAAAACTGGGCTACCAGCCTCCTGATGAAATAAAATTGGCTTGTCAGACTAACAGCCTTGGGTAGGCTCACGGGGTGGAGGGCAATGAACCATTTCTCCTGTCCTGCAGACCTCAGGTGGTCCACAGGAGGAGGATAAATGCCCGTCGCCCATGCAAAGTACTCCAGCAATTCCCTTTGGTCACAGCTCCGCTCCCCCTCTCCAAAGGGCTGAAGGAGCAGGGCTCCCTTCCTACATATCTCATGAGGCCTGCAGGAAAAGGAGTAGTGGGTGAGAAGAGGAGGCCTGGGGAGACCAGTGGGCGTTCTGCGCCCCCCCCCCCACATCAACTTCTTTTAGCCCTTCTGAAACTCTGAGGTGTGCAGGAGTGAAGACCCTTCTCCCCATGAGCTCTAAGAGTGACTAGCTGGGGGATCCATGAAGCTTGAGGAGACTCCTCCCTCCAGAATAATCCAAAATCAAAGCATCCATTTTCTGGTGGAACAAAATAGGCTCCTCAGGGATTGACAAGTTGTTCTCAGCAAATACAGTAGTTGGTTTCTTTAGTTCAGGGGACCAACAACAAAAAAAAAAATTGGAGTCAAACTAAAAAATTTCAGTTTTTCTTGACAAAATGAAAAAACACGTGTGTGTGTGTGTGTGTGTGTGTGTGTGTGTGTGTGTGTGTGTGTGTGTGTGTGTGTGTGTGTGTGAAATGAAATATTTTCACTGACCACAAATTATTTTTTCCTCTTCTTGGGGGGGGAGGGGTTATTTTTTGTTTTACGTTATTGTGTTTTCAGGTGGTTTGTTTTTTCACTTTTTTTTTAAACATCTGGCTAAATTTGGAAACAAAAAGTTATCTTGGACAAAAAGTTAAAACAATTTGTTTCAAAAATGTCTAAATATATTGTTTTGAGGTGTTATTTATTTATTAATAGATTTTTTTTTAATTTGGCCACTGTACGTTCTTTTGGACTATTTCTTTTGGCAGAGCTCACTAGATCCTGTCTCTCTGCATGTGCCCATGTGCTCCACTGAGGTATCATGAGGCATAAATGAACGCAAAAGCTGATCTCTGAAAATGTGAAAAGGGAGGCCAGCCTCCCGTGAATCTCTCATAATATTTGCTTCTTTTGCAGTGAAATAAGAAACCCTGAACCCCTCAGCCATCTCCTTTTCCCCCTCGTCCCCAGCCACTGAATCCAAAAACATTTCTCAAGATGAATGATTATTTCTGTTTCCCTCCATGGTTTATTCCTGTATGGGAGAACACTGCCCCATAGTAGCCCTGGAGATATATATAATGGCTAAATGCTTTGCTATGGCCTTTCAACATATTTCCTAACCACAACCCGCCCTGCCCCCCCTCCCTGTGAGAACCCAACTCCCCCTCCCCTGAATGGTCAGCAAATAGAAGCAATCACATTGTGCTACTTTTTAGCAATGTACTGGTAAACTTTTTAATCTTAGTGTATTGTCAGCTATGTTTCTGGTTATAGTTGTCATTCAAATTAGAGTTTCAAGAAACTTAGACTCGGCCCTAGAAAACCAGTGACCTTCAGATATTAAAAACTATACTGCAACAAGTAAGTAGTATCTAAAAAAGCTGTAGGGGGAGACTTTTTCTCTCTTTCCTCATCCTATAACAGAATCGATTGTTTTTCATTTGGAAAGCATAAAAGAGTTAATGAATGAACTGCCGAGGAGGTATGACTGGGATGATGTCAGAATATTTCCAGCAAAAGAATGTCAACTCTCCTCTGGCCAGTAGCAGGATCTGCCACTTCTGTGCTTTTTAACTCCACCCCTACATTCTTCTTGTCCGGTTCCCACAGACACAGAGTGGCACTGAAGGTCAGAGTGGACGAACACAAAAGAAGACCCCCTGCTGCCAGGGCCATCGTGCTGGGCTGTCACTACTACTAATTCATGACTTCACCTTTAATCTCACAGATCCATTATAGGTTAAAAAGAGACCCATTTTACAGCTGACAAGATTGAAGGGAGCACAACCCAGGGGAAAAAAAAAAAAAGAGCGAGAGAGAAATAAACCCTTTTAAAGTTTGTGTAACTATAACCACCTGCTACAAATAGACTTTTGCTTTGCACTTCTCCTTTCCCTTCTGAGAAGATATGTATTTTAGGAGGAGATGTGATAAATACAACTAATTCAGAAATCTGCTAGGTATTTTGATAGAGCACATTGTTAGGGGAAGAAAGAATGGGGGTGTTAAAGGGAAGAGCAAAAGAAAAAAAGAATAAGATTTCAGTACAAGGGATGTACAATGAGAAGGATAGGAGTGTTTTAAATGGCTCATCATTGCGTCCTAGAATGTTTTGTATTTCTGTGCTAGATCACCGTGGGGAGACAGAATAAATGTTGACTAATAACTTTACAAAATACTGATGTTACAGGTTGGCTAATTAAATGTGCATTAACAACAGTGGGGCAATGAATATATATTTAAAACACTTCTGATGTGAAATTGAATGTAACCATGCAATTATTTATTTTAAAAATATTCACAAACTAGAGTTGTTCCCTCTCGCCCCCCCAGTTACACTTAATTTTTATCTGTTTCAAAAATACTAAATGAATGCTCTGAAAAAAACAGACATACATTGCAGCTGGGGATGGACAGTGTCTCCAGAGGTAATTCCACTTGATTATTTTGTTGATAGGGCAATCACTTCAAATATGAGCTATGACACAGATTTGTATGCAGTTATTTTAAGCCAGTTATAATTGATCTTCACCATGAATTCCGGGAGGGAAAATGACATTTGTAAAAGTAGAGAAATAAATAGAATCTAATAATTCAGTACAAAGCAAAGTTAAAATACAGCCCTGGAAATTTTGGATGAATTTTCAAGCATACATGTTTGGAAATCCAGAGTATTGTTCTGCTTGGCTGAGGAAGCTCTAGTTACCAGTGTACAGTAGTAACATAGGGAGGGACCTAGGATTTTTGTTCGATTCTTCTGGGGTTTGATTTATTTTTTTCAGTAGAGTTTGTGCCCAAAATTTTATCCACTCTTTGGAAAAAACAAACTATGTCAAAATCGGCTTATCAAAGTTGCAATACAAAGCATACCCTACAGGCCATCTTCTGCTTCCATAGTAAAGAATAAGAGAATCCAGTGGACCTGGCCTTGGGACTCCAGGGAGAGGACAGTGCAGCCTTTCCATCAGTGTCCTCTCCACCACCTCTGTGGCTACTCTGTGGGGTGTGCAGCTGTTTTGAGCACTGGTCCCCGCCCACCCTCTGGGCCAGCCCCAGCTAAATTTATGCTGTCAGAGCTACATAGTTTCCCCTCTCCATTTTATGCAACCCTTCCCACCCCACCCCACCCCCCTGAAATGGGCTCAGTGAGCAGGAGCTGGCACAAAGTCCATTCCCACGTGGATCCATTGAAACAGTGCTGCCAAGGGGCTAGGATGAAGGTTGGTGGTTGTGTAAAGTCAGGGGGCTCTCTGAAATCTGCATAGCTCATTGGGCTTCTATGAGCTCAGGGGTAATTCCCTTGCCACTTCTACAGGGGGAACAAACATGCCACCCTGCTAAGGGAAAGGTGAGGAGGCAGAAATGCCATGAGTGAGACCTCACTTAGTTGTCTGGCCCCTACGTAAGAATAATCCACACAGGGAGGACTGGCCCCTTTGCCACCTCTTCCAGAAATGCAGATCACCAGTTAGGGGCTTGGCCTTGCTGTCGTTGAAGTCAGCTGCTAAACTCCTATTGACAAAGCTCAAAGTGAGATTTGAGACCTGATTCTGTTTTCATAAAGGTAAATAGTAAAACTCCCATGGACTTCAAATGGAGCAGGATCTAGGTCCATGTCTGCTCAGAACTTTGGGCCAAACCCTGCTTGCAAACAGGCAGTCCTTTCACTGGCAAAACTCCTCATGAAGTCAGTGTCAGCAAACTTTGCCTGAGTAAGTACTACAGGGCTGGTTTCATAGTGAGCCCGCTGGGCTTAATCCTACATTCCTTGTGTGACATGCCATGAGGGTGATTTTGCAAATATTCATTTTCCTATACAGGAGTGCAAGTTTTGTGTGTTGTTAGCAGCAACATCAGTTTTAGTGCTGCTTTCTCTTCAACCATGGTCATTCAGCGTATAAGCCTTAAACTTTATCCAAGTATAATTATATGTTAAAGCTGTGGCACAAACTAGCAAGAACTTGAAGGCCACAGTAAAAGTTAATTGTCTGATTTTTAAAAAACTTATACTGAAAAGAAAAAGCTCTGGTTGGGAGGAAGAAAGCGGGATGCTATGAATTCAGAACAAAGCTTTAATTGTGTATTTATTATGTAGATGTGTATTTTTACCTGATAACCCAATGACTCCTTTGGATTCAGTGGAACGAATTCGTTCCTGATGTAAAGCTATTGACGTCAATACAGTTACACTAGCAATTTATTTGACCTAGAACATCTTGTTGTATGAATGTATATTTAGACACATGTAAAGTCTATGGGTCTGGTTTGTGATCAATCATGCAAATGTTTCTAAGTTTGTGAATTCTTGAAATATAAAATTGGAATGGCTCCTTTGTATGTTGTGTCGGTCCAGCTGCTGCTCTCAAACACTAAGTTAATATGCTAAAAGTCATAATATTTTAATTAAAAAAAAACAAACTTGTGTGCATGAGTAATGAACACAATTTCTAAATTATAATCTAATGGATCTGATACTTGTAAGGGGAAAAAACAGTTCTTTTTTTAGCAGCAATTGGGAAAATCTCTCCTCAGCCACCTCCCTCCCAAAAAGAAAACCAACAACAACTCCAAACCCACCATCCTCCTATAATGGCTGAACAATTTACTCTTTCAAATTCTGTGTAACTTCTGCTCCATAACTTAAGATATATGCCACATTTCAGCCAGGAGAATAATATGAGTGATAGCAATATCCGTCAGAACCACTTGGCTGCCGGCGGGGAAGGATGGGCTGGTGGCAAGGGCAGACCAACAGGGTTCTCTCCCCAACCTGCTGCTGCTGACTCTGCCTGATCTTGGGTGCATTGTGCAGAGGTGCATAATCAGCTGGCCAGAGACCCACTTCTCTTTTCCTGATTATGATTTGAGCCCGCATTTTGTGCCTCCGAAATGAAATGAAGGTACATATGTAAGACTTGTGCTTCTAACTCCCTGATTTGCATTGACAGTTGGGTGGTTAAAGGTGCAAGTACCCATATTTATGTCCACAATTCAATTCTGCATTCAAAAGCTGAAGGTTCAGATATTGTGGACATAATTTACACCTATAAAAGATGATACTTCTGGAAAATTTCCTGTTTAATCTCTCTGTCTCAGTTTTTTTGTCTGTAAAACGCAGATAAATAAAGTTTATTTTGCAACTTCCATAAAGTTGTTTGAAAACCTTGGGTGAAAGACACTATAACCTAGTATTATAAAAGAGCTCAGCACATGGGGCAGTGAGCGCTTCTGAAAATCTAGCCCTTATTTCGGTGCCTAAATGGGAGCTGAACTCTTCTGAAAAATTTGGCTCCATATCATTGCAAAGTGTTATTATTTTCAAGCCTGTACATAGTGCAAATCCTGATGTTTCATGCCACGCAACTACATGCCAGGTTCTTATTACAGTAGGCCTGCTATATCTCACACTGCACTTGCACACTCAAGGAGTTATCTTTAGATCTCATATTTTAAGATAAGGCTAATCCATTTTAAATACCCTGTAACAAGGAGTTACTCTTAGAGGGAAAACATAACAAAAGATTTTCTCTTACAGAGAAAGAATAACCACTACAACTGTAATAATGCATTGGATACTTTAGCAAGATTTTTGTTTTTTTAAGCCAGGAGTATGGAACTAAAGGAGTATGCCCTCCATCACTGTGCTGTGATGCTACAGAGGAAGGGTGGGATTTTCTTTACACTGGTCATAATAAATACATAAGTTTTGTTGATTAAATGTATTATGGTCTTGTTCTATTATGGTAGTAGAATCCAAAGACCCCAGTCAGGACTGGAACAAGTATAGCCTTTGATTCAGGCTGGTGGACCTGACTTCAGAAGTTTGCTCATAAGCAGCTGGGGTCGCTGTCTTCATCCTGGCCCAATGCAAAGGGGAAGCTCTGGGAGAAAGGTTTGGCGAGTGAGTCAACCCTGCATTCACCCCAGAACAGCAGCTTCTGTCCCAGGGAACTGGGCCCAGCTCTCCCGGCTCTGGTTCTTGCTGCTCACAGATTTGCTATGTTGGGCTCCTCTGAAGGAGAGGAGGCAGCCATCTGACCACTCCAAGAACACATGGAGAGGAGGGGAAAAGGTTACCAGCCCGTGTAACACTCCATAGGAAAGATGGGATGCTAATGCCAGGGGTGAAAGGACCTGTGGGGGGCGTTCCTAAGTGAGCCTAAGGAGACAGGAGTAATTGGAGAAGGGGTTGGTTCAGTCAGGAGCTGGGGGCTCATCTGTAGGGTCGATGGACTTGGGTATGGGGGGCAGCAGAAGGAGTTGGGGTGGGGGGAGATAAGGATTGGTGTCTCATATGTTCCCTCCCTTTCTGTCCTCTGCCCCAGCTCTGCTTGGCGGCACTGGGGAGACATCCCTGTTACACCAGGGATAGAGTTGGCTTTCTGGGCACTGGCCACTCTTAGGACAGACACTGCCCACAGCACCATACCAGGGCCCCATGGACTCCCCTTGAACATTGGGCTGTGGAGCCTCTCCCGGCTTGTCTTGCTGCTGGGTAGACAGCGGGCTCAGTGCCAAGCAGGCCCTGGACTCAGTGGAGGTGGGACTTTGCCTGCTGAATTGGTGCATGCAGGTAGCAAAGTGGCTTACAGCTGGTGAGGGTGGGGGCAGAGCCCCCTCTAATCATAGCTACCCAGCACCTATGAGTTTGCCCACACAGAGCTGACTGCAGGATCAGTCACGTAGAGCAGGAAGAGATGGCACCTGTCCTGAAAAGCTTATTGGCTAATTAGATGTGTTACAACCAAGGGTGGGAAATGGGGATAAGAGATAAATGAAGGAACAACTAAAAGTCCAGCAGTTATGTAGGCTCATCTGTGCAGGTCTTGTGGCTCAACAATCTATATATAGAGGCTGTAAAATATAGCCTGGCTCTCTCTGCTTTATTTTTCTGTTTACCTTTCTCTCCTCTTCATTTCTCATTGCTAACCCACTGAAACTGTTATGGAAGAAAACCCTTTCTTGGGATTTACAAGTGTAATATTTAAACACTGAATCTGGAGCTGGCTGGGTGGGAAGAGGACAGCACGTTCATGATCAGCTCTAGTTGAATGCATCGATAGTATTGAACATTATATTTTGTGTGAACGTTATTAGGAAAGTTTGTGTGAAAATATGACCTGCCTTCGTCTCCATTTTTCACATCATGCTGCCATGGAGAAGTGAGAATCTTGACCCACCACACAAGGGAACCTGGGTAAGGAGCACTCTGTCAGCTCTTAGCCAATAACCATCTCCTCTTGGTCTCCAGTGTTGTTAAAGCAGCTGCAGCAGCAGTAACAGAAGTGTTTCCTGTGTCACTGCTGGCCAGCAAGGGTGGGGCAGGAATTGAACTTGCCTTCAAGAGGACTTAGCCAGGATTGTGGGGAGAGCAGAGCTGCCAGACAGACAGAAGATGAGCAAATGGTCTCCCAAGGTCCCAAGAAGCTCTTTGGAGAAGGAGGGTGTTATATGAGTCACTAAGACTTTGAGTATGTCTACACTGCAAGTGAAGGTGTGATTATAACACAGGTAGGTGTATGCAAGCTAGCTTTAATCTAGCTAGCACAGGTAACAATAGCAACCCAAATACGTACCCAGGGTCCCCAGCGGACTTGTATTGGGGTGGCTGGTCTATGCTCAAGCCCATGCTGCCATGTCTCCACTACTATTGTCACCCATGCAAGAGAGATTAAAGCTAGTGCAGGTATGCCTGCCATGATACAATCACACCTGGGAGTGTAGACACTCTAAGTCTTGGGGGCCTGTGTGGAGAGGAGCGTGGGTAAAAGTTAGGCTTTTCTTCAGTTGTTGGGACTGCTGTACCTTTCACCAAAAGTACCTCTTGTCTTGTATGGTGATATGCCGAATTGCTGCTTTCCTGCTGCTGGAAGTCAACACCCTTCTTCAGAAGGTTTAGATTTCTAAACTCTGTTTTCAAGAATTTCACAGGTACTAGAGGAAAGACTTAGTATATAGCGCTTGGCTAAGGCAGTTCTTGCCTTCCCCTCCTTCATGTCATGCACTGGCGCATTATTTGATGCCTCTAGCAAGTTTCAAAACCTTCCCAATGAATTTTAGGCAGGAGAATACATTGGCAGGAGAATACATTGCACAATAGCACAAAACAGCCATTATTTCATTAAATTATGGGATGTAAAATATAAGTAAGGAATAGGACACTTCATTCATAAAAGTCACTGCAGAGATATATTGACAGTATTTGAACAAAGGTTTATCAGTAGAACAAAAATGAGCCCTGCTAGGGCTTTCAATCACCCATCTCAAGAACATACTGTGACAAAGTTCCTCCTCTACCTTGTTGGGTCCTGCACTTATTGGCAGATTTGCTCACCTCAGTGATCTCCCCCACAGTCTGGATCAACTCCTCCTGTGTCTGATCAGGAGTTGAGAGGTTTGGGGGGAACCTGGGCCCGCCCTCTACTCCAGGTTCCAGCCCAGGGCCCTATGGATTTGCAGCTGTCTATAGTGCCTCTTGTAACAACTGTGTGACAGCTACACCTCCCTGGGCTACTTCCCCAAGGCCTCCTCCAAACACCTTCTTTATCCTCACCACAGGACCTTCCTCCTGGTGTCTGATAATGCTTGTACTCCTTAGTCCTCCAGTAGCACACCCTCTCAGTCTCAGCTCCTTGTGTCTCTTGTTCCCAGCTCCTCACACGCACTTCCTCTCCTCTGGCTCCTCCCCCATCTGACTGGAGAGAGCTCCTTTTAAAACCCAGGTGCCCTGATTAGCCTGCCTTGATTGGCTGCAGGTGTTCTAATCAGCCTGTCTGCCTTAATTGGTTCTAGCAAGATCCTGACTACTCTAGTGCAGACCCTGCTCTGGTCACTCAGGGAACAGAAAACTACTCACCCGGTGACCAGTATATTTGTCCTCTACCAGACTCCTGCACCCCACTGGCCTGGGTCTGTCACAATACTTATTTCTAAACAAAATTACTATGCAATTTTAAATCTACAAAAAATGCACTCAAACATTCTGCGGTGCTATTTATATTCCTGTTCCTCTCCCTCCCACTACTCCCATGCGCATGCTTCCCTGCTATGATTCCTTTCTTCTTTGCACATGCTTTCTTACCATCTGGTTCCCTTCTCTGGACATGCTGCCTTCATGCCTCCTCATCTTCTTCTACTGTCAGTTCCAGTACCATTGTCAGCTCCCAATGGTGGCCTCATCTTCTTTTCCTTCTCTTTCTCCTGGGTAGCAGCAAATTTTAGTTGAGGCAGCCTTATTGCCTTCTCTTTGGTTTCTCTCTCTGCTTGAAATGCTTGGGATTTTATAACAGCTCAATGGAGCAATTTCAGACAAGCCCAGCACCCAAGGGAGGTTCTGATCCAGAAGACACTTAAGCACATGTGTAACTTTAAGTACACAAAAAGTTCCATTTAATTTAAATGGGACTATTCGCGTGCTTAAAGTTGTGCACATGTTTTAAGTGCTTTTGTAGTGCAGGGCTTAAGTAAATTGTGAAGTTTCAGAGACTTGTTCATCACTGCAGCTTTAAGAAATAAGCAGCATTATACAGTGACAATAAATGTATCTGAATTCAGTTTTACGTTGATCCTACATGTTGATCATGGAAAAAATATTTGAATTTATTTAAAAGGCAAGGGGACAAATCAATGAAGTTCAAGCAAGAATTAAAGTCAATAGAGTTATACCAGAGAAGTGTTTAGTACAAAGTTTTTAATAATCATAAAGCCAATGACATGTTTGCACATAATATAACTAACCAACAACAAAAATATAGCAGTGAGCTGATGTGTCACCTCTACCCACCCACTCCAGACTGTTCCAGGCCATCTCTCATTCTTCAGCTGGCCTGGCAGAGCCCATATGCCACGCTGTCAGGGAGCAATTCCCAACACAGCATCTGGTCCCATGGCAGATTCTGGAGGCAGTTGATGTGTCGGCTTTGGAGCTGCTGTTGCCTTTGTCATGCATTTTGGGCTCATGATGGGCTACCTTGTCACCCTGAAAACTGCTTTCTTTTGACTCTTCCTTGGATGCCAAGGAATTGGTCATTTTTAAAAATTTGTCAATAAACTCCTGCTTAAATCCCTCATGAAATATCTCTACAGGCCCCTTTATGGTGAAATGATGAGAATTTCCTAATGCCCATGTGTGTTTTCTGCAGAATTGTGTGGGCTAGTTTTAAAGTGGACCGTGTCCTAGTACATACAGGTCACTGTGTACTTGGATTACTTTCTCAGAAAACTCTTGAATACTCTTTGAGTCCCCCCCCTTCCCTCGCTCATGAGTGTACAAGCCACTTCTTGGTGAATAGGATCTATAATGCCTGGAGATATTTGAGATCAAGCATATGGTCCATTGAATATGCATGTAAGGAGGGAGGGGAGGGAGTTTGTGTGTGACATTAAGTAAGCAGTGAGGGGAGGGGGGAAGTGTCTGAAAGCTAAGTACTGCGGAGTTGTATCATAGCATTTCTATTACAAGAGAACTTTCATATTTGCTCTGATATAGTGGTTAATAAAACTCATAATCAGTAACAATAGGTGCGGTTTTAGGAACCTATTTAACATCACAAACATTTTGCTATAACTTGCATTAAACAGAATTGTAAGTTTTTTCTTTGGGTTTGACAGAAAATCTTTGTTTATAAAACAACAAAATCCTAAATTGTGCACCAGACAACAAATAGGTTAACACAGAAAACTTCTTAAACTGAGACATGGTCAAGGCTCAGAAGGTTATTCTTCAGTGTGTAGCTTAGGGTTAAATGAAAGGGTGCTTGGAGAGCAGTTGTGAGTTTTCTTTTTAAAGTGAAGCACAGATGAAGGAGGGGGCCTGGTGGATAAAGCAAAAGGGAGACAAGGCTGAAAGGGAGTGACTAGGCATGAAGTAGTAAAGATGAGATCTTGAAACCAAGAAAGGGAAGAGAGAGAGAGAGAGAGAGAGAGAGAACCTAGTAGAAAGAGAGAGGGAAAAGGGAAAACCTAGTAGAAAGAGAGTTTATTTAATGGAAGCCAGAGGAAAAAATGTGACACTGATTGCTGGAAGAGGAAGTATAGAGCCTTTAAAGGTGAAAGGAGAAACAGACCGAGACCCAAAGAATAATGGGGACTAATCCTTGGAAATTGCTGACAGTCTAAGATTTGGGGATTTTTAAAATCATTGCCATAGTAATGTATTTCATGCTATACCATGTACATTACTTTACTAAAACAAGTGCATTTTTTCATTACCTTCTTCTGGGATTAAAAATAATGTATCACATTAAGTTTAGTGAAATAAGTGCTGAAAATTCTGGAGAATTTTAGAATTATAGCACCTTTAAAGGAGACCACATCCCTAACGTATTATAGGAAAAATAATACAGCGCGCCAGCATCAATTCTTCTTACGGAGGAAGAATCCACCTTCTAATCCTATTAGCAAGAGAGGGGGAGGGAGAGAAGAAAGATGCCTCATTACAGCACATAATAGCTCTGAATAAATAATCAACATCAACCTATCACATATCACAATCAAGTCCCACAGTTGCCATTTTGTGGAGGATTATATATATATATATATATATGAAAAGTTCCTTAGGGTAACTTGTTCCGATGTTTTCTTCAAGTGAGAGAATCTGCACTTAAATAAAACAAAGCAAAACCACAAAAACAAACAAACAAAAAAAACCCCACAACAATGATGAGGGAAAGCTTCTGAACCTGCTGCTGTCAGCTAGAGTCTGGAATGACTTTCTGCACTCACTGAAGCTACATCCATCCCCTAAACCAGATTTGGACCCAAAACTTCAAAGACAGTGGGGGAGACTCTATCATTCAGTATACTGTATTCTTCTTGGCTATTCAAATAGGTCTGCATTTTCACTAGTGTGCTTGCAATTGAGTTTTTCCCATATATTGTGTGCATATTCAAGGAAAATATGCTCATTCACTAACGGTGGCCTAACTGGTCATATGGTGAATTGAGAAGATAGTAAAATATGTGTATTGCACATGCATGTATATTCAGGCAGACATTCATTGATATACTGTACAGTCACATGGAAAGTGTGATTGCCTACTTTTGTGTGTGCTTTTCTCCAGATTTAATATTGTACATTCTTCAAAGGAAAATTGTTTGCCTGTGTAAATACCATCTTCCTAGAGTGATGTGAGGTCACTTTCCCATGGATGTAGGTACGTTGTGAGGTAAATACCTTATCTGGAGATGTTCATATAAAGTGTATCCAAAGCACATTAGATATTTAACAGAGATCAGTATCAAATAGTACATCATAACATTGTTGGATTTTTTGTCCACTTTTTAGATAAGAATATGAATGAAATCACATAAGGGTAATATTCAATCCTATTCTCCCTGTCCCCCACTAAAAAAGTACACAAACCCATGGGCCTTTTTCAGCTTCTCAGTTGCAGGCTTTCGGTAGAATTTTTAAATTCAAAACAAAACAAAACAACAATCCTCCTTAGGTGAATTTTGAAGTCTAAGTTTTTCCAAGTGTCTGAGAACTTGTAGTCAGCTCCCTCTGTCCAGAGGGGTGCAGCTGAATAAGGTGAAATGGAGTGGATGAATGACACCCCAAAGTAGTGCTGGGACCCCCAGGTAGACTTTTTAAAGTTAAGAAGCTTCTGTTGGAGCTGAGCTTCCAGATGCCTAAAATTCAAAGCTGATGTGGAGCCCTTCACCTGTTTATAGGGAGCACAAGACCCTACCCCCAGTGTGTGTTAGTTTGAGAGGGAGGAGATGGGTGGAAGGTTCCAGCTCATTGCTTCAGAAATTAGGCATTCAGATCGATATATAACTAAGAGCCCTGTGTCCAAGCAAATTGGGTCCAAATAACATAACATAAAATTGTTAGACTGTGCTGACAATTCAGAATGTCTTCTGGATTCATAATCACTCTGGCCCAGATTCCACAAAGCACTTAAGAACGTGCTTGAATCTGTTGACTTCAAGCAATTGTGAGCACATTGTGAAGTTAAGCATGTTCTTTAGTACTTTACTAGATGTTGCATGGCCTTTCTTTTTAAACCTTTCCCTCCTCCCCCAGCAAAGAAGCCAAGAAATGAATGGGCAAAGTAACTGAATTACTGTTACCTGTAGAAACCCAGCCCTTCAGTGCAGGCCTGAGGTACACTGGCAGGACACTGAGAGGAAGCTTGTACTAAAGCTTGCACTGTGTCTGTGTGGCAGATAAATAGATTTCACTCCCTAGAGGTGTCAGATTGGCAGCTTTCAGGTCACACACACAAAGTTTTCTTTAAAGAAAAGGAAAAAAAAATCTACCACTGGGTCACCAAGACATTAAAAACAGCAACAGGCAGTCTCCAAAGATAGGAGGATGTAATTTTTTCTCATTATTTGGAGCTCAGGGAATAATTAGTTTGATTAAACTAAATAAGAAGTCATTGAATAGCTGGTGTTTTTATATAAAATATATACCAACTTCAAATAAGTTTGTTTCTTAGGTAACATATGTATGTACTTATTCTGATTTTTCCTCCACATTATATTTCTCTCTGCATATGCTTTTAACTGTTTTTTTGTTTTACAAAAATCAATATCCACTGTTTCTGTATTCTCCTACAATACAGTATTTTGTTCTGTTGCTGTAAATCCTACCAGCCAGCAAAGAGAACACAAGCTAAGCTAACTTTTCATCATGTTATGTATAAGTGTTATATATTTTACATACATAAAAATATAACTTTACATTTTATTACGGGGGCTGTCAAGCGATTAAAGATAATCATGATTAATTGTGCGATTAAAAAAATCGTGATTAATAGCACGATTCAAAAAAATAATACAATACAATTTATTTAAATATTTGTGGATGTTTTCTACATTTTCAAATATATTGATTTCAATTCCAACAAAAAATACGAAGTGTACGATGCTTACTTTGTTTATTTTTGATTACAAGTGTTTGAACTGTAAAAACACAAAAGAAATTTTTTTCAATTCACATAATACAGATACTGTAGTGCAATTCTTTATCATGAAAGTTGAAATTACAAATGTAGAATTTTGTACAAAAAACAGCATTTAAAAATAAAACAATGTAAAATTTTAGAGCCTCCAAGTCCACTCAGTCCTATTTCTTGTTCAGCCAATCAAGTTTGTTTATATTTGCAGGAGATAATGCTGCCCACTTCTTGTTTACAATGTCACTTGAAAGTGAGAACAGGTGTTCACATTGCACTGTTGTAGCTGGTGTTGCAAGATCTTTACATGCCAGATGCACTAAAGATTGATATGGTGGCAGATCACAGAACAAGGAGCAATGTTCTCAACTTGCAGTGGGAGAAGTCTAGGTTAGATATTAGGAAAAACTACTTCACTAAGAGGGTGGTGAAGCACTGAAATGGGTTACTTAAGGAGGTGGTGGAATCTCCATCCTTGGAGGTTTTTAAGGCCTGGCTTGACAAAGCCCTGGCTGGGATGATTTAGTTGGGATTGGCCCTGCTTTGAGCAGAGGGCTGGACTAGATGACCTCCTGAGGTCTCTTCCAACCCTAATCTTCTATGAATCTATGTCCCTTCATGCTTCAACTGCCATTCCAGGGAACATGTGTCCACACTGATGATGAGTTCTGCTCGATAACAATCCAAAGTAGTGTGGACTGACACATGTTCATTTTCATTATCTGAGTCAGATGCCACCAGCAGAAGGTTGATTTTCTTTTTTGGTGGTTTGGGTTCTGAAGTTTCAACATTGGAGTGTTTCTCTTTTAAGACTTCTGAAAGCATCCACACCTTGTCCCTCTTAGATTTTGGAAAGCACCTCAGATTCTTAAATCTTGGATTGAGTGCTGTAGCTAGCTTTAAAAATCTCCTGTTGGTACCTTCTTTGTGTTTTGTCAAATCTGCAGTGAGAGTGATGTTAAAATGAACAGCATGTGTTGGGTCATCATCTGAGGCTGGTATAAAATGAAATATATGGCAGAATGCAGGTAAAACAGAGTGGAACATACAATTCTCCCCCAAGGAGTTCAGTCAAACATTTAATTAATGCATTTTTTTTTAATGAGCATCATCAGCATAGAAGTATGCCCTCTGGAATGGTGGCCAAAGCATGAAGGGGCATCCAAATGTTTAGCATATCTGGCACATAAATACCTTGCAATGCTGGCTATAAAAGTGTCATGCAAATTCCTGTTCTCACTTTCTGATGACACTGTAAATAAGAAGAGGGCAGCATTATATCCTGTAAATGTGAACAAACTTGTTTGTCTTCGCGACTGGCTGGACAAGAAGTAGGACTGAGTGGACTTGTAGGCTCTAAAGTTTTGTTTCTGAGTGCCATTATGTTTTAAAAAATCTACATTTAAAAGTTGCACTTTCACAACAAAGAGATTGCACTACAGTACTTGTATGAGGTAAATTGAAAAATACTATTTCTTTTTTTTATCATTTTTACAGTGCAAATATTTGTAATAAAAAATAATATACACTTTGATTTCAATTACAACACAGAATACAATGTATATGAAAATGTGGAAAAACATCCCAAATATTTAATACATTTCAATTGTTATTCTATTGTTTAACAATGCAATTAAAACTGATTAATCACAATTGATTTTTTAGAAGCAGCAAAGAGTCCTGTGGCACCTTATAGACTAACAGATGTATTGGAGCATGAGCTTTCGTGGGTGAATACCCACTTCGTCAATTAATTTTTTGAGTTAATCACGAGTTAACTGTGATTAATTGACAACCTTAATTCTTACATATTATGTGTATCATAATATGACAGACTATATAATGTATGTCAATATAATGTGATGTGCTCATCATCTCATGTAGGCATATTTGCTGACAACACTGATGTTGCTGATAAGAAGGAATTGAGGAAGACAAGTTTGTGTTGGCTTGTGCTTCAAAGACACCAAGTAGGAAATCCCATGTTCGCTGAGTGGAAAAGGACAAACTAGAAGAGAAATAAATACTATGTTTAAGTTGGTAAGTGGGTATTAAAACCATGAAGGTATAGAACAAATTACAAAAATACAAAATACCCTGGCAATGTTCCTTTTAAGATACAATATAAAGGAGTACTTGTGTTGTAAAAAGTACCTATGATTTCCCTTATGTCTTTACATTCTTTGTCAATAAGAGCCCATTCAACACTCCTTAATCATCTCTTTCTCAAGCAAAACTTGCCTTGCCTTCAGTTGGATTTTTGCATTAGTAAGGAGTGTTGAATAGAGGTCTGAAGAAATTGCCCTGTAGGCTAAATGATTACAGGAATTTTCCTACCTCATACAAAATGTTTCATTTTGATTGATGTCAATGATGTATTTGGAATGAATTGTCTGCCCAGCATCCAACCTGAGTAGCAGCTTGGATGCTAGGAAAATGAATCCTCACTCATTAGATGTGAGCTGCTGCAGAACTATTCTATGGTGGCTGAGGTAGTCCCATGTAACCTCATTCCATGCTGGGGAAAGAACAGGAGGGTTCAAACAGGAATTATAACCCTACATTTCCACTTTTCTCAGCCTGCCTGTGCTATGCTGCCACACTCCGTTGGCACTTGCCAAACAGGAGAACCCAGTGAACTTGAGATCTGTATCCCATAAGGGGTCCTCACACTCAGGTGCCTTCCCGAATCCCACTGCCCTCCCTTATTCAATGAAACCAGAGCAGTTTCACTGCCAAGACCATAACTGTGGAAGATGGGATAGGATTTCTCCATTAAGAAAGAAAATGTTTGTTTTATGATGAGGTGAGCATGAGTGTCTTTGTGCTCACTGATTGTCACTTTAATCTGCTGATCTTTTCTCATGTGAGTAGATCTGTTGAAGTCATGAGACTACTCACATAGGTAAGGGTTTGCAGGACCGGGGCCAACAGTTCTCTCTACAGTGGTGGTAAATTATGAAGCTCATTTTCCCTTTTAATCCGTACAAGGGTCTTCCTCTTAATCCTTTGCTGATTTAAGTTGTATTCCTACAAGTTATCATTATTAGTTAACTTTTTCTTTCATTTAAGGTTGCATGAATATAATGGACATTTCCCACATAAATTTTACTGGATGATTTCAGAAATTGCTAAATTGAATGATTCCCCCCACACCTCAATCTTCTTCGGCCAGTTTGGGAGAGCTATTTTTGAATGTGCTAGAGCAGTGTTTCTCAAACTGGGGTCACCACTTGTGTAGGGAAAGCCCCTGGCATGCTGGGCCGGTTTGTTTACTGCTTCATCCACAGATCTGGCCGATCACGGCTCCCACTGGCCGCAGTTCGCTGCTTCAGGCCAGTGTATGTCCCGCGGCCCGCGCCACTTCCAGCAGCTCCCATTGGCCTGGAGCAGTGAACCATGGCCAGTGGGAGCTGCGATCGGCTGGACCTGCAGATGGGGCAGGTAAACAAACCGGCCCGGCCCGCCAGGGGCTTTCCCTACACAAGAGGCGACCCCAGTTTGAGAAACACTGACCTAATACAAGTACTGTAGTGCAGTCTCTTTATCATGAAAGTTGAACTTGCAAATGTAGAATTATGTACAAAAAAAAACTGCATTCAAAAAAAAAAATTAAAACTGTAGAGCCTACAAGTCCACTCAGTTCTGTTTCTCGTTCAGCCAATCACTTAGACAAACAAGTTTATTTACATTTTCAGGAGATATTGCTGCCCACTTCTTGTTCATAGTGGCACCTGAAAGTGAGAACAGGCATTCTCATGGTACTATTGTAGCTGGCATTGCAAGATATTTACATGCCAGTTGCAGTACAGATTTGTATGTCCCTTCATGCTTCAATCAGCATTCCAGGGGCTATGCGTCCATGCTGATGGCAGGTTCTGCTCAATAAGAATCCAAAGCAGTGTAGACCAATGCAGGCTCATTTTCATCATCTGAGTCAGATGCCACCAACAGAAGATTTTCTTTTTTGGTGGTTTGAATTCCGTAGTTTCAACATCGGAGTGTTTCTCTTTTAAGACTTCTGAAAGCTTGCTCCTCACCTCATCCCTCTCAGATTCTGGAAAGTACCTCAGATTCTTAAATCTTGGGTTGAGTGCTGTAGCTAGCTTTAGAACTCTCACATTGTGTTTTTTGTCAAATCTGCAACAAAAGTGTTCTTAAAATGAACAACATGTTCTGAGTCATCATATGAGACTACTATAACATGAAATATATGGCAGCGGGTAAAACAGAGCCGGAAACATACAAATCACCCCCAAGGAGTTCAGTCACAAATTTAATTAACACATTATTTTTTTAATGAGCATCATCAGCATGGAAGCATGTCTTCTGGAATGGTGGCGAAAGTATGAAGGAACATCCCAATGTTTAGCATTTCTGGCACGTAAATACCTTGCAATGCTGACTACAAAAGTCCCATGAAAATGCCTGTTCTCACTTTACTGTGACATCGTAAAGAAGAAGTGGGCAACATTATCTCCCATAAATGTAAACAAACTTGTTTGTCTTCTTGATTGGCTGAACAAGAAGTAGGACCAAGCGGACTGTGGTAGGCTCTAAAGTTTTACAATGTTTTGTTTTTGAGTGCAGTTATGTAACCAAAAAAATCTACACTTATAAGTTGCATTTTCATGATAAAAAAATTGCACTACAGTACTTGTATGAGGTTAATTGAAAAATACAATTTCTTTTGTTTATCATTTTTATAGTGCAAATATTTGTAATAAAAATAATATAAAGTGAGCACTGTACAATTTGCATTGTGTTGTTTTTGAAATCAATGTATTTGAAAATGTAGAAATACATCCAAAAATATTTAATAAACTTCAATTGGTATTCTACTGTTTAACAATGCGATTTAAACTGCAATTAATTGTGATTAATTTTTTGAGTTAATCATCTGAGTTAACTGCAATTAATTGACAGCCCTAGTTGAATCCCTTATGAGGATAAGATGTTTGATATTTGGTGACATTTTCAGAAAGACTTGATTTAAGCCTTCTCTCCTCAATATTTATAATCCACTTGTATCATTCAGAATTACTTCAGGATCTGTCTGTTCCTGTAGTTTAGCCCTACCAAATTCTTCCCTTCAGCAAAACTGTATTGCCATCTTGACTGCATAAAGACTTGAAATTCCTCCAAATTCACATTCTCATGAATGGTTTGTCTCCTTGAAGATCTTTGACGTATTCATCATTGATTTCTCAAACCATGGTACAGCGATGATAAAAGAATTGCAACTCATATCTGAAACTTGCTTGTCAATGATCATTTTCCGTGCAGTGTCATCTTTCTCAAGCCATGTAGCACAATAGCATTTTACTCTGCTCTGACTTCTTTCTGAGGATCTGAAAGTACTTTACAGAAAAAGATTTATTTCCACAATAACCCCCTGGGATAGGCCAGTGCCATTTTGGAGGTGGTAAAACTGAGGCACAAAGAGTGTCTTATGTAACTAATTATACAACTCAAACAGTGATTTCTGCATATTGAATACTAAAAGCACTGCTGTGAGCAATCTTCAAAACCTCATCAGCGCAAATAAATATCTTTTACAGCTATTTATTGATCAAATTTATTTATCAAACAGTTATGAGTAATATATTTGTAAAGCCAATGATCAGTCTGAGGGCAATTCACAAGCAGAAGGGCCAGATCTGACAAACAAACTGTTCATAATGAATAGTTCAACCAGCTCCAAGAAGGGACCCAATGGGCCAGTATCAGTCTTAACACAATCAATAGTAGTTGTTCCCAAGCCCAAACTTAGCTAAGTTTGGTGGTTTGAATTTGTTCATCCTACAAAGTAAAACTCAGCATGTATGAACACACAAAAGTTGAGACGAAAAAAGTTTTGCATTAAACTCCTAAAATCCCAAACTTCTGAATTTTGAAAAAGCTATTGCTGCATTGCATCCTGTTTGTGAGTGAGCAAGCAGGCCACTACAAATCCATGCTTTCTTTCTCTGCTTGCCAGGGACCTTTGGGAGTAAGAAACAAATGAAGAGAGAGCAATTACGGTGTCACTTTCCTCTTGTTCCTACTTCTGATTCTCTTTCTTTTCAGTGTCACCCAGGGATACTTCAGTTTTAGGGGTAGGCAAGGTGAAAAAATCAACATGCCCTGCTGGTATGTACTTGCCAGCTATGTGACTTTCTCAGCTTGGAAACATGGAGCCAAATTTGAGCCTGGCCATTGCGGAGAATTTGAGTGAGAGTCCTGGGGAATTTTTAAATTAACCTGTAGAATTCTAGAGTAGGGATCATATTTCTCTGTTAAAAGAGGTTGAATTGTTTAAAAATTCAATGGAAAGGGCATAGTTCTCGACTAAGTCCTATGGATATTATGAATGATTGCTCCACTGCTTTAATTTCTGTAGATATCCATTGATTTTGTCCTTAAGTTCTACAGGATTTTTCCATGGGGGGATGGAAGTGAGTTGTAACTCCACTGAATACAGGAAATTTGCAGTTACTTGCACCTTGTCTGAATTTAGCCCGTACTGTTTGTTTATTCCACTAGTATGTTGCAAGAGGCCTTTAAGGGTAAGAAATACAGGAAGAGTGAGCAGATGCTGTGCTACTTTCCTGCTGTTCCTACTTTTAATTCTCTTTTCAGTGTCACACAGGGAACATTGATTGTATCTGTATTGGTGACTGAATCATCACCAATTGAACATCCCCTGACTTTGAATGCCTGGTGTAGGCTTTTACTGTGTGACACATAGTCAGGCATGGAAACTTAGGCCTTGTCTACACTTGAAACACCACAGTGGCACAGATGCAGCTGTGCTGCTGTAGCACATCAGTTGTAGACATTCATTACAGGAACGGGAGAGGTTCTCCCATTGCTGTAGCGAAATCATCTCCCAGAGAGGCGGTTGCTAGGATGACGGAAGAAATCTGCCGTTGAAGTAGCACTATTAGATAATGTTTTCACTTCTTAGCTCATAGAGCCAAGAAGCGATATCTACACTAGAGGTTAGTTCAGCTTAATTAGATTGTTATGGGGTGTGGATTTTTCACACTTCTGAATGATGTAGCTGGGTCAGTTTAACTTCTGGGTGTGGAGTTGGCCTTAATCTGGCAGTTGTCACACTTGGCCAGAGAAGTCAAGCCGATTTACTAAAGGAGGATGCACACACTTTGTTCTCTCATGTTACAATGCTTTGCATATGGTAATTCAGAACTGATGTTTTGAAAACTAACTTTAGCCAAGCAAATTCTGTTGATAGATCCACAGTCACCTAAACCTTATCAGTTTCACTTCACACACTATTGTAAATTGTAAATTCAAGTGGTAGGATTTTTACTGGAATGAAAATAGGAAGCTTTCCTACAATTTAGCTGCTTTGAGGAGTGGCAAGTATCCTGGAATCTATGAATAATCTATTCTGCATCTGGAGATCGTAATTCAGCCAGAGATGGTAATTGGCTTAGTGTAATGGTATATATCCTATCACCATATAGCATAGCTATCAGGGCTAAAATTGAGAGAATCACGACAAAATCCATGCTATTACTATTGGAAATTGGGATTTATTCTCAGTGACAGAAATTTAGCATCTCCCTTTAGTTTTCTAGCAATCTTCCAAAATATAGACAAACTCCCACCAGTCTGTAGAAAAAACATTTCAGTAGCACTTGGGATATGCTACCTAATTCTCTAAATATTGATAACGTTAATATTTAGAATTATTAATATTTAAACTTTGAAATTTGCTCTCACATCCCTTCTGTTTCCCCCCCATATTTACACTCCTTGGGTAAAATTGAAAACTGATTAAATGGTCATATGTAGATATTTTTGGGTAGAGGAATCATTGCAATTAATAAAGTCAGGGGTTGTAAGAACAAGTAATTTTCATAATCTGTTATATTTGTGTTACTTAGAAGGCCCATAGAGATCATCGCTCACATGTGCATGATTGAATTGCTCACCCTGTTTGTGGCTGAGATGCAATTTTCCTTGACCTTATATTAGCAGGGTGTTCCCCCTATTCATCTCCCCCTGTCCCTACTTAAAACTCTGTAGCATCATCAGATAGTGTGGGTGCAACTCAGAAGATCAACCTCTGATGAGTGAAAAGTCATTAGTCACTCCCCAGTCTTTCCTATCTTTCTAATGCTCTGTGCAATGCATAGTAAAGTCAGATGGCCCTGGGCACTAGTCTCATGCTTTTCATTAGAAGACTTCCTGAAACAATTTGGCAGTAGAAACAACACCAGAGAGTGGACGCAAACATTTAATTTCTATAGTCTACCCTGCAACAGCAGAGATTAAGCAGAAATGGAAATATGACTTAAAAATGAAACTGTAAGTTAAGGAATGGGAGACTGTCTGGAATAATGTGAAAATTGCTGCCAGTTTATTATGTATCTGAAGATCTTTTTTTCCTCTGCAAAGGAGACTAACTAGCTATTATTTGCTGGACCTTGGCACAATTGTTCTTAATTTGGACAAGTCAGGAGAACAGTTGCTGGGACTGTCAATAATATATGTATGCCCACTGACCAATGGGGCTACAAAACCCAAACCCTTTTGATTTAAGAAATGAAATGCTCTAGAAGGGATTCTGGAAACCAGCATCCTCCCCCTGCATACAACCTCATGTATTTGATCTGACAAAAAAACCACATGTGATTTCCTCTCCAGTGTTCAGGTGGTTGATAAATTCTCTCTTCATGGACAAAATAATCAAAGGACAGAGATATACTCTTGTTCCTAGTACCTGCTTGGTCTAACAAGTACTGCACAGAAGGAGATTCTTACCTCTGTCAGAGGAAACACGTGGTATGAAACACACACAGGCATGGTCTTAAGATGAATATTGAGTCCCTTCCCTACCTGAAAGAGGAAAACATCCACCTGCTGATCTTATGGTGCTTTGTCTTCTTTTCATTCCCCATTTTTAGACTTTGTGTTTCTCATATAGAATCATAGAACTGGAAGGGACCATGAGAATTTATCTAGTCCAGTCCCCTCCCTCAAGGCAGGACTAAGTATTATCTAGACCATCCCTACAGGTGTTTGTCCAACTTGCTCTTAAAAATCCCCAGTGGTGGAGATTCCACAACCTCCGTAGGCAATTTATTCCAGTGCTTAACTACCCTGACAGTTAGGAAGTTTTTTCTAATGTCCAACCTAAACCTCCCTTGCTGCAATTTAAGCCATTGCTTCTTGTCCTATTCTCAGAGATTAAGGAGAACAATTTTTCTCCATCCTCCTTGTAACAACCTTTTATGTACTTGAAAACTGTTATCATGTCCCCTCTGTCTTCTCTTTTCCAGACTAAACAAATCCAATTTTTTCAGTCTTCCTTCATAGGTCATGTTTTTTAGACCTTTAATCATTTTTTGTTGCTCTTCTCTGCACTTTCTCCAATTTGTTCACATCTTTCCTGAAATGTGGTGCCCAGAACTGGATACAATACTCCAGCTGCGGTCCAATCAGAGCAGAGTAGAGCGGAAGAATTACTACTCGTGTCTCGCTTATCACACTCCTGCTAATATATCCCAGAATGATGTTTGCTTTTTTGCAATATATCGATATCTATATATGATGAAGTATTTTTTTTCTGTTTTGCCACAAACACTAAGACTGGATCACCATAGAGCATGGAGAAAAACTCCTGTGTCTATCAAATAAGACAGGCCTCAGCTTCAGGATTCCTCCTGGGGAGAAGGTGACAGGAAGAACATAGATGATTTTTTCTCTCTCTCTACCTTGCCCACTTCAGAGATTAAACTGAGCCAAGAGCAGAGGCAGCCTTCATCTCACTTCTCTGTCTGGCATGTTTCAGGAAAGTAAATCATGAGCGAGAGGAATCAGAACTCTAATGAAAGTGTGGTACCTGATAGTCACAGAAATATTTTGTTCAGAGCCATCCTCACTTGCTATTAAATACAAGTCCATGGAAATGGAACATCTGCAGTACAGTCTGGGGAAGCACTTTCTGGAAAAGTTCCCAGCTATCTATTACAGGAAGATCTTCCTGCAGTGAGAGAGAGAGACTTTCACATCAATTGAAGAGAGGGAGTTCCCTATTTATTTTGACCAATTTATTTGTACTAGGCTCATCTGAGATAAGACATCTAGAACCATGTCTCTTCAGGAAAATCAAGTCTCTTATGAATGAAGTTAAGCTTTTGGAGCAGACAGAGAGTTCAGAAGTACAGTAAAACCTTTCTGACAGGAATTCTGCATAGTAAGCCGGGTTCTTTATTGGAAACAAGAATAAAATCTGGACAATGGAGCAGAAAAGGCCTTGAAAATAATGGACACCTCTTCCTATAACTTACACAATTTAGACAAGAAGGTTAAAAAAAAAAGGAAAGAAGAGAAACAGGAATGAGGTCTGTATTTTATTTTCCATATTTATCCATACTGCTCTCCAGATTTTCTGATGTTCCAAAATTTTAAAAAATTAAAGAATTCTAGTCTCAAGCTTTTGTACAAAAACAATTTAATGATAAATGAAAAGTATCTAGCAAATATATAAATCTGGCATGAAAGATTAAAGTCCTTTTGGTATGTAACATGTCAATGTGTCTCTCTAACATCAGAGTCCTGCGCGTGGATATACCAGACATTAGGGAATCCACAGTGAAAATATAAGTGGTGTAAACATGAAGGATGTATTATTGTACAGCTCTAGAGAGGAAGGGACCATTACAACACAAAGGAGTCAACTGTAAGGGACTTATTTCACTGAACCCTAGGGAGACATTGAGTAACATTCAATTTTGATGCAGTAGCTAAGGTCTATGATATACATAAATAACTGATTGTGTTCTTGAAATCATTTGTGTTGTCTTATGATATACAATATAATGAAAAAGAGAATGGAGTGCCAGGATAGTACTGTGAACAGAAATATAAACTAGAAGAAAGTGAATGAACCAAAGATTGGAAGAGGTATGGTAGGACACCATAAATTAGTTCACAGACGAGTACATATAATAAAAAGCCTGTTAGGATATCCTGAGTTATGGGAAGTGGTTGGTTGAACCCCCCTGCGAATGACGCAATTAGGTGATTTTTGGCAGTTGAGAGACTGTATTGCATATCAAATATGTTCAAGTTACAAGTCAATGATGAAGGCTATGTTGTCTCTAATACCACACAGAATTTGGTTAGCTTTTAGAACTAAAGCTTGGTTAGCTTTCAGAATTAAAGAAAATGGTTCTGAGGCTGCATCAACTGATTTTTCCTTACTAGTTTCAATCAGGTTGAGCTGATCATGAAGATGCAATGGTGCATTGAGGTACATAATTGAATCTTTGGTCCCTCTTCAGGAGAACTGGACAAAACAAGCTTCTATGTCTTGGCCATCCTTTATCAGAATAGATTGGCAGAAAGTGAAGATCTGTGCTTTCTTCCATGAGCTTCTGTTTTAGTAAAGGTGTTTGGAAGGGTGCTTAGATACCTAGCTGGACGCTGTTTAAAAATCTAGAATAACAGATTAGAGAGAAGAATTTGTGTGAACAGAACTTGTAATTGTCACTTCATAGTCAGGCCGTGTGCCCCATTTTCTGCCTACAAAGGCCCTCATCAGCCATTCTGTGGCACCACTCCAGAGGGAGACAGTAGCCTTTTCCATTAATATGATCTGGTGCCTGCGTAACATATTCTCCAGCTTTTTCTGCTCCCCTAAATCAGGATCTAATAGTTTATGAGTGCACCATCCAGCAACTAGTATCCAGGTCAGTTTGACATTAACCAAAGGCATTTTTATTGGCGTTTTCATAGAGGGGAAACCCATACAATTAAATGTAGCTAAATATATACTTTCACTGACTAATCATTTCTAGACTGGTGCTAAATGTAAAGTCACAGAATTCTGGGAAATTACCTAGGTGGCAGAAACGTGTATAATCGCTGACTTCTGTCAGACGAGAATAGCATTATGGCAAGCTACTGTGAAGAAGAGTCATCCAAATGAATGAATGTCTGGAGGCTTCACCTTCAAGTGACATGCTCCTCCTCTCCTAGAGCAACATCTACCTCTCGGAAGATGATTTCTTTTTGATGTGATGTCTGCTAATATGGAACCAAAAGATATAGCCTAAACTAAGAGCAGATTCTGACCAAAATTTATGAGCCAAATTCTCCACTCACTGGTGCGCTTGTATATCTGGCATAACTTCAGTGCATTCCATGAAGCTATTGGCTTTATGAAGTATGGAGACACACTCTGCCAGCAGCAGGCTCTAGAATCATGGTGCCTCCAGGGGCACAGACAGTGTATAGTTCTTAGAAGAGGTTAATTTTATGTAGCATCAATTCTACTGGTTAATTAAGAGGGGTGAGAGGCCATCCTGCTGAGGCACTGTGGTTAAGCCTTTGATGAAGCTACTACTACTGTCGTTACTGTGTTGAAACCATCCGTACACTCAGTGCAAGGACTGCAATTGTGGCCAGTCCTGGCAGAGTCACAAGAGGAAGGGGCACTCTCCTTCCCAATGCACTCCTACGCAGGGCTGTGCACAACTGAGACCTTAATGGTTTTAACAATGAGAGTAATTAACCATTAGAGCAACTTACCAAGGGTTGTGGTGGAGTCTCCATCACTGACAAATTTTAAATCAAGATTAGATATTTTTCTAAAAGATCAACTCTAGGAATTATTCAAGGGCAGTTCTATGTCCAGTGTTCTACAGGAGGTCAGACTAGATGAATCAAACAGTCCCTTCTGGCCTTGGAATTTATGAAAATCTAACTAAGGGAATTAAAAGAACTGGATTTTGACCACTCTAGTGCCTACAATTGATAGATATTAATTGCAAAGTCTTACAATAAAAGCACATGTGAAATATGAGAGAATAAAATCTTTTATTAAACTCCATCTACAAACAATTCTAGCTAGGGTATTTTTCACTGTACTTTTCCTATGATAATGATAAACAAGGAGCTATCTGCTGAAAAGTCATAGAAACTGAGACAATAGATATAAGTAACTAAAACAAGTCTTTGTAAAAAGGGCTGGCCACATTTTTTTACAATAGAACTTTTCATTGAGATTTCAAATTTCAATTAAAAGAGGTGAGGGATTCAACCCAGACCAGTAAGAGGTTGTGTCAGCACCTGCCCTGTGGTTCTAGGTGCCTTAAATGCTATGCTGCTGGGGCTCTCAGCCCAGACACCAATAGCCAGCAGTCATAGATGCAGCTCACACCCTGGCTTCCACCACCCGGAGACTTTTTGCAGAGAGTCACCAACACCCTCCCTGTCCAGAATGTCCCCTAAACCATTTGCCCTGTGGTGTCCAGACCTCTCACTGAACACTTACAGAAGTTATTACGTTCGCTGCTCCATTAAAGAGACAGTACATTGCAGCTTCTTATCTTAACTGGGGTAACAATCAATCTATTTTAATCAAAGCACTGAACTGGTTTATAGTAAAAGTAAAACAAGTTTGTCAAACAAGGAGTCATAGGTTTAAGTAATACCATGTATAAGGCGTAAAGCTAGAAAGGGTAATGAGCAAACAAAAGTAAAAATAGTGATTGGGGGAGGTCCCGGATGACTAGAAAAAGGCTAATGTAGTGCCCATCTTTAAAAAAGGGAAGGAGGAGGATCCGGAGAACAGCAGACCAGTCAGCCTCGCCTCAGTCCCTGGAAAAATCATGGAGCAGGTCCTCAAGGAATCAATTCTGAAGCACTTGGAGGAGAGGAAAGTGATCAGGAACAGTTAGCATGGATTCACCAAGGGCAAGTCATGCCTGATTAACCTAATTGCCTTCTATGAGGCGATAACTGGGTCTGTGGATGAGGGGAAATCAGTGGATGTGTTATTCCTTGACTTTAGCAAAGCTTTTGATACAGTCTCCCACAGTATTCTTGCCAGCAAGTTAAAGACATATGGGCTGGATGAATGGACTATAAGGTGGATAGAAAGCTGGCTAGATCGTCAGGCTCAACGGGTAGTGATCAACAGTTCCATGTCTAGTTGGCAGCCGCTTTCAAGCAGAGTGCCCCAAGGGTTGGTCCTCGTGCCAATTTTGTTCCATATCTTCATTAATGATCTGGAGGATGGTGTGGACTGCACCCTCAGCAAGTTTGCAGATGACACTAAACTGGGAGAAGTGGTAGATATGCTGGAGGGTAGGGAGATTTTACAGAGGGACCTAGACAAATTAGAGGATTGGGCCAAAAGAAACCTGATGAGATTCAACAAGGACAAGTGCAGAGTCCTGCACTTAGGATGGAAGAATCCCATTCACTGTTACAGACTAGGGACCGAATGGCTAGGAAGCAGTTCTGCAGAAAAGGACCTAGGGGTTACAGTGGACAAGAAGCTGGATATGAGTCAACAGTGTGCCCTTGTTGCCAAGAAGGCTAATAGCACTTTGGGCTGTATGAGTAGGGGCATTGCCAGCAGATTGAGGGACGTGATCATTCCCCTCTATTCAACATTGGTGAGGCCTCGTCTGGAGTACTGTGTCCAGTTTTGGGCCCCACACTACAAGAAGGATGTGGAAAAATTGGAAAGAGTCCAGCAGAGGGCAACAAAAATTATTAGGGGACTGGAGCACATGACTTATGAGGAGAGGCTGAGGGAACTGGGATTGTTTAGTCTGCAGAAGAGAAGAATGAGGCGAGATTTGATAGCTGCTTTCAGCTACCTGAAAGGGGATTCCAAAGAGGATGGATCTAGACTATTCTCAGTGGTAGCAGATAACAGAACAAGGAGTAATGGTCTCAAGTTGCAGTGGGGAAGGTTTAGGTTGAATATTAGGAAAAACTTTCACTAGGAGGGTGGTGAAGCACTGGAGTGGGTTACCCAGGGAGGTGGTGGAATCACCTTCCTTAGAGGTTTTTAAGGTGAGGCTTGACAAAGCCCTGGCTGGGATGATTTAGTTGGGGATTGGTCCTGCTTTAAGCACAGGGTTGGACTAGGTGACCTCCTGAGGTCCCTTCTAACCCTCATATTCTATGATTCTATGTGCTTTAAAGATTAAAATCTGATTTAACAAACTAGAGTCTCTTGTTCAAAGAAATGTTTCTCAAGTCTCTTTTCCAGCCTAACTGACTAGACTGTCTGGCCAGGACCCTTCACAGATCTCAGAGTGCTCAGTTCCTTTGTCTCCACAGGCGAAGGATGTCAGACTGGCTTTTCCTCCCTCCTTCTATCTTCCCTCAGTTCATTGACCCTGCGTCAAGGGGCAGGAAGGCTAGCACTAGAAAAGGTTCAGAAAAGGGCAACTAAAATGATTAGGGGTTTGGAGAGGGTCCCATATGAGGAAAGATTAAAGAGGCTAGATCTCTTCAGCTTGGAAAAGAGAAGACTAAGGGGAGATATGATAGAGGTATATAAAATCATGAGTGATGTTAAGAAAGTGAATAAGGAAAAGTTATTTACTTATTCCCATAATACAAGAACCAGGGGTCACCAAATGAAATTAATAGGCAGCAGGTTTACAACAATTAAAAGGACGTTCTTCTTCACACAGTGAACAGTCAATTTGTGGAACTTCTTACCTGAGGAAGTTGTGAAGGCTAGGACTATAACAGTGTTTAAAAGAGAACTGGATAAATTCATGGTGGTGAAGTCCATAAATGGCTATTAATCAGGATGGGTAAAGAATGGTGTCCCTAGCCTCTGTTTGTCAGAGGATGGAGATGGATGGCAGGAGAGAGATCACTTGATCATTGCCTGTTAGGTTCACTCCCTCTGGGGCACCTGGCATTGGCCACTGTCGGTAGAGAGATACTGGGCTAGATGGACCTTTGGTCTGACCCGGTAAGGCCGTTCTCTGGGGGTGCAGGCTCCACCCCCTAATGAGATTATTAAGTGATCACCTTTCCCCATTTGCCCTCCAAATAGCTTTGTTTCCCTTGCATGTAAATATTCTTGGCTTTGGTCACATCTTGCTTAATTTACATTGGAGACACATTCAAGCAGGCAGAACCACATTCCTGTGTCTGGAACAGACGTGGCTTAGGCACTGCTTGCCAAATACATTTTCAGAACATATTTCCAGCACATATTATAAAATCCTTTGTGGGTTTACCATGATACATCACGAAAGACTATTAAGGTTCAATGAATTACTATTTTTCCAATGATACATTACATGCTACATTTTGGGTAGATATCACAACAATGGTGTGCCAGCTGGCCTTAGGATGTTCTTAGGATCACAGAGGGATAAATGTTTTTTAAAAGCATTTTGCAAAAAAATGCATCCCATTTTACAAACAGCTACAGAGCTAGTCAAAAAAATTGAAATTGGGATTTAGACAGGGGGAAAAAGGAATGATTTTGCTGAGAAACTTTTTAGGAAAAGATTTCCCATTTTCAGATCAGCTCACCATTTAAGATACTAATCAAGCTAAATAGTCACTAGAATACTTAGATCTGTGATTGCTGAGTAAAGCACCTGAAACATCAGAAGCAGACAATCACTGGTTAGTCTGTGTAAGTTTCTTTGAGGTCGCCTGTCACATTGGGATATGAGTGCCCAGTACAAGGTGCTGGATGACTGGGTCAAGGGTTGTCCAATCCTGCTGTCCCAACATATAGTAACCTAATCTTAGAGGGACCACAGATGAAAGGGGCAATTCGTTCTCTTGCCTCTTGCACTTTCAGGCTGCTTACCTTTCTCAGCCATGCTAAATCTGGTACCTTAGCTCTGTTCTGCGGTCTAGATAATACTGTTTGTTGTTTATAAGGTGTTGACGTGTAATTTTCTTGCTTTTGTATATGTTTAACTGCTTAATTTCAGCACTGTGTTCAAAGTAATGTCAGTACTTCAATGGAACACCACTGCCTTCCGATGCTGCATAGACTGTAGCAGGGCACAATAGTTAAGGGGTTAATAAATTTGCTAGAGTTATTAACTAAACAAATCTTATTTTCTGTTTTTAAGTATAAGCAGCAACCACATGAAATCCAGCTGTTTTCATATAATCCTACACTTTGCTTTTAGTAAATGTGTGGAAATGTATAGTTGCAACAGGCTTTATGGTATCAATTTACTCATTTGTTTCATCGTGGTTTAAATTATTGCTGCTATAGCTAGTATATTTTTTTGGCTATGTAATTTTACCATATTTTTCTGAGGGGTAGGCAGCGACGGGATTTGATGGAACCATAGTTAAAAATAACTTCTAACTAGCTGGCAAGTCATTTCAGGGGCTGGAGAAGATCTGAGCTGGGCTCCAAAGTAACTGTTAACTTCTTCTCTTTTAAGTTGAGCCTGTCATTATTTTTCCCCTTTGGGTGCATACTTGCATATCTTTACAAGAAGGGCACTGTTAGATTCTATCCTGCCATAAAACCTGATTACAAGACCTCATCCATTACTGACCTCAAATGAACTCCAAGCAGAGGGAACAATAACAAAGCAAAAACTAGAAAACAGTGTGAAGCTTTTGTAAGATCTTATATAACTGAATCGGGCTATATCTGGAGCTTGCCTTTGGTTTTAATTATAGATTTAAGGGTGCACTTATCAGACAGTGTGCCATCTTCTTGCCCCCTTCCCTTCACTCTGGATTTGTTTTGTATAATGAACAGACACTATGAGGGTTGTTTTTTTCCCTTTTTTTTCTTTATTTAAAAATTGTTAGTGGGATTCTTAATTATTAATAACTTTGTGTATAACTCTTATCCTGGACTTCAGTTGAGTTATTCCAAATGATTTAGAATGTCATTTGTGGAATCTCAAAGAAAATATTCTTTGGCCCAGATTTTTAAAGCTATTTAAGCATTGCTGTGTTCACTGTCATAGCACCTAACTGATTTAGAAGACTAAATCTCATTCTCAAATGGATTTAGGCAGGTAGGAGTCTAAATTTCATCAGCAGTTGGTAGAATCTGTTAGGTGTTGCAAAGCTGAGCACAGCAATGCTTAAATACCTTTAAAAATCTGGACCAAATTTACCTCAGAATTCAGAATGCATTTCATCTTACTGGGTAGGGTGAACCTGTGAACAGGAAATCTCTTGTATTTCCTTTTGAACAGTGAAGTGTGAAACAAATATGTACGTCATGGACCACATTCTTTTCTCACTTACAGCTTTTTCACAGAAGCCATAAAAGTTGTATTCACGAAGGCAAAGCTAAGGCAAGTCAGGGAGAATGCTCTTTTGTGGGCCATCTGAAATGTTATGAAAGAGAAGCAGTGATTTGGGACTATGGAGCTTGACTAATTAATAAGAGTGAAAATTAAGAACATATCTGATGTAGCTGATGCTGGAACATTGTTTTCTTTTGCTATTCTTTAACATGAATGATTCAATTCCCCCTGCCTTCCCCTCCATTCATAGTCTACTTCTGCTGCTGCCTGCCACATCAACACTTGCAGCTTACCAGGTAAAGCAGCTTCCAAAGGAGATATCTGAACTGCACTGTAGGACTCTGATATATACATCTAGCACTGTGCTAAAGAGTGAACTCCGCTAGCATATCTTCCAGGGCTCTCTGGCCGAGAAAGTAGGATTTCCAAATCCACTTCTAACATCAGTATCTGGTGTCCTCAATATCTTGCCAGGGTGATAGTTACAGTAACATTTTGGAGTGTCCTGTTTGTTCCTTCACCTTTGGTCCAGTACTCAAGCCATTACTCTTATTCCCACTCAGCCTCAGCAGGCTTTTTCTTTCTCATGAATGTGTGACAGTATTTAACTTCATCATAAAAGTTCCCATGAAGTAAATTAGGATAGCTTAATTAAATGCAGGTTTATGAGGAATAATTGCCAATTAATATTCATAGATTTTTAAGGCCAGCAGAGACCATTAGGTCATCTAGTCTGACCACCTGTATAACTCCAGCCATCGAATTTCACTCAGTTACCCTGGTATTGAGTAACTTGTAATATTGCCAAGCAGGACAGAGAAACTTTGGGAAGGCGATGGGGCTGACTTCCTATTGCATCACACCAATTCTACAACAGTGTAACATCTTGAAATCAATGGTGTTAGACTGGCATTAAACTGGTTTTGTGCAGTGGAGAATCAAGCTTCTTATTTTTAAAACTCCATGTATGGTTTCCCCCCCCCACCAAACTTAAAAAAAAAAAAGAAGCTCTACTCTGGGATGAGCTGTGAAATTTCACAGATGTTTGCTTTTGGAGAAACTGCTGGAGGGACTGGCCTCCTTTGTAAAATTATTGCTAGGCAGATTTTCAGTTTCAAAGTATTACAGGACACTATATTAAAAGCTTCTCTAGGATGGAGCCCTGGGTCGATGTGGGTGTATTTACCTTTAAACAAGTCTGTCTCTTGTTCAGCCATGCTCACAATTCTCATTCAGTGTAGCTTTATCCAGTTTTTCTGTCTTTCCCCTAAGAGGTGACTCAGTGCTTTTCACAAAGCAAGGCCTTTGTCTCTCCAAAACTACACATTTTCCCAGCCAATTCCTTACATCATCTGCTCAAACCAGATTTGGAGTGAGTCATATTTCTCCTCCAAATACACGACACGTTCACACAATGTGCCATCTCCAATCTAATGGCCATTCATTGAAACTTGTATGTAGGGTCATTATCATGTTTTGTTCCACTCAGATACACAACATCCATCTGTAGAGCCTGGTCTCTGTCTGTCTGGGTATTTATCATTGGGGTCTCCACATGCCTTAAAAGTGAACAAAGATTATCTCTGGTTCTTTACCTTCCATCCTCTCAGTTTTATTTGCTATTTATTTTTGATTCTGGACTAGCTAAGTCAAACAAGTGATCTTTGCATTTTGTTCCAAATGTGGTGAGGTTGATTTTCATTCTAATCTCTTACAGAAGCAAGGTCTGTACTCCTGGGCCAGCTGCTGGGAGAATTTTATGTCCCATGCTCCCAAAGCTGCTGTTTCTGTCATTCACAAGTGATTTAGGGAGATCTCAATTGCAGAAAAAGAGGTGGACATCTAGGTAGGCTGGGGCAGTCCCCTGTGGGGCTTTGAAAATCAGGATCAAATAAATGACTTTGCATTTGACTCTGTGTTCAGTCAGGAGGCGGTAAGAGACATGCAGCGTGGCCTATGTTGCTAAGTAGGCAGGCTGCAATATTGTGATCCATATGGAGCTTTTTCATTTTAGGCTTTTGTTCCTCTGCTTTGTCTGAATTCAACTTCAGCAAACTTCCCTGCATCCAGGTGCCAATGTCTTCTAGGCAGTGGAGTGGATTGGGTAGGGTGCTCTTTGTGTTTCAAGTGTAAAGGAGATGTAGAGCTGTGGGTCGACTAAATATCAGTGCCATTTGAGGCCATATTACCTCATAGTTTCCTCCATCAGCTTCTCATAGATGTTGATTGAGATGGGAGAAGAGAGTGAGAGGTGGAAGACCTGTTGCTATAATGGCCCTCTGGGAAGAGGTATGGACTTGACTTTAGGTGTCCAATACACTACCTCTGCTTCTGCCCAAAACAAGTTAATCATTAAACAAATTTCAATCACGGGACCCAAATTTATTTTATTTTGTGTGTGAATATTTTGCCAACAAAACTTCGAACACAAGAATGTTTGCAGGCAAACATGTGACAGAATATAGTAAACTGAAAATTTGGTAACTAATTTGCTGTATTTGATAAATAATTTTTTCCTACTGTTCCATCAGCTCTCATTCTTCGGCACTTTTTGATGATGATTTGTTTTAAAACAAGGCATCATTATTTTGTTTACTGAAACTTGCCATATATGAGAGAAATAGATATTTGAGAACTATACACAAAAACACTTATTATCCTCAGTTTTGTAATTCGATAGACAAGAGTTTTGAAAATGTCCAAAGCCACAATTGCTTCCTTCAGACTCAACTGAACTTCCTTGATCTCCACTTCAATTATGGGGTTTGTGTCCTTAAAGTCTCTAATAATGATTACACTTTGCTTGTTGAGCTCCAAGAATGCAATTCCCTGATGTGTCCAGGACGCTACACCATTGAAAAACTATCTTTACCAATGTTTCATCAAGATTCACCTCTACAGGTCTTTTAGGGAGAGAAACTATTCATCTTGGAGAATGTGCTTAAGAATCTTCTGAAGTCTGATAGCTTGTAACCTATTTTGAGCAAAATTCCAATTTTTAATTTATTTATGACAGTGGATTAAATATCAAACTTCTTTATTGCATATCCTGCACCCATATGTTTGACTCCAGGGGGAGCACTCTGGTAGGCAGCTGCACTCACCAACAGGAGACTATTGCATTGCAAATACCTATGCACTCTTGCTTTCCAATGTAGTAAGAAGTGAGCTGTTCAGAAAAGTGATATACTTGGTTTTCAGGTAGACAGTGCTGGCTGTCTGAGTGTTCAGGTTTCTATACTAATCTCCATGCTGGTGGTAAGATGGTAGTCTGAGAGACCAACAGAGGAATGGGAGTGTTACGAGGGGTAATACGAGGTTAATGACTGGGAATTGAAAGGTTTTCTCCCTACCCGTACTTCCTCACCCATTGGAGCATTGGGAGACCCAGTGAACTGATCTCTCACTATCATGAATTACAAAAGGGAAGCAGAAACTTCTCCATATTATGCTGCTTCCTGCTAGCGCATAGCTAGCAGCTCTTAGAGCCTCTCTGCCGGTTCCTTACATCACTCTGTTTGTGTATAGTGTGTATTATATGCTGATGTGATGTTGAATTGTTCTGGGGCCCAGCAGAGAGGACCCCTCCTCCTGGATCATAAAAATTTAGCAGTAAAGATAGAAGGATTTGAAAAGGAGCTGGGAGGCTGATGAAGTAGTCAGATGGAGGGAGGGTTGTGAGTGTTCCCAGAAGAATGTACTGAGAGCCATAGAATTCATCTAGTCTATTCCGGGTTACAACAAGCAGGTGCAGAGAGCCAGGAGCCTGTCTGCAGGGTCACAGAATGGGATAGGGAAGAAATTGCAATAGATTATCACAGGCTTTATTGGAGCACTAGTTAGACTGTAAGCAGTTTGGGATAGGAGATGGGTCTGATCTGTGTTCAGAAAGCGCCATGTACATTGACAGTGTTAGAGGAGGGATTCTCCAATAAAATAATTTCTAACAATATTCCCAGTCCTCACATTTGTTATACTTCCAGTACACTGCCCTTGAGGAGCAAAATCCCATCCTCATTTAGAATAATCTATCTCATTTTCCAATACAAAACAGAAATTGATGGTCCGAAACTGTGTTCAGCTATTGGTACTTCTCTTCTCTTCAGTGATACAGATGCTCTCAACAAATATCCACAGTGAAGTGGGAATAAACCAGTAACATTAAAAGAAAGGGAAATTTGTGACACTCTGTTTTATTTTTGTATTGATCGGTCCACAGAACTGTTTTTAAAACAGTTTCCACTCACGTTTTTCTCATGTTTTTGCATGTGACTCATTATTGTCATCCTTCTTGGGGATTATGCATACATGGCTTTGTGTCATGCAAATTCATTTCCAACCTAAAAGAAGTTACAGAGAAAATCTTGACAAGAGAAAAGGTAAATGATTGTGAACATTTTTTTTAAAATGTCCGTAAAAGGCCCTCAATTTTTGGTATTACTCGTTTTCCCCAACAGTTTGCAATGTTAGTTTTCTTTATAATAACAAAGAGAGTGATCTCTCGATAGAGTCCTTTAGAGGACTAACTGTTATAAATGAAACAAACAAATGCTACACTATGTCCTTTGTTCAACATACTGTTCCATTTCATTACTTAAGGCATGTTCTTTAGTGCTATAAGAAATCTTACCTTCCTCTCAGGTTTCTTATTGTAACCATCTTGATTTCTAGCAGATATTTTTAATCAGTTTTATTGCTAGAGGATAATATAAAAAGTCATGAATAAAATCTAACAAAATACAACCTGAGGTTTTTGTTTGTTTGTTTCTTTTTCAAACAGTAATGTAACATTTAAGGAAGTAGGAAATATAACAAAAGAATGAGAGATAAGATGAAGAAATAAAGATGTGTTTTAGATGTTTGTTCTGTTTCAACAAATCTGTTAGATTTGCAATATAACACACTGCTACTGGACTCCAGGGAAAATTAACAAGATGGCAAAACACTTCTCTGACAGATGTTGAAGGACCTGCACTCAACAAGGAATCCTGCTTCATGTTTTTTGGTCTGATCCAGACTTAGCTTTTTATTAATAACTTGGTCTATATTCTTCTGGAAAAAGTCACTTATGCTTTGGTGCCCAATACTCTAGTATCTTGGGATACTTGAACTTTAAAGAATGGGATGGAGATAACTGGATGCTGATTCAACATCTGCAGCTGGCTTTCTGGGCAACTTATTTGTATGAGATGGAATACTCTTACTCTCCCCTCTTACTGAAATGGGTTCAACAGGGCTGCAACTCTGTACAAATCAGCACAGCTCTACTCTGAGAATCCATAAAAGTTTGCACATGTACAGTATTATTTTGCAAATTATTTTAACAACAACCAAAAGATGGTGTCATTTAGAATGCTCAATTAACAGAATAACTTACTTATATGAATTTAGTGTCAGTAAAAATTGCCCGATTAACTCAGCTGGAGAGCGAGTTCTCTGTTTATACAGAGAACATAAGAAGCATAGGCAGTGGCAGGGCCAACTTCCCATAGCCCCTGCCAAGGTGCCTGAAGTGGATGGACCACCTCTCAGGGAGAGAGGAGAGTTCATTTTCCATGCCCATGCAGTGCTTGCCTCTGCCAACCAGGCTACTCCACTCCTGGGAGCTTTGTGAAGTGGACATCTGTCCTTTAGGAAATGGAATGTGACCACCAACTTATTTCACACAGGTCACTGAATGTCAGTTAGATGATAACTATAGGTATTGCTCTCTACTGACCTGTGTGATTTGAACCAGTGACCTATATATTTATTTTATTTATTTGTTCCATTTGTAAAATGTGCTTATCCAGCCTCTTTAAGCAAATCTGCAAATTAAAGTTGCAGTTCAAAACATTAACTCCATATCAATTAAACGGCTAAGTAAAATCTCTCCCCCGGAAAAGAATCGTCACCCCGCCAAACACACCTAGAGGTACAAGACTCCATGTCCTGTTAGCATTCCACGGAGTTGGCCTGTTCTTCTGTACTGATTTTTTAAACGGACTTTGTCAAAATTCTACTCCTCTTCCTAGGTGCAAATTCATTACCCTGGGGACACACTTTAGTGAAGGTTGGGTCAGTATTTCCAGTGCAGTGTGAACTCTTGCTTTTTCAAAGCTTTAGAAAAGGAAGTCACTTTGGGCCATAATTTGGAACCAACCAACTTCTCATGGCAGCAATTTTTGTTTAAAAAATTCACACAGCTAGTTTTGCCAGCTTTGATATTTTATAAACATGAATAATTAAACATTTACCCTTTTTTTAATTGCACATTCAGTCACTACAAATAACTTCAGCTAAAAATCCAAAATTTGGCAAGTAATTTACTACACACCAGGGATTACTTTCTTATTTTAAAATAAATGTAAATAGCCAAGCTATTTAAATTGAAATATTATCTCTGTGCTTGCATAGTAATTACTGTGAAGAAGGATGATCTTGTGGCACAAGATTGGTATTCAGAAGAATGGGGTTTTATTCCAAGCTTTGCAACATACTTCCTGTGTGACCTTGGGCAATGCACTTACTATTTTTTGCCACAGCTTCTCTGTCTGTAAAGGAAGATTATTAACTATTTCAAAAGGATATCTCAAGTTTTATTCATTACCATTTATTAAAGTGCTTTGAGAAGACCTTGCCTTTATAAACTGGCATGAGAGGAGCTATAGATGTGTAAAGAATTTATTTTCCTGAGGTTTTGTAGTGTAGACACTCTGAAAACATATTTGGAGTTTGATCTTGCAAAGGCATGTTAGTAACTTACATCACCTGTAAAACTGAAAAGTGCTGAAGAAACAATCATAGTCTATTGATAAACAATCCACACTTTACAAATGGTCTGTCATCAACCTTCTTAAAGGAACTATTGCTGAAGGATATTTTTTATTTAGGATAGAAAAAATATGATCAGTGTTTCTGTAATACAGATATTGCATTTCCTATATTACATATATTTTATAGGCAATATATGCCAGCATCTAAACTAGTACAGTTATTTTCTATTTTAAGTACCGAGGAAACCTGTGGTATCTTGGATACCATTATGTGGTAACTGTTGGCAGATGCCGACTTTTTACTGGTGATGACTTACATTTTTAATGACTATAATTTGTTGTCTATTGCTGCCCCCACAGACCCCCTCTCATGCTGCACCTTTAATTCTCTCTACACTTTTCAATATTTTCTTCCTTTTTGTAGGTTGCTACTACACTGACCAGCTGCCTCTTTAGCATGAGTCATGCCGAACACTTGGCAATCCTGGGCAAATGAGGACATGTGATCTATCCCAAATAGCTGACTGTCCCAGACAACACAGTGTTCTGGATAATGAAAGAACTATTGACCCAAAACACACTTAAAATATTCTCCACCTGTGTTTACATATTGTAATACAGAAACCAGAAAATAATGTCTAAACAACTATTAATTCAACAGACAACTAGGGCTAGTACTTTCAAAGTGAGGTCACTAGATGGAGGGCTTGATGCTGCTCCTACTGAAGCCTGTGACAAAACTCCCGTTGGGTTCAATGGGTGCAGGATCAGGCTATCAGCCCTGTGACTCACTTGTCTTATTGTCATTCAGAGCTGCTTGGGGTGGCACACTTTTAAAATGGGCTCCTGGTGGCTTTAGCAGAACAATCGCAGTATCTAGTGTCAGCGCTGTTGTGTTTTTATGAAAGTGCTTTTGAATATTTTAACTAACATTTAAAAAGTAGAAAAGAGACATTTAATCTTAAAAAGACTGTATCAAAATGTTCAGCCAATAAAAGCCAGGAAAAGGTGGGCACTAGTACTTTATTTTCTCTGTCTGCCTTGGAACTGCTGTGTGCTGTATGTGAAATCTTCCTGTTCAGAGACCCAGGCAATATCCCAGGCACAACGTGGAGGGTTAGAAGGAATCTTCAGCCTTAACACTGAATCTCCTGTCTTTTGTTGGGTTCAGTGATCTTTTAATGGTCTCACTGTAATTTATTGTAGATTGCTGCTTAATGATGGATGATTGTTCCATGTAGTTTGCTAATGATGGATTTTGTTACACAGGATTTGTTGTATAGTGAGAGATGATTTTGTCTGGTATTTGGAGCTATGCTCAGCTTACCAAAATGCATTTTATGTGTGGAGTCACACAAAAATACAGAATTTTCTACTCTGCTTCTTGGAATCTCTGCATTTTAAGATATCTTTATAAACTCACCATTGCTACTACTATTCTACAGGCCCAGTCCTTCACTGCTTCCACAACCAACATTCCCACTGGCTTCAGTGGGAGTTTTCTGCATGCAAAATATGCAGGGTCAGACTCTAAGAGATGGGTAGGTAGATGGACACACAGCAGGGCAATTGCCTTTGCTGACCATAGGCGTAAGCTGGTGAGATCTAGTGGTTATAACTGGCACTGGTGGTGCGTGGGAGCCTCTCTAATGGATTAACCTGTCAGGCTTGTTTTTGGCTTCTATACTGCATTTGTTTTAATGACTCATTTGCTTTTCTTTCCCACACCTCCCCCTTCTTGTTTGAATAGTCTTTGTTTATTTCACTTGTGTTTGGGAAAATGTGTTGTACATTTTGAACATCTTTCATTGGTTTCTTGTTTTATTTTGTATGTTAACCTTAAGCGTGGGGTTTTCTTGGGTGTCTTTTCTTAACCAGGTTGTGAATTATGCCAGTTTTGTGTAGAATTAGATAAATATAACTTGGCCCCTTTGAGCACAATGCTCATTATTATTGATTATGGTGACTGTTCTTTCCGCTGTACACACTTTTTGTTAATTGGCAAATATTTAGTTTAGTGAGGGGGGGGGGAAATGATGCAGATCAAATGCAAAGATTTCTTTAATCCTTTAAAAAGTATTGTCTTAAAAGATCGGAAATTAGCAAACGAAAATCTTGCAGCCAAGGATATTGTTTCCCAGAGGTGTCTGAAGTCTGTCATCATCGTCTGTTTTTCTGCAAAAATAAAATGGAGAGTTCTAAATTTCCCATCACTATCATTTTTCAGGCAAAGGTTATCTGTGCATTATATTCAATATAGAATTTTCAAATTTTGAAACATTTATTATTACAGTAATGGCTATTACCGTTCCTAACAGACACCCTGTCAGAAGGTTTAAAAAATGTATGCCTCAGTTCATGCAAAAAAAAACAAAGGTCAAAACTTTTAAAATGTCACTTCTTCTACAGTTTTGCATAGAAAATACATTGAATCAGTGGGAGGGCTCCTTGCCCATAGAAACAGGCTGTAAGAAAAGAATGTTATCCTGCTGCTGTAGTTTCCACTTTCACTGGCAGCTGCGGGCTGAGCAGAAAAGCACTGTGGGAGCCTATTGTTACCCCAGCTGGGTAATAGTTTTCTTATTTTACAGTCAGCAACCAAGGGGGGTTGGGGTGTCTCAGCAAAGTGCCTGAAAATATAACTCCTGCAAACAGATCACTTTCTCCTTCACTATGAGAAACAGGGATCCATAAATCTTTCATTTTGCTTGGTTCCTCTATCAAGGTAATTAAATACTTCAGACAAAAGGAGGACTTATTTTCCAAACAAACTTACACTACATGGAAATGTTACACTGAAGGTTGTAAAATCCAGGGTGTGTGTTTCTCCTGGAAAGCATGCTTTCTGGGACGCTAGCCCCTAACGGAATGCTGAGCAATATTCATTTTTCTTACTTTATATGAAATTTGTTTGCCAAACTCTGGACATCTCAAGAATAAACCTGCATGAATGACAACTTTAATTTTTACCAGGCAAAGTGTTGATGAGAAATAGTGTATGTTTGGATATCAGGCTTTTGCCTAAACAAGAACTGCTAGATGCATATGGAATATGGATTTACAGTGGAATATGCCAGTTTAGTTAGCTACAGGACAGCAGATTCTATTTAGCTCCAGTTTATCCAACTAATGAGCATGATTTTTTGTTACCATGGCAACCCGTTTTAAAGGTGAAAGGTCACTGATCTAACCATTGAGCCTTACAATCTCATCTGAGGTAATTAATATTCTAGAATATATCACATCAGCTGTTAGAAATCTTGACTTTAGGTAGAGTGGTTGAACTGCTGAAAGATATCCCAAATGAACCTTTTTTGTGTTCTGTGGCCTCATTCCAAATTCAGTGGGAAAAGTCACGAAGAAGGTTCCATCAAATAAACAGAAAAACAAGATAGCTCCAGATTTGCTTTATATAAGTAGAGCTATCTCTCTCAGTTCATGGAGAGAAGAACCAATCACCAGTTAGAATGACAATAGGATGAATCTAATCATCGGGGTAGCAGAATTATCAGTGCACTCTTGGTTCTCATCATAAAGCTTTTGCAGTCGCTTAGAATAATCATTTTTTAATACAAAGGGCTATCTATTCCAAAAGATTGTGACAGTGATGCCTGTTTTCAAATTCCTAGTTAGCTATAGAAGACTAAGCAAAGATTGGACCTTATCATTCCCCCTAAATCCATGCAAACCTGTGTGTGGTACAGTGGGCAGCTGCCATTATGCCCCATGTTCGCCACCCCTGCAGAGGGCTCTTTCTGTGTCTGACAATTCATGCACAGAGAGAGCTTGGACGGGATGGGGAAATGGCAGGGCTGGAGAGACAGTTTTTCTCTCCCTACCTCATCCTCATCTCCCAGCAATACATTCAGCTTCTGACTTAGTCAAACACAAGTTATTAGGCTCAATACAGGGATAACTGACTGAAATTTAATGTCCTGAGATATACAGAAGGTCAGACTCGATCTAATAGTCCCTTCTGGCCTTAAACTCGATGACTCATTAGTGGTGGCCCCTATTCAGTGGGGAGCTCCCTTTTAAAAGAAATTCTGAGTGTAGCTACCAGCTGGGAAAGCCTTGGCTGCTTATTTTCTTGACACTATCAGGGAACTGAGGAAACCAACAGGAGGCCCAAGACCTCTATAAAGATGGCCTTGTGCCTCCAGGTGATCCCTCAGGATATATGTCGATCTCAGAAAAATCTCTGGAGCTTGGGGGCTGGGTCTGCTGCACCTTCCTAGAGAAGAGAGGATCAAATCTGACACCCTTGATGAAAGAATTAGGACAAAACTCTTCAAGCGGTTTTCTTCCTGCCCCAGGACATATTTTGTGGGGTTTTCCAGGGAAAGGAGAAAATTGGCTCATTATTTGCTAATTAAATTAACAACAGTATAATAATGCAACCCATTGGTCAGCATGTGCTATGTATCATGCGCTGTGCTTGATTCACAAAGGATGTGAGTCTGTTACATCTCTCAGCTTGAGATCATGGCTCTTCAGTTCAAGCTGTAGATACTCATGCATTTAGCTCTGAAAGTCTCTGGTTGACTCCCCAGTGTCTGCCAGGATAGCAGCCATCAGTATAACAGGAGAGACACGGTGGGTGAGGTAATATCTTTTGTTGGACCAACTTCAATTGGTGAGAGAGACAAGCTTTTGAGCTTACACAGAGCTCTTCTTCAGGTAAGCTCCTCTTCTGTGTAAGCTCGAAAGTTTGTCTCTCTCACCAACAGAAGTTGGTCACATAAAAGACATTACCTCCTCCACCTTGTCTCTCTAATATCCAGGGACCAACATGGCTATAACAACACTGCATCTGACTATAACATAACATTTTTAGCGCTTATGTCAGTTTCAGACCACAATGAGCTAAGTATGTGATCTCTCTGAGTCAGGGACTCTGAGACTGCTCCCTCTCAAAGGTTTTTCAGGGGGCCCCAGCTGGCCACTATCTTCATCATGCCACTTCAGGAGGCTTCCAGATAAAAGGCCATTGCCCTCAGTTTGAAGAGTCTTTGGGGACAGGAGCCAAGCTGCCATCCAGATGGTAGGGACCGAAGAGAAACACTTCCTCTCATAATGCAGTTAGTAGCTCCACTGAGACAGTGGCAAACTGTGACCCTGATCCATAGGTAATGTCTACATAGCAGCTGGGAGATGTAGTTCCTAGTGCAGGTAGACAGATGTGCTAGTTCTCCTCATGTTAGCATGTTTAAAACTATCAGTGTGGCTGCGATTCAGGCTGTCTGCTGACACATACACAGGGGGTCTGGTGAGATCGTACTCAGATGGCTAACCTGAGCTGCTGGCATTGCTATTGAAGCCACAATGCTAATCTTAGAGCATTAACTTGAGCAGAGTTAGCATGTGAATGACGATGCACACTGAGACTCACACCTCCCGGCTGCTGTTAGTGTTGTTCAAGGAACCTTTAAGGTGTTGTAACAACCATGCACTAAGAATTATGGGACCTGACATCACTAGAATATGATTGTTGGGAAACTCTTGAAGGTTCCTGATCTCCCATTTTATGGATTGAGAAGCACTTCTGCTACTGGCCCATTGGAGCTGGGGCTGCAGTGTTACTTTTCTCAAGTTGGCCTGGAGGAGAAAGTGCTTCCAGATTCTCTGAAGATACTAGCAGATTGATGGGTGATGGTACATGAGGGTAAATCATGAGAAGCGTAATTATAAGCAGAGTCAATGTGGGCAAAGAGGGTAGCGATTTTCTTGGATGTTCAGAACCCCAACTGGAGTATGCAGCTACGGAGGTTTGTTTGTCGATAATGCCTCTCAACAGACCTTTCAGGGTCCAGTCTACATGAATCTTCCCTGCAGTGTTTTTCAACCCTCCTTCTGAGTATTTGAAACCATCTTTGGATGAGTGTAAACTGAAAGCATGTGATTAAATGGGTCAGGCCAGATAAAGGCAGGCCCGCTAAATTGCACATGTGTTTTTGCGTTTGGATTATAAAATGGTTCACTCGTCTGCTATGGCCAATGCATTTTAAGTTAGGCCGGTTCCTTATTAATATTAAAAGCTGAATAAACTGGTAAGAAATGCATGATTTTGTTGCACTTTTCCTCCTCAGGTGTGAAGTACCTACTTATAGCAGTAGTTTGGCCTCTAATATTTATATGGACTTTCTATTGCAGGAACTAATGAAATGAATTTGTCCATTTCACAAGACCAAGGGATCTATTTCTCCATTGACTGATCCAGAATTCCAATGGGAATTTCAAAGATGAGTGGGGAGAGATTATCTCCAGTATTTCACCACATAAAGAAATAGGGTAAAACTTTTTTTTTGATTTATTTTTAATAATTTTCCATGGTTGACTAGAGTCCATATTGTATCTGTTTGAATGAAATGAAGTAAAGCATTAAGAAGAACAGCCAATCATCTAACAAGCTGGGCCACATTCACTGCACAGCTGAAGGAGGAGGCAATTTGCATTGCTGCACAGGAGGGTGGATTCACACTTGGAGGTGAGCCGGAGTAGTTTCTAATATTTACAGCAGTGCCCAGATGCCCCAGCTGGATCGTAGTGTGCTCGACACTGTACAGACACATAGTAAGTGAGAGCTTACAATCTATGTAGACAAGCCAGAAAAAAGGTGGGAGAATGAACAGACAGATGAAGTCAATTACTCAACATCACACAGCAGGTCAATGGCAGAAGCAGGAATAGAATCTGCATCTCTGGAGGACAGGGCTACTGCCCTGTTCAATAGACCACACTACCTGTTCCAGGGACTCTATTTTTTGGGAAAAGCACATTTAATGTCTAGTCAGGGCTCCATATGCTCCCACGAGCAGAGGGATTGGATCAGTGCGTCTTCTAGAACTGGGAATGATGAAAAGGCATGTTTTGGTTTCTTATAAACCAAAAGAAATACAAATTATCAGTCAAATAAAAAAGAATTCAACATCTTGAAAAGAGAGACATGACTTTGGAGATTTTGAATTGGATTATTTTTTAGATGATATCCTGGCCCTGTTGAAGTCAATGAGTGTTTTGTCATTGACTTCAAAAGGGCCAGGATTTCACCCTTTATTTGTAATTATTTGCATTATAATAGGATCTACAGTGGGCCATGCCCTGTACACACATATAGGAAGACACATCTCCACCCCAATGCCCTGATCCTGCAAGTTGTGCTTCATGTGGTTTGACTTCAGTGGAATTCCACATCAGCTCCGGAATCTACCAATGTAGAACAGTTTGCACGATTGAGGCCTTTCAAATCTCAGTCTCACATGAGGGGAAGATTTTATAAGCCATTTCCATTATTATTTTTTAATTTTTATCCTAGCATGTCTTGTCCCTGTGGGCCCCAATTAAGCCAAGTAATTAAGCACATGTATACATTTTAAGCATATGAGAAGGCCCATTGACTTGGACGGGACCTTTCAAACTAATGAGCAAAAGTTCAGTGCATGTGTAGCATAGAGAGTTAGTCTTTCCAGATCAAAATGTTCTTTAATCTAGCTGATATAAATTTCCTATTTTTATATAAATCTTTTATTTCTTTAACACCTTTTGCATACCACTTAAGGTTTTGCATTGACTTTCCCCTAAACATTATATTAGGGCTACTCCATATATCAGACAATCCCAACTCCTCAGTAGTCCAAAGAGAACTTTTAAATATGGTCTGTGGGTGCTATTTAAAATAATCTTGTCTTCCAAATTGAGTAAGGGTCATTTCCCTTAAATCATGGGGTTCAGCCTTAGATTATTCAAAGCAAAGCAAATATGGTGGCTCTTGATTTTCAATTCAAAAGGCAGTTCAAAATCTATATCAAAACTCCTAATGGTATAGTTTTGCATTTGGCAAATTTAAGCCACCTTTAAGCTTTTGAAGAATTTTGATGTTCATTAGACATTTTCAATAAGATATCAGTTGCCTCTAGAGACATTTCTGATGTATTTTCCAGTAGATTTAGTGGAGCAAACTCTGCCATTGAAATGGCACCTTGTCTAGGTTTTTACTATTTAATAAGGGGACTAATTGATTGGAATGATTAAGCCACTACAAATTGTTTGTGAACCTCTTGCACACCCATACACTTTCTAGACTCTTTCTCTCTTCCCTTATCTCTCTTTTGGAACATGTTGCCTTGAAGTTTAAAAGACATCTGGAACAATATGCTATGGGCTGCGAATTATCTCTGTGACTTGATTAACTCCCCTACAAGACCATAGTTACCGGCATACACTGAAATCACTGGAAATTGGGAAACATAAAATGCCAGCACTGGAGATCTGGTCTGTAGTTTATTTAGAACCTGAGAAGCACACTTATTCTAGCTACACACACATTCTGTTTTAAATAGTTCATAAAGGGGTCGGCCTTCTGAGGGCAGGTCAGATTTGAATTTGCTCCAAAACTGTATCATACTGAAGAAGTGCATCACTTTTAGTACATTTCCCATCTCTCCTCTTTATCAATTACATGCCCAGAAGTTTAAACTGAGTTTGTAATAACATGCATTTTTCTCTGACTTTAATATTGCCTCACTTGCCTTCAGAACTCGCTTTAACCTTAGGTTATGCTCTTCTTTAATCTTCCAATAGATTGGAATGTCATTTATATAGATTTCCACTCCCTCTGGGCCTTTCAGAAACTTGCTTATTTTGCTTTGGAAGTGCTTGTAATGGTGAAAAACAGGCAGCTGTTGAAAAATGAAAAAAAATGTCATGAGCCTGTTTTAAAATTTCAAAATTATTTTTCTTTAGTTGTCTTCTATTTTTGTGGATTTTTTTCATTACTTGATATTTTTGCTTATTCTCTGCTGTTTAGCTTACTTACCCTCTATGAATGTACTGCTGTACAATGCACACAGCACTGTTGGCACATGAGTTTTTTCAGTATCGCTTCCATTGAAATGGACTAAGTATACAACTAGTAGAAGTTGTTCATGTACAGACCCCCTTATGGTTTGTTTTTCTATGAGTATTAATGAGAGGAAAAGATGCTTCATGCAAAACCAGGTATCAGTCAAAAGAACAAAATCCTTTCCGTCTCTTCCCTCCCCTTGCTAGTAATGGGCTAATACAGCTCTAACAGCCAAATGATTGAGGAGAGAGCATTTTGTATTTAAAAGGCTTAAACTAAATCAAACAGTATTCATGAAACTCCATCACTCTTTAAAAAAAATAATTTGAATTTAGTAATGTGAAAGGTACTAATGCACTTGACCTCAGTGAATGGAGTTAGGCCTCAAAAGGGGGAAAGGTGGTAGACTGATGGCCCAGGAAGATGAATACATCTATGCAGCTGCAAAATAGGGACAGCATGTCAGTGGCAGAACAAGTTTCCTCACACTGTCCCATCAACATGCCTCAGCCCTGATGTAAAGAGACCAACTCTGTGGGTGAGAGTCATTCAGAGTCCATGCTCATTCCACCTTTGGCCTAACGAAGCTGCTGGCAAAGGTGTCAATCTTGCCAGTTGTGGATGTGTGTTGTTGTGATGTGGACATGTCCACTGAGAATTGGACTGTTACCACAAAACTTTTTTCATACAGGCACACCATAAGCAAAATACACCATGGATTTGTATGATCTTCAGATGGCAGCAATCTTTGATTACCACTGACCCAAGCTGATGAAGGTCCTTGACTTGTTTAGATTTCAGCAGTTCAGTTGTAATTAAGGATCACAACATGGGATTATATAAAGTCAAAGAATATTAGGAAGGTGTGTGAGCGTCCTCTCTATTGTCTATTCCAGGGGTCAGCAACCTTTCAGAAGTGCTATGCCGAGTCTTCATTTATTCACTCTGATTTAAGGTTTCACGTGCCAATCATACATTTTAATGTTTTTAGACGGTCTCTTTCTATAAGTCTATAATATAGAACTAAACTATTGTTGTATGTAAAGTAAATAAGGTTTTTAAAATGTTTAAGAAGCTTCATTTAAAATTAAATTAAAATGCAGAGCCCCCTGGACTGGTGGCCAGGACCTGGGCAGTGTGAGTGCCATTGAAAATCTGCTTGTGTGCTGCCTTCGGCACCCGTGCCATAGGTTGCCTGCCCCTGGTCTATTCTCTATTCCTCCAAGTCCTTTCTTGACAAAACACCTATTGAAGTCTGTGAGAGTTTTGTCTGAGTAAGGATTGAATTAAGAATGCACGGTTAGTCTTACATTCTGTGCATCCATATTACACAATGACGTCTAGGTTCTTTTTTTTTTTCAGGTGCAGTGCTCTCATGACTCATGAACCACACATTCCTTGTTCTTATGTAGCTATGATTAGTTCTGGATTAGGGACACCTCCCTGACCACAATTTGTGCCAAAAATTTTAGCTCTGGTCACTTCTTCAGGCAGAAAAAGTTGTCGGTGGCGTCTGAAAACTGTGAGCTTCCACCAAATCATCTTGTTGTGCAGGAGGGTTTACCCCACCATAAAATAGACAGTAATTCCACCCTTAGAGCCTTGTGGAGTGTCCACATGCAGGTAGATTTCTGGATTCACAAGACCATCCAAATAAAGGCCCTGTACCTCTGTGCTGGCTGTGGGGGCTTTTGCCTCCCTCTCCAGCTCCTTAATCATGCAATTCCATTGAATCAGCATTGCCTGGGCTTCTTCATTAGGTGCCTGCTCTGAGAACACCCTTAAAGGAAGTTTCCCCAGCATGGAGAGGACTCCACATGTAAAGAAACACAGTCTGAACTGGACTCATGTGGGATGGGAATGATGCCTCTGCTAGGCCTGAACTCTTTGCTGACATTCTTACCTTACGCCTACCACTTCCCCCTACACAGATCCTGGACCCAGAAGATTGCCTTTTTGTGTCCCCAGGGAGGTTGGAAGATGCAGCAGAAGTGGCTGACTTTGCTCTTGAGCAGAACAGAGGAGATGCATGCAAAGAGGAGAATCTCCACTTGTGAGTCTAGGGGCTATGACCGAGGGCAGTGTAAATGACTTCCCATGCTGTGTGCTTTTCGTGCATAGGGAGGCTGCAAACCTTTTATTTTTCGGAGTTGGACCTGTAAGGGTTATGTCTTAAAGCTGAATGTAATACAGAATCAGCTGATGTGTAGGTGAGTTGCATTTCTAATAGATGTGTTTTTCCATAAAGTGAAATTAATAATTTATTCAGCCATTGTGAAATGTACATGTATTGTCTTAGAACAGACTATAAAATACTCACAACTCTTCCCATGGCTTGGTTTTACAAATTCTTAATGTAAGCAAAAAACAGAACATTTTCTTAAGCTACAAAGTTTAAAAATTATTTTGTTTGCTTGCTAGGCAAGGGCAAAATAAGTATTACAGGGGGACACTGAAAGAGAAGACACAAGCAAGGCTGGCTAGCTAACTCTTTCTCCTTTGAATAGTTAACAATGATTGAAAAGTAAATTGCTTTTGAATAAGTTTTGTATTCTCCAGGGATATGGTTAAAGGGTTAATTTAACGCTTGACCCATTAAAACTGTTGAGTGCAGTGAGAACCTTGTAAGGCTGATCAGGTGATTATTTCTAGAAGATAAGTGGTTGAAAACCGAGCTTCACTAGTTCAGGTAATCAAGGGAAATCGGCATAAAAGAGAAGATGCGGCTGAGTAAAGACAGAACGACTACCTGAGATTCTATTACTTGTCGTCTTTCAAGCATAATAATGAGATTATAGTAACCCTAAACTGGCTGAAAACAGAAATCTGGCTGTCTGTCAAGTTCATTGTGTTGAGTTTTACAACAGTTCAGATCTGGTTCCTCTGAAACCTGCAATAATTATACTAGGAAGACAGACTCAAAGAAACCCTTTTCTACCTTGGAGCTTCGTCAGGTTTTGGCTTCTGACCCGTGCACCATTGTTTGTGACATGGAAAAACTAATTATTTTAACGTGTTATTTTAAATATATGTGTGTGTGTGTGTGTGTGTGTGTGTGTGTGTGTGTGTGTGTGTGTGTGTGTATTGCCACAAGTGTTTCCTCACTACAGCTGTCCCACTTTTATTGTAAGTTCCCGAATGAGCTTGCTATTGATCCATGAACTCCTTGGTTTCCTTGTGGTTGTTTCAGTCAGAGCCTTTGTTTCAAATCATGTTCTCATACCCTTAATTGAAACACTCATTCATATCACAGACAGTAAGGGCCAGGAGAATGCTCTTACTTTTCAGAAATAAAAAAAAATGACAGAAAATAGGAAGGCAAAAACAGGGAGTCATCATCAAGTTCTCAAAGGCCCAAACATTTTCAATATAATTTGCCCTTGAATTAGCATTGTTTGGGTAGTTGCCCTAGAAAGGTGTTTAAGATAGAAAGGTACTATGCGTTATGCCAGTTTTAAGGCTCCAATTCAGCAAAGTACTTATGCAAATGCTGAAGTCCAATTAACTTGAACCTCACTCGTATTGTCCAATGGGAAGCTCCGATTGTCCCTCCTTCTTACATGGCTTACACATGTGTAAGTGTTTTTCTGAGTGAGGACAGACACAGGCACATGTGTAAACTTGAGCATGTGATTAGATTCTGTGTTGGACTAGGATCAAAAGCCTATCATAACAGACATATTTCCAAATGCAAAAGATCTTTGCCTTTTGAGACACACATGAATTATGTTCTAAGAACAGTTTTCTAAAGCAAGTGTTCTCAAACTTCTTCATAGCAGGGACCCCGTCGTAATAAAGAGTCTGTAACACAGACCACCATCCCTTCCATTTGCAGTTGTCTCAGATCCATGGGGACTGTTCCCCTAGAAAAGCAATATTAGGAAAGAATTTATTTTTAGCTTCTTTTAATCCATCACCAGCAAATGCTTCATGGAACACAAAAGGTTGGACAACTACTGTTGAAATGTCATGTTACTATTTGCAGAAGAGTTATAATAACTATAGTTAGGATCCAAAGTCCATAGGAACCTAAATGAAGCAGTCAATTTTAAAAAATTCTGAGTATCCAGCTTTTGCGTTGGACCTCAATCGGAGCTGCTGGCAGCTCAGTATTTTTGAAAAACAGGCCACTTATTTAGGGGCTTCAACATGGATTTAGGAGCCAAACTTTAGGCTCTTATGTTTAAAAGCCTTGATCATAGGTTTCATATATAGATTTAAATCTCATAACTGCTTTTGGGTACTAAGGGACCAAATCCTACAAGCCATGACTCATGTGAGCTGTCCCACTGACTTTACTGGAATTTCAGGATAAGGCTTTAAATGTGTCATGTTTTCTATGGGACTAGTATATTGACAAGGTATCTAGTGAGGAATATTTATTGCAGACATATTTTTACACTTTTCCTAAAACCCTTTTTTGTTTCTCATAGCTAATAAACAAGGTGCAGAAAACCACCAAGATATGTCAAGATAGTACTAAATTATTAAGAGGGGAAATGCAATTTTAAGAAGGGACTGGTTTTTATGAGTCAAAAGCATATTCAGCGATTCCTTTGCGATTCATAAATCATTGAAGGTGAGGAATGGAAATCCACAATAGACAGTGATTTTGTGAATCACATGGGCCCTTTCAGTGCCAGCTTCTGAGAATAGCTGTTCTCCAACTGCGATCTCTTGACCTCTAGGGGGAGAGTCTGTGCTGTCCCATAAGAAGCTCAGCACAGAACTGTTTTGATGATGACACAAAAACTGGGCAAGTGGTAAGTAGTGAAGAGAACAGGTCACTGATTCACAGTAATCTGGATTGCTTGGTAAACTGGGTGCAAGCAAACAATATACATTTTGACATGGCTAAATGTATACATCTAGGAACAAAGGCCATGTTTACAGATTCTGTCCTGGAAAGCAGTGACTGAAAAAGATTTAGGCATCGTAGTGGATAATCAGCTGAACATGATGCTGTGGCCAAAAGAGCTGATACAATCCTGGGATGCACAAATGTGAGACTTTCTGAATTTTTTGATGAAAAGCCAGAGAGAGAGAATGACTGCCACCCAGAATAGCCAATAGTTCTCAGGGCACTCATCTGTAGGGACTTGAATCTAGGTCTCTCACATCCCAGGTGAACACCCTAACCACTGGGCTAAGGGAACTTTCTTTGCTTGCTCTCTCTCTCTCTCTCATTTTGACCGTAAATTCTATCCTGGCCCTGAAAACCTTTCCTAGTGAAAGTTTTGATGAAACTGATTCATTTCTGTGAAAATTTTGGTTTAGATGCATTGGCATTTTCAGAGGATGCACAAATGAGAGAATCCTGAGTAGGTATTAGGAACGTTATTTTATTTCAGTTTTAGGCACTGATGCAATTGCAGCTGGAATATGGTGTCATATTCTGGAATCCACAATTCAAGAAAGATGATAAATTGGAGAGATTTCAGAGAAGAGGTACTGGAGTGATTAAAGAATTAGAGAACATGCCTTACAGTGACAGATTTGAAGAGCTCAATGTATTTAAGTTAACAAAGAGAAGGTTAAGAGGTGGCTTGATTACAGTCCATAGTATCTGATAGGGAACAAATACTTAAGAACGGGCTATTCAATGCAGCAGAGAAAAGTATAACCTGATGCAATGGCTGGAAGTTGAAGCTAAAGAAATTCGGACTGGAAATAAGGCGTAATGTTTTCACAGTGAGGATAATTAACCATTTGGACAACTTATCAAAGGTTGTGGTGGATTCTCCATCACTGACAAGTTTTAAATCAAGATTAGATGTTTTTCTAAAAGATCTGCTCTAGGAATTATTTTGGGGAACCCCTATGGCCTTCCTGTGTCATACAGAAGGTCAGACTAAGTGATCACAGGTTCCGTCTGACCTGTGAATCTATGAACTCACAGCCTCGGGTTCAGGCCTGCTAGGCAGAGCTGGTAGGAATTTTTCAAGGAAAGGGTTTTTCCTCTGAAAAAGCCAATTCATTTAAACCAAAATTTTCACAGAAATGAATCAGTTTCATCAAAACTTTCACTAGGAAAGGTTCTCAGGGCCAGGATAGAATTTACGGTCAAAATGAGAGAGAGAGAGAGACAGAGAGAGAGCAAGCAAAGAAAGTTCCCTTAGCCCAGTGGTTAGGGTGTTCACCTGGGATGTGAGAGACCCAGATTCAAGTCCCTACAGATGAGTGCCCTGAGAACTATTGGCTATTCTGGGTGGCAGTCATTCTCTCTCTCTCTGGCTTTTCATCAAAAAATTCAGAAAGTCTTGGCTTCATCGCAATGGAGAGCAGGAAAAAAAATTAAATTTCCAAACTGTTCACAGCATAGGAAAAACCATTTCCTGCCCATCAGTAGTGCTAAGGTGGCTGCCAAAGCAGCCCACAGCCAAGTTTAGATAGCTCTGGAGGGGGGGCACCTAAGTTAGCATGACCTCCCAGTGCTGCCCAGCATGTCCACAGAGCTAAGTGGTGGGGTTCTGCCTGCTCCCTTCTCCCCAGCCACATCTCCAGCACAACCCCTGCAAGGGCTCCTGAGGAAGTCCTCAGAGAATATTGTGTGGTTGCCATCATCATTTCCTCTGCTAGGGGAATTCTCCTATGGTCAGGTCCAGAGCCTTTAGAATCTCTTTACACCACTCTGAGCCCATGACTGGGCACAAACAGGCTGGGGTGGGGTTGAGAATCTCACCTTTAGTTGTCTGTGGAGCAATTGCTGGTGATCCATAAAGCATTGCTGAGTATTTAGCACTTTTGAAAACAGACCACTTATTTCAAAGCATGAATGTGGGTTTAGAATCCTCTCTTTAAGCACTTACTTTTAGAAGTCTTGGCCTATGTGAATAACAAATCACATACATGTACATTCAAAAAGGAACTTCAAACCTACTGAATTTACATTAATCTAACATGAAAACAGAAGTCAAATATGCCATCATTAAATTGGCTCACCATTAGCTACTTAGAAATATTTGTAATACTGAAAAGAATAGTTAAGTCTTCAAAAGTGTTTTTCAGGTTAGCTTTAATTTTAAAATGATCCTTCAGAGCAGAGGTTCCCAAACTGGTGAGGTACGCAAGATATCTTTGGGGGGAAAATGTGGGAGAAATTGTGTAAAAGTGTTTTTTATTTATTTAATGCATTTTCGTAACAGGGTGCTCACACAAAGCTTTGAACTCTGTGGGAATTTGTTATATAAAATATGGTAGTTAATTTACATCAAGACGTACCCATGAGAACATAGATACACTGGGATGCTGATGAACAGAACCCTGACCTCCAATCACCATACAGTGCAGGGTCGCTTGCCCAAAATTGTCCAGTCTAATGGAGCTCAGAAATTCAGGGTGGTTCTTTTTGGTTGTTTACGTCACACTATAACCATATCTGTATGTAATAGTGAAATGTGGACAGATGGCTAAAGACAGGTAGCGTTAAGAAGAACTCTCAAAGTATCATGTGATGAGAAGGGTAGGGGTTCCCCCTGCAGCTGGTAGGTCTGGAAGAGGGTACGCAATAAGAAAAGATTGGGAACCTCTGCCTTAGAGGAACTTTAGTGCTCAATATTATGCTAAGAGTTATAAGGAAATTGCAGAGTTAATGAAATTGAATTGAAATTAGAATTGCTTTTTAAAGTAACTTATTCTGAAGATGGAAAATGAGAGAACTTTTATTCTTGTTGAATTGCTGGCTCCCTTCACCCACAACATATTTATATACGTGTTTAACTGATTTCACTGGTGAACAAGCTAAGCTAATGTATTCTGAAGCCATTTATTTTAAAATGTGAACTGTAAAATTATGCTACAAAGTTTATTAAACTTTCAGGTGTTACATTTTGACATACTCAGATCTTTCCTTTAACAATGACAGAATGCTACACAAAAATACTGCATTTCATCTGGGGTAGGTCTTTATCTTATCTTGACAGATTATTGCTGGTTAAATTGTAGAGCTGACTTAAAGGCAGGACTCTTCAAGGGAGTCAGAAATTAAGGCTTCACCAAATGGTAATAAAGCTATTAAAAATGCAAACAGCAAACAGCTACACTGTACAGGTTAGACAGCTAATCCAAACTAGCAGTTTAAAAAAGCAGAGCAATTACACTTTTATTTAAATGCAAGGAATATGAGCAAGAATAGAATGAGGAGCCTTGTTTAAATGCATTCTTTTGAATATTTATTAGAAATAATACATGTAGTTAAGCCACTTATCTGATTTCAGTGAATAAGTAAAATGCAAAAGATCAATTTTCATAATTATACCAAAGAAGTCTGTCTTTCATAAAAATCTCATTAATAACACCATTATTACTGAAAAAATATCTCAGTATTATTATTGTTATTCTAATTATCAGCAAAATGCTACTGATAATGTTGTCATAAAATTCCTTTTTAGTATCCTATTAGGGAAGATAGACTAAGTAGTGGTTTAAGTTAAATCTAGATCCTAAGTGGCATTATAAAAAACTTCTTTGTGTATTTGGTTAAAATACATTATGTGTATAATTACATAAATTACTTCAGGTTTGGCAAACAGGGGATAGATAGATATATATGCACGGATACACACGGGCATATATAAAGAGAGTGTAGGATATATATGTGTGTATATATATAATACATAAAGAGAAAGTGAGAGTAGATTTTATATCTATATATAAATAAAACCGACTCTCACTCTCTATACAAACACACACACACACCACAGACAGTAAGGGAGTGGTTTATATATTAAATAACACATAGGCATACACACATAGTAGTAAAAAATTGCTGAAGGGTAAAAGTTGCTGAGATTGTGTCACACAGCTGTAAGCTAACATCTGAGGACAGTTTGCCCAATTCAAGGAAAATATTAAATGAGGGCAATTTTATTATTATGTTTTACTGGTATTGTCTCTGGAAACAGTCACTAATTGTTTTATTATCTATTTGCATTTTATTAAAATGTTAAAGACCTTACGAGGTATAGGGAGTTTAGTGCCTCAAGGGCTCAGTTGTGGAAGGTGCTCAATGCCTCATAAATCAATGGGATTTGAAGGTGTTCATGTCAGGTGCTCAGTATTTCAGAGAACTGGGCCTAAGTGGGCTTTGGCACACAGAATGGAACAGGAGGTGTTAGAGGAACTGGCAAGCTTCTTCTTGTGTTGAGAAAGGCTGAGGGAAGCTGATGGCTCCTCATCCTTGGGACATCCCTGCTCTCAGACAGCGAACTCACTCCCAGGTGGCAGATGGAGAGAGACAGTTCGATTCTTTCTTTCTTTCCTTCCCACAATGTCTAGAAGCCTCAGTCATGGGCCAGAAGCCCATTGCGCTAGGCACTGTACAGACACAGAACAAAATGATACTCCCTGCCCCCAAAGAACTTATGATCTAATGGTAGAAATCATTTCTACCCCTTACTTGGACAGGAGCAGCATCACACCCACAGTCAGCTCCTTTTCAAGAGTGAGAGACACCTGGAGGAGCTGCACAACTTTTTCATGAAGAATATTTGGGGGGCAGGCTGCCATTTTGACTGCCCTGCTTGAGTGCCCCTATCATACATCAATAAGTACATCAGCAATAATGTTACCAGTTTGTGAGCAACCTGATTGATTGATTAAATGAATCTAAATGGTTCCAGGCAATTTCTGACCCTGCCTCCACAACCACAGTGACTTAACCGACAGTAGAACTAGTCTGATTGGACTGTGCAAGGAGAGGCAGAGTTCTGAGAGGCGGTGCAGGCGTCCTGGTCTGGTGCGGGGTGAGGCTAAAAAATCTTCTGCTAAGGATATGAGCACACAGAGAGAGAGAGAGAGAGAGTTATCATGGCCCTGGTTCAGCAAAGAACTTAGGCACACTAAGGAAGCAAGCTGGGATTGAACAGTGCTGTGTTGAACAGGCTTGGATTTAAGCAAGTGCTTAAGTGCGTTGCTGCATCAAGGCCTATATCAGTAGCAGCTGCCTTTCTGTTAACATGTTTTTATTTGTTATCAATGTGTAACATGTTTTGAAGTTGCATGGAAGTAGACACTATTTATGTCTCCATCTGTGTTATCTATATCTAGTCTGCTTTCACAGAACTTAAAAACCAAGAATAAATGGATTTAGCCAAGCAGATGGAGTGGTATAACTTTCAGAAATAAGTATAACTTTCAGTATATATATTCTTTCACTGCAACAAATAAGTTATACTTATCCTCACTGTTTCACAGGTGGCATTCACCGCTATATATGAATGTTAAAGCAAACAGAAACAGCTTTTATCACAGCAGATGTCATGATCTGCACTTAGGGTTCAATCTTGCCATCCGCTACGTAGGCATGAATTGACATGCATCAGAGAACACGACTGAGCTATCCACTTATTTTAGAAAGTGTTCTAAAAATACATCCAATATGAGGGGTTGTAAAAATTCCTTTTTTACTTTCTAGGGAGAACTATGCATAAATGCTGGCTTTTTATTGCTTTGCTACTTGTGAATTATGGGATCCATGCTAATAGCTGAAAATAACTTGTTTAATACTTGTGCTATGTAGAGTGTCTGTGTGTGTCTATATAGGGATTGATCTGTCTCTTTCTCACACACACGTACACACGCATGCACACACAAAGAAACTTGCACTGAGAACACATGCGGTGGGAAATCCCCAATTTAAAGAACTCCTGAGGTTTCCAGTGCTGTTTTTTGCAATCTTTATTTAAGATCAACTGTCTCTGCAAGGGAATTGATTTTTGTTGATCTCTTGGATGGTTACTTGAGAGACTTGAATTTGTCTATCTTTGTTTCTGTCTTGCTATCTACGTTTAGTCTAGATATTTTATAAATGGTGATTCATTTTGGGAAGAAAACAGACAAAAATAAGTTTGTAAACACTGTGAGGCGGGGACTGCCTCTTTTTGTCTAAAGCAACTGGTTACTGTAACAGAATTATTCACATCAGGACACACAGTTACTCATATTTGGGCCAGATCTCACAGTCCTTCTGACAAAAAGTTCCCATTGATATTCTTTGGGATTTATTTGCAGATTAATTGAATAATAATCCAATTGTAACATCAGGTCAAATCTTTTGTCCTGTGCAAGCCCAAAAACATGAGTTCAATGGGATTGCTAAGGATCACAAAACTGAGTCCTGACTGCACAGCCACAACACTGTCCCCTGACTTGCTTGTATTTTGATAGTCTTTAATTACATGATCACTAGAGTTAGGTGAAATTTTTTGGCCAAATTTTTTTTCATCAGAAAGCACAGATTCAGTGACACCAAAATGTTTCACACATATGTTTTGGTTTCAACAACCAATTTCGGCAGAAGAAAAAATTATGAACAAGTCAAAATGTTTTGTTTTGACTTTTTGAAACACAAAGTTTCAATTTTTCAGGACTTTTTATTTCAAAATTTCCTTGAATTTAATTTTTTTAAAATGAAAAAATATAAAAAAGCTTGAAATCAAAGCAAAGCATTTTGTTTCAGGTCAAATGAATTTTTTTGTCTGACCTGGAACAGTTTTTTTCCAACTTTTCAATTCATGAAAAATTCCAAAAAAATTTAGTCTTAGGTTGACCTGAATGATTTTTCTGTTCACTGTTCAAAACTGCCAGCCAACAAAATATCAGTTATTCACATAGCTCTAATGATCACATCCAGTTTCTCAAATAACACAATATCATACAGTTGTTTCTATAACCTTAAATTCACATTATGGCATCTTGTAACATCTTGTAACATTCTTTTCAATCCAGTACCTTAACTTCATTGTCATAATCTTTATTGACATAGTTGTTGCTATGAGAAAACCTCCTCTCTCTAAGATATGTGTTTTCATAAATTTCTCTGCATAGCAATACTATAAACTTATGTAACAAGATGGGTTCTTGTTGAGACAGTAATAAATTACCATAGTATCTCTCAAGCAGTTTCTAAAGGAAAATACACATGCACAATGTAATAGGTTTTATGACTGTCTCTTTTATGTACATGTGTATCTAATTTGTATTTTTCATGTGACCTGTACTCACACTGTCTTAATATTAATCTGATTAGTCTGATATGTATGTCTCTCTATATATTGGATGTGTTTTCTTTAAAATATTCTTAAGCTTTTTCTTTTATCTGACATAAGAATTTGTACTGAGAATGAATGCTTGTTTGGTACTGACTGGAAAGTTAGCAATATATTTCTAAATCATACCTACAAATACATTGGAAAATGATTTTTCTCATAAACAGCTGTAGAGTGTGTATGTATTTTCAAATGCTAAACATGTAACTGTACTATACAATAATAGTATATTTATACGATGATGTACTTATGAAGCATCACCAGTAGTGGCATGGCACAGTTATTAGTTGTTCACAGTGATGTTGTAGCCGTCTTTTCCCGGGATATTAGAGAAACAAGGTGGGGGAGGTAAGATCTTTGATTGGACCAACTTCTGTTGGTGAATGGTACAAGCTTTTGAGCTACAAAGAGCTGGAGAAGAGCTCTGTGTAGCTCAAAAGCTTGTACCATCCCCAACCCAAGTTGGTCCAATAAAAGGTATTACCTCACCTACCTTGTCTTTCCCAGTTATTAGTGAAAGAGTTCCTGTTGTCATTTTATAATGAACTCGTATGTGGGCACATAATATTTCGCACTATGACTCTGGGTGATTGCATTTTGGGCCAGATCCTGGCTACCACTTTGCTAGTGCAAAGGAGACAGAGAGATGGCTTAAACAGTCACCTGGGGACTTACTTTTGATAGAAGAATCCCTGGGTGCTTTACAACTAGAGTAGCTGGTTCTGTGTGACTGGCTATTGTTTCCCCACCCCAGCATAGGGGGTGGAATGGGGTGGAATGGGATCACTGGACAGCAAAGTAGCCCCAAGAGGGATGTTCCTGCCACCCTGAGACTGCTCTAACTTGCACCAAGATGAAGTGGCAGGAAGTTGGTGGAAAGCACAGCTCAGTCGCATCTGAGTATTTGTCCCTGATTATAATATGTTGAGTGAGTATGTTTTACTGTTTGCATTCCATAAAGCAGGCTTTCAAAAGCATCAAACAGCACTACAAAAGTTGTAGGGGCAAAGGTAGGATATTGTTAGTATTATTTGAGAAGTAGTAGGTGATTATGGAATTCAAAATGGAATGAGATGAGTGCATGGACAATAGCTGTTGCACTTCAGCATTTGTTTTGTATCTTCTGAATCGCCAGTAACTGTGTTTAAGTCCTGTTGTGCCCTGCCCATCCCTATCCTTTCCTTTGTCAAACATGGTCACTTATTCTGTAACACAGAACCTAGTGGCCACATTGGCTTCAACGCAGCAGGTGGAATTGTCAGGGGTCTATTGGTGCTTTGTGCAGCCCAGTAATTTCTTCATAGGATGACCTGCTGGCTCATTGAAAGTGCTGTGCAAATAGTGTGCTGCCAGGGACATGCAAGAAGCAGCCCTGCATTTCTCAAGGCTGGATTGTGCCATAATGGGAAACTGAGGGCTTGGCTACACTGGAGAGTTGCAGCGCTGGTGGTGGCTTTACAGCGCTGCAACTTACTCACTATCCACACTTGCAAGGCACATACAGCGCTGTATCTCCCTGGCTACAGCGCTGCATGTACTCCACCTCTGCCTGGGGAATAACAATTGCAGCGCTGGTGATGCAGCGCTGCTCCATCAGCGTGGCCACCAAAAGCGCTGTTATTGGCCTCCAGAGGTATTTGGAGGTATCCCCGAATGCCTGCTCAGCCACTCTGCTCATCAATTCGAACTCTACTGCCCTGGCCTCAGGTGATCCGCCCTTTAAATGCCCCGGGAATTTTAAAAATCCCCTTCCTGTTTGCTCAGCCAGGTGTGGAGTGCAATCAGTGAATCTTTTCAGGTGACCATGCCTCCATGCGCCAAATGAGCCCCAGCATGGAGCAATGGCGAGTTGCTGGACCTCATCAGTGTTTGGGAGGAGGAAACTGTGCAGTCACAGCTGTGCTCCAGCCGTAGGAATTACGATACCTATGGGCAGATACAAGGGTCATGCTGGAAAGGGGCCATGACCGGGATGCGGGGCAGTGCAGGGTTAAAGTGAAGGAGCTGCGGAGTGCCTACTGCAAAGCCTGCAAGGGAAACCACAGCTCCAGCGCTGCCCCCACGACCTACTGTTTTTACAAGGAGCTGGATGAGATACTTGGGGGTGACCCCACCACCAAGCCGAGGACCACAATGGACACTTCAGAGATGGGGGGGGCGGAGGAAAAGGAGGAGGTGGGGAGGAGGAAAGCGAGAGTGAGGGTACTGGGGTGAGGGGAGACACCCTGGAATCCCAGGAGGCATGCAGCCAGGGGCTCTTCTCAAGCCAGGAGGAAGGTAGCCAGTTGCAGCAGCCGGACTTGGTGAAGGACAAGCAGAGGAGCGGGTTCCCGGTAAGCGGCTTTTATTTTCAGGATGGAAATGTTTAGGGAGAGGAGGGAGAGTTAGGGCTGCATGCATGCATGCCTAGACGTGGAATAGCCCATTGATGTGGTCCATCATGTCGTGGTAATTGGCCTCAGTAATCTTTTCAAAAGTTTCAGCCAGAGCGTGGGCAATGCGCTTGTGCAAGTTTATAGGGAGAGCCACTGTGGTCCTTGTCCCAGTCAGGCTAATGCATCCACGCCACTGTGCCGCGAGGGGTGGGGGGACCATTGCTGCACACAGGCAAGCTGCATAGGGGCCAGGGCAGAATCCGCATTGCTGTAGAAGACCCTCCAGCTCTTCCCAGGTGACCCACAGCAGCGAGATAGCTTCCAGGATTAACTCCTGTGGAAAATGTGGGAGAGTGTTCAGTGTAGATGCCCCCTGCAGTTGTTTGCTTTCCCCAACGCACAGAAATCCCAGCACAGCCCTGAAGCAATCAGTCCCCCTTACTCACCATTTCGGGGCTCCTGTGGGTTATGTGCGCTCTCTTTGGTATGGGAAAATTATGCTAAAGTGAAGACTGTAAACTCCTTCACTGTGTGGGAATAACTGTCTGAGATATAAACAATGCTGCCTCTGTTAAGTGTTGCCTTTTTTGCCTTTCCACAAGGGACTTTGACTTCTCGGCTGCCTGTGTTATCAACAGCTCAAAGACACCAAAACCTGCAGAAGAAGCTGCAAAAAAGCAAAGACGACCTGCTGAAAGCAGTTATGGATCACTCTGTCACAGAGAATAAAAAACTGCAGAACAGGAGAGAAAGGGAAAGCAGGATCCACCAGAGAAACGCAGCGGCCAGGAAGAAAAGCACAAAGCAGCTGATAAGCATCCTGGCGCGCCAAGCGGACTCTATCCAGGCGCTTGTAACCATGCAGGCAGAGCACTACAGCACCCACCCCCCATCCCAAAACTCTTTCCCTTGTGCCTCAATGTTAGCTCCAAACCCACTTCCCCAGCATCAGGTTCTTACCTCCACCAGCTGCCTCCAACACCTGTACGGTCACCAACCAGCTCTGAGAACTACGACCCTTACCCTCTGCACTCAACCCCCATCACCATGCAGTATTTTCATCCTGAAGTGCAGCAATCATTGCACAGCACTCCAGACAGGACATATTCAAACCTGTGACTGTACAGTTCAACCCCCCACCCCCCCCGGCCCTTTTAGGTTCCCAGAATGTTGTGTGCCTCTCAATAAAGTTATTTTCTTTTCAATAAATAAATTCTTGGCTTTGAAAACAGTCTTTATTATTGCAGAAAGTCAAAGATACCGTAGCCCAGGAAAGAAACAGGCACTGCAAATCAGCTTAGCAAACACAGATTCCTACTAACATTGTAACCACTGCACTTCACTCCCGTGCAAGGCACCAAACATTACTGTTGGTTTTCAGTCTCAAATTCCTCCCTCAAGGCATTCCTAATCCTTGAAGCCCTGTGTTGGGCCTCTCTAGTAGCCCTGCTCTCTGGCTGTGCAAATTCAGCCTCCAGGTATTGAACCTTGGAGGCTCTTTCCTGACTGAATGTTTCACCCTTCCCTTCACAAATATTATGGAGGGTACAGCACGTGGATATAACCACAGGGATGCTGCTTTCCCCCAAGTCTAGCTTCCCATACAGAGATCGCCAGTGCCCTTTTAAACGGCCAAAAGCACACTCCACAGTCATTTGGCACTGGCTCAGCCTGTAGTTGAACCAGTCCTTGCTCCTGTCAAGCTTCCCTGTATACAGTTTCATGAGCCAAGGCATTAATGGGTAAGCGGGGTCTCCAAGGATCACAATGGGCATTTCAACATCCCTTACTGTGCTCTTCCAGTCTGGGAAAAAAGTCCCTGCCTGCAGCTTCTGGAACAGGCCAGTGTTCCGAAAGATGTGTGCACCATGCACTTTTCCAGGCCAGCCTGTGTTAATGTCAATGAAAAGCCCACGATGATCCACAAATGCCTGGAGAACCATAGCGAAATACTCCTTCCGATTAATCTACTCGGATGCTAGGTGGGGTGGTGCTAGAATAGGAATATGCGTCCCATTTATCGCCCCTCCACAATTAGGGAAACACATTTGTGCAAAGCCATCCACAAAGTCCTGCACGTTCCCCAGAGTCACGGTTCTTCTTAGCAGGATGGGATTAATGGCCCTGCAAACTTGCATCAAAACGATCCCAACGGTTGACTTTCCCACTCCAAACTGGTTCCTGACCGATCGGTAGCTGTCTGGAGTTGCCAGCTTCCAGATTGCAATAGCCAGCCGCTTCTCTATCTGCAGGGCAGCTCTCAATCTTGTGTCCTTGCGCTGCAGGGTGGGGAGCGAGCTCCTCACACAATCCCATGAAAGTGGCTTTTCTCATCCGAAAGTTCTGCAGCCACTGCTCATCATCCCAGACTTCCATGATGATATGATCCCACCACTCAGTGCTTGTTTCCCGACCCCAAAAGCAGCGTTCCACTGTGCTGAGCATTTCCGTGACTGTCACAAGCAATGTCGTGTCGTACGCGTCAGGCGACTCGCTATCATCGTCGGACTCCTCATCACTTTGGATCTTAAGGAATAGCTCAATTGCCAAACATGATGTGCTGGCGAGACTTGTCAGCATATTCCTCAGCAGTTCGGGCTCCATTTCCCACAGAAATTGCACTGCACAGAAACCATTGGGAGAGTCACAATGGCACCAAACGTGGATGGAAAAACGGGGACTGCTGGGATGTGAAGCGATGCATCACGGGGCATTGGGACAGGAAGCAGAATGACCTGTATCCTTCTGTCCCCTTCCCACAACCCACGGTGCCAAAATGGGACGAGGTGCTCTGTGGGATAGCTGCCCATAATGCACCACTCCCAACAGCGCTGCAAATGCTGCAAATGTGGCCACACTGCAGCGCTGGTAGCTGTCAGTGTGGCCACACTCCAGCGCTTTCCCTACACAGCTGTACGAAGACAGCTGTAACTCCCAGTGCTGCACACCTGCAAGTGTAGCCAAGCCCTGAATAGTTTACCTCATACAGATTTAAAAGAAGCTTCCTCTTCAAGAATATTGCAGGTAATATTGCAGATAATGAAGCTTCCTCTTCAATGAATATTGCAGGAAACAATTTTAGACAATAATATCGAAGAATTACTTGCACATACGTAACCTTTCCTACTTATGTATCATGAACAAGTCATTGTTTTCATTTGAGTTTTAAATGTCACTTCTTTAACTTCCAGTCCCTTATTTTCTCTGTTATACATTGCAAGTTCTCTACACCATATTCCTGCAGTACCAACTCCTCTCCATATGTAACTTCTGTTGACTAAGAGCTGCTGTTAGCAAAACATTACTCTCAAAAGAATCTACCACCATTTCCATCCCATTCCCTTTCCAGATATTAAAAGTGCATCATTTTTAGTTGTATTTAGTATTTTAGGGTGAAGGTATGTTTATTATTTTAACAATGTGTTTTCTTATGCTTAAAATACATTTTCTGTCTGGAAGTAAGAAGGCAAATAGCAAATTAGCAGCCAGTGCGTATTGAGCTGCCAGCTACAGCCACTTTAAAGTACAGCTATCTGCCTAGAATCATTTTTTTTAACCTTTAAGAAAAATATAATAGGAAAGGGATAGATAGGTGGGATGATTCATAGGAAGAATCATTGCTCCTGTGGAGCTATTCTCTGTTTCCCTACACAATCCACTCTGTAATCCTGTCTGTTTAAAAACCAGATTTAAAAAAATCAGTTCTTTCACTCCTGAGTTATATGGTAACAGCATGTTGCGATTCTGAACTTTGGGAGACAGCAAATAGTGAACTTCATGCACCTAATTAGTACCACCTCTATGGAAAATTACATTATTGTAAACACAGACTGAGTGCAATTGATTGCACTCAAGGACACTATTCATTAACATTTATTGTGGTGAACACTGAGACCACTTGACTGTGAACATATGTCTACATGGCAGCTGGGGGTGAGCCTCCCGGTCTGGGTAGAAAGCCTGGCATTAGCTGTATTTGAGATAGTGCACTAAAAATAGCAGTACAGATCCTTCATCATGGGTGTGGCTTGGGTTAACCCCTTGAGCTCAGATCCAGGGGATCAGATGGGCTTGGACTCTCATGGCTTGCCTGAGCTGCCACCCAGGGCACAAAATTGACGCTGCTATTTTTAGTGTGCTAGCTTGAATGGAGCTAGTGCGAGTCTGCCTACATGGCTGGGAGGCACACACTCAGCTGAAGTGTTAGACACACTCTGCAATGTTGATTAGGCCTTGGTCTCATTTATGCTCCATTGTAAATCCAGGGTCAGACTCTGGTTTGAGTCCAATCCCTGCCACCATCCACACACAACTGTGTCTGATTCAGTTTAGCAAGCACTCCGGATCCAGGTCTTAGGACCCACTGAGGGGGCTGAGTCTGAGACAAAGTCCTGCTGAAACTCAAGTCCAAGCCCTGTTCCCTTTCCAGTGTGAACACAACTCAAGTTGCAGACCAAAGTCAAGGTCTGTGTAGTGCAGTGGTTCTCAAACTAGGTCTGCCACTTGTTCAGGAAAAGCCCCTGGCGGGCTGGGTCGGTTTGTTTACCTGCCGCATCCACAGGTTCAGCCGATTGCAGCTCCCAGTGGCAGCGGTTCGCTGCTGCAGGCCAAAGGGAACTGCAGGAAGTGGCACGGGCCAAGGGACGTACTGGCCACTGCTTCCCGCAGCCCCCATTGGCCTGGAGCAGTGAACCACAGCCACTGGGAGCTGCAATCGGCTGAACCTGCAGACACAACAGGTAAACCAGCCCGGCCCGCCAGGGGCTTTCCCTGAACAAGCAGCGACCCCAGTTTGAGAACCACTGGTGTAGTGCACTATGGATGTATTAGCATGGTTGTGAGACCCAGGTCCAATGACTATAACCCAATGCAACATGGACGCTCAAGCATGGGGTTCAAAACACTGAGTCCACAAGCCCAGAACCCACAGACCCAGCTTTATAATACAGTGTAGACATATTCTAAGGGCACTGGCCTCTAACTCAGGCCCCAGGCCCCAGGCCCCAGCACCTAAGAGTATATCTTCACTGCAGAGTTAGCCCAGGTGATTGATACCAAGATCTGAGCACCCAGGTTAGCCTGGGCTGGGTGTGAGTGTCCCTACAGCAAAGCTCTACTCAAGGTACTGTGTTCTCACTGATGCTGCACTCCCCCATCTGTGTCACTAGGCTTTTGGGGGCATATTTTATGGTTTTTTATGCTGCAGTAAGCTGATCTGTTCTATGACTTTTTTGTGTGTGTGCGAATTGTGGATAACTTGTCTGTCTTTCAGGGAACACAGGGGGAATTCTGGGAAGGCATTGGAGGACTATCAGCACTGGAATGATTCAGCCTCTATACTCACTGCAAAATGGTTGGGTTATCAGCCTAAGTGAAAACAGCACCTGGACTCTAATCCAGACCCTTAGCCAGGCCAGCTAGCCCAGGACAAAAGCACCACCAGGTGAGAGGATTTTGAGTGTGGATGTTGGATGGCTAGGGGCAACACCTGGGTTATTGTCTTCCCTCTCAGTCTTCTCTTTTCCAGACTAAACAAACCCAATTTTTTCAGTCTTCCCTCATAGATCATGTTTTCTATATGTTAATAATTTTTGTTGCTCTTCTCTGGACTCTCTCTGATTTGTCCACATCCTTCCTGAAATGTGGTGCCCAGAACTGAACAGAATACTCCAGTTGAGGCCTAAACAGTGCAGAGTAGAGTGGAAGAATTACTTCTATTGTCTTGCTTGCAACACTCCTACTAATCATCCCAGAATGATATTCACTTTTTTTGCACCAGTGTTACACTGTTGACTCATATTTAGCTTGTGGTCCACTATGACGCCAAGATCCCTTTCCACAATACTCCTTCCTAGGCAGTCATTTCCCATTTTGTATGTGTGCAACTGATTGTTCCTTTCTAAGTGGAGTACTTTGTGTTGTCCTTATTGAATTTCATCCTATTTACTTCAAACCATTTCTCCAGTTTGTCCAGATCATTTTGAATTTTAATCCTATCCTGCAAAGCATTTGCCACCCCTCTGAGCTTGATATCATACACCAACTTTGTAAATGTACTCTCTATGACATTATCTAAATTGTTAATGAAGATATTGAGCAGAAGAGGACTCAGAACTGATCCTTGCAGGACCCCACTCATTATGTCCTTCCAGCATGACTGAGAACCACTGATAACTACTCTCTGGGAACAGTTTTCCAATCAGTTTTGCACCCACCTTATAGTAGCTCCACTTAGGTTGCATTTCCCTGGTTTGTTTATGAGAAGGCCATGCGAGACAGTATCAAAAGCTTTACTAAAGTCAAGATATCTTGAAAATATTACTGCAGAATAGTTACCATTGCAAAGTACACTCTGAAATTACAGTGCCCATAGACCTTAGATGCATAAAGACAACACTGACAGTATTACTTGCCTCCAAATGAGATTACAGCTGTATGTCTGAGGGTGATGATATTACAACCTGGTATCAAGTTTGTTTTTTTTTCAAATTGTGTTAGCTGATTATATTTAACACCATTTTTCAAATTGAAATAATCTCAAGTGGAATCCTGTGACACAGCTCATGTTAGTGTTGTACTTAATATACTGTATGCTTTTCTAGTTTCAATGATGTAAAAAGACAGTGGCTGCAACCGATGAGTCCAGAATGAGAAGAATTGCTTTGCAGCCCTTATTTCAGATTGTTCTGTTCCAGATAAGGCGTTGACATGTTTATATAAATACAGAAGGAAAGATTAATGTGCTCCGTAGCAAGGTCAGAGTAAACGGCTTCATCATTTCAAATGTGTTGACAATTCCTAAGACATTTTGCAGTGGGTCCAAGAAGTTTTCCTAGATGTGTAGCTCCTATTGCTATAGTGCAATGAGACTCTCAGATGTAACAGTGCAAAGGACCATATAAAAACCAAGAATGAATGCAAATCTTTCTTATATCATATAGAATTGTGGGTCACACTCTGCACTGACACTCTTTGTAAGTCAGTGGGGTTCATCAGCTGTCATGCAGCACAGAATTAGGCCCAATCACATTTATAACAAGATATCATGCCAAAGAAGATACAAGATTACAAACAGGAGCCGCATGGCTCATGCATATCCCCGAAGCATTACTGTCACTAGCATCCAGCTCTAAACATTTAACTATTGAGGAGAGCTGGGAGAATAGTGGGAAAATTTAGCGATAAACATTTGAAAATTACATTTTGAATCTCAGAGTTCACACCCCTCTTGTATTGACTTTCCATGAACATTTAGACAAGCAAAATGCTATTTGTATGAAATTAATTTCAAGCTTGTAGCCAAAATTATTTTTGTGATTAAATGAAAGTCATTTCAGATGGAAGTAGAAGGCCCATGAACTAAATGCTAGACCTATGTGACTGCAGGAACAGAAGCAGTGCCATCCTACTTATTACATGGAGAGAAATATCAATGTCCCCCAGCTCCCACAAGATGGTTTCTCATTAGCATTTGCCCCACTGAGGCTGGCCTGTTGGGACAGATAAGTATGCTGTACTTTTGCAAAGCACTGCATTCAAGGAAATAAAGCACAGGGATTTCCCATGTCAAGTCATATGTTCCTCAAAATACATTACAAATTTTAAATTAAATTAAATTAAAATAGAGGTTATGAACAAATTCTGAAATGGGGCTTCTCGCCCACCTGTTAGCATATGTTAAATGCATACAGAGACATAGATGACTATAACTGTTGTGCAATCAAATGCAATAAAAATCATTTGAGAGAGACAGTCCTGACTTGTTGACTGGTGGACTTGGGTTGTCTTATGTGTTGCCTGTCTGCTGAGTGCCCGCTGCCTAATACTGAGTCTGGTATTTTCACTCTCGCTCCTGATCTCTCTGTCTGGAGCTTCCCTCCCCACACTTATCTGACTAACTGAAACTGAATTGTCTCCATTAAAAAGATTGTGTGCTTTCTTTTCAAGGTAGGCAGTTGCTTTGTATGTTTTCTGCATGGAACATGTTATGGAGAATGTATCATTATTAGTGCTCCAAGATAGTCTTCCTTTTCCAAGTTCTGGTCTTAAGCACTGTGACTCCATTCTCTCCCTATTCCTTGTCCCCAGAAGGCATGGACATTATTCCTTTATTATCATCTTCCTCTCTCTTTTAGAAGGAAAATACATTACATATGATATTCATGACTAATCACTCCTCTCCAGATACGTGGAATTCATCTGCATCCCTCAAAATTGTATCTTCCAACTTCATTTGTGGTCAACCTTGTGCTCTATTTCTTTCAACCTCAGCTCTATAAACTTTTTTTTGGCACTCTGAACATGAACCTATCTTTGCAGTTGTCTTGTTCTAATCTGATACAAGACTGCAACTTGCCAGGAACATGTAATATCAATTTGTTTGTAACAAAATCAGACCAGTGAGTATTAATAATACACCATAATTTTGACATGGAAAACTGTTTAGGTTCCTCTCCTCAGCTGTTTTTAATGGCAGTGTTTCTGCTCCATATAACAGAAGCAGAAACCACTGTTTTGAAGACTCATAGCTTAGTCATCACACCAAAAATGCCACTGCCCAAACTGAGGCCATTGAAGATACTGAGTTGAGAGTGAGGCAAGATGGATCCAATACATGACTTTAGTTATAGAACCTCCTGCTGTCACCCAACTACCCAGACAGATAAAACTATCCACCCATGCAATGTCACTGCCATCTACATGAAGCATTGGCAGGTCATTTGTTTCTGTTTTATAGGTGTTTTGGTTTTACCCCCATTGATCTGAAGTGTATAGATTGTGCAGTTTTTCACAGCTCTTCCGGCGTTAGCTGTAATTGGCTACTAGTCTTTTCAAGTAAGGCACTATCATCCCCATTCTCAAGAGTCTCTAAAGCTGGACCTTTGAATTTCACACCTCCTACTTTGGCCTCAGTCAGTTTTGTCATAATAATGGGGGTGATACAATAATCTGAGTAGAACAGAATGCTGGTGGCTTGAAGGGACAAGTAAGTGCTTAAAAGACCCAAGGGAAAGATTGCAATAGCCGATGATGATTTGTGTGTGGACATGGGCGTGCACAAAGGGGGGCAAGCAGGGTCATGGCCCACCTCCAAAATCTCCACGCATTGCCTTTGCCTCCACCCACTGGCTTACATCAGTGGGCAGCCTGTAAAGCAGGTAGCAGTGCTGGGACTCCAGCAGCAGGGAAGGAGAAACAGCAGCTGTAGGGATGAGGGGAGAAGGAGCTCAGCTGGCAGCGAGCCACTTTTCTGCTTCCTCCCTCCCTGAGTTGCAGGGACTCAAATAGTGCCACTGCCAGGAAGGGCTGCTGCCCTCCTTGCTACTGAACATCCCACCAGAGGTGTCCTGAGAAATCTGGGAGGGAGGGTGGTCACACAAACCTTTCATTTGTGTGTGTTTAAGGTGCCCTCCCCCCCCAAAGTGATCAAATTTAAATTCCTGCACGCACCCCTGGGTGTGGACAAGCAATTTAACTGGAAACAAAATTGACTGGAGAGATTTCTGAAATGTTAGGGTGGGGAAAATGGCCATCATTTGGCCATGGCCCCGTATGTGAGTGGAATCTAAGTTTGTTCCCAGCTTATAAGTATATTGTTAGGTATATCAAAAAATAGAGGTAAAGGAGTGTTTTGTGGAAGAAAGATTATGAACTGAGTTTTGGCCATGTTGAATTTGAGTTAATAGCAACGTGATGTCTGAGAGAGAGTGAACCTCTTTGCGACTCTGACAAATGAAAATGAATATTAAAGCTGGCCCCAACTGTGATACACGTGGCAGGTTTTTCTATCAGTGGTGTGTTAGGCACGGACTGACCAAAATTGCCCAGAAGAAAAAGCCTAAAGCTGTCTGAGATAATCCGTAAATCTGCTGGCCTCCACAAAGCAGACCTGCTCTCTTCCTGAAGGAATCAGAGGCCCAGGGAGTTGATCACTCCCTCCACTTCTTGATCTTCCTATTCTGTGTAAAAGCTTTGGTTGGGTAAGTATGCAATTATACATTCAACCCAAAAAACAGGGGATGTACTCCCCAGAAAGATGGAAACAACTAATTCATAAAGCCTTCTCTTTCTTTGTTAGCTACACCCATCCAATAACAGACAAGAAACAATACCATGCGACTCAGGTGACTGATCACACAGTGGCAATGACAAATAATAAAAAACAAATGCATACAGCAACCTATCAGCTGAACTATACTATATACGGCATATATTCCTCAAACAGTGATGAAAAATGAACACATTTGTAAAATTGAAACTGTTCTGATCAACTTGCCAAAAGAGAAATAGTCATGGCATTGTTGGCCGTGATTAATTCAGCCAGCTGTATTCCTGCAGTGGCTGTGGATGTGGGGGCCATGGGGAACCTGGCTGAATGGATAGATGTTTCTTTTTGTCATTTTTGACAAAGGGCAACATGATAATAGAATAACAACAACTAATAATTAATAAATGATATAATATAGATTCAGAGAGAATCTGTCCATAGGAACTAGTGAAGGAATAAAACCAGATCATCCTAGGAAGGGGAGAAGGAAGAGGGGAGGCTGTGGAAGGACATGAGTCACTGATTGCTCCAAAAGTGTTTCCAGTGTGATGCAAATCCTTAGTGTGCTCCCAAAAGAAATAAACAGCATTTGAGCTATAATACCAATATCCTGCATTTTTAAATGTCGCCTGCATCATTCTAATACATTTTTTGCTTACTGAAACATTTGATCTGTGGGCAGAATGGATTTAATTTTTAATTGACAAGGCTTCATGTTTTGCTTGTGCATATTGTGTTTGGACTGGACTGAAAAGTTCTTTGTAGGATTGTGAGAGGTAATAAAATTAAGAAAACATCTTTTATCAGGCATTGGAGTCTTGTTAAACTTAAATGTGAAACACTGGCCAGACTTCATACAAATATTAATACCAACACATCCAAATACATCGTATGACTAGTCTATTGCCAAGTGAACAGCTATGTGCATCTTTATTCTGCATGTTAAACAGCTAATCAATAGCATGTTCAAGAATCAAAGGGCTGGTGTTTCAGACATGAATTCACTTCACTTCTGCAGTTTACTGTGAAAGCCCCTAGTTGTTGAGCTCATTAAAGTTCCCTTGGCTGATCTGGCTTTATAGGCAATTTTGTGAAGGGGCAGCATCAGAGCTAGCCCACTGATTGGGGCTCCATTGGCTCAGCAGGGATCCAGGAATTCAGAGGAGAGAGCACAGTGTTCAGCTAAAAATATGTCTTGGCTTCTGCAATGCCAAGAAGATTGCATGGCTGAGCTAATTGGCAGGGGTGTAGAGACCTGGGTGGAAGCCAGAGCTTTCTTAGTTTAGGATAATTCCAAGGTGGGACTCTGCAACATGTATGCAGCTCTGAATTTAATCTCCTGGTTTGTCATTTATACTATTGCAGGCATTTACAATCAGGTCTGAACTTGTTTTGCCACTGACTGTTGCTGGACCCAGGACATATCTTATATGAAACACAGAAGTGACTCTGCAATAAATTGACTACAAAACTGTGTAGAAATTTGAGCAGAATATTGTAACTATCAGACATGAAGATCAAACACCAGAAGATGCACAAATATTCAATATTCACCCTCATTCAGTGGATTTAAAGTAGTAAAACTAAAAGGATTTCACTTAAAACCCTCTCTTGTAAGGGTTGATTTTCTGTGTTCTTTCTCCTTTGAGTCTCATTTTTAATACTCTGAACAGAGTACTCAGGACTCTGGGACATGCCTCAGGGCTCAGCCCAACTCCCTTTCATGCAGAGGATAGCACTCAGCTGTCTCTCATCCCCTGCATCTGGAAAGTGAGGAGGATCTAGTCTACAGCCCCCATCCCAAGAAGAGTTTGTAAGGGAGAGAGAAGTAGAGGAGGGAGAATAGTTGGGAGAGTTTGAGGGAGAAAGGAGGAGAGAGGGAAAACACTGAATAAAAAATGATAAAGGGAGAAGGCTAAATAGAAGAAGGAAACTACCTAAAGGAAATGAGCGGAAGGAAAACTGAAAATGGGAAAGATGTTTAAGAAAGTGAGTGTTTGCTTCACCTGACGTTGAATTTATAGCTTAATTTTGTTTTTCAGAGGTTGGTTGGTTGGTTGTTTTTTCCGGTGTCTTTGGAAAAACACTCACTCACCCAAACTTACTTTGGATTCTATAGTCCGGCCATAGGTGTGGAAGTTGCCTGTTTTCTTTTCCCTACCTTCCTTCAGCACTTCAATTCCTGGTTTCAGCTCTCTGCCACGCATAGAAGCAGGAGTATTTGGGCCTCAGTTTGAAGACTTGATTAGGACATTATTTTCCTTTTCTCATAAAAACCCACAGAAGAGGGAAACTTAGTTTTGTTACTCTCTGGCTTTTTAACCCTTCAGATGCACCCTGAATTCCTCCAAACTCAGATGAGTAGTCTTTTTCTGAGTTCATTGGAACTAATAGTATGAGTAAAAGAAGCAAGACTTAGCACACAGTTAGCATTTAATCTAAACTCATTATCCATTATGGATCACTAATTATTTGCTTTTGTGTTTATCCCGTCTTGTTTTCTGTGACTGGCATGATGAGAAGAATAAAACAATATGCTTTATGAGAAGAACAAACTATATAGATAGATAGATAGTTTATTCTTCTCATAAAACATATTGTTAAAAACATAAATATATATTTTGAATAATATGCGTTTCATAGAACATGGAGAATGATTCTATCAGGAAACTGGTATTTATGTTTCTGTCTGAAGTCTTGGCTGTAGCATTTGTTAGTATAATGAGGCAGTATTTCCTCCAGCACACGGACATGTATTAAAGAAATGTGGAATCATCTATGAAGAATATTCTGCTCCTCCAGCATACAATGAGCTCCTATGTTTCTCAGGGCAACTCCACAAAATAAGGGTGTGGCTAAGCCAAAAATGTCAAATGCACACTTTTTTTTAATGCTGCTGTATGAAAAAGCTGTATCTCATGCCAATTTAGTGAGCTTCACTGCAATAACTTACGTGAGTCTCTTCAAATGGGAGACAAATATGGAACTCCAGCAACATGTTTTATTCACCTTTCAGTTAAATCACAGATTGTATAGAAAAGATGAATAATATAAATTAATATCTTAGTCTCATGATGAAAGCAAATAGCGTCTTTTACCTAGAAGAACTTGAAAGTGCTTTTACAAATTTACATATACAGAAATTTACTTGATACAGCACTAGACATAGTCATCTCCGTGGTGAAAGCCAGTGACTATTTAACAACGCATATAAACAATGCACACACGGCAACATTCCAAGACAGAAAACAAAGAATACTCTCCTCAGCTGATGCTACAGGGAATATTTGAGGTTGCTAGACTATAATTACTAATAAATAAAATTAGGTGTTTGCAATTCCATAGTGCCTTTCATAAAAGACTCTCAAAGAACTTTGTAAACATTAAGCCTCCCAACAGCCCTGTGAGATAGCTGTATAGGACATACGGCTATTATTACACTCACTACTGAAATGCAGCTACTTCCGGGGTAGAACATTATGGACTTGATTCTGCCTTTTTTCCTTTAACAATAGAGCATACTAGCAATTGGAACTCTATATAATACTCAAGGCAAAAAATGAAGAACTTCATATCTAATTGAATCAGAATGGGAATTTAGGTAGACAGATATACCCAAAGCCTCAAAGATATTTTAGATTCTAAATTAACTCTCAGTGATTTCAGTGGGAATTAGGTGCCTAAATACCTTTGAGGATCTGGGCCATAGTGATTGACTGAGCTGGAATGTGTCCAGAACACATAGGTCAGCACTTCTATGATTATGCAGTGAAATAGATTGTTCATAACCACAGATGGTCAAGCCTGGATGGTCACAGTGGTCCCTTCTGGCCATAGAATCTATGAATGTAGGACTTAAGTTTTATATTTCATCCAACACAGAGACAATAAGCTTTTCCAAAAAATGGGTCTCTCAAGTTAGTTCCTAAGTCCATATTTAGACACCCAAAGAAATAGACTGTTTTTCAACAATGCTGACAACACAATAGCTCCCATTCATCCGCTCCTCCCATCCTTCTATATACCCAGGATAGATTCATAAATTCCCAGGCCAGAAGGGAGCACTGTGATCATCCAGGCTAACCTCCTGTACAACATAGGCAGTAGAATTTCCCTAAAATAATTCTTAGAGCATATCTTTTAGAAAAACATTCACACAAGGGATATGAAGCTGAAGATACCAGCTTGCTTATTTATTTATGCATTTATTTCTCCAGTAATAAATCAGTGCAAGTTGCTATTTCAGGATTAAAATAGTCTTAATTTTACTTAAGTGAACAAAATGGAATAACCCAAGATGTTGTTGATAAATTGAAGAGGGCTCAGAGAAGATTCCTTAGAATGATTAAAGAGTTAGAAAACACATCTTTTAGTGATAGACACAAGGACCTCAATCTCTTGAGTTTATCAAAGAGAAGGTTAAAGGGTGATTTGCTCACAGTCTGTAAGTACCTACCTGGGGCACAGATGTTTGATAATAGAGATCTCTTCAATTCAGCGACATAGGTAAAACAAGATCCAGTGACTGGAAGTTGAAGCTAGACAAAATCAGACTAGAAATAAGGAACAAATTTTTAACAGTGAGGATAGTTAACCATTGGAATAATTTATCAAAGATTGTGGTGGATTCTCAGTCACTGGACATTTGAAAATCAAGAGTGAGATGCTATTCTAAATGTTAAACTCTAGTTCAGCTACAGCTTTTGGCCTTGAATCAGAAATTAATTCAAGGAAGGCCTATGGATTACGAAGGAGATCAGACTTAGAGCAGTGTGAACAATTCAATGGTCAAAATGAAAAACATCCATTTTGGGTTGACCCAAAATGAAATTTGTGAAACATTTCACTCATCCCAAAATAAAATATTTCATTTTGTTTTTGAGGATTTTTTTTTTTAAAAAAAGGAAATAAAATTTAAAATGACAAGTTGTTTGGAAATGAAAAGCCATTTTGAATTTAAAAAGTTTAAAGTATTTCATCTGGGAAATGTTAGAATGAAATGTTTTGACTTTTTAAAAACAAATTCAGCCAAAACAATTCACCAATTTGACATGAATTCATAAAATGTTTTGGTCAACCCAAATGTACATTTTTCATTGAAAAAAGGTTCATCCATTTTTTTGCCCCATCTCTAGTCAAATTAGATGATCACAATGGTCTCTTCTGGCCTTAAAAAATCTGTAACAATTACTTATCCAATAAAATATTACTACATAATGCAGTGGCCAGATATATAATTCTGTATGGTACTGCTGAGATAAATTGATTTATTTGTGACTCAAACACTCATAAGGCCATAATCGAACCTGTTTTTTGGCACAGAACAATCAATGATGTAGAATAAGGGTAGAATATTATGCATAAGCCTGATATTAAGTTCACTGAAGTAAAAAATTGGAATCTATATACTGACTTTGAGGGTGTTGGGTCAGGCCCTTATTTAGGATCCGAGAACAGTTCTACTACCTGATCCTGTGTACAGATGGGCAAAGTGTAGGAATTCTGTTGATTCAGATTCAGACTGTGATTATCAAATTATGATGATCTGTTTTATGTCTGGTAAATGCTCTGTGACTTGGGAATAAATTCAACCCTCAGCAAAGCAACTCCACCAAAGCCAATAGAGCTGCGCCAGTTTAGGGCTGGTCTGAATTTACCTCTGGCAGACTAATCCTGGATTGGGCAGGCAAAACAAGATGCCTAATTGATACATAAATGCAAAATTAGAGGCCTATATCATCTCTTGACCAAAGCCCAGACATGGAAATTGTTGCCTACCCATAGATCTATGTGCATGAACAGCAAAGTGCAGAATATGATAACATTTCCTCTTTCCCAGTCACATAGAGCGATCTCCCAAAGTTAATCATTTATATGTGCGGATAGAATTTGGATCTGAACTTCAGTTATTTCAATCAATAATTATGGGATCAGGTCTCAGGGATGGGTTTGATAAATATATATAATAGCTGTCAGAGACTACATAGTTAAGTGGCAAGAGGTAGAGCAGGTATTGCCAACCTGAGCCTGAGAAGGAGCCAGATTTTACTAATGTACATTGCCAAAGAACCATAGTATTATGTCAGCAGCATCACATCAGTTCCTCTCCCTGCCCCCTCTCTCAGCACCTCCCATCCACAGGCCGCCCCGCAGATCAGCGCTTCCCTCCCCCACCTCCCGGTCAGCTGTTTTGTGGCATGCAGGAGGCTTGGGGGAGGAGGGGAGCAGCAAGGGCATGGCAGGCTCACGGGAGGGGATGGGAAAAGGTGGAGTCGGGGCAGGGCCTGTGACAGAGCCGGGGGTTGAGCAGTGAGCACCCCCCAGCACATTGGAAAGTTGGCATCTGTAGCTCCAGGTCCAGAGTCGGTGCCTATACAAGAAGCCACATATTAACTTCTGAAGAGCTGCATGTGGCTCTGGAGCCACAGGTTGGCCACCCCTAAGCTAGAGTCTTGGACTCTTGGAACCCATTCTGTAGCTCTTAGAGTCACTGTAATAGCCTTACAAACTCTCCTAGTCTTTATTAACACTATCAGGAATTTTCAGATTTCATGCTGTCAGTTTTGCTTAGTCCTGAAAGGAAATCTGATCCTTTGACTGGATATCTTGCTAACATGAGCACTGGAGACAAACTCCAGGGATGTCTAGCACAGAAGGAGAAAAAGCATTTTGGCATGCACTAGCCTGTGTGCTGACAGAAAGATTGCCTTTTAAAACTATTTCAGTGTACCTCTGGCCTCCTAGCTTTGACCACCTGGCTATGTCAGTGTCTTTATTCATATCCATAGTAATCATTTAAGAACAATCCCAATAAAGTATATGACTCCCTGGATTGATGCCTTCTCCTGAATTACTTACACACTCCAAACTCCTAGTGAGTACTGAATGTGCAAGAAATACAAGGTGGCGCCATAAACATGAAGAGCTTATATAATGGTGAGTGCACTGGCAGTTCATTTACACTGGTGACGAAAGGACCTAAACAACTGAGTCCCCACTCATGTGAGTTATGTGTCATCTGCTCATTTGTGAAGTGACTGATCCAGTAGTGAAGAGGTGTCTAGTGAAAATACATTGTATTGTCCTACTGACTGCTCTGATGGATTCTTTATATGTTCTTTCTGTTATCATTCAGTTTACCCTTTTAAACCAACCTGTGGCGTGTCAGCCGTGTTATATGGAATTTTATCACAGCTAACAGGACTCTTCACAAAGAAAGAAACAATAGGAGAAGCAGGAAATAAATAATAACTAGATAACCAGGAAAGAGCACTAACACAATGGATGCTCAGTCATTAGTTTCAGCCGTCACATTTGCCTGGGATGATCCAAACAATCACAGTAAAACAGTAACAAAGTTTGCAATAAATCCAGGCTCACCTGTTCCCTGGGCCATGTGAGGGACAGGACAAGAGAAATAAATAGGAAAAATTGAGTCCTATATGGAAAGCATTTGTTATGAAATAACATCTCCAGCCATTTGAAATATTGAAAACTTTCCCAGGACTTAGGGTTTATAATAAGAGTTGTTTCACTTGCCAGCCATTTATAATTTACTTACCACCATATTAAAATCTAGATAAAGTCACTCATTTACGATAGGGTATCTTCCACTCTTATCTACTTTTGAAACATCTTGTAATAACACCATTTTTGTCTGTAGTGCTTTTTCAATCAATGTAGCTAGCACAAGATAATTTCAACATGTGGAACTATCACTCTCATCTTTGACCAAATGTAGAACAGCTTCGATTATTTATCCAGAGAACCGCCACTCTCAATATTTGAAAATGTAGAACCTTTGTATTCTTTGTACACTAGGACCCTTACTACAAGACTTAGCAGTAATTGAACTTGGGCACTACAGTATGAAATAAACAGAGGTGGAGATTGTCAGCTTTGTTACCGGTCAACACTTACAGCAAAGAATAGTTTTGTTTTACCACTGCAGTATGATGTTCGTGCCTTTTCTTTAAGATCTCTTTTACTGGTGGTGTTTGAAGCAGTTCTCTTGGTTCCAAAGTAGAACAGCAACATCTGACAGTAAACAGCGGCGTTCCTTTTGCTTTTCATTTTAGCTTCCACATATAAAGTTTAATTACAGCTAATGAGTCATCAGACAAAAAAATAAACATATTTTTCTATACACGTCACCGTACAAAAACGAGAGAGAGTTGAGTTTTTAATTACGGTTGTTTATGACCCCCTTTGGTAAGACTTGCTGAATTTCTAATGAAGTGCTTAACAACTGTAACAGGCATCATAGATTACTGCATAAAAAGTCTCCCTTCATCGTTTTCTTACACCTTACGTAGCAGCTTCGATCAAGGAAGATGTGGGATTGCGCTCTTGGCATTTATTGAAAAACCATTATTTAAATGATTTGACTTGTTGCAATGAATTGACAATTGACAATTGACAATAGTTTCTTCTTTCACTTGTTAGTTACACAACACCCTCCCCAATGTAGCCAAAAAATAAAGCAACGAGCATACACACGTAAAAATACCCACCCTGTGCCCTAAAAGAACCGGAGGTAATCAGAAACATATAGCAAAATACAGTTTTTATTGTTGCAATCAACCTCTGATTATATTAAACATTTCAAGCATTATTTGCTATAAATTAAACTCGACCTTGTTTTTCTAATTGAGCATTTCTAATTTGTTCCATAACTAATCAGAGTTCATGGGAGAATAAATATAGAGAGAAGAAGAGATGAGATTCTGATCTAAATGACACTGGAGTAAAGACCTGATCCAAAGCCCATGGAAGTAATCTTTCTATTGACTTCAAAGGGCATTGGATTAGGTCCTAAACCAGGAGTATCCTAAAGTTAAAATGTGTGAGATCAGACCCAAATCCATGTGCAGAGCTGTTACGAGGTGTCCTGAAATCCATTAGTCTGTTTCAACAGGATAAGAAAAGAGCGTTATCACAGTATATGTGCATGCACATGGATATGTATGTATCATTCAGCTGCCCATCTGAATAAGTCTACCTAGTTCAGAATCCTGGCTGGGGTGGGAGATATTTTCATTCTCCTTTTGGCACCGTCTTCCTCCAATGAGGAAAACAAAATGCCCCCAAATGTTTTCTCTGTTTGTAATATCGTAGAAAAAGCAGAAAAATTGTCTGCTGAAAAATGATACAAGAAAAACCTAATGAGACGTGAGCGAGTGAAAGGAAAATATCAGGTTCGCTTTTCCACTGTGTAGACATTACACAATAACTTGTAGTAATTTAAATTTCATCATTATCTAGCACTTGCAGGGGTTCTTCAAAAGTTTAGTTGATAGTTAATTTAAGATTGCTGACTTAGATCATAATACAGTAATTAGGCAGAATTAGAGTAAAAATTGAAAGAAAATGAATCAAGTACTACAATACATTGTGTAGTTTTCTCCACAAGGCATCTCCGATAATGTTACACTATTTGCATTCTCATGAAAGAAAGACGCTTTGATTATATATCTCTGTTATAAAACTACAGTAGCTTTGAAATAAGGCGGCTATGCTTTGGCATCTAGCTTGCACTGAACCTGTTAGAAATATTTGTATTGCGCTCACTGTACAATAGCAGTAAAACTGAGAAAGGGCTCAAGGATTGCAACCTGATCCACAATGTGATGAACTCATGTATATGAGGAGTGATGTTTAATATGTGCCACTTATTTAAACTATATGTCTCATATTTGAATAGGCTAGTTGAAAGATCAATAAAGATCCAGAAAGAAACAGAGATAGCATAACATCTTGAAGGAATTTTGTTCCTTATTAGGACATAAGGTGAAAGGAAACATACAAGGCAATATTTCAGAGGAAAGCACTTTCTTGTCCATTCTTGGAGTCGCTTCTCCACAGTGATTTTTAATTTCATGATTGGTATTTCTGATCGTTTGCCATGAGGGCGAATTGTTCATTTAGCCCCTCTGCCTAATTTTAAACAGACACTGCAGGAAGAAAGAAAAGGCATACCCCTGTATGCTCCTTTCACTGACTATATGATTTTCGTCCCCCATGTGTGCGTGTGCCAGATGGCACTACACAACCTCGGATGATAAAAAATACAGTCAGTGCACGAGCAGAGATAACTGTGGCTGAATGTACCAGGGGTGCTGCGGGTGGGCGAAAGGGGCGGAAGTGGAAAATTGTGAGCGCAGATGAAGTTGCGTTTTGCAAGAGTCCAGCTGATGTGCTTTAAATATTAGCTTGGGAGCAGAGCCAACAGATGAAGAAGACGCTCTGGGTGACGGTGGGCAGGGGGAAGGATACAGGTTTATCTAAAGTTGGTTTGGGACGTCCTATCAATAATGTGACCACCACCCCGGGTACTGTACGGGATGAAATCTGGGAAACTCAGTAGCCACCCGTGCCAAAGTCACATCATGTAGTGGTATGACAGGACGGAGGCAGAGGCAGCATGCTCCGGAGTGTACAAGCATACAAAGAGGGTACAAGCCAATGTGGACCCGATCAAACCAGCTCAGAGCGCTGCCCCTGGCACCTGGGCAGGAGTGCAGTGGCACAGGGATGTGGCAATGCTCCTTTCTGAAAGGCATTAGGCCTGGGGAGAAAGTGTGCTTTGGAGAGGGGGTTAATGGGGGACTTTGGTGCATGAAACAAGGGAGAATGTTCCCTAGCTCCCCAGCTGTCATCCTCCTGGTTCGACTAAGTTCTCTCCCGACCCAGCCTCGCTCCATCCCCGTCTCCCAGCCCCAGGAAGACACAGATCCAGGCTCGCCATTGTCACTCCAAACGCCACGGAGTTCGCTCCCAGGGAGAGCCCGGCTGCTCTCTGGAAGGGGAGCCAGCTCAGCAGGGGGAGACGGAAGTTTTCGGCACCTTTAAGCTTCTTCCTAGCTCTGGGGCTCCTGATCTGCTTCGGGATTCCAGTGTAAACAGAAATAAGCACATCACCACAGGTGGCCGGCCAAGGCCCGGTTTTAAAAAGTAATACTAAAGACTATAGTGACTGGCCAGGTTCCTGGGCAAGGTCTTTCAGTGGAGTTCCCTTCCCGGGCTGGGGATAAGGGAGGCGTCTTGACCAGCAAGATAAGAGACAACATGTGAGTGGAGGGACAGCTGAATCTCTTTACCAACTACAGTCGTCCCCTCTGCCCAACGTACTTGTTAGCTAGGAAGCCAAATTTCCGCTAGGGTCAAGTGGCGGAGCTCCACTTAGAGCTGCGCTGGTTTATGCCAGCAGAATATTTGGCCCATGCACCGTGATAGTCCCATGGAAACATCGCTTTATCTGTTGGCTAAGGGGTATGCCTACATTGCAAAACAAATCCCGCAGCTGGACTTGGGTACATCTTTCTACACAGCAATTAAACACCCGCAGCTGGCCCGGGTCAATGGACTCTGGCTTGAGCTAGCAGACTAAAAACAGCAGTGGAGAGCTAAGATGTGAACAAATTCTCTGAGTTATCCCTGCTGGGGCTGGGACCCGGACTCTGAGACCTCCCCGATAAGCAGCATTGGCTGTCTGTGGTGGTCTGCATTTCGGGTTAGCTAAGGCCAGCGGGAACTGAGGTATACCCAGGGCATCTTCCGGCTGCAGACATTGAACGTCTTATATGTTCAGTGGTCAGCTTTACTGTGGAGAAAAGGACTTGGGGAGATATCCTCCCTGGAATCTATTTGAGAGAAACGGTGCAGAATTTAAAACATACACAATTTCCACTTAAACATGGCCAGTGACATGAGCATGGGCTGGAGGAGTGGAGGGCTGTGTGCTCCCTTTCCTCATTTGGTTATTTTCATGAGACTGACCTTTTTTTGGTGACTTTTTTTCTGGTTGCCTTTTAAACCATAATTTCTATTTTGTGTACTAAGGATTGGAAACGGGTTTCTCTTTGCCTAAGTGGAAAGCTTGCAGCCAGATGATCAAATGACACAACTGTTCTAATGTATTGAGCTCATTTGCTTTTGGGTTTTTTTTTTCTTTCCGGTAATCCCCTCTATTTTTTCTTAGCGCCACAGTCACTTTATTCTGAAAATGACGAGGCGTAAATTCAAGAGGCTAATGACTTTTAATAGGAATTCCTTAATCCAAGATAGCTTCAATATTAACACCTGTCTGACCCCTTTCCTGGAACTCGTATTGTTCATGAAAACATCACCTCCTTTACAGTAAAAGAGTTAAGGTAGGGAACAGAAAAGGTCAGTTCAAATTTATATGCTACTGCAAAAAATACGATTAGGTTTCACTGAAGATTAGTTATTTTATCAAGATGACACTTTCTTCCTTATTCTCATGTGAATACTAAACATACTCTGTTCTAAATTAAAGTCTGCATTAAAATGTGTGAGTATCCCACCATTGAATAATGTAATATAGTCAATATACATGTGCATTCTTTCCTGAAAGATAACTGAGAAAGTGAAGGGGGGGGGAGACATTGGCCACATAGACGTATGCTCCTAGATGCAGTCTCCTGACACGAAGGCGTTTGAGAGAGGCGTTTCCTCAGCTAACCACATGGTGATCACAAAAGTCATCTAAAGGCAAAAGAAAAGGAAAAGAAATTGTAAGTGAAACATGTGCAGCGATCTAGTCCTTGAAAAAATACACATTAACAATTTAACTGCGTTAAACTCTACTAAGATGAAGTTTTATTTTCATGTAGCATCTAAAGAATTTAATTGTGGTCCTCACACTGGAAACTGAAGATCTTAAGCAGGGCTTTAATGTATATTTAATAGGGACAGCTACTTAAGATAATTAAAAACTGGTTGGTCAAAAATGCCAAAGCCTACATTAAAACATAACTACGTTTCTGGATTAATTACTTGCAGATACATAGTCTAACTATTTGACCCTGAAATGCTTTACATATTTTAAGAACTGCAAGCAAAGATTCAAGCAATATTTCACTGGCAGTTTCCAAGACTGGAGCAAGCTAGTTAGATCGCCTCAAAAACTGCTACAACACAATATAAACTAAGATAAAGATAACCGACAAACTGATTTGACTCTAGAGGCACCAGGAACTGGGGGCATGTTGCAACAAAACTAAGGGGAGGACATTTAACATCAGATTCACAACAGTTATCTAATAGTATATGATTGAATAATAAGAGGACACTGAATCTTATCAAATAATGGTGCTCGAATCTCCGCCCCGACTTCTTCCCTAAGCAACCTTAGGTTTTTGTGACTCACAAACGTGGTATGGAACAGTGAAATCTTTGCAGAGGGCTGCTCATGCATTCAGAGTGTATAGTTTTCAAAATCTGATGTTTTGCAATGATGACATTAGAGTAGCAACCAAGGTCCGAGACAGCAACGCTGCTGCAGCTGGGCTTCGCTTTGAAATTCTCAAGACAATGGGAGCCAGTGTTCTCCATCGCTTCGCCTTTCGATTGCATTTGCATAGTCTGTTCTGCCTGATTGACCAGCTTGGGCTGTCCGAGGGACCTGCATTGTTCACAGATCACTTCAAGATGGCAGAGATGACAAGATTCAGGTGAGAGATGAAGTGGGATGACTCTCAAATGCCATAAGAAAAAGCTACCCTGGGAACCTGAAGCTCAAGAGGAACAAACGACCTCAGAGTTTAAGCAGTTTTAGTAATTAGAAAGAGCTAATCAGCTGTTAATGGAAACATTATGCCTTTACATATAAAAATATCACAGAAGTATCTATTCCCCCTCCATCCCCGCCCCCGGCCAAAAAGAGAGCTGCTTAATTAAAGGCTTTTATATGTAAAAGTTTGCTTATAAATAAATGTAACCACAGGACAAATTCCTATTTTACAGTTCTTTGTTGCCTGCTCTATAACCAAATGGCAAGATTAATTAATTAATGTTTTTAAAGCGCTATGAACATGTAAAGCCCCTATACAGATGGTAAATGTGACGGTGATTATTAATAAACAGCGCGCAGCTTCACTCTGAAATCCTCTATTTTCAGAAAAAATGAACGGGGTGTTTTCTGAGTTGGCAGATAGAAAGCGGTTATCTGCGAGGGTCAGGACTCAGGAGAGGATGCGCCAAACGCGTTCACCTCTTCAAAAGTTGAAAACTCTGTACTGTCTGTCCCTGGCTTCTCTCTCTCTCTCTCTCACACACACACATACACACACACACGCACGCACACACTTCATTCAACACTGCTGTTTTGACTTCATCTCAAAAAGACAAAATCTTTGCCATACGAATATGTTTTCCCTTGAGGGGTTTCCAGAACGATTTGCTATAATTTCTTTACACCTAACAGAACTGATAGGATCTAAGCAGTAAAACATATTTCCACTGTAGTTTCACTCTTTCGCTCTTTTTCTCCTGAGGTTTAAATAACTCTCTAGTATAAATATTGCCAAAACATTGCTAATATGGACATTTTCAGAAGGAAGGACTCCTTCCTCCCTGGTATAACCCAACTAAAGCCATACAACTTTTCTTAATCTCTCGATGCATTATCTCCTACCTTCTTTTTTCCCCCCTGAATCTTCTAATACACTTAATTATGTAATTAACAAGAATTCCCTGTAAAGTCCCACATGCTACAAAAGGCAGAGCCCCAGACACTGAACAGAGCTTGCTGCTGTATTTCTCAAACAGAGAAGTCACCTGAAACAAACAAACAAAATCAGGCCCATCTCCCCTGCGCCCCTACCTCTCATCTTCTGCGACCTAGCTCTGTATTAGGTCCCAGATTTTCTGTTTATCCTCACCCCCATCCCCAATGCATGGGGTTAAAGCTGCAGAAGAAACTTAAGTGGCTCTGGAGTTTGTTTAATTTCCCTCTAGTGTTTACTGATAATTCGAGAGACGCTTATCTCGGGGAATATAGCGATTAATACAACCGCAGGTTTCCAGATAAGTGATTGTGATGGAGATTGTTGGCGAGAAAATAGACAATTATCCGCTGTTAGCTTTACATAAAGATCGCATTAACTTGAATTAGTTATCAGACAAAAGAACATCAGAAAGCTGCACCTTTCTGCCAAGGCAACCGCTTGCAGGCGGTGTGCTCCACACAAGCAAACGCGCCGCTGCCTGCCCCCGCAACGTTCCGCAAACAGGAAAGAAAACGAGAACTTGGGGGTTTCAGTGGGAGGGGGAGATTTCATGCCTCTGCCATGCCAGGAGCACACCACGATCATGCGAGGGCATGGCCACTGCAAGGGCGAGAGAACCCAGGGACTGGGAGATCTCTTTAATATTAGCAACCCGCCAGTCTGCCTTCATTTCCATGGGGCGAAATTAACATGGAGGTGGGATAGCCGCTAAACCCGGAGGAAATGCACCCCAAGGAAGAGGTAGCAACAAGGAGCCCCTCGCTGCAAGAAAAGGGAGGGCATGTGGGGAAGGGGGGGTTTGTTAAAAATCAACGCAGTAATACAGTCCTTAAAAAAAAAAGAAATCCTAGTAACTTGGAGGCTGGTCCTATTTGCATATGAAACTAGTGACCAGCAGTCCTGCAATTCGCCTGTTGCATTGTGCACGCTCGAGTCCGACGAACCCCAGACTGAAAGCCCTTTGATTATTTCTCCTCTCTACAGGAAAGGCTGATTTCTCAGTAATTGATAGCGGGGAAGGGCCGTCATAAATTTCACCGTAAAGTAAACTGCGGCTTCTTCGCCTGGCTCAGGGAAAAGCGAGGGGAATCAGGAACTGGGAAGAGGGTGCGTCTCCTAGTAACCCCAAATAAAATCCAGCAACGCCTCATTTCAGCCAAAAAAGAGCCCCCTCCTCGACTCTTTCCCACCCACCCCTACTCTCACTCGGGAAGGAGGCAGGCCAGGGACTGGGGGCTGCTTTCATTGTGCAGGAAAACAATGACTAGATATTGACACTTGCAGGCAGGTTATATGGGACTTGGATTTACCTAGAGGGCTGGGGAAACCGATACGGGATCTGCTTATTTCTCCCTGAAATGTCCCATTAAAAGACACACTTAAAAATGTGGTGTTAAGGAACTTCAATCAAGAGGCTGCCATTTAGGATCAGCTCATTTTCCATGCTGGATTTCAAGTTAGACCCTTGAGCAATATTTTATACAAGGAAGGGAGTGGGGGAAGGGAGATTTCATATGTGTTGGGTTAAAGAAAAACAAGCATAGATATTTCGTGCTGTGAGGCTAAAAGCTATTATACGTTGAGTTACAGTAGGGAGACGGAAGGAGGCTGAGGAATAGATGCAAGGTAGCAACTATGCGCTAGTTTAAAGGGAAGGCGGATGGAATAAACTGGGAGGAGGTGTCAGGTGAAGAGCTGCTGCTGTCTCCTGGGACAGAGGGACCGGGGAGCTGTCCCCAGCGCTGGTACGTGCTGCTGCTTCTGGGTCCCCGCTGAATGGAGCGGCTAATGACCCCCGGTTCCCAAGGCAGGCTTGCTGCTGCCTGGTGAGCCTTGGATTTGTGTGGTCCAAGCCTTTCCCAGCTTGTCCCATTCTGTCACCGGGATAAGGGGCTCCCTCGGCTCGTTTGCACCTGCGTCGCTTTTGGCTCCTTCAGGAATGCGCTGAAGCTTGTAATCAGCTTTGTGAAGCCATTGAGTGCACGGCTGAGTGAAACTTCCAAAGCTCGCGGAAAACTGGCCCGCTGAATAGGAGTCAGCATGGGGCTGCTCTCCAAGCCTTTGGGCTGCCAAATTCCAGCAGAGCCCCTCACAATCAGTCCACACAAGCTTTACTGCTTTCCCCACACTAAGAAAAGTGAGAAAAGAAAAGCTAAAATACCAGTCACCGAGGTTAGCAGTTTGTTCCCAGATTAATGGCAAACGCCTCTCCCTGATGTAACTAACCAATTCAGGGGATATAAAAAAAAAGTGTGTGTGTGTGTGTGTGTGTGTGTGTGTGTGTGTGTGTGTGTGTGTGTTGGGGGGGGGGGGAACGTTGTTAATATCACTATACCTGATGGCAGATTGCAAAGACTGCTGTTGTAACACACAGGTATCAGGGCTTCCTCACTTAGTATCACTCTCCCCAGGTCAGGCTTGTCGTCTCAATATTTTCAGCAACATTATGGTTTTAAGGCTATGGAGGAAGGTGACCCACAGCTGTAGACAATTTTGCACGTGGACATGCTGCAAAGTGGGGAAGGAAGCCTGGGCAAGGATCAGTGGGAAAGTAAGAGAAAGCTGAATTACAAACAAACCACTAAAAATCTGTACAATGTGTAAGACTCATCTAAAAAAAAATCCTCTTTGATTAGACGTGTTAGGGGCCCAGGAACGTTGCGACAGGCGTTTCCATACATGCTCATTGTCTTGGGTCTAGATATATATTTGCAGGAAGGGTTTTGAAATGTTTTATGAATTGTTTACTTATAGCAAAGTATCTACAGATACTATCCCCGAAGGTGAGGGTACCTCCCTCCAGTCCCCACTGATGCAAGGGGCCTGACCAACGGGTATGTATGCTCTGTTTTGCAGTTCAGGATGTTATGTTACCCAAAATTCCAAAGATGGCCACTTTCATTCCAGTATCATTTTATTTTCGGTAGAGTTTTATGATACAATATATTGTATAGAGTATTTATTCTTTTCCACCGGGATTAGCTGTTTTAAGAAAAGTTCCCAATTAGCCATATTTTGTTTTCTTCAGTATTGATTGGAATCTACTCTACACTCTACATGCATCTGACGAAGTGGGTATTCACCCACTAAAGCTCATGCTCCAATACTTCTGTTAGTCTATCAGGTACCACGGGACTCTTTGTCGCTTTTTACTCTACACTTGTTATTGCGAAGTAATTAAAATATAACGTCTTGTTGCATCAAACTTATTCAGCATCTCGTGACATAGGGCTAGTGTGCAGCATAAATGGTGCCACTCAACTTGCAAGCACTTGGCACTACTTTTTCATAGTTTAACTCATGCTTTGAAGGTCTGGCTTATGCGTAGGCAGCTATCGACTCACTTTTAGTTTGAAAAATAACTCCCTTCATACAGCTAAGGTCTCCTTAAAGCAGTCATTTTACAATAACAGAAAGCTGCCAACATCTTAAATCTGCTGAAACCATTAAACAAGTTGTAGGACACAATCTAACTGTATTTAGTTTAGTTCTGTTGAGCTGGGGCGGTCACCAGGGCCGGCACTTCCATTGAGGTGAACTAGGCAATCGCCTAGGGCGCCAGGATTTTCGGGGGGCGGCATTTTACCGGGGGGTAGGGGTGGCAGGTGGCTCCGGTGGACCTCCCGCAGGCACGGCTGCTGCAGCTCCACCAGAGCCGCGGACCAACGGACCCTCCGCAGAAATGGCTGTGGCAGCTCCACCGGAGCCGCGGGAGCGGCGAAATGGCAGTGCACCTAGGGCGCAGAAAACTCTAACGCCGGTCCTGGGCGTCACTATGGGACTTCTGATTTTTTTTGTTTTGTTCTCTCCTTCCATGTATCCAAAATAACTAAAGCAACAGTACCACAAACAGTAGCATCGCTATGCAAGACGTATACATCTTCTGGGCCAGAGTGAGTAATACGTCTTTAGTGTTTTTAAAAAATTAGATTTTTTTTCACTGTCCCTACCCCCATAGGTGGTTTGATTTGATTTTTTAATATTAAATAATATGTCATGGTTTATAACTTCCACACTGAAAAGATCGCATCCATTTCACTGCTTGCAACTATTCCCAAAGATCTCAGTGGACAACTACCCCCATGTAACTGCACAGGTATATTGTCCCAACAGTGTTACGATACCCTTAACCTATTCCTAATTCAGAAGGGTACTCGTGTTAGTCTGGATCTGTAAAAGCAGCAAAGAGTCCTGTGGCATCTTATAGACTAACAGACGTTTTGGAGCATGAGCTATCGTGCTCATGCTCCAAAACGTCTGTTAGTCTATAAGATGCCACAGGACTCTTTGCTGCTATTCCTAATTGACAACATTCATTTCAAAGACGTTGAAGAAACCAGTAAGAGAAGTAAGTATTTTTGCAATAGCTGTCTGGCACTCTGTACAGTGTTTAGCAGTAATATTTCAGTGCAGCAAATCCTAATTTTAAACAATTTAGCAGCATCAGCTCGGTGTCTTTTTTAAAACAAAGGTTTGGAGGTAAAAGAAAAGGCGTCAGTGTTTCGTGGTGATGTCTTGCCACGGGAAACCGTGGAGGCTCGAACACTTCTAAATATGCCTACAAATGGTTTAAACCGCCAGCTATTTCTGCCTTGGACGTTTCTTTTCCTTTTGGAAGTTGGATGTGCTATTTTCAACCGTGTTGCTTCTTCCAGTCATTCTCGGTGACAAGTCATGAGGCTATGCAGTAATTCAGAAATTAGTGAAATTTTATTCTTGGTGGGGGCGTTGGATTAAGAGGCTGGGAGAGTGTGAAACAAGTCAACGTGTAATTATATGATAAGGCTCTCACGAGGAATTTATTGGCCAAGTTGCTATTTCTATTCCTTCCTAATCTCGTTTAGCACATTCATTCTCTGCAATCTGTCTCCATAATCTTCTGTGACAGAATGGCAGCCAATAGAAGCATGCATGTTTGGAGAGAAGAGAAAATATGCAGAGGCGTGATAAACTGATGCTAATTATCCATATTTAGGACACCGAGTGCAGAAGATCAAGGTTTACAAATAACAAACCAGAGCCAATGATGATGGCTTCCTAGTGTGGAATATATTGGAGGGGACAAGATAAGGGTTTCACATGCAGAAGAGATTTATTGGTCAAAGGGTTCACCTTCCACTTTTCCACTTTTATATAGCAGTAAATTATTTAGTCTAAATTCACCAGAACATTACTCTTTTACTTGGCAATGTGCCATGACTTGCTCCTTCTTTGTGTCCTTTCAATGCAAATCCTTGTAGTGTAACATCAGTTGATAAGAAACAAATAATTGAAGTAATAGGTAATTCCCTTTAAATTGTGCATATAGGATAGTAAGGTAATCATCTAGCGTGGAACGACACCGGAGTATAGCGCAGACAGCTGAAAGTGAAAGAATATCAACCTCAACTATTAAATTACATTTGTAGTAGAGAAAAAATAACCTGCAGGAGACATGTAGGTTGAACAAGAGACAATACTAATCTATCTAGCTTTAGACCGTTTTCCTATAGACTTCTGAAATGTCTTTCACTTTAAAAAGAGAGCTCTTCTCCCCCCCCACCCCGCCGCCCCCGCAGACTGCTGGCTCCGAGAAATGATAGGGGAATTCAATTTGGCAATATTTGTGCAGTATGGTTGAAGGGTCAGTGGTAGTAATCTTAGTACTTTGCAATAATTGTATTGTAAAGTTTCCAGAACGCTTGGACGATTTGAGAATAGTGTTTATGGGATTGTGTTTATTTTGAAGTTTAAAAGATTATGCTAGACATACACTAAATTCTGATTTTGTATCTCCTTAGGCACTATTTGGAAAGAAATTGTCCTTGAAGAAATTATCCAAGTAGCAAATCTTGCAGTAGCATTCCTTCCTGCATCTCTTGCGTCATTGTTCTTGTGTTGATAAAACAGCAATATTCTGTAAAACGCATACGAAATGTATATATTTAAGATGTAACATTATGGAGAACGCTGTGATAATCTGAAGTATCTTTGATTCGATACAAGGAAAGGTATTGACCTAATGGAGCTATTCATTTAACGGGTGAGTTTTCCCTTGGCCTTTTATTGTACTGCAAGATTACCCTGTGAATGTGTTTGTTTCTTTTTCAAGTGTCCATTTAAATTAACGTTTCTATTTTGTGTTCTATGCACAGGAAAAATGTCTCCTGGTCACGAGTCTCACACATTAGCAGGTTTTCTTTCCTGCTGCTTTTGAGTGAAGTCAGGGAATGCTGGAATTTGGACAGAGCACTGGAGTTAAACGGAGAACTCCAGTGCTCTATCCAAATTCCAGCATTCCCTGACTTCACTCAAAAGCAGCAGGAAATATTGTTATCGTTATTTTTAAAAAGACAGGTAAAAACTTAGTTCCTCGGAGTTGCCATTTTGTTGCCAGTCAATAGGAAATCGGGGAAGGAAGAAACTCATCCTATATAGAAGATAACAGGAAAAGGGCTGGATTTAGAATGCGGATTTGAGCTTAATTACAGCCAGGGCCAGGAATTTCAGACGATGTCAGATAAACTGTGCCTCTCTCTGAAAAAAAGCGGGCTTTCAATCTGTGCACTCCCACTACCTTTCTCCAGTCTGGTACTGTCGGACCAGGCTAGACCATTTGCCCGCATCATCCTCCCGCTCACTCTGGAGTGCAACCTCGACACTAAACCTCACTCGAAGTCTACCACCTGCAGTCCGACCTCTGTTCCAGATATCACCAGCCAAGAGCACGAAGATTCCACCTGGTCTCTGAGGAGTGGTGGAGTCTGACATGCTGAGCTGAAGCGGGAGGGTGATGGGACAGAGGTCTTTCGTAGGGGTGGAAAGCGCCCTGCAGAGATGGATGGGGCCAGTTCATGCTTTCATGTGAAATTCCTTAACATTCCTAAGGACACAAATACAAGTTAAGTTAAAACAAAGCTAAACTTACACCCCGCCCCCTCCCATTCTCAACTCCATATTAATGTAACTGGAGACATTAAATAGCTTTTGACAACCAAGGTTTGGCTAATCAGCCTCATTTTCAATGTAAATAATCGACACTAGGGACATGGCCCGATTTTGAACAGGGAGTTTCAGATAACAGGTACAGCTAGGGGAGGTTATACTGCACTGAAATGTATTTAAACGTGGTAATCCAAACCCAGGTTGTACCCAATTATCTCAGTGCAGAACAAGTTTTTTCCCCCTATCCTCTTTTATTTCGTGTTTGTTAGCAGGAAAATGGCAGCTTCCATTCAGAGGTACAATAGAAAAGTTGAAGAGAGTTCTTAAATAACATTTGCTACTTTCAGTTATAAACACACAGAGATGTACAGAACAAGAACATGCTACAGCGCGTTAGTAATTAAAGGAGTAACGATCTGGTGACTTTACACTGAAGTTTGCCTTTAAAAGCATGGCGTTTGTGTTTAAATGTAAAAGTACCACTCCAGCTATTGCCCAACCATTTTGCCAAATAGCAAGAGACCTTTTTATGGGTATTTCCTGCGTTTTCTTAAAACGTTTGCAATGTCTCTTTTACAACAAAAGTATAAATCCAACATCAGTAAATGTGTCTATGAATTTATCCCTCTTTGTCAATAAATACATGGTATTCATATCTTCAGTATTTGGAGCTTTTGACATGTTTATCATCTGGAGATTGGACCACTTATCTAGTTAGGCTCACTTTACAGCTCCTAGAATGTTGGTATATTCCTGAAAATCATGTGTGGCTTACTCCTGCAGATTGAAAGGGAAACAAATAAAGAGGCTTTATTTAGATTATGACCTATGCCTTGCTGTATTAAAAGGAGCTTTTAGTTGAAATGTTAATGGCATCTTTCTGAGCCATGGTTTCCAGCTATCCAAAGTTAGCACATTAACTGGATGCTCAGCACAAGAATGTTTCGAAAAATGTAATTTGCGTGCTTATTTTTCTTCGCCTTTCCCATTCTTATATTGCTAGATGCTAAACTAGTTATTTGATGTCAGATTGTGGCTTACCAAGTACTCAGTCTGAGAATGCATGGCATGCTTACAGGCCTTCCTCTTCATCTAATGATATTTGTGACACACTATTGTTTGTTGTTTGTTTATACTTTTTTCTGTGAATAATTTTTGGCTGTTTACTTATCTCTAGCTAAACACCCTCACAATATCTGGGATCTGCATCTCGCTGGGGAGTGGTAGCCTAGTTAGAATATACACTCATCCCCCTTCCCAGTATAGCTTTCCTAGCTGGAAAACTTTTCGTTCTGCAAGGATGCTTCTTGTCCCAGTGTTCCTCTCTGTCTCTCTCTCTCTCTCTCTCAAAATCTCCCCTTTAAAGGTCTAACTAAATTCAATGTATGAGAGTTTTATTTTTCCTGTTCATTTTCTAAATTCCAATTCTAATATCTAGAAAGAATTCCAACTACCCTGTACTAGATATCTTTTGACTGAGAGCCATGAAGTGACTCAATGGTAGACTCTCCATACATATAATACAAACAAACCTTTCCGTCTGCTCTTTACCTAGGTATAGGTAAAGTTAGGAAGCACTTCAATATGTTTAGCCAACCAGATCATTGATAATTGATTACTCTCGTTTTTTCTAAAGGGGAGAAATAGAATAAAAGGTTTGGAAGGGACCTCAGAAGATCATCTAGTCCAACCCCCCCTGTTCACAACCCTTGGTTTAAGCAGGCCAGTGCTCAAACCATTGAGCTAGCCTCTCTGAGAGAGAGAAAGTATTTACACCTAATGTGATTTGGAGTGTCCCAGAGCCTGGCCTTTTTCCAATTAGCGCGTTAAATTTGATCGTGATTGAAAAATTACGTCTTTCTTCCCAGGATTCGTTGTCTCCTTTACGATAAGACAGTTTGCAAACTCTCAACTGGAAGATTCTCCCATTAAATTTTGCAAACCTAACTAAGATCGAACAAATGAAAAAAAAAGTTCTTGCAACATAGTCTTTCTATGTCATTCCTCTGTATGCATTCCGCCTTCAAAAAAGAGCTGAGCCTTTGTGAAATGTGCGCAATATAATGTGGCCCAGAAAACCAAGGTTTCCATATTCCCCCCGACCCTTTGGTAAATTATCCCACCCAGAACCTAGGGTGTAGCTGTTCGCTGCTCGTTTTCAGTCGTTATGGAGATTCTATCCCTTGCTAAACTTTCGATCTCTCCTTCCGGTGACAGCGCCTCCATTTTTTAAATGCCCTAGTTCCAGTCTAGGTTTCCACGTGGTGGTGTCTGCTCTATTTCTTCAGCCCACGCACAGTCCTTTCCTCCAGAAGGGGCACACTTCCCTGCACGCTACAGGACCCCTTCTGTCAGCTCAAAGTGGCACTTCTTCCCGTTCTCCAGAGTTATGTTCTCTCTGTAGCAATTGTACATGTTCGACTATCTAAGATATTTCCCGCTTTCTCTTCATTTTCGGTGAGTCTCGTTTCCAAGACATTTAGCTTCAACGTCCCCCTCTTCTTGCTGCTGGCAAACTCTGGGAAGTGTTACATCAGCGATCAGACTTTGTTTCCCGCTCGTCCTTCCATGCGTGTGTTGGAGGCAATGAGTCTATTTGCATTAGTCCTCAGGCAAACGCAGGCCAATTTGCCCAATGTTAGCATGATTCCCACCATACATACCCATCATCCTTAATGCACCCGCGTTTTCCTGATCCAACCGCAAAGCTGCAAAATAGTTTCCAATTCCCACAAAACCAGCAACATTTTTTGTCATGACGACGGCCTCAAAACTTCTGTTAGGTAGCTTCCGCTGCATATTTTCCCGCATAGACAAATATTTCATTATATTCTTTGGAGTAGTCAGTTTCCGTTACCAAGTCTGAAGTTTGAAGTCTCCAGCTATAAAACAACTACCCCTGCAGGCCTTGCATTTCTGGGCAATAAAAATATTCCCGCGCTAAAAAACCTTCTCCCCTTTAATGTTTTGGGGAATAAAATGAGTTCAGCTCTGTATTGCAGGTTCCCTTCTTTTGCTGTCTTAATTCAGGAATTGTCCTAGAGGTGATGACGTAAGCTAGGATCAAACTCTGTCTGCTTGGAGACGGTTAAATATTTACCTCTCTGCAGAGCTTCTTTCTCGTATTCCTGGACCTACTTTCCTTTAATCTGCGCGGATCCCCGAGACAGATCCTCAGCTGGTGTAAACTGTAATAGTTTCACTGATTTCAATGGAGCTTTGACAATGTAAACAAGTAAGGATCTAACCCCTTATCTCTGTAATGTCTCCATTCCACCTGGTGAGCACTCCCTTTCCATGTCACCATAAATTTCGTTTGGCCTGTAGACACCCCTTTCTCCCCACAGGAACTGCAAGAAATCGAGTTGTTCAGGTTCCGTTTTCTTATTCAGCCTGGCAAAGCCTGCATTGCCCTGGACTTTGGGTTCCCCGTAGCCTCCCTCATTTCGCCCTCTCCCCAAGCCCCGTGAGACCGCTTACGCCTATTCCTCCTGTGAGATTCGTTTTTCCTTTTTCAGAGCTCATTTCACTCTCGTTCTCTGGGTTATGCGGGCCTTCCTTGATGTGGGACGTACATTCTTCTGGCCCCCGCGGGGTGCAGTTCAACCACGGACCACCAGTTGCCCTTGTGACCACCAGCTGTAACCCCCTTCCTTCTTCCCCACTGGAGCTGCACTTCTCCAGGGCTGATCTGGATCTCTCCTTCCTATGAAGCCCAGGAACTGGTAAAGAACGCAAATCAGAGTGAGTGGGCACCAGTTCTGTTTGATTAAAAGGCGTTGCAAGGGGATCTCCTCTCAATACATGGTGCCGACCCTTAAAATAAGTGTAGTTTCATTGTAAGTGGAACGGGACATTCTTAAGAGATTCTTTCCAAGGATGGCGGTAGTTCCTGTTTTGCCCAGGCTGTGCTTGCTCCTCAGGGTTGTCTCCTGCTCATTGTACGTCTGAGGCGATCTCACTTCTGGAAGCCAACTGGGAAGTCCATGAGAAGCACTGCGGCGGGCACAGTGGAGGTCTCGGCGGCCTCTGAGTCAAGTCAGCGGCAGAACTGCACGTGCCAGCTGGGCAATGGCGGTGGGGCGCGCGGTCATTTCGCGTGCAGGCGCCTCCTTATTCAGCGCGTGGACATGCCAGTTGCAGGCGCACAAACACACTCACACGAGTGCAGGGGGGCATTTGTGTAGGTGCGCCTTGGCACTTCTTCAAACCCCTTCCAGGAGCACGTGCGGCTCTGGACGGGGGAGGAGTCCAGGTGTGTGGGCACTGAATGGACAGAGTGAGATTTGGTCTCCTTCGGAGCCCTTTTGCCCGACCTAGGAGGTGGCAGATTCCCACGTGAAACACAGCGCGGCGCTGTCAGCCCACGGGAGCTGCGCCCTGGCCCATGCCGGCCCTGGCCTTTCCCTGGCTGAGCCGCACTCTGGACGCTCCGCTGGGTGGGAACATAGATTCCTTTTCATCTGCTGCCCTGCGGGGAAAGGGGGGAAAAGCTCGGGCCAAATACGACATCATGGGACGAGGCAGAGCCTGGCTCACTCCCGGGGTGCCTCTGCCCGCCGGCTTTGGCCTATGCCCCTCCCCACACCAGGCTAGCCTCCTCCCTCCTGCGATCGGCAGCGTCCCACCCTCCCTGGCCCCAGCGGCCTCCTGTCCCCTGGCTACCTCCCTCGGCGGCGATGGCTCTGCCCACCCTCCAGCTCCCCCGAGCCTCCCGCCCCCACGCCGGCGCAGCGGGAGGACGCTGGTTTCACCTGTTGCCCGGCCGGCCGCTTGCTGCAGCGGGAGCCGTCAGTGTTCCGCTGGGTGAGTGTAAATGGGTTTGACTGGCCGCTGATCCCGGGGTCAGGGCTCTCTCCTCTTCGCTAATCCCGCGCTCTCCAAACAGCCCCTCCTCCCCCGGCCCCTTGCGTCATTCAGCCGCAGCAGCCCGGCTGCTGCTACCCGGCTGGAGCAGCCCGCGCCGCCAGCGCTGAGCCGCAGCCACTTGTGGCGCCTTGGTTTGCTGCGCTGAAGGCCGAGGCGATCCTTCCCCCTCCCCTTCCCCGGCACCCTCAGCCTTGGGCCTCTCCTGGAGGGGGCTCCTTGCCCACGAGCACCTGCCCCCAGCACACGCACAACCAGAGGGTATTGCGAGAGCCGCCCACCAGTCTGCCATGTGGCTCCGGGGTGGGGCAGAGGAGGGGAAGTGGAAGCAAAGGCACGGGGAGGAGAGGAGAAAGGCAGGGAGCAGCGCTAAAGGACTGGGGGAGATGAGCAGAGGCTAGGGGAGGAGGAAGGGAAGGGGAGAGGGAGTGGGCGGGAGGAATGGAGCAGAGGGCAGGGGAGTGGGCGGGAGTCTGCATAGGGATCGGGGCGCAGGGTGGAGGGAAGTGGGAGAGGGCAGGAACACGAGCGGCCACCTCATTTCCCCCAACAAATCACGCCGCAAAGCAGGGTGAAGGGAAAGCACAGAAGCAGCTGCCGGTGTAGGTGGTGGTGCAGTCCCAGGTTATTGTGTCCCGCCGCCCGCCCGGATTAGCTGGGGGTTCCGGGGAGGGGTCTACTTTCTGAATAAGAAGAAAACGTTATAGCGCGGCCAAGCGCTCAGCGTCTGTCTCCACCCGGCCCCGGAGGGCTGAGGTTGCAAGGAGGAGGTAGCACAGCTGGGAGGGAGGGTCCGCGCCCAGCCGCCTGGCTCATCTCTTGAGCTTCCTCTCCCGCCGTGGCGATCGAGGGGCTTTGCTCTGGGTGTCCGCAACTTTGCGGGTAGATTCTGGAGACCCACCCCCTTTCCAAAGAGAGTATTTGAACGGGCCACTTCATGCAGCCTAATATCTTCGCCAAGAGCTCAGCGTATTCAGTCGCCAATGTCCCTCCCCCACTTTTACCAGCCCTCGGGCTCTTGCACGGTGCCCTCCCCACCGAGGGGAGTGGAGTTTGCGGGAAGCCCTAATCCCCAGAGCCCAGCACAACCATCACCTCAGCTACTCGGGCTCCCCAGCCGCCCAGCACAATCATCACCTCAGCTACTCGGGCTCCCCAGCCGCCCCCTCCCCAAACCGTTGGGAAAATAGCTGCGAGTCAAGGCCAAGTTTGCCTACTCGTTTGAAGTTTAGAAAGAATCGACCGCCGCCCCCAGCCTTAGCAAGTTCTGCCTCCGACCCTGCTTGTCCCTCTCCCCAAGAGGTCTAGATGAGGGCCGGAGCCAGGCCAGGAGCCAAGAGAGGGGCAGCAGTGTCCAGGGGTGGGAGGCAGAGCTGCATCTCTACCCCTGGAGGGGAAGCCCTGAATCCAACCCCCAGCTCCATATAACAGAGCTCAGTACAAATGATATTCTCCCCTCCGCCCTCTTCTTTTTAATGCCTGGAATTTCCTCCTTTACTGAAAACGAAATGCGTAGTTTTTAATTCCTCCATATAGGTGATTTTAATAGCTCTGTCAATCATGTTATAGGATGAACATTTCATACATTTTCGATGTAAAGTACTTAATCCATAAATCGTTTAAACCTATCTTTAGTTTTGCATATTAAATTATTCATTTATATATAACTTGCAAAGAAAAGAGCCCGAAGAATGAACTATTTTACCATACCTAACCATATTTTTCCGCCTAACAAAGTTGTTTTAATGTTGCTTGTAGATGCTGTCTATAGCTACACATGATTAAAAAAAATCCATGGAGCAAAACCAATAACCCATGAGCAGATAATACATTACATATTCATATAATTCTGTCTTTGACATTCATGGAGAGGATTTTATTCCCTTGAAAGGAATGCGCAGAATATTCGATATTTATTTAACTGTATTCGGGTTTGTTCTTTTTTAATCCCGATAAATTAAAAGTGCAGATATTTCTATTATTTATAGGGCTAATGCTAAATAGGGGAGGGGAAGGAAGAGTGAGGGGATAGAAAAGGAAGAAAGAAAAGAAAAATCTCGCCAAGAGTGGATGGAAATCGTTCTATATTTAGTTTGGAACTGTTCAAATGTTTATTTCCCCAAAAAGGATTATTACATAATTTAGTATGTAGAACAGTGCATACAACAGCATTTTCAAATTATATTTTGTTTATGCAAATTTAGTGACTTATTTCTCCCCCGAATAAATCTGAACTTCAGTTACTCTGTAACTCTTAGAGGAAGGGCAGCTATCAAGGGTGCACCAAACTTTTAAATATATATATACCCCTATAAACACACATGTGTACATATACACTCATATTGCGCTATGAGCCGAGAAATATGTGTGTGTATGTGTGTGTCGTATTAAGAAATAGTTCAACAGGTACTCAATTTATTCTGCATATTTAAAAGTACAAATGTGATTATTTTAGATTAGAAAGATGTAGGATCATGCCTAGCTAGAAGGAGCACAACTACAGAGCTTTCCCATAAGGTACGGTTTGTGTGTGCGGTGTTTGTACACTGAACGTTTCACAAACCTACTTGCTGAAAATCTAAACCTGCACACACAACGGTTTAATAAAGGATCCAAATAGTTACAAAAAGGATTTTTATTACCTTGTTAGAAATCAATAGACATCTTTCAGTAAAATTTCGCACTTTAACGAATGAGTGGTTTAAACAAAATTATCAAAATGACTCCAAATAGTTACATATGTCAATTGTCATGTTAGCATTATAGTTAAAGTGCAATCTCTAATACGGACCGAACCCGCTCCTTATTAACCAACTAACAGTGCCCCATTTTTGGATGGATAAATTACGTATTCACCACCAATAAAAAGATGCTCTAAAGCCTGCTGTAACGATGTTTCCACTCTGGATGTTAAAATATTTCCTCTTCTTTTTTGTTTAAATATGTTACGACTACTTTCAAAATTTATTTGCTACAATATGATTTTTAAATGCAATTCTGAGTGCTGTCGTTACTATTAAATGAAGTTTACAGCAAACTTTTAATTCCAGAACATAGCAAGGTACCGATAAACACGTAGAAAAAAATATAATAAATTTTCAAAGCATTAAACAACATCAGGATCCTGTTAGGAACAAATACATCATTTTTGCTTGACAGCTTTTCACACCAGTTTTTAAGAACTTGCATTCCAGTTACACAGGATTTGTGTGTGTGTGCGCGCGCGCGTGTGTGCGTGCGTGAAATCCAGCGTTGTTTGCAGCCCCCTGGGGAGGGGGGGGGGAGTTGGGAGAGCCAGGACTTCTTTTAATATTTTTGGTACAGAGATTGTTTTTCATTACACTCAAACCCAATCAGTTTCTCTTGCAATTGTTGTGGTGATTAGAGAGGAACTTGTGCATACGCTGGAGCCTTTGCATCCCTCCGGGACGAGGTTTCCCCATCGCTGCTGGGATCCCCAGTCTGAAATCTGAGAGAAAGGGAAGGCAGATCGTCCAGACCTGATAAGAGCCCCTAGCTATGAAGTCACTCCAGGTTTGGACAGTCAGTTCCACAAATAAAATAAACAAAATGAACCATGAGTACTATGGAAAGTATTTTAATAGGTCGCCTTCTTAACAGTACCTTAACAGCTATTAAAATAATCTTTTAAAAAAAGCTAACTAGTTTTGTTACTTTCATCCCTTCAGTTTTATATAGATTGTGAGAAATCTAAACACAATATGGGATTTGTTTTATGTTATTTTCTGATCATATTTTTTTAAATTCCTTTTCAATTTCTAGGTTTACCGGTTATATTTTAAGGCATACCATGCGTATAAAATTAGTACCTTTCGGGTTTATTGAAAAAAAAACAGGTGACTTTTTCCACTTTGAAATTTATTTAACTCAGTAGTCAACGAACGCATCCTTAGGATTTTTCTTTAGCAGAAAGGCTTTTTAGTAAACTATATACACAATTCCCTCGTAACGCCTAAAATAAAAATTAATTCACAATGCATTTACAAGAAATCATACAAAAACAAACAAAACAAAAATAAAATAAAAAAAGGTACAATAAAGTTTTACAAAACCAACAATAATGTTGCAGTCGGGAAAAAAAAGTTTTATAAATAAACAAACAAATAAACCCCCCGCAATAACATCTACAAAAACTTTTACGTGTGGTTTTGGATTTGTCTTAGTACATGTGTAATAAATGAGAACTGTTTCCCCATCAACTTTGTCTTAATTAGGCAGTAAAAAGCCTACACAAGAAGCGATCCCAGGAAGAAGCGGGTAACGCTTCTGCAATATAAAAGTTGGCATCGCCTAGATCTTTGTGTGATTATTCTTATTTTTTTTTGTCTTTTTGTGATTTTTTTCTCTTTAGCAAATAAAACGCTCTGTGCCTCGTGGATGAATGATAAATACTGTACAAAAGTCTCAATAAAACACAGAAGTTCAGTCTAAAACGCAAAAACTAGTTTCAGAAACTAGTCCTAAAAAAAGGTAATTAGAGCAATCGTTACCTTTCCCCCTCATTATTTTTATTAATTATTATTATTATTATTTGTTATTACAAGAACATCCAAACATTTTCTGTACAAAAAGGGAGCCGGCGGTGTGTGCGCTGGGGAGGGGAGTGGTGGCGGCGGCCAGGCGGACAGAGGTACAGTTCAGCCGGGTTCAATGCAAGTTTCTGTCCCTCTCCTTCCCTCCCGGCTCAGATGTGTGTCAAGGGGACCGTGCCATTGACCCCCGTGCTGGCGCTCTGGTAATGCTGGGGCAGGGAGTGAAGCCGGCTCTGAGCCGCAGCCGGGTCCCCTCCTTCTCCGGCCGGTAAGTACATACTGATCATCTCCCGCAGGTCCCCGGGGCACGGGGCCCGTGAGTGCGAGGTGACGGGCGGGCTCACGCTGGGCTCCGACTTGACCAGCGAGCCCAAGGCGCCCAGAGCTCCGGAGGAAGCCGCCGCCGCGGCAGCGGCCGCCGCGGCCGCCGCGGCCGAGTTCTGGTGGGGCTGGGCGCCGTAGGAGATGGCCCCGTAGCCGGAGGGCGAGGCGCTCATGTAGCCCTGCGAGTTGGAGATGGGGCTGTACTGCAGCGCGCTCATGTCGTAGCGGTGCATGGGCTGCGGGTTGTGCGGGTGCGGGTGGTGCGGGTGCGGATGGTGCGGGTGCCCGCCGCTACCCGGGTGCTGCCCGTAGGCAAGCTGCGCCTCCTGCATCATCGCGGCCGCCGCCGCCGCCGCGGCCACAGAGCCCGGGTAGGCGCCGTTGGCCCAGCCGTTCATGTGAGCGTATCCCCCGCTGGCCGTGCCGCCGGGGCTCTCCAGCCGCTGGCCCACGCCGGCAGGGCTCACCCCGACCCCCATGCCCACCCCGACCCCGGCGGGGCCGCCCCCTGCCGAGCCGGCGCTGAGCAGCCCCCCGGCCAGCGAGTACTTGTCCTTCTTGAGCAGGGTCTTGGTCTTCCTGCGGGGCCGGTATTTATAATCCGGATGCTCCTTCATGTGCAGCGCCCGAAGTCGCTTCGCTTCGTCGATGAAGGGTCTTTTCTCGGCCTCGGACATGACTTTCCACTCGGCCCCCAGGCGCTTGCTGATCTCCGAGTTGTGCATTTTGGGGTTCTCTTGGGCCATCTTCCGGCGCTGGCCCCGGGACCACACCATGAAGGCATTCATGGGTCTCTTGACCCGGTCTTGGTTCGCTTTGTTCCCACCGCCGCCGCCGCCTCCACCGCCTCCCGCTCCGGTCTGGCCCGTTAGATTAGTGGGGCCCTGGGCTCCGCCGGGGGAGTGCAAGTCCGTTTCCATCATCATGCTGTACATTCAAGTAGCTTTTTATTTTCCACCGGCACCAAGCATAAAAATATCAAACACAGAGAACCAAGAAGGAAGGGACGAGAAAAGACAAAAAAAAAAAAAAAAAAAAAAAAAAGCACACCCGGGAACACCTTAGGAAAAAAAACTTTCTCCTTTGAAAACCACTTTCAGGGCTTGCTGGCGATCTGGATTCAAGCTGCTCAAACAGGTGCAAGGCAAACTTGCTGCTTCACTTTGCAAGGAGGAGGAGTGTGCAGAGCACTCAGAAATGTCCTTCTCTCTCTCCGGCACACACACACGCACACCCCTCCTCTCTCTCTCTGTCTCCCCCTGATTCTTAACAGAGCTATTTTGTTGTTGTTGTTCTTTGTTAACTTCTAGAGAGCTTGTGTGTGACTTGCGTCCGCTGCTCCCAGGTGAACAGAGCAGAAGAAAGAGGAAAAGCTTCCGAAAAAAGTAATTAAACGAGAACTAAAAAAGAGGGAGAGGGAGTGAGGAGAAGAAAATAGAGAGGAGGGGGAGAAAAAAAAAACCCCGGAGCCAGAGAGAAGTTGCACAGTAATTTGTTCTCTGTGGTTTCCCTCCTCTTGCCCGGGAGGAATCAGGAGAGGAGGAGCTGGCGAGAGACACACAGAGAGAGGAGTCCAGCAGCCATACACCGCGCACCGAACTGGGATTAAATGAGTTTGCCGTGGCCAATCGGAACGCGGCGGCGGGGGATTATTTGCATGGCGCGCTGAGGAGTGACGTCCGGAGGTGAGAAGTATAAACTATTCTGGGGGTGGAGGGGAGGTTGGGAGGGGCCAGAGCTGGGGTCACGGCTACCCTGCTTTGCCCTGCTAGGTAAAGAGGAGTTAATAGTAATTAAATACCATTATAATCCTGCAACAATAATACCCCGTACTCGAAACACACAGAGTGCTAGCTACATAGCCTACAAAAGTCAGGCAATTACAAAGTTAGAGATGACATTCTTGCCTTAACCCTGGCAGGTACGTTTGTGCCTGTGTCAGGACTACACGATGGTGCGTGGTGGGATACATGAAATGTTTTGTTGGCATGGCGTTGCGTGCCTGTATGTTCGCTGGAGAACCACAGGAACACACCATCTGCATTCCTGAGCGGTAGCCTTACATTTGAATCTTCTGCCTGCGTGTCCTTAGAGACCTAATGCTTCCTTAAATTCTCACTGAACTTTCTCTCACGCCTTTTAAAAGATGGGGGTGGTGAAATGGTTGGGGGAGCCTATATTATTTTAATATATTTACTCAATCCAGACCTTTTAATCAATCCAGTACATCCATATGAACGCACTTGTTTAAAGCCTGCGCTATTGACTTCCAGAGCAACTGTTACAGTGGTTTGTATAGAGTAGCACACCTCAGTAGATTAATAAATAAAATCAATATGCCAGTCCATAACTCGATGTTTACTATGTTAAATGTGGAGTTGAAAAGACAATGGCCCGATCCCGCACCCGTGACTCAGAGAAACCTCCCACGGCTGGATCAGCGCAGATCTCCGAATTGTGTGGTAGAGATCTCTCCATTCTTCCTAAGGAGTTATATCTACTGGAGCATTGCCTGAATGATGACTGTAAACTCGGACCATAAATGTTTCTACCCAAGTTAATGACATGGCTGTTCCAAGTACTGAAAATACACAAAGGCCTAGACCATAATATAGGCTAATCACCTAAATTGCTATTGTTATATATTAAGATCTAGGGGCGTTAAAGTACCTGATACTCCTAAATGTATATATAAACATCTTGCATTTCTGTAAAGTAAACATGGACAACTTAATTCTTTGTGAAAACGTTAAAGGGAACATTTTTGTTCCCTGGCTGAGCAGTGAGACAGATTCCAGTGATTTTGTATTGCGGTGCAAATAAGGGTGTATAACGAAAGTGACTGTATACCATTAATATCGTTCTGCAAATGCCCATTCTATAGTACAAATAAACATATATGAATCACGATCATAATAATATTTCATTGTGTGGGAGGAAATGGACACCTGGCATCTCCTCTTTTTCTCCCACTTTATGTGAGTGTTAATTTTCGTGACCCTAATGGCTGTCCAAATTACAGAAATAATACCAGTCATCGCCATTACTGTTATTGCTGTAGAACTTTTATATAGTAGGGTTGTTATAATATACAAGGCAACAGCGTGATGTTCTGTGTCCAGATTAAACAATTTTCATTTTAGATTACTTGACATTAAGTAGTAATCTCCTCACGTTCATTTTGATTAATTTAGAGGAATAATATTACTTTACATACATTTTCGATTAAATGTATGAGGCCAGATCCTGCTCCCACTATATTCAATGAGAGTTTTGCCATTGACTTTAATGGGTGCAGGATCCAGGCGCTCTTTTGCAATCTGCTGTTTGTTTCTTTGATGCAAAACTTCCCTTGAAGTCATTAGTGAAATCAATGGGAGATTTACTTAACTAAAGATTATAGGATCGGGCCCTCCGTGTTTTAGTAGCTTGTTTATTTTAGTTAATGATAATAGTTTGTTACATCTGTAGGGGAAAAAATAAGCCAAACAGTTTAGTTGTTTAATAATGCATTTTAAAAGTTACCAATTAATATGCGTGCGTGTGTGTGTGTGTGGAGGGGAATTGTTTAAGAAATAAATACGTTTCCCCTTTGACAGCTGACAAAGAAAGGAGAGTTGAGTATTGTAATAAACCAACAGATAAAGGCAATGATTTATGAGAAGTTATAACTGTTTTTGTCACTTAAGGACCGAATGATATTTTATTTTTGAAATTAGATTTTAAAATACCAAAGACCTGAAAATAAGTTGTATGAAACAGTTTTGGTGCCATCTTTTCCATAGGAGTCCGGCAATTCGTTTAACACATGCCCCGAAATCTAACGTTCATCACAGGAAGAAGTTATAATCTTTGGAATTTAGATAACTGACTTTGACTCAGTGTAGATTTTTTTTCTCTATCAATCATATTCTCGCAAATTGTTTCCAAATATGATATTGCCCTTTGTTTCCCCGTGCATTTCAACTGACAGTAGATGCTTAGGCTTGAATTATATATACTGCGCTATAGCAAGTGTTCAAAGCATCCGCAATAAAGCTTTTATGGATTATGTTACTATGGCCCAGTTGCAGGCACTTTGGGTGCCTGCATTTATGAGCGTTAAACTCAAACGGCAGGTGTAACTTGTTGCCAAGTGACAGTTGATTGACAGCTGCTGCGTGTGCCAATCAGGCAGCAGCAGGACACCCAGCGCCAAGACTCCGAGTCTGGCAAAGGAAGAAGAAAAGCCGTACACTAGCTCATCCGTAATCTTTCTGCTTTCCCTGGAAGCAATGCCACCCCCTCTTCCAGTAAACAAACAAACCCCAAACAATACAACTCATCGGCTCCTCTCCTTCCACAACTACAAAAATGCCGCGAAGAAAATACCCACCAGCAAACCAAACACAAACAGGCCAGGGCGAGGAGCTCTGCCCAGCACTGATGCTATTTGGATGAGGCCATGTCACATTGAGCCATCCCTTTGAAGATCTCCAGGGGAATAGCGCTGTATGATTGCAGCCCGCACACCCCATGGCCCCCCGGGACAGACAGCACAGCTAGCTGTGAAGCGAGAGGGCTGACTGCCAATCTTTGCACTCACACTCAGAGCTTCATTGGTGGGTTCATTTTGTGTGTGTGTGTGTGTGTGTAGTTTAGCTCCTTGACTATATTTGCACTTGGTTCTTGTGTATTCTGACAGGAGATTGTGGTGTTCTTGTACAACATCGACTTAGGATAAAGAGCAGCCCAGGGTCATGAGCAGGCATCTAAGTTCCTGTTCTTTTCTCTGGCCTCACTTCCCAGTATGTCCTGGTTTACAGAGCAGATCCAGGCTCGAGCAATCAGGCCTCCAGGCCTTGAACAACTAGGATGTTCTGATTTTACAGGGAGAGTCCCGATTTGGGGGTCTTTTTCTTATACAGGCTCCTATTACACCCCCCCCCCCCAGTTTTCACATTTGCTGTCTGGTCACCCTATTCATAAGTTTCCCAGCGTGCAGCTAAAAGCCCAGTGGACTCCGCGACGCTGTGTAATGGCAGGACGGACATGACCTGCTGGCATCGCCCGGCCGGGAGCGGAGGCTGCCGGCAGCTACTTGGGCTGGCTGCGGGGAAGAGATTTCCCTAAACTCGCTCTCTGCAGCGAGAAGTGCAGTTCAAGCCAGCCCCGAAGTTAGGCGGGGGCAGGAGAGGAGAGCGGGGGCGGGGGCGAGCCTGTGTGTGTGTGTGTGGGCGGGGGACGGTATTTTTAGGAAATAAATACAGGGCTGATGCCTCCGCTCCTCTGGGACCAGGATCCCACGAGGAAACCTAAATGTCGGGGAAAGCCCGCCCAGCGGAGGCGTCCCCAGAGAGCGGAATGCGTCCGCCCCCCCGCGCCGGCAGCAGGGAAGAAAGGGTGAAAGGTCCCGTATCCGGCGCTGGCGCAGCGCTGGGGTGGAGGAAGCGCAGGCTTGCCCCGCTTGCGCTGCGTCGGGAGCCACAAGTGATTCCCTCCCCTGCCACCAGGCTCCTCTTGGCTGCGAGCCGCTCCTCCCCAGGCGGTGTCTCCCTCCTGCGTGAGCGCGCTTGTGGCGGGAAGGGAGCCCAGCTGGGGGATCCCGCCTTGCCTCCTCTGCAGCCCGCCTGCGCCTCCCCCAGCGGGCCAGAAGCCGGCGCTGTGGCTGCTGCCAGAGGTCGTGAGCTGCTGGGCCCCTGTGAGGAGGAGGAGGAGGAGGAGGAAGCAACGCCTGCAGCAGAGGACCCAGCTGCGGGCTGCAGCGAGCCAGCGCTGGACTCTGGAGGAGATCCCCAGCGCAGGCTGCGATCGCCGTCTGCTGGCTGCAAAGTAACTCAGAAACACCGCCTCGCTGCCTTGGCTCTGCTTCCCTGCCCAGAGCAGTGCCCGGAGCCGGCTGCTTCCGCCCCCTCCAGCTCTAGTCCTCTCTCCCCACAGCCCCGGGTTCAGCCTCTTCCCCGTCTCATTGCAGTCCTGTGACAATCCCCGTGCGGATGTCCCCCCACAGCCTTGGCTTTAAGCAGCATCCCTTCCAGGTCGCCCATGCCCTTACTGAACAGGCTCCTGGCCAGTGCAGAATCAAAACCGACTCTGCTTGTGAAATCCAGCTCGGAGCATCCTCTGGACCAGCGACAAGCAACCGGAGCAAAAGAACAAGTCTTTAGTGTCTCGGTAACTTCGCAAGAATGTGATCATGCTTTGGACTCAAAGTAATAGCCAGTTGGGATGGATAGCGACTGAGACAAGGATAAATAAATAAAGTCCTTTCCCTTTCCAATACTAACAGTTAATCTGGAGATCCTAACTCCACAATCCTAAAGCAAATATATAATCTCTCTGTGTGTTTTCTGTTGACGCTTCCTTGCTCGCTGGGTGAAAGCGTTTGGAGAATCTCTGGAGCTTTCGAGTAGGGGCTCACCCTGTGAACAGTACTCGCACATATAATTCAAATTTCACAGCTGACCTGCTCTGAAAACCTCAATCAGCTTCTAATTGAAGGGAAAACAAAATATTGCTTCCCTACAGCAGAGCTAACGATTTAATCATTATATCAGACATTATAGCTTTTAATTAGGCTAATGCTGATACTGTATGGAAAGAGATAATTCAACACAGTTCTTGATGAATTCTGTAATTGGGTTAACGGAGGAGCAGTTGGGGGAAGAGACGTCAATATTCAAGCTGTGTCTACAGCCACCAGGTTTATGAATGAAAGAAAAGGGAAAAGGCTAAACCTCCGTCAAGAAATGTCTTTCCCCTTTCCCAAGGCGAGCTGTGCCATCAAGGGAAAGCTCCAAAAGGCAAAGCTTACTCTAACCACACACCATGTACCCCCCCAAAATGAGCAGTCATGATCCTTCTCCAAATCCTTTAGTTACTGTTTTTTTTTCTTATCCGTATTACGGTTAAAATGAAAACCCCAGTGAGACTCGAACGGCAGCTTTTTATTGTTAGTCATACAAACTATTACTAGGAAACTGGAATGATTTGTCCTATCTCTGAAGTTGGGTTCGATCTTGTTTCCCCTCAAAATCAACGAAAACAGAGCTTCGTAAACATGGACCACTGCTCTTTTTTCAATGTTAGCGCACTGATGAGCAAACGCCAAAGTCACCAAAACTTAATGACAATAGACAGGAATCCGTAAGGGACAAAGGAATGGGACATACACATAGAAAGGAAAAACAGACGGATATTAACGTGTGACGATTAATGTAAATGTCGATGAAATATTATTAAAACCAAGCAGATTCCCTTAGTACAAGCAACAACTCCAACTGCGTGGGAAATAAATGTACCTCTGAAGCTACTTAAATGGAACTGACTGTACTCCTGGGACGTTTCTAGCAGTTCTCTAGATAGAGATACTAAACTAAATAAAAAAGTGTATTCAGTACATTAGTCTGATTTTAAAAAAAGAATAAATGGTTGTTAATAAACAATTCGATAACTTACTAAATACGTCTGTAATTATGGTTTTGTAAACCATCATTATCGCAAAACCAGATGTTTAAATGAGGTCCGGAAGAGCCATTTTCCAAGGGAATTTTGCTCAACTTTTTCCAGCTCAAGCCAGTATTGATAAATTACTCTTCAGTGCGATAGGAAGAGTTTAGAAATCCCTAGCTTTTGTTGTCACTCCTTCATTTCTATCTGACACTGACTTTCAGTAAGTGCTTTATGTTTTGGTTGCGCCTAAATGAAATAGTATCGATCTTCTGTATGTTTGATCTACACTGCAGTCTGCAGTAACACTGAAGTTTCATCGGAGCTCTGGCTTGTGAATGAACTGGCAGTACCAAGTTGTCAGATTCAAGAGCTAACGATCAGGGAGAAACTGCAAGACACACTTAAATGAAGTTGGGATTGTTAGCCTGAGACCAATGGGAGAGTTCTCTGCCTTTGTTTTTCTTTTTTCTTTTTCATTACAGGTTATATCGATATTAGTATCTATTTGAACAGGGCCTAATCCTTAGTCCAATAGGAGTTTGGGGTTCTCAAAAAAAAAAAAGCCAGGACGAGTCTTCTAATCACGTTTTGTCAGAACGAGTCTTTTATAAAATGTTTGTTTATATTCCATATTAACCAGACTTCCAGCACAATATTGTTTTGATAGAGAAATATTCTGTATTGTGATCCATCCTTGTCTTATTTTGTCAGTAATTACAGTAATATTAAACGGGTCATTGATAAGATTCCAGTGACACGAACCCCTGTAATTAACAGCCTGAATACACCTTTTCTGCCTTACCTAAAAGTTGTAATTTTCAAGTCTATTCTGTTTTTTTTTACTGTTGAAGTACACACGTGTAATATGTGCAAGTCAGGATGCAAAATACCAAATGTATTATGAAATGTAGGTTTATGTTGTCTCATTTTGTCAGTTTTAAGGGATACTAGACCATTTCTTTTCACAAGATACGTTAAACAAAAGATACTTTAGACAAAAAATGTGTCGAATAATTGACAGCCTAGTATAGAGAAAAAAATTGTAGTTATGTTTTTGTGAAGTTAGACTTTTAAATCGAGAAAAAGACCAGGTAAAGTGGGCAAGAAACGGGCATTATTAGAAAATTAGGCTTTAAAATTGGGCTTCTGGTATATGTATCATTAAGATACGGGAAAGCGCTACAACCACAGTACAGTATTGTTTGTAAACAACAGTAAGACGATATCTCACGAATTTATGGCGCGTCGCCTAGAAAAACTGGAATGATAGCATTTTAACTAAAATATTTATATCTGACATCCTCACTCGTTAGCCAAAAATAGAAAAGGCCTCACTCAGTCAAAGAGGTAGACAAGTCAGAACGAATTTACATGAAATAAGTAAATAAAGAAAGAAGAGAAATCACAGCAGCTTTTTCTGGCGGACCATTCTAGTTATTGCAAATTAGATTAGCTACACAGGCTTCAATATAAACATGACATGAGGTTCACAGGAGAGTGAAAGTATCATCCACTCCAATCTCTCTTTTCATCAAAGCATCTCACATAAATTACATCTTGTCCTTTAATACACTTTTCAATGAGATTAAAACATCACTTTGACACGATTTCAAGCCTTTTCAGTCGCATCCAGTGCTTATTTCAGAAAAAAACAAACAAGGGGAAAAGTAGGAACATCTAAATAATTTCACAATTCTATACTGGAAGTTAAAAACACCCAGAGGAAATAAATGATCCTTTTGCTCCATCTAAAGCAATTACCGTATTCATCCAAAGGCATCAACCTAACTCCACCAAGTAAAGAGAATAATCCTATTTCCTTTGCAGCAAGTGGAGATATTATGACTACTTGGCTGCAGCTAGGAGATCCCCTCGCCGTGTTTATTTGCCTCTTTGGGTGCGAGTGATTTGAAAAAAAAATCCTAATTTTACAAGATCATTTCCCTGATACTTCACATTATACCTGCACGAATTGTTAATGAGGTGTACCTTCTGCACACTGTAATGCTGGATAGCTATAGAACTACACACGCTATACAAATAAATATTTTATAACATGATCATTGGAAAGCCTGAAAAAAGAGTGGTGGGGGGCTGCTTTATTAACAAACAGTCCAGAGTAGAAAATGAAAGCGCTCGCAACTTCCTACGTTTGTTCTTTAACTGAAACCAGCAACGTTGATGCAAAAGGTAAGATGTATACAAAACCACACAGATTCCGCTAATTTAGAACACTCTCAGGTCTATGAACCTGTGCAGGTAAAAAACAGGTTTCTTCGCTTCAAAATATAATACTAGCTTTTCTCTTTTTCTTTAGTGCCATATACACGTAACTATCGTCCAATCAGCTCTGGCTTCCTAAACCTATTTGTAACGGAACTTCGGATGACAAGGGTTATTTATATTTACTTTGATTATCTGGATTTATTAATCTAGCTACTAATCCTTTCTGATGGACAATAATCTGCATGTATCGCTAAACTTGAGAAATTGAACGCCGAAACCTTTCCTTCCTTTTGATTCCTATAGTTCGTTTGTTTAGTCCGGATCGTATTTCACTAAACCAAATCCCGCTGTTCTGGTTTACAGGAGGGTATTTTCACAACGTAGTTGTATGCAGGATCGTGTGTATCCTGCGCTTTGGCTACAGCCGCCCAATACCTGTCACTCCCCGTTTGCCCTACACCACCCAACACTTGGGCAGGATAGTCCTGGGACCGGGGCTGCATTCCTCCCCCCACCCCCTTCCAGGCACATGTGGAGCCAACTCCATGACTTCCAGAGATTGCAGGTTCATGGTTAACCCTTAGCTCTGATGGGGCTGTCTTCCCCCGCCCCTGAAGGGTCCGTCTCCCAAGAGGGATTTGTGAAGTTACTTTGAACTCTTGTCCCAGGGTTTCATTTCCTACTATCTGCATGTGCTGCAAGTGTCATCACACTTTAGGGGCTGATGGCTACCAAGGCACCATTGGCCTCATACAGAAGACAAGCCTCGCAAATTGGCTCCCAACTGCACCTCACTGTCACGCCCAAGTCAATATATACGCGCTCAAGTCAAGGTGGATGTTCCAACATTTACAAGGCAGAGAAACTAAATTACCCGCAGACCGCTGGGTTGTCTCGCCCTTTCCTGGATATCCTCTTAGTCCCAAGCGTGCACTAGCTGGGAGAACACCTTCACATTTTTAAAGTTTCGGGCCAACTTTTTAAGCATGCTGTAGTACAGGCATAGCGTTTTCCTTAGATAGGCAGCCTGACCTATGAAGTTTATCTCGAACGGAATGTTGCAGGTAACATAGCTACTCTCTCCCTAAGCTAACTAGCTACTATCTATATTTTGTGATCAGCAATGAGCTATTATTTAGCAGATTTGGCGGGGGGTCGCGGTTTACTTTACAACAACTTTGCTTAATGACAAGAAGAGTTTTCCGCGTCCCTTTCTCTAGTGAATCCTGTAAATATCCAAATTCTTCCCCTAATCTCTCTTTCGCTCACACCCCCCCCCCCCCTTAACAAAGAGGCTTTCAAACCGAAACCCGCTGCAGCAGCCTGCGGGAATCAATGCGATAAAACGGGGTTTTAATGGGTTAATTGACTGGAGTTGCTATCATGTTTAAACACCTGTTTCTGAAAGGAGATTCAGCCAAATCCTGTCCCCTCCCCAATCGATAGCTGCTCCACTGGCTGTTGATCGACCAAAACAAAACAAAAAATCCATTTCACCTTTTAAAGTTCGTCACAGTTTATGGCAACCATAAGGGGAGGCCACACACAATACCTACAACAGCTCAGGGCTAGAGGGTACACTCTGATCTCAAGACCAGGAAAGATTATCCCCAAGAATTAAGAGTTTCTTCAGCGGTACTTATTTGTTGATTGAAGGCTCTCGTCCTTCTACATAATGAAATTTAACGGGAGTGCGATTTCACACGCAGGAAGTAATAGATTTCCGTGTCACCTTCACACAAGGCTCCGACCCAAATGTAATTAGATCAGATCAAAGTATGTGTTGCCCCAAACTCGCGGGGAGAATAGAGAGTAGGTGCTGCTCAACCAGGCAGCATGAGAAATGCTCGCAGCCCGTTTGAACGCGCCTCACCCGAGGCAGGGCATCCCTTCTAATAGCAGAGGGCTGCCTTTGCTATTGATTTGGTTTTGGCAGGATTATACAGTCAGGACCGCCGGTCAGTCAACGTTAAATTGATTCTTTGCCCCAAACAGCTTTCACTCAATGGCACTCGCGCTGCGACATGTTAATTTTTTTTAAATGTAATTGTAAACCCGCCGAGTTAGCGCCTTCTGCAGCGCGCAGGCGAGGGGAGCCCGCAGCCTCCCCCTCCGCTGAGCCTGGAGAGAGCAGCAGCCCCGCGCCACGCCAGAAACCACTCCACCCTCCGCTCCCTTCTGGGTGGGGGGGGGGTGCACAGCCCGAAAAAAACACTGCAAAAAGCCCCGCTTAGTGTCACAGCCGAGAAACCGGCGAGGGCAACGTCCCTTCCCCCTGCTCTGTCAAAAGCAAGCTGGGAGCAGCCCTACCCTCAGGAAACTCAGCTTTGAAACCTCCCCTCGGCCCCCCCACCCGCACCCGCCAGGGTGAAGACCCCCCTCCCCAAAAAAGTTCCAGGCACACTTACAGTTCCTCTTCCAGCTCCAGCCTCCTCCCAACAGCAGCTCAGGGCCAGGCTTTCCCCCTGGGCAATCTGACATTGACACCTTCCTCAAGCATCGCTGTACAGACCCACACATCTGGCGAGCTCGCTACAGCGCTGGCGACTTACACCTCGAGCGAGCTGGGGAAATACCTACCCCCCTAGCCCCTAGCCCAGCCTAAGAGCCCAAGCTGCTGTGTCACAGCCAGCAGTGCCCGGCTACACAGGCACACTCAGCACTCACACCCATCCACACACTGCACGGGAGAGAGAGAGAGAGAGAGAAGGAAATGAAATTTATTATTGATAGAAAAGACTTTAAAGACAATTTCAAGTTATTGTTTCGCTCTGGAAAAAGAGGGGCTTGTCTCTCCCCCCCCCTCACATAATGAAACGCCTTTTGTGTGGCCTTGAACAATACCAAACAAGTACTCTAATAAATAGCCACTTTTTTGTTCCGTCTCGACAGTGAATAGAATTGAGCAGTTGGTTTGAGAGCAGCTGGGACGCTGCTTTGAACAGGGAGGTGGAGCCGAGCCCTTCCTTTCCTTTCTCTTCCCTTCCCTTCTCTCTCTCTCTGGCTCAGATGCGCTTTCTGCTCTAACCTTGTCTTTCTCCCTCCTTTGCGTGCTGGCCCACTTTCCCTTCTCTCTCTCTCAGCCTTCCCCTTTCCCTGGGAATATTTCGTGTATGCAAAGAGCATCCTTTCGGTAGCCTCAGCTGCTCCAGGCACCTGTGCTGCACAGTTACCTCTATTTGGATCCTTCACCCCCCACCCCCTCGATCATCCCTGTCTTTGATCGCTTCTTAGATTTCCTTCTTTTCTTCCCCGTAGTCTTTAAATAGCCCCACAGCTCCGAATTAACACTTCGCACACTGCCAGACTCTCCTTGCCACTCCTTTGTTGCCAATAAACTTGGATTTCTCACTGAGCCTTCCATGGCTTCCTTGGGGTTATATAATCTGGAGGATGAGCTGCTTATTCCGCGCTCTTTTCCTCCCTTTAGTTTCTTGAGGATAAAGCTTTTTGCTCCTTGTCAGTTTCCCCTTCTCTTCCCGAGGGATTTTATTGAAGGTTTGCACCTTTCGCAATCTGTGATGCTCATGTTAATCTCTTCTGTTTTATATAGAGAGCTGCTAGTTTTCTTCATGTACTTTTTGTAACACTCCTCTCCAGTCCCTTTCCTATCAACATGACAACTGATCTAGGAAAGACAGTCGATAGAGGTTATTAAAATGGACACAAAGCAGCTAAAGATTTCCAGGTAAAGCGAAGAGCAACCCGTTTTTTTTCTGCTCTAGGTGGCTGGGTGGGCGAGGGCGTATATGTGTGTGTGTGTAGGGAAGGGGGTGGGGGGTAATGGGGATTTTTGGCCAGCACCTGAGCCTGAGCTAGCCATGAAGGAGGCTGTGGCCGTTCCTACCCTGCAGGGGGATCAGAGAGGCCAGGGCAGTCTGCATGGGCACTGGAGGCAGCTGCTTGCCAACATTATTATATATGGATACTGTCCATTTGCTTCCATACGTTCTGGAATGGATGTAGTCCTCATAACAAAGGATCCTAACTTTAAGCGGCTACTTGTTATATTTGCAGTGAGATTAGAGCTCTACCTGTTTGTCTTGTGAAGATTACAGAAAGCATCTGAGGTTAACCTATCCCGCAGCAATTCTTGTCCAGTGACTCTAAGATTATCTGTATCTAAGATGCCTTTTAATCACCTACGTTCATTACAGATCTTTTAACAAGAGCCGCTTTCCATTTTAAATAGCGAATACTTTTTATTTGTTATGTCTTTGTTTGTTGGAAATGGAAAGGCAAATATGATTTCCCCAGAAAGCCATGCTCTATATGTATCATTGGGTATGACTCTGAGAGCCAAGACACAGAACACGTAACTGCTCGTTATTCGACCAGTATCAATCCATAGACAAACGCTGCCATTTGTAGATTGTTTCTTAGCTGCGCTTGAATTAGCCAAGGCAAAACATCCCAGGACCCCCTTTTAAACTGTGAATGGTAGAAAAGCAATGGAATACCGTGCATGTTTTCTGAAGGGTCTGTGTATTTCTCCACAGAGGAATGGGTCTTTAAAAACCCTGCACGCACACGTATATGTATAAATAACCCCCCTCAATAAAACAGAATCTGGGGGTCCATTTTCTGAAATTCTATTTATTTTAACTCCCCCGTTGCTTTTAAGTGAATTTTTGCTCCCACTTCCCTAACACACCGACTCTAACTACCTGCAGTATTAAGAAACGCTGATAAATGGCAGTTTTATCGGGCTGGTGCAGACAGGAGCAACTCGGGGACACAAGAAAAAATGCACATGCAATACGTTTGGGACTGGATCTTTTCCAGCAGCAAACGCGTTTCCTTTTTATATGGAAAATGGAAACATTTTGGAAGACAGATTTAAAATTTTGACTTATATTTTACATGTTAAATAACCGAAAGAATGGGTACGACATTACGGCAAGCTTCAAACCCTGCAAATATTTGAATGGGTTTTGTAAAGTAGAGCAGCTGTCAGTCAGCTGGCTTTGACAGCCTGCCACAATTTTGTCACTTAATAGTGGGTGTTAGGCTAAGTGCAAAACACTCTGGCAAACAGATGTCAAACCTACATCTCATATAAATGTGGGTTGTAAAATTGAGTTTTAACCCACATATAGGTTTTTAAAAAGCGATGCCAGTGTGTAAACTCTATACAACACGGAGACACTGACAATCTCCCGTGTATGCTTGTTATTTAAACTAGAAATCTGACCGCCAAATTATAGTTACATCTCCCTAGCAGTGGACTATAAGAACGCTTCTTGGCAAGGTATAAATTAAAGACAGATATGATGGCGCATTTCAAGGGCTGAGTGCCGAATATATTGAAAAATAGAAAGCTCGATTTCTTCCGTAAGGTTTCGCTGTTCAGCTGTAAAGTATTAGGAAGGAGAAAGAAAGGTATTTGTAAAGCTGAAGTTTTGGGGGACTGTTAAACCATAAGTTCCTCTGGGCAGAACTGGAGTTATGGGTGTGGGGTGGGGAAGGGCACATAAAACAGATACAATTCTGACTGAGGCTGAGCCATGCAAAGTGCATAGGTTACCAGGAGTGTTTAAGGAACTGTGCCATAACACCAGAAAATCATCGGAATGATTCTTGGCCACTACATTAAAGGACACGCTGAGGAAAATAACGTTTACAGTTAATTTAACTGCAGCTAATATTCAAATGACGAGCTGATTTTTTTTAACGTGTCATTTCAAGGTCTCTCTCTTTCCCAATATATGATTTTTTTTTTTGCTTTAGACACCCCCTGTCAAATTTCCTTTGAACATTTAAAAAAGGTCATAAATATTTATACCCAAAAGTGTTCATTGCATGAGGTGGTCAGAATGCAGCAAGGGGAAAAATGATCATTCATCCTACAAAGCATGTTATATTGCTAGTATCACTTTCTTTGTGCCCACTTTATCATTTCAGAGTTCCTGAACAAAGCAACATAATGAGTGGATTAAATGAAACAGGTATATGTAGGATTATTCATATTAATCATTAACCATAAATTAAACACACACTCTGATGATTTTATACATAGGTTTGTGCACTTAACTGGCACATTTACATGATCATATTTTACATTGACTTAATAGAGTATTTTATATGAAATTATTATTAATAATATATAGTTGCTGTTAACTTTATGCCATATTTGGCTTTGATCACTCATAGAAATTAGTATCAATTAGTGTTTTGATTACAATGCTTTCCTCGTGGTATAACTTATCAATTCTTCATTTTTAGAAGTGTAATTTGTACCAGGAACATTAGATTACAAGATTTTGACTACTCACAAAACTTGGTGAAGGGAATATACTTTATCCTTCAGATTTTTTTAGAGCTCGGGGGCAGGGAAAATCTTTCCCTCCTTAGTAAGTATATTGTATTTAGTACATTATTTTAAAATTCTGACTTTGCGCTGCAAATATGGACTCACAGCGCTTTCAGAGCAATTGTTCATAATCAGAGTATGGACTCCTCTGTCAATTAAGCAGACCCAATTCAACTGAAATTCACCTGAAAGTTGCCCTGCACTTCATTTCCATTTCTGATAATAAAATGTAGACTTTGGAAAATGTGAAAGAGATAATGAACATCTGTGAGTCTATAATATGAATTTATCAGACTACTCAAAGCCCTCTTGGGGCTGATCCTGAGCCAGTGGAGTCAATAGCAGAACTCACAGTGGCATCTAGCATGCAGAATTATTATGTCCATGCCATTATAAATAAAAATACAAACTTTGTATTTGGCAAAATATTAAGTGAATCCACTTGCTTTATTTTTGCATGTTTACATTAAAGTTTATACACATGAGAAACCAACTTTATAAGTCAGTTATAGCTACAGCTTGTTCAGCAACGTGTTAAAATATACAGAATGGACCAAAAATTTTTCCATGGAATTAGAATGTGTGCCCTGGAATTCTCTATTTAGTTTTCTTATGCAGAAAAATAATATACTCCCAAAATCCAATGAAGGTATACAAAATGCAGTGCCACTGTAAAACTATACCTGTGTGATCATTATTTTCACTGAAGTGATCAGCTCTTCTGGGAAAATATTAATATTTAATACCAATAGTCTTTGATAGACAGTGACTGCTATTGTCATCCCAAAAGAAATAATTTTATTCTTTAACTATTATGGCCATTGATACTATTTTCTTGCTATTCAGAAGTAAGTATATTATTACATTTCCATATAAGCATGATTCCATGTCTTCCAGTACACTGGCATGAAGTAGTTCTAATCCCCAGATTGCCAAGTGTAATTGACCCTAGTTTTGTAGTTTTTAATCAACTGCTGCAGTTTTATGAAGTCTAGAAATGAAATCCAGTGACAGTCTGAGTATCTTAAAATTGCTTTAAAACATACATCAGCATCTCTGTAACTGCAATGTCACCAGAAAAACAGAGCACTCAATTTATATTTATTCCTGTATTTCAAGCATTAATATTAGCATGTTTTTCAGCTGGAAGTATTATTGCACTTTTATAAACAATAGATGTGGTGAATGACTGTACAGTAACATTGGGAACTGAAATGAAGGAGACTAGTTTTTTACAGCTTAAGGGAGGAAGCCTGTGTCAGTCTGTAGGAAGGAAATAGAACTATAGAGTCTGACTCTGGTGTGTCAGCTTAATTCCATTGACTTCAAAGGAATTATTCCTGATTTACATCACTATAAGAGAGATCAGAATGAGGCTATAACATGTCATTGAAAAGAGAAATGAGGAGAAAACCTGATTGTTCTAAAATCAATAGGGTCAGTAAAAAGTGACGACCATCACACTTAATTTAATAGCAGCGGACATGCTGCACCATACATTCATTATTTTATCATATTATATTAATTAGGAATATTTAGAAATTTTCTGGAACAAGGCCTGCAGGATTGGGTACTATCACTTTACAATTGTATAGCTATATAATTGTAACGTTAAATTCCAGTCTTATGTTGGTGTAAGTCCATTGTTTAAAATGGTTTGACACTGGTGCAGGACTGAAGAAATACAGCAGTGAATCAGGCCCCATGACTGAACCTGGTCCAATTGTCAGAGGAATTCACTAAAGATTCAACTGTTGTGAACAGAACATTTGGAATGGTTTAGCATCAGGCCCTGTGATTACCATTCAAAGAGATGAAGGAGGAGTATATAATGTATAGAGTCTTCATCATCATAGTCTTACATCAATTAGTTTGAATAAGCTATAGCTTTACAATGATCATTTTATTTCAAAGTTTAAAAAAGCTTTGAAAGGTCCAATTATGACTGTTAAACACAAGAAAAAAAATACATGTAAACCAGTTTATATATTTATCAAAATATGTTTCATTTATTTATATTTCTTAGTAATGTGATGACTCTTTCCTCACTAAGTGTTCTTCAGGCCTATTTATATCTAAATTGAGTGTTTATATTTTGTCCTGTTACACTCACAGTGATGAGTGTTGTAGCACTAGAGAAGTAACCTACAGGTAATCACACTAAGGCTCCAGGATTGTGTAGCATGGTGATGCAGTTGCTACAATGCTCTTCCTATCCTATTGCTGCTCTTCCAAGAAGGAATAATAATTTTATAGGACTCCGGTGTTGTGTTCCCAGATCAGGTACCTATTCTTCCAGTAGGCTAAATACTATTCACATCACAAAAACAGTCACTGAAGTCAACGGAATTACTTGAATGAGTAAAGTGATCAGGAAATGTCCTGGTGCTCTTGGGCAGGTCACTTTCGCTGAGATTTTCAAATATGCCTAAGGGATTTAGACACAGAATTCCCATTGAAATTAACAGAAGTTGTACATCTAAATCCTTATAGATGGCTTCGAATAGTCTCAGACTTAACCTCTCTGAGTCTTAGTTGAACGACCTGTAAAATGGGTGTGATACCATTTAGGGGCATACAAGAATTAGCAAACTAATGGGTCTAAAGTGCACTGAGAGCAACAAGATTATATGCATGCTAAATATTATTATTATTATATTATTATAATATTATCATTACTAGGCCTACTACTAATCTTGGACTGGGAAAGTGAGGAAGAAGGGAAAGAGTACCTCTTGCATTTAAGGAAAGTTCCCTGGTTATTTGTGTTGTGTCTGTCTAGTTGAGCACTGGGTGCTGGAAATTCCCACACTAATTTTATGAAGAGATAAAAGAGTGTAGTTTATACAAAAATGGAATAAACCCCTTTTGAGTAAAACAATCTGCATAAACGCTTTAAGAAAGCCTATAATTATGATAAAAATGTTGCTCAAAGTTAAAATTATGAAGCAATCAAAATTTATAAACAGTCTCTCATCGACTTTTAATCATACTTTCTTTTTCATATACAAACTGTACAAAACATATAGTAGCAACATATAACAATATACATTTTATTTTCAGTAATTTAGGGCCCTGCCCTATATAGCCTTTACTCAGACAAAACACTTAGCCAATCCAACGGGAGTTTTGCTGGGAAAGAACTGCAGGACTACACCCTAAGTGTAGAAAAAATACTTAACAGACCACTAATCTTTATGTGTTCAGATAGTGCCCAATCCTGCAAGTGGTTGAATGCCACCTGAGAAGCGCTGAGTGCCCACCAGGCTGGATCCATAGCCTTTTTCAATCAGCATTGAAGTTTCCATGTTGACTTCAATGGGCTTTGGATCAGGGATCAGGCCTTCGACTCTCACTGACTTCTGTGGAAGTGCTTGCTCAGCATGTCACAGGATAAAGCCCATACTTTACTTGAAATTTCCTTGTAAACATTGCTCTTCATTTGAAATTCATTAATAAGAATGCTTAAATTATATGCATCATGTAGGGCTTGGATGGCAAGAGATATTCAAAGGAGGGAATATTTGTAACGGGAAGCTTGCCAATTAGAATGGTAGCCTACCATGTCTACAAGCTCCATTGTTTCCTTTGAGCGGAACTAGCTGAACATTCTCAGGCTGTATTCTGATATGAATATCCATCTGAGTAGTAAAATTCACCAGCATAATTGTGTCCTGAAAAATGTGATCACTGACAGCTCCCAACTAATGTAGTATTTGCTTCAAAAATGTTTTTACACATAATATTACTAGATTTCTTCGTAACCAGGACAGCATGCAAAAACCAAATCTCTGAATACAGTCAGGTCTCTTAATTGATCAAACGCTGCTCAGATTTTATGTGAATTGAATTGGCTAAAGCATTTCTTGTTGAAATGATAGCAATGCAACAATTTTAAATGATCAGAACACCACTCCTCCACCCCCCAAATACTATGATTCAAATTCTGTTTTCAGTCGTAGCAATGTTAATCTGGAGTGACTCCACTGAAGTTTGTGGGATTACTTGAGATTTGTATCAGTGTAACGAAGAGCCACATCATGCCCCCTTACTCCCTTCTGCACAAGAGCTGGGGATTTCTATACTTGTACTTTGTGAATTTCCCTGGAATTCTTCCATCGGAGGATGAGGGAGTAGAACTCTGAAATCCGTGTGGAAGCTGAGGGATCTGTGGAGGTCCAGAGTCATCTTCATAGAGGTCTCATTACTTCATGCTGGCCCCCTCCAGCTCCCTGAAAGTGTAGCTAAGAGCTGCTCTGTCAGAGACTAGTCTGTTGGTCCCTAAGGGGGATGAAATTCATACCTACAGTGGAGGAATCTGGGTAAATTAAGACCTGGTCATCATTACATTACACACAAAAGATTTGTGGGTTTGGACAGCACAGACAATGGCTGTTCTATCCGATTCATTGCCTCCTTCTCCTTTCCCTGTCAAAGAACCTGAGCCCCAAGGAGCCTCTGTGGAGGGGCTTCCAGGGAGCCTGAGTAAAAAGAGGAAGATTAATCTTTCTGCACTTTTTAGGTCAGACTCTTCTAGACCTCTCACACTTTCTGCTGGTGGAACAACATGAGTATGATATGGCCCTGCAAGCACAAGATGGTCCAATACTCTTTAACAGACAGAGAGCAAACTGTGCCATTTCATTCCAGTTCTGTTGCATGAAGTGGACCTATACTGTGGGCCAGAGAATCAGAATCCTCAGACTCATCCAGTCAGGATGTTTAGATAGCTGGGCTGTGCCCACTATGACAGGGCAGAGGGGCTGGAACAATTTTTGTAGTGGGGGTGCTGATAATGTATTTGGTGTTTGTTATTACTACTTCAAACCAGGTTGTGCAGCAGCACCCCCAGCACTCCTAGTTCCAGCACCACTGGTACAGGGAATGGAGAGTAGTAGTTGATATGGCTTTGCTACACACCCTTTGCTGTAGGTGGAGTTACAGACAAGTGGACCCTCAGAATGAATTGACTTGCTAGCCCTGTCATGCCCTGAGCCCAAAGTTGTTGTCACTTACACATTCCAACACAAAGAGCCACTATGGAACTCTGTGACATGCTGGGGAGGGGGAAAAGTCCTGGACGCGCCAATGTCTAGCTTCCTGCAAGGGCTTGGGGCCTTCCATGGGCATGTCCATAGGTGGGTAAGGGCCAGAATTTGCCCTTTGTGATGATAAAGGACTTATTTTTTTGGCTAGGAAAAATAGATACATTCTGGGGTTCCTTATATGTTAAAACATTATAAAAAGGTGGCTCCACCTTACATCTCTGAAATGCTGAAAAAAGTGATGAAGTTTCTCATAACAACTGTGCAGTTAAATTTGTTTGTCAGAAAAACAGACAAACCTAAAGTGTGAAAACAAATATTCAGTATGCTTAAATTATATGGAAAATTGGAGTGCATGAACTATATTACCAAATTAAGAGCCCTGAGGTTTTTGAAAACTGCAATATGTTACATTTTTTTCAAAGCCTAATTACAAATTCAAATATCCTCCATGTTCTTACAAAGAAATCTGCATTTTCCTCATACATCTCCCACATGTTAATGTAGCATCTTCCTAAACCTCTTGTTTTATATTGCATTAAATGGTACAGTTTTGTAAATTCCCCAGTTGTGTTGATGTTCACTTAGCTATTCATAGAGAGCAAACTAATGTGTATTTGTAATGAGCCCATTTCATGCCAGGATGAAAACAAGGTTTGAAGAAGTTATTAAGGCTTTTTGCTTATTGATTTTAAGGCTCTCTACTAAAAATCTAGTATGTTTTTCAAACCTAATTTGTTGTGTTAGGAACAGTATTTTTTTTTTTAAACACACTTGATAAAGTTTGAACAAAAAAATCTAGGTTCCTTTTACAAACCTGCCAAAAAACAGAGCTCTATGATTCTGTCTGCAAGATTTCCAAGTGAATCCACCTCATCACAGAATTGTGTGGCATAATCCATCATTTTATGCAACAAAATTTTAGTACTTATCGTAGCTTAAGATAATCTTCCAAAAGTGAATGGACTGTAAACCAATGCAGTAATTGCAGAGAAAGAACCTGATATTAGAAACTCCAACGGAGGTGTAAATTGCCCCACTCATCTCAATGAGGTGTTGACTCTAACATCTAATAGTGACAATTTAAATGGTATTTTAAAAACAATTTTTCTGCTGATCCTTTTAACAGACTCACCCATTAACTATGCTTATTCACCTTGTTGAATGCTAAGATAGATATTGAAGTAGCAGTTCAGTGGGGAAGATGGTGCTATCAAGGATAGTTACATTGTGAAACGAGTGCAAATACATCCCAAAATTTCAAGTCACCTTTGACCTTGCCTATAAAAATAGACCTGCCAAGTGTCATGCATTAGGCATGCCAGTCACACATTTTCCCTTCTCCTCATGTGTTCCCTCTGTTAGTCATTTATTGCAATTACTGTCATGCTGTGTGCTACACTAAGAACAGGGTGTCTCACCTGTGTTTTCACTGCTCCTCCTGATGGCACCCTGGCAACATGGAGCTGCCTGCTGTAGGAAGGAGGATCAGTAAAATCCCTGAATCAAACACAGAGGGAAAGGAACAGTGGCAAGGGCCAAATGGGAGCAGAGAGGAGCCAGGGAAGGGTGGAGGAGTCAGAGGCTGAGGAAGAACAAGAACAGAGAGGACTGTGACAGTCTGGGGTACCACTAGACTACTAGGATGGGACAGATATAGTAATGGGAAGGAGGGGCTAGGATGGAGAAGGGTCTTCTACCATCCTCAAAAAAAAAAGCCCTTTGTTTCCCTTTGCAGTTAACTGGCTCTGGTTCCTACTAGCTTCTCCAGAGTCCCAAGTCACCTCAGCTCCCTCCACTTACAAGCTACCCCTCCAACTCATTGCCTCTGCAAGGCATGAGGGATAGGCATCTTCCTTCTACCCGCCACACGCTTCCCACTGTTCAGGGGGCATCCTGAAGGGGAAATCAGCTGACTGTTCTCACTGGCAAGAAACGCCAAGTGACGCTGCACAAAATCTTGGCACCACAGTAAGGGGGAGGGAATGCAGAGAAACAAAGAAGAAGCAAAAGGTTTAACCATTTCCTGGGTGCCAGAAAATCCAAACTGCCTTCTGATACTTCCTTGGTGTCCAAAAGCCCCAACTGTCCCTTTCCCACCACTGAACCCTTACCTTGTGGGTTTGTGGAAGGGAAGATGGCTGGGGCCAGCCGCTCTAAAAGGAGCTGTGCTGTCATGAGTGAAAGGGGGCTTATGGAAGGCTTGGCCTGCATATAAATGTCCCCTCAGACCTTTAGACATGCACTTGATCAAACAGCCATGATACTCCATGAATCCCAAAATTTATTGTATGTGTGGGGATGATGAGTTGGGAATTATGAAGTGTTAACCTTCAATATAGCCTACATGTCTTCTCCCTTTCGTGGGTTTGTTCATAGGTGGAGATGAGATAGCACCATAATTTCCATGGGTTCTGTGCTGCAGAGGCAAATTCAGTCTGGATCAGGCCCTGTGAAAGGGTAAAATTGATAGAACCCATACAAGTACATCCAAATGAAGAATCTGGCCCAAAGTCTTTGTTTCCATTAAGGGACTGATTTCCAGAAGTGCTGAATGTTCAAACTCCGTCTGAAGTCAATGAAAGCTGCTGGTGCTCAACACTTTTGGGAATCAGGCCTGAGGTAATAAGTTTATCCACATAAACAAACTACCAAAATCTGTTGTTCAGACTTTCCATACAAATATTCATTTTATAAGAACATTTTACTGTTGCTTTTTTGTAACAGCAAAAAAAGACAGTGTCTTCTCTAGAAGCCTGCATGTTAGAAGGATCACCATAAAGCCTCGGCAAATGTGGACAAATCCATATGCTGCATGTCTAACTTTTGGAAAAATCTAAAGCAAGCCATGAATTGTCTACAAGGAATAATTTGATATTGTCTGTTTTCCATGGCTTGATTAGCATGAACATATAGCTATTGCACAATTCTATTTAATGTCTGTGTTTGATATGGCAAAGCGACTAAGTTCATAAGTTAGTGGTATTAAATGTATTAGCTGAATGCATACCACTAAAACTGAGGTTCCCTTTTAGAGATATAAGGGACGATCTTTCTTTTAACTGTAGCAATATGATTTAGTAGGGGAAAAGTTCTATTAATATATAACTTATTGTTGCAAGATGCCCCAGAGGTATTTTGTATAAATGGATATTGATGTGTCATGTGAGTTTTTCTTCCCAGAAGAGTTTATTTTGTAAGAGTGATCACAGTGTCCCCAATTACATAAGCACCACTCTGAACAACAACGAGCCTAACCTTGACTGAGCACTAAATCAAGGATATTTGGAATCTCAGAACTTCATCTAGTGAGGCAAGCATCTAGTGAGGTGTTGAGGTCCCACTGGGCAGTTTCTGAGGAGAGGCTGGTCCCACCGGCTGAGGGACCTTTTTGTACAGCAGGACAACGACCAGCATCAGGGTCCTGGGCAGTAGAGGAGGTGGAAGAAGTTCTCCTTGTATCATGCTTTGCCTGAAGAGCTGGGGAGACGATGTTTGTCCTGGCAGTGATGTCCCGGAAGCGCTGGTTTTCCCATTCAGGCTACTCATCTGGAAAGTCCTGGAAGCAATGAGGGTCTTCTTAGAGGCTGTTTCCCGATGGGCATTCCATGGAGCAGCAGCGGTTCGAGCGGCAGTTAAAGGTTTCTGTGGGATCACCAAGGGAGATCTTGTCTTCTCAGCTTGTCCTGGAGTCTCCAAAGCAGCATGCAGATCTTTTTTTGAAGCAGCAGCAGCAGAATCCATCTTCAAAGCAGTAGTCTTCTTCAGGATAGCAAGCTGAGTCTTTTAGAAGGTGTAGTTTCTGCCTCAGTAATTAAACTGATAAGAACATATTTAAAATTGTATTAAAGCTAATGTTAAAAGAAAAAAATATGTAATACATAGGTTGAGAAAAGAGTGTCTGTACATCTGGGTATAGTGCTTAGATTATCCACAAATACAAAGTTTGTTTTTAAAAGTCATATGATACATAGAGCACATAATCAGCAATAACCCAAATTTAGGAAAATAAATTTAAGAATACAGTTTAGATATTAGCATTCAAGTATTTAGGTACATCACTGATGAGAAGTTGTACAGAGATTTGGTTGTGGAAAGCAAAACATATCAATGAGTGGAGATTGTCCCTCAGTAATTGAGAATTAGGGTAGGTTGTCCATTTAGAAAATACAATCCATGAGGAAGGTATTTCAGTTACTTTCCTGACTGCGCTTCTTAATGGCACTCCAGCTCATCCCTCCTGGTATTGCCGATATTCAGTGATGTGTTCTATGTAGGTGTCCCTCGACCAGCTGATGGCATCCGACACCATGAGTTGCCGCATCAGCCGAGCGTAGTGTTGACTGATTCAGCATTCTCTCAGCACTTGTTCGTTACTGGGGTCCCATGCGCCCAAGGCTCTGACGATCAGTGCATGTGTCTGAACCTGGTAACCCTTAGCTCTCAAGGTGTCGGCCAGAGAGGCATATTTCTCTACCTTTTGAGCTTGGGCATCATGGAAGGCCAGGGTCCTGTTCTCAAAGGGCACTGTGATATCCACCAGGATGATCTTCTTCTGGTCCTCATTGGTGATGACAATGTCTGGTCGCAGTTGGCTGTCGGTTCCAGGGATGGAGGCGTTCACAGAAACTTTCCCCATGGGTGGCAGGATGGCTCTGGCCAGGCAACCTTGGATGGCGTTGTGTCGCAGCTCCCAGGCTCTGGAATGGGGCTTGCAGCTGCACAGGATGTGAGGTAGCCACACTCCCTGTATTGCTTGTCCTGATTCCCATGGTTGATGGCTCCATTCAGTGGCATGCAGTTGAGATGGGCCCTGTGGATTAACCTCCTGTCAGCAAATCGGGTGAAGCTGCCCCCAAGGAGGAAGTGGTTGCTGGTGTCCCACTTGCACATCACCTGGAATGCCTTGCCCTGGTCCAGCTTCTGCTTCAGGTTTTCCACATACTGGCGGTGGAGACATCCTTCGGGGTCCTCTCCAGCATGGTTCTAGCTTTTGGAATCAGGATTGTGTGGTGCGTGTTCTTCATCTGTGGCATCAGGACTCCCAGCTCCTGGTGTTCCTTGCGCCACCTCCAGCGGCAGCCGATATGCTTCTCCAGTCACAGCATTGCGGCACAAGTCCAGAGCGAATGAAAGTCTCCCCTGTCTTTTCCAAATTCACCTTCCAGCGAACCACTCAGGTAAGTGGCGAAGTCTTGGTTGGAGGAGGTCCTGATGATTCACTGCTTGATGACATCCTGCATGGCACTTTCTGCAATGTTCCTCACCATGGTGTCCAGGCACGTTAGAAGGTGGAAGGCATGAGTAATCACAGCAACGTCACACAAATCATCCATATGAGGGATGTTGGTACTACCCTGCCTGTGCAAGATGTAAACCAGTTCATAGCTGACTCTTTGGGGAAGAAACATCCACTTCTGTACTAGCTGCCTAATGGTGTCGTCTGCCTTGTTCAGAGGTACCTTTGCCAAGGCAGATCCCCTCAGGATGAATGAGATGGGGGGATCAGGAAGGTGTTCAAGGCATTGATCTTCTGTCATGATGCGAGTAGGGAGGAGTCGATCCTGGTCACATCTTGTAGGATCTCCGCGATAGTATCCTCAGATGTGTGCTGGGTGTGGAAACCCATGGGTATACTGAGGTGTTGGTATGCTTGGAAGATCATAGGTTCACCCTGGATCTGAAAAGACGTTGCCTGGACTGAGTCCCTTCTACTGCCATTGATATGCAGGGTTACACACTTCCTGGCATTGAAGCGGAGTCCCATCCAGTTGGCAGCCTGGCTGGTGATGTCGAGCATTTGTTGAAGACTCTCAGGGTTGTCTGGGATCAGGACAAGATCGTCTGCATAGGCCAGGATATTCACGCTGTTGCCGTACAGGTTGAAACTGCTTACATCACTGGAGATCGCTCAAATGAGCGGCTCCATGGCTAAGTTGAAGACAATGGGGCTGAGGGGACAACCTAGCTTCATGCCACTACACATAGGAAGTTCAGGCTTCTCTCTTTCTATGGAGCAGATGGTGGCGGTGCAGCCTTCATAAAGTTCCCGGATCAGTTGGAGAAAGTTGTCAGGCATCCCAAACTCTTGCACCGTGGCAACAATGTGCTGGTAGGGTATTGATCCAAAAGCATTAGCCAGGTCAAGCCATGCTATGGCACATTGCCTCCGTGCTCTCCTGGCTGTGTGGGTGGCAGTCTGAAGGACAAAGTTGTGTTTGTAGCAGCTTTTGCATGACATGAAGCCTTTCTGGATGGAGCTGATGGCTTCTCCATACACTGACCAGTCAGTGGCGTAGCCAGGTGGAGGGAACAGGGGGAGCGATCAAAATAAAAAGGTGCCACCCACTGTGGCGCTTTTACTCACCCAGTGGCGCTCTAAGTCTTCAGCAGTGGGCCCTTCACTCTTTCCAGGTGTCTTCAGTGGCACTGAAGGACCTGCTGCCAAAATGCACCAAAGACCCGCGGAGCAAATGAAGGTCCCGCTGCCGAAGTGCTGCTGAAGACCCAGAGCGCTGCCGGTTTTAAAAGCGGGTGACGCCTTTTTTGATCTCTCCCCCGTTCCCTCCAGGTGAGTAAAAATTAAAAAGGCGCCAAGAAATTGACAAGGCGCCACTTGTGCTCAGTGGGGGAGCAGCTGCTGCCCCACTCCCCCCCAGCTGCACTACTGTGACCAGTCTGTGATCCTATCCGCGAGGCAGCTGGCATACAGTTTGTACATGGTGGAGCAGAGAGAGATGGATCTCCAGCTGCTGGGTTCATCTTGCTCGCCTTTCTTGTCGATGAGCACCATCACAGACTTCTTCCAGGAGCAGGGAGTACAGTGGAACTGTTTGCCTTTGTTGAAAAGTGCAATTAATAACAGGCAGCCGAGATCTCATTTTTTCAGGAAGTTGTAAGCACCTGGCAGGCCGGGCCAGTTTGTTTACCTGCTGCATTGGCAGGTTTGGCCAATTGCAGCTCCCACTGGCCGCGGTTCGCCGTCCCAGGCCAATGGGGGGTGGCAGGAAGCGGCGCGGACAAGGGATGTGCTGGCCGTGGCTTTCTGCCGCCTCCATTGGCCTGAGATGGCGAACCGTGGCTAGTGGGAGATGCAATCAGCTGAACCTGGCGACGTGGCAGGTAAACAAACTGGCCCGACCTGCCAGGGTGCTTACCCTGGCAAGCCGCATGCCAGAGGTTGACAACCCCTGGATTACATAATCAACAATAACCCAAATTTAGGAGAATAAATTTAAGAATAAAGTTTAGATATTAGCATTCAGGTATTTAGGTACATCACTGATGAGAAGTTGTACAGAGATTTGGTTGTGGAAAGCAAAATATATCAATGAGTGGAGATTGTCTCTCAGTAACTGAGAATTAGGGTAGGTTGTCCATTTAGAAAATACTATCCATGAGGAAAATATTTCAGTTACTTTCTTGACTGCGCTTCTCATTGCCACTTCAGCTCATCCCTCCGGGTATTGCTGATGTTCACTGATGTGCTCTATGTAGATGTCACTTGACTACCTGATGGTGTCCGACACCATGAGTTGCCACATCAGCAAGGCATAGCATTGACCGATTCCGCATTCTCTCAGCACTTGCTCATTACTGGGCTCCCATGCACCTAAGGTTCCGATGATCAGTGCGTGTGTTTGGACCTGGTAACCCTTTGCTCTCAAGGTGTCGGCCAGGGGGGCGTATTTCTCTACTTTTTGAGCTTGGGCATCATGAAAGGCTGGGGTCCTGTTCTCGAAAGGCACTTCTTCTGGTCCTCTTGGTGATGACAATGTCTGGTCGCAGTTGGCTCTCGGTTCCAGGGATGGCAGAGTTTACAGCAACCTTCCCCACGGGTGGCAGGATGGCTCTGCCAGGTGATCTTGGATGGTGTTGTGTCGCAACTACCAAGCCCTCAAATGGGGCTTTCAGCCGCACAGGACATTGGATAGCATCTCGTTGGCATAGCCACACTTCCTGCATCGCTTATCCCGATTCCTGTGGCAGACGGCTCTGTTCAGTGGGACACAGTTGAGCCAGGCCCTGTAAGTGAACCTCCAGTCTACACTTGATCTTAGCCCACAAAGGCTGAGAAGCGACTTTATATATCTTGACTTTAGTAAAACTTTTGATACTGTCTCGCATGACCTTCTCATAAATAAACTAGGGAAATGCAACCTAGATGGGGCTACTATCAGGTGGGTGCAAAACTGGTTGGAAAACCGTTCCCAGAGACTAGTTATCAGTGGTTCACAGTCATGCTGGAAGGGCATAATGAGTGGGGTCCTGCAGGGATCAGTTCTGGGTCCAGTTTTGTTCAATATCTTCACCAATGATTTAGATAATGGCATAGTGAGTACACTTATAAAATCTGTGGACAATGCCAAGCTAGGAGGGGTTGCAAGTGCTTTCGAGGGTACGATTAAAATTCAAAGTGATCTGGACAAACTGAAGAAATGGTCTGAAGTAAACAGGATGAAATTCAATAAGGACAATGCAAAGTATTCCACTTAGAAAGGAACAATCAGTTGCACACATACAAAATGGGAAATGATTGCCTAGGAAGGAGTACTGTGGCAAGGGATTTGGGGGTCATAGTGGACCACAAGCTAAATATGAGTCAACAGAGTAACACTGTTGCAAAAAAAGCAAACATTCTTTTGGGATGCATTAGCAGGAGTGTTGTAAGCAAAAAATGAGAAGTAATTCTTTTGGTCTAGATATATGAAGTAAATAAGTCACATAAATGCAAACAAGGGCAGACGTTGAATTTACCTGTTTAAAACTATATCCACCCAAATTTTTTGAAAGCAACATTTTTCAGTTTTTCCATCCTGTATATTCAGCCCAGAGACATAATGACAGAGGTGGAGCAGGAAAACTGCTTATATACAAATCATGCCTACCATGGAGCACATCTATGTAGCAGCTGCCATGCTGGATTCACAGAATTTTTTCTTTTTCCCTTTTTTTAAGGAGCAACAGGCGTATTGCCAGAAGGTCACCAGCTGTGGAGGTAACTGGCCAAAACACACATGTAGGTTTGTACAGATGGCTGAAGATGTTACTATAGTCCTTGGGTTGGACTAAGGCTTCTGTTTCTCAATCCCCAATGTAGCTGTTCTGCACAGAGTTGTTTATTCAGGCAGCATGCAGGGGCCAAGATCTGGCCCAGAGACCTAAATTCAATGCTGTTCAATAGCCACATATCTAACTTGCAACATTTACATTACTGCTACATTATACAAAATCCTGCTTTCTGAAGGCTGCAGATCTGTGTTTGTAGACCTGCCTGATGTGGCGTTTTTGTATCAGAAACGCTGTCAAAAACAGGCCTGATTCTCTTCACTCAGAGGAAATAACCATTGAGGTGAACAACATTTTTGTATGAACAAGGAATAAAGAGAGCAAGACAGCATGACATACACACTCAGACTCCTATTTACATATTGCTGTGCCCACCAGGGGCCTAGTTTAAACTGAGCAATTTTGAACTAGCTTCCCAATAGGGGGTAGTCAATTATTTTTTGTCAAGGTCCAAGTTTCTTGGTCAAGGTAAAGTCAAGAGCCAGAGAAAATAATTAAAAAAATAACAATAATGATAATAATTAGTAAATAAAAAGATTTTGAGGTCCATTTAAAAATGTCTGGTGGTCTGGATTTGGCCTGCGGTCCACCTGACATAGAAAATAAGCATTGTACATGCATATCTCCACCAGTGATAACAGGTAGTTCCCAGAGTCCCAGAGAAGAATGCATGCTTTTAGCCCTGGAGGGTCCCAAGTGTTTAGAGATACGATATTTTTCTGTGTAGAAGTTTGTTTTATTTCCATGATGCCAACTCAGAGTATTAGGACTCTCCTCAAATTTGAAAGACATTGTTTGAAAAATCTGTTTTTATTAGTATCATTCTTTGATTAATTACATTTCTAGTTAAAAATTGTCCAAAAAACATTCTCCTTTATAAATTGCAGCAAGGCTTGCTGTTGCTGCTATCAGTGTTGCATCATTTATTTTAAAGCTTCTTCAGTCTCCCCACTTTGTACAAAAGGTGACCAGAAATCCTGCTTCTTGTACCATTTCTAAACAGACAGTCTGTCCACCCTTCTTTGACCTACTGGTCCAGATCCTCTAAGAGTAAGGCCAAAGACAACAGATCTGAAAGGACGTTCTGGCAGCTGGGAATTACCAGGGCTCTAGGACACCGAAGTCACATCCCTGCACTGTGTGCCTGGCTCAAGAGCAGATGTGTGTTCACTGTAGCAGCTATACCACCCAGAGACTCCCTTGGAAGGGGAAACCTCAGGGAGATGGATCTGGCAGCTGTACAGTTGCTTGCTTGGTGCTTCTGGAGGGGCACAGTGTAGTCAGAGCAGGACCAAAGATCTGGACCACTGTACTTAGCTCAAGCTTATCCTCCTTAGGCTGGCTTTACTGCTAACTCAAATAACAAAAATACAAACTCAGATGAAGCTTCCTTTCTGGCCATGTCTGTTCCTAGGGTTTCCCTGCAGAGAACTCTCTATCCCAGACTGTTTTAGTTGTTGAGAAGCCTCCAGTATCCCCTGTGTTAGCTCTTTTTCTAGCACAGCTCACTTTTCCTTCTGCACTGGCTCAGCTGCGTTGCTGGGTGCATGGGGGTGGGGCCAGAGCTCCATCCACTTCTTGCCCACTTACATGGGAGGGAGAGCTGCAGCCTGACAGCACCTGCTCTCTCTCCTCCCATGCAGGGGTCAATAAGGCAGGTAACCTACACAAGGGAATAAAAAGGGCTCCTTACATCTCCTGAACTCCTCTCTGCAGCCATGCACCAGGCTCATGACAGGACCCCTAAATATCTGGATCGGAAAAGTGGCCTTGGAAAGTCAGTACTAGTCTAGTTTCAAGCATTTTGAGAGTGGAGCCAAGAATTTTTCATTCTTACTATAGCTCCTGACTTGATATTTTGTAGCAGATGCCCTGTGGTACGTCTTTGTTTTTCATTTCTGCTCTCATTCCCCAAATGATTTCTCATCATGCTCTTCCTCCTCAGATGATATTGCAGTAACCCTGCAAATGCTTTGGACATAAGGCACTAGTTTTGGTCAGGTTATTTCTCTCTTTCCGGATGAAGTTTGCACTCACGTTATGCATCCACAATTCAGTTATGGGCACAAGCCTGATTACTTGTGTCATGTGCATTTGCAATCAGCAAGGGGCAAGTAATCAGATCTACACTCACAATTCATTGTGTGCTGATACATTTGGAAAATGTACTTGCACCCACAAAATAGTAAGCTAAGCCCCGGCTCAGCAGAAAATCTATTCCACAATACCTCCTTCTCCTTTCTCATCCTTTTCTATATACTCCTAGAGAGAGCAGATTTCTACTCACCTGTACTGACATTCCAGTTATGAAATGTATCCCAGCAGGAGTCAGTAACAACTAGGACGTTTCACTCTCCAATTTTCAGTAGCAATCTAGCTCTCCTTGCTTATTTCCTATGCCTGTGTTTTTGTATAGCTATGTTAGTATATTAATAGTGCCTTTCTTACCCTTCATCTGTTGATGTAAATGAATTCCATTTGACATCTTATTTTTGATTGCTGGAAATACATCCCAATTTATTTAAGTGAAAGTGCCCCTCTCTTCATTTTTGCCCAAATATATAGGACAGATTTCCTTGTGGGATGTGTTCTGTGGTTTTCACGTTTTGTATTTAGTAAGATATTTTAATGATGTGTCATGGCAGAAACTGTATGACATTAAATGGCACACTGAAAAAGCCATTAATTTGACAGGGTTTTGGGAAAGGTTGTTGAGGTACGTTCTTGCAGGGGAAGGGAGCTTTGCTGCTGCTTTTATTTATTGGCTAGCTGAGTTAATGTGCTACCTATATATGATTATTTAATGCTGCTGTTTAGGCTGAATTAACATGCTATCTGCAATGAGTATGTGATGCTGCAGTGTGGACATCACGGTTTAATTAGCTGTTAGGATTCCTAGAGCTTCTGGAATGGGCATTTTAATCGTTGTTTAAAATTTGGCAAATCAGTATGCTTGGATTGACCCAGACATTCATGCTTGGACCCAAAGGTAGTCCAAGAAAATTATCTCTGTAAAACCTGCTTTGTGTCTCTTCTTGGGACCATGAAGTCATCACTAATTAGGCTGAATCTTCCCTCTCTTGTGTCATTTATTCCCACAGGGATGTGATTAGTGGGAATTCCTCAGTATCTTGCAGGGTATTTTTCAGTCTTTTTGGGGTAACCTTTGTTTTAGGTCTCAGAAAGCTGCAGATTATCCATATCCTTTCATCTGCATCTGAGGTGTGTACAGTGAAATATGAAGAACAAATGCCAAACACTAGAATCTGTGCTGAGAGATAACCACACCTAGTTTTATTTATGTCTTCAACAAACAGAGGTGGAAAGCTAATAGGTAAAATCCTGGCCCTACTGAAGTCAGTGGGAATTTTGCCAGTGACTTCAATGAGGCCTGGATTTTACCTATTGTCTAAAATACAATGTGTCATCTAGCTTCTTTTGTTCACTTTGTTCTTAATCTTTTCCCTAGTGGATACCTAATGAACACATACAAGAGGGAGAAATTATATGAGGGCAGAATTTTCAGAACCAGCCTCTGCCTGACTGAACTGACTAAATGCACCAGCAAAACTGTACATGTCCTCATTTCACACATGCAAAAAGTCATTGGTACACTAATACGTGGCTGGGTACCTAACAATCTAATTTTCAGGCACCAGTGTAGGTATTGTGCATGGCCCCTTTTGTCAATGCAGTCAGTTAAGCATGAAGACAGGTTTATAAAATTAAGGTCAGCTTGAGGTTGCCTGAAAATGTCACCTCTGTGTCCATGTCACCTAAATGCTTTATGGAAGAGTTACATATAATTTAAAAAAGTTAAGGTTAGTCAGTGTACATGTGTCTTTCATAAATATTTAATCTGATGTAAGAGAGAACAAAAGATACTATAATCAAGGGTAAGCTGTATACATACAAAGAAGCAGAGAATGGATGGAATTATTTATAAAGAGGCATTCTAAAGGGACATTGGAGAGCAGGTTCACCTCTTTAAACTGGCCACCTAGATCATTCAGTTCAGGATACCAGTCTCATGATGGGAGGGGACCAAGGTGTAAAGGAGAAGAAAAAGCCCTTAGACACGTAGGTAGAGAAAGCTAATCATTCCTTTTGTATTAAGGAGGTTCCTCCAGAAGAAGAGAATGCAGATGCTAGACTCAGACAAGCTGTGGTGACTGGGGATTCACCCATTAGAAAAAAACAACAATTGCTGTCTTCATGGTGATCATGAAAACTGGTCAGTGACTTGTCTACTGTTATTGAAGGTGGTAGAGCTAACGAAATATCAAGATTTATAGACAGACTTCTTGTGAATGCTGGCAAGGAGTCTGTGGCCATGGTACATACTTGTACTAATGATAGAGAGAGTTGCAAAAGAGAGTATTTGGAAGCTACTTTTACATTACTAGAAAAAAAGTTTTAAATCCAGGGCCTCTATGGTAGCTTTCTCTGCAAGTTCCATGCACAGGCCCAGATAGAGAGAAATTCAAGGTCTCAATGTGTGGGTGAGTAGATGGTGCAAAAAGGAAAAGGTTAAATGTATTGAGTATTGGGAATCTTCAACACAAAGGGAATATCTATACAGTAAGGATCAACTTCATCTTAACTAATGTGGAACCAGATTGCTGGCACTGAAAATGGACAATATTTTGGGTGATTATTTAAACTAGGAGCTGCAAGAAAATTAACTAGGGATGAGAATTTCTCAGACCAGACTAAGCCATCTGCTGGGGATTAGGTAATACAAATGTAGCTCTGTACTTAGTAGTAAAGTATAAGACAGAAACTACAACTGAAATGAAGGGAGAGACAGGCTGAGATCACCAGGTGACATCTGAGAAAAATAATGGTTTCAAATAAAGTAGTTAAATATCAAAAGTCAAAAATAAATAATAAATGTCTGTCCATATCATTACAAGAAACTTAAAATGAAAAGGGTGAACTGAAATGTCTGGCATTGGAAGAGAACCTTGATGTAATAGGCCTTATTGAAGTATGACAGATCAATGGCATACTGTTTCACCTGGGTATAAATTATACTGAAAGAATAGATTATGTAACAGGTGTGGGAATTGCATCATATCTGAAGAAAATCCATAGAATCTACTGAGGTAAAATTTTCAAGTAAAAAGGATCCTGTGGTAGAAGCTGTATGAATACAAATCCCAAGTCAGAAGACTACAAACACAGTATAGGGTTATACTACTGGCCTTGGTATCAGGAAAAAGATGTTGGGTGAAATCCTGGCTCCTGAAGTCAATGGGAGTTTTGCCGTTGACCTTGATGGGACAAGGATTTCATCCATTGTGTTTTATGGGGAAGGGAGATTAAAGATTGTTGAGAGAGATCTGAGATGAGATCTAAATCTAATAAAGTAATAATAGTGCTTGACTTCAGGTACCCACATATACACTGGGAGCATGCCAAGTTGGCACAAGGTTTAGAGAAGTAATTTCTTGACAACTGAATTTCTTGGAAAAGCTAGTTGAAGAGCACAAAAGAGGTAAAGCCATTCTTGAACTTAGTCCTACTGGGTCAAAAAGTAATTGAACCCTTCAGTAAGAGTGACCACAATATACTTAAGTCCAACATCTTTAGGGGAGGGATCATATCAGAAGTTAACACTTAGGAAAACAGAATTTAAAAAAAATTGCTGAATTTGCTCTAAATGCCAAATGCTATTTGTTTCTGATGATGAGATGTTCTACTTCAGGGGTCGGCAACCTTTCAGAAAAGGTGTTCCAAGTCTTCATTCATTCACTCTAATTTAAGGTTTTGCGTGCCAGTAATACATTTTAACGTTTTTAGAAGGTCTCTTTCTATAAGTCTATAATATATAACTAAACTATTGTTGTATGTAAAGTAAATAAGGTTTTTAAAATGTTTAAGAAGCTTCATTTAAAATTAAATTAAAATGCAGAGCTCCCCAGACTGGTGCCCAGGACCCAGGCAGTGTGAATGCCATTGAAAATCAGCTTGCGTGCTGCCTTCAGCACCCATGCCTTAGGTTGCCTACCCCTGTTCTACTTCATAAGGGCTCATTTGAATTTCGGTTTTGTTTTTAACAGACTGGCCACAAAGTGACAATACAGTGAAGACATAGAATGAGAAAAGTGAGGTTATTTTGTAATAGAGTGTATTTGATGTACTCTATTTAGTATAGTGGGCTTTGATCAGGTGGGCTTTCAGGTGCTTCCGCAATATAGTTGTTAAAGAATAATAATACATTTTAAATCTGTGTTTGTCTAGCAGTAAAAACTCAAAATGCCCAGAAACAGCAGAACCATTCAAGCAGGGCTCAGATTCCACTGGTACATGGCAGTATGAACTCAGATGCCCAGTGATGATGATACTTTAAATGTCAACATTGTTAGCTACTTCACTGCTCACTAAAACAAGTAAGAAAGGAGCAGAAAGATCATATTAGGAAGATCTACACAATCTACTGTGAGTGACAGCTCATTTTGGCACCATGGGAAAGTGAGCTTGGGAGGGTATTGTCTTTTTGCCCCAGTCAAGAAGGAGCCAAACCCAAGAAGCTAAAAGAGCCCATCTGAGCCTCTCCATGGGAAAGCCAAGCTCAAGACGCCCTGCAGGCTTTACAGCCACACTAAGGGGATGTCAAACCTGAGGAGTCCAGCAAAGCCCATGGCGTACTGGACCCCAGTGATGGGGAGCCAGGCCCTAGGGAGCCCAGAGGGCATGCCTGATTATATTTTGAACATGTGCACAATCTACTCTAATCATGTATCAGAGGGGTAGCTGTGATAGTCTGGATCTGTAGAAAGCGACAAAGAGTCCTGTGACACCTTATAGACTAACAGATGTATTGGAGCATGAACTTTCGTGGGTGAATACCCACTTTGTCAGATGCATGGGTAAGCTGCAGTTATTATTAGTAATAGTAGTAGCGGTAAATTTATATAACGATAGCACAAAAGGGGACTGTACAAACATAGTTAAGAGCAACAGCTGTGGGTTTGTGAGCATCATGGCAGAGAATAGTCCTAAGGAGGGATTTAAAGGGAGATAAGACGGTGGCTGTATAGCTTATGCCAGGGAGCTTTTCCCTATACATCGGGGATGGCTGTTGGGGTATATGCTGATTAATCATTTCCCTGCTTTCTTTTTCATTCCTCCTCTTCAACCAGTGCTTCCCACTTTTGGAGCCACGCCAGCTGGCTGTGGGCCCCGGCACAGTGAAGTAGGCCAGCTCTTTCTATCTCTGCAACACCCTCTCCAGGCAGATGTTCTGTCCAGGGGACCCTACACACTCCTGTGTAACACAAGATTGCATCCAGTCCGATGAATGATTTTTAAGGGCAGCCTTCGAGACACTGCACTGTAGTAGTCTAGCCTGAATGGAGCAAAGGTATCTATCCTCATGGCACAGTCTGAATACAGAAGCAAAATTTGAAACTTCCAAACAATTTCAGAGATGAGGAAGTCTCGGCTCTTGTGTTCGTTCATGGTGAAAAAAAAAAAAAAGACTTGTAGAATCATAAGAGGCAAACCACATGCTTAGACGTGGTAGTCACTGTATGTCCTAGATCAGGGGTGGCCAACCTGAGCCTGAGAAGGAGTCAGACTTTACCAATGTGTATTGCTAAAGAGCCACAGTAATACGTTAGCAGCCCCCCATCATCTCCCCTCACCCCCCCGCACCTCCCGTTCACCAGTAGCCCTGCCGATCAGTGTCTCCCCCTCCCTCCCCACACTTCCCGATCAGCTGTTTTGTGGCATGCAGGAGGCTCTGGGGGCAGGGGGGAGGAGAGAGGGCACGGCAGGCTCAGTGGAAGGGATGGGAAGGGGTGGAGTAGGGGCAGGGACTGTGGCAGAGCCAGGGGTTGAACAGTGAGCACCCCCTGGCAATTGGAAAGTTGCCGCCTGTACCTCCAGCCCTGGAATCAGTGGCTATACAAGGAGCCGCATATTAACTTCTGAAGAGCCACATGTGGCTCCAGAGCCACAGGTTGGCCATCCCTGTCCTAGCTCCTCCAGACATTCCCTTGGTTATCAATAATATCTTCATCCTAGCTAGGTTAACTCTCAGCCTGCTATTCTGTGTTCTCAGCCAGTCAACATGACAGTCGAGAAAGACCAAGCTATAGATCTGGACCTCGTCCGTGTACTGATGCTACTGAGAGCCATGCCATCTACTTCATTCTTACCAGCAGCTTAATACATACTTTGAACAACAGAGATAACAAACCTGACCCTTGCCGAACTCCAGATGGGAGAGACTTCAGGGACGATGATTTATTTTTGCAATACTACAACCTCCCCAAATAAATAGAGCAACTCCAGAGTAATAACCACTACCTCCACTAGTCAGGTAGGGTGTAATTTAGTGTGGTCTTGAACACCAGCTGTGGTCCAGAAAAAATATTATTGGGCTTGTTATTTAGGGAAAAGAGCATATCACCACAGAGTTCGAGGTAAATTCAGACCCAGTACACACAGAACTGTAGAAACTATAGTATTGGAAGGGACCTTGAGAGGTTTTCTAGTCCAGACCCCTATACTCATAGCAGGACTAAGTATTATCTAGAACATCGCTGACAGGTGTTTGTCTAACCTGCTCTTAAAAATTTTCAGTGGTGGAGATTCCCTAGACAGTGGTGCAGAGGGATGCAAATTAGACAATGGGGGAGGATGCGTCCCTAAGGATTATTCCCCATGTGACTGCATTCTGGGGGATTTAGAAGGGCCATTAGTTCTGGACACTTGTCCAGTTGTTTACTTTATGGATTATTATTAAAATATTTTATATGCATCCACTGAGAACTCCAGATAGGCATATTTCCAATTAGTTGAAATAAAACAAACATCTAATTTGCTTTCTATATTATTATTATTATTATTATTATTATTATTATTTATTTATTTTATTACTACTACTACTACTTATATCACAACATTGACTAAAGGACCCAATCAGGATTGGGGTCCCATTGTGCTTGGCACTGTGTGAATACATATGAAGTCACATTCTCTATCACAAAGAGCTTACAGTTCAAGAATCTTCCATAAGTCCTGCCAAGTAATACTGATTTTCCTGTGAATAGCTGTATTTCAGGCATTTTCCCCAGATGCAGTGTCTCTCCTCAGCAACACAGGCTAGTGCGAACACATCAAACCTGTCCTCTGCTCTCTACACTGGCTTCCCAGAGAATTTGAAATCAAGTTCAAGGACTTGGTCCTTATCTTCAAAGTGGCCTGGGACCAGGATACCTAAAAGATTGTCTAAAGCTCTGGGAAGAAGAACATGATTGACAGCTCTTCTTCTCTAATACAATAGAATACTCTACAATGAGAGCAAAGCTTCCCTGTGTGGGAGACAAAACTTTTTCCAAGGCTGATCTAAGAGCATGGAATCTCAATCTCTCTTGCTGGCTCTCTCTAAAACCCCCACCCCCAAAAGCCAAACACAAACCCCACATAAGCTACCAAAACAAGAAACACCACTGCACAAGATTCTGCCTTTAGGGCGAGGTTGAGAGAACAAACAACATGTGACAGATGTGTAGTGACCTTGGTTAACACACTACTGGAAAGTGTTCAGACACTACAATAATCAGCACTGCATACGAACCTACCTAGAATCAAACTGAATAAATGTATTTTTCTAAATTGAATCTCACTTTCTTTTATTTTAATCACTGGCTTTGTATTCTTTCTTTCTTCCTCATTAGTGTTTGTAACCTCTCCAAATTAAGTATCATTAGCAGATTTTCCTTATTTGCTGTTTACTTCTTCCAAACATGAAACAAGACCAGATCTAAAAATAATTCTCATGGCTGCCCCTTAGACCTCCCACCACAAACCGATATACAGAGCTGAGCAATGTTACACACCTCACCCTCATGCACCACAACATTTGGAGACAAGAGGCGTGCCTCTCAGGGAAGAAAAGGGCATTTTGAACACAGTCTACATTTTGAACCAGGATAATTGCTTTGGCTAAAAGATGCATTCAAGGACCTAAAAGTTTAGGTCTGCCTTTTGGCAATGGCCCTAGGCATCATGTTCTTTCATGCACAGAGTATATCCCACTGATGAGATGTGAAACACAGCCTGCTAATTACATAAAGCAAGCAAGGGTCAGTTGTGCCTGCTCCTCACAAGTGTGCAGGGGGGTGGGGGGAATGAGAAGGAGGCTGTGAGAAACCTACCCTCTTGGGAGAGTGTAGAGACTGCTCCTTCCTACTGTTTCCCAAGGAGACACCCCTCCTGAAAAGGGGCAGGGAGAAGGGCATGGTTATGCTTCTTGCACTGGTCCACAAAGCTGAGGTAGAGCCGGGGCAAAGCTTTGTACTGGTCCAAACTCAGTTCTGAGCTTATCTGGTGAATGCCTGGTATGTAGGTATAAAACATCCCTCTTTCCTTCAAATCCCATTCCATTATGGCACTTTGATGCTGGTGCATTAGATACACAACATTGTCCAAATACGTACTTTGGGAGACAGCATCTTCCTTGTAGAGCTGCAGCTTTGTGCAGAGGCTGCTGCTAGCCCCTGAAATGCATGGGCTATTCTACGTTTGCTCATGCTACATGTTGGAATATATGAAGTCAACATCAACTTTTGAGATGCCCCAGCATGCAATGTATTGGTGACAGCAACAGCACCAGTAATCAGCCCCACGGACAGGGTGTTGGACTATAAGAAAAAGGGACAAGGTCGAGGAGGTATATTTTTTATTGGATCAACTTCTGTCCAGCTTGTCTCTCTCACCAACAGAAATTGGTCCAATAAAAGATGTTGCTTCACTTGGCTTGTCAGTCTAATATCTTGGGACTGACAGGGCTACAACAGCACCGCATACATAAGAAAAAGGTAAGTTAACTTTACTTCAATAGTGAGTGGATCTCTGTATTTCTCAAAATAAGAAAGAGGGACTGGATGACACACCGTACTAGCTATGGCACATAGAACCTTTAAAGGAATGGGTCACCAGATCAAATCCAGCCCATTTTGGTCGGGATGAACAGTTATCATCTGCAGGCTGTTCAGTTGCCAAATGTGAAAGAACTGGTGGTCTCATTTTCAGGGAGGTTTTCACATCACACAGGCATCACTGCAACTATCGAATTAGAATCCTTGCTGGACGTCTCAGAGATCTCGAATGGAGACTGAATGATTCTTAGATTCCCAGAAGTGACCCCTCCAGGGTAGGGTTGAAGCAAATTGACAAAGCAGCGGGAAGAAGCCTTCACTGCTGAGCCTGAGCTATGCCTATTTTGTAGACAAACAAAGGACATCAGCTTCCTAGAACTTCAGGTTAGGGATCTTCTGTAAGCACTTAATTTAAAAAATAAATAAAAATGAATTGACAAAGAGATCAACTCAATATTGAAGAAGGTTGCTGTAGCTGTTTATCATAGTGACTAGTGGTGATTCGGCCATTTCCCGTCTACTGCATGTTGTGAAGTCTAAATTAAATGAGGAAGTCAAGCAACCCTGGGATCTAAACACATAATGTACTTCGGGTATTGAGTGGATGATAGGATTCTTAACCATATCCCTATGGCACACACCAGAGAAGTGATATTTCACCAGTGGTATGGACGTACACCTTTACCTCGATATAACACTGTCCTTGGGAGCCAAAAAATCTTACCGCATTATAGGTGAAACCATATTATATCGAACTTTCTTTGACTCATCAGAGTGTGCAGCCCCGCCCACCCAGAGCACTGCTTTACCGTGTTATATCTGAATTTGTGTTATATCAGGTGGCATTATATCAAGGTAGAGGTGTACATCAAATACTCCATTTTCATTGCAGCTTCATGGAACATGGTAAGTGCTGCTGGGGCATTTTAGCCAAAAAATACACACCGTCTGGAGCACTCAAGGTGATAAAAATGATCTGTTCATTTAAAAAAGTTTCCTATCACTGAGTTATAAAGAGTTAACATATTTGCAATTACACTACAAAGCACACTAATGAATAACCCAGCTACGCAAATGTGTAGAAAATTTACCAGCGCGGGAACGAAAATTTACTCACTCCTCTTTTACTCTGATGGTGACTATAATGTGTGCGTGCATGCGTGCGTGCGTGCGTGTGAGAGAGAGAGACATTTTACTCAATTGTGAAAAACAGTTACTGTCTTTGGAAGAAGAATTGTGCAAGGCTGGTATAACTAACCACACAGACACATAATTTACAATGCAGGTAGAGGCAAATCCTGATCCCATTGAAGCCATAGCAGTTTTACCATTAACTTGAGCAGGACTATCATTTGGACCTTAGAGAACTGGACAAATACATTGTATCAACACACACTGCACATACAATTGCTGTATTTGAAGGGTATGTCCCCTATAAATAGCTAGCAACATATTATATAATATTTATATTTGCATGCAATTATCACCAAATCCCACTTGCTATTTTCATGCCCAGTAGTCCCACTGACCCCCACTTTGTCTTACTCCTGCCTTAATTGTAAATTGCTTTCTCCCTTCCATCCCTCAGCATGTAAGTTGCACTGATTTGCATACATTTTCTGACCAACTTGCACCTGAGATTTATGCCTCTGTTTATGTTGTTGGTGAAATTGACCAGAGACTTCCAAGGGAGATCCACTCACTGACAGCGGGTCTGAATATGTTTTTTAGATCTAAAAAAAATTGCATAGTACTGCCAAAGCTGTTGCTGATACACTGCATAAATGTGTAAAGTAAATAACCATACTTATTACAATGAATTCTAGTCTTTGATCCTAATAACTACATTTTGCAGCTAATAAAGTTTCTGAGCTTTAATGTGGAAAAAATAAACCTGGCATCCTAAGGGTATGTCTATACTACCTGCTGGATCAGCAGGCAGCGATCGATCCAGCAGGGGTTGATTTATCATGTGTAGTCTAGACACAATAAATGGACTCCTGAGCGCTCTCCCGTCGACTCCTGTACTCCACCGGCGTGAGAGACGCAGGCAGAGTTGACAGGGGAGCGGCAGCAGTCAACTCACCACAGTGAAGACACCACAGTGATATACATCACAGAGACCAAACTGATGGCCAGATGGCAGGGCCCTTTGAGGTAATGCAGCACTTGGCCCTTTAGACTATGAAATCTGTCAACCAGGTAAGAGAAAGAATACTAAATTATACCATCTCAAATTGCTGAAGGAGTGGAAGGACTGGGAAGGATTGTTTATCATGCTGGTTCCTCCAGAACTAGAAAGATCTTCATTTGGGACACATAGGAGTAGAGAAGTGCACGAGTAGGGTTGGAAATGATAGTTTTAGCTTGGTATGAATGCTCAGATGGAAGCTTTATTTCCACCCCATAAGACAGGTTGGTTCAAGAGTAGACTTGCACCTACACCTACATTTGGAATGCCTGAATCCAAAGGGAAACCGAAAGACATGAGCAATCTTTTTATCTGTGCAAATTAGGTGGAAAAACCATCTGAAAGATTAAACCTCTACATATTTGTTATGAAGTTAATATTTGAATAATGCTGTTTGAAGTTAAGGGACTGTGAAATATTTGGTTAGAGCAAATTTCAATCTACGTTAATGGTCAACTTGGTATGTTTTGTTTTCTTCTACAAAAAGGGAAGTGTAAAATTATTCGGAGTCTTTAGATGGTTAGAGATAGTCTTGCAGGTTTTGTTTGACTATATAGGCAGTTAGATTTTGGAGAAATGCTTATTTTCAAGTGTGGTGCATGTCTTTCTAGAATTAAGCACATCACCTGTAAAACTGGTTCTTTTTGTCTTTTGTCACTTTGACTGGAATAATTTATCAAGTGCAGCTTCTGCCAACAGAATTACATGGCAAGCAAAAAAACCCCATTACACTGATGCCAGTAAAATACAGAGTTGAGATTATGTAGCATCTTGGAAGCGTGAATGAGAATCTTACATTTTATGTGATCAGAGACAGGAACCCAATAAAGGCAATCCAAAAATTGATATCATCTGGTCAGAATGGCAGAAAAGGAAGATTTGAATAGAGGCATTTTGTGGAATGGGGAGAAGTGAAAAATGAGGAGGCCAGAAGCAAAGGTTAAGGCATTCAAGGCAAGAGCAGACCAAGATACTGATAAGGTTTTAGAAGGGGGATTGTGAATGAAGATATTGGAGGAAATGGATGAAACTATTGTAGAAGTTTGGAAACAAAAGAGGAGGAAGTTTTTATGGGATTGGAGAAGGTAATTTCAAAGTAGACAACACAAGAATGAGGTTATATTAGGCAAAATGCTTGTGTCTCTGCTACTGACTCCTGATGATGGTTTCCCCATCTGTAAAATTGAGATAATAATACTTACTTATCTTACAGGGATGTTGTGAGACTTAATTAGCGAAGGTTTGTGCAACACTTTGCACATGTAAAGTGTGATATAAGTGCTGTGTATTATTATTAATATGAAGAGAAAGGAGCCAGAGGAGAGAGAGTAAACTATTAAATACAAAGAAGAGAGAAGGAAGGAGAGAAGCAGTGATGGGAGACAACAGGTGATGGGATTAAGGGGACAGTTTGAGAAGTTAGAGGTAGATAGTAGAAGAGAGATTTCAGGATTGAAAACCCAATTGAGGGAGGAGAGGGTGAGAGTGGGCTTGTTTGAACGTGAGCCATGATATTCTTTTTTCCTAATTTTTGCCCAAGTTTTACGTGTTTTACAATACATTGGCTTTTTGCTTCATCAGTCTTTAGCTGGAGCAATTATGCACGTAAAATCAGTGCAATCAGTCATACTCTAGCTTCAGATATGTGAATGGAATTCCCATTAAAGTCAGTGGGTTGCTTGTCTGAAGCTGAAACATAAAAAACCTTGCAATGTGAGCTGTCGATGCGAAAACAAACAACTTACTGCTTTGCTGTTGAGTCAGAAAGTTATCATATTTTCACCAGATTGACAAAAAGAAAAATAAGTGTCCCTTTTGCCTGATTTTTCTAATATGGTAAAGTAGCCTTTATAAGTGAACAATACCTTTCATCTTAGCATATACTTGACTTCCATTTTTTGACAGCAAAATTGTGAAATTTGTCTTGAATTTTGCACAGAATAATTTGACATAACAGTTAATGGAATATCCTCTTCTGGACCAACAAAGAAGTTATAGTGAAAAACTTTACAGCCAAAAGGTGTAGAAATAGAAGGAAACTCCTGGGCCTAAAAGTTTGTGTATGTATCAAATTATTTGTCATTCTGATAAAAACAGTGGTATTCTGACACCTCATTTATTTTTCTTGAGGCCCAGTATGTCCACAAACCAATCTTTTTTCCTTAGGCTTTTGGGAAGTGGGGGCCTGAAGATGAGTGGGACTTGAGTTTATTTTACATCCTCATAATAGCTGGTGGATATTTGTTTATGTGCCAAGGTGTGGTAAGCAGTGCTCTGTATTTTGTATTTTTATTTACAGCATAGGTGGCGAGAGTACAGGATGGCTTTCTATAAGTCGGGCACTTTAAATCAATCAATCAATCAATCAATCAATCAATCAATCAATCAATCAATCAATCAATCAGTTAATCAAACAAACAAAAAAAGCAATCTAAATAAATATATAAATAAATATATAAATAAATAGGCTCACATTTCCAAAAGTGACTAGTGATTTTGGTTGCCCAGCTTGTAAAAACTGAAGGGGGCCTGTTTTTCTGAAAATGCTGAGCACCTACTCTTTGAAAATCTGGCTCATTTAAGGGGTCTTAAATTGGGCATCCCAAAACTAAGGCACTCCAAAATCACTAGTCATTCTGGAAAATTTGGGTCTAAGAAAATAATCCACTTGACTGTGACACTGGAAATTAGAAGACTTTCACCTTAGAACAAATCTGTGAATTTGTTCTTGAAATTTTACCCAAATCTATCATTTTCTACCATAAAAAATTAATAAAGCAGGAAAAAGAAAATACTTAAGTTCTTTGCTTGTAAACGCTTCTGCTTGCAGAATGGAAATATCCAGTACAACATTGAAATATTTTATTGACAGGGCATGAGGGTGTTTGTTTTTTAAAATGTATCCTTAGTTTAGAACTTCCTTCCCATGCAGTTTCAGATTTTGATGTCCTAAGTTCTTTTTATTTCCCTCCCCCCTTAAGTTAGTGACATGCACTTACAAACTTCACCTTAACTATGTATTTGCCTCATTGTTTCCTTGTTTTCTTACATTAATAGAAAACAGAAATATACATAGTTTACATGAATTCTTGGCAGGGTGAAGCTCAATGGGACAGAGGGGAACAGAGTGTCAGGAGTGGACATGTCAGTGGAGAATGCATATTGGGGAGAGGGAAATCTCTGGGACTGGATGAAGTGGATGTGTTGGTGCTATGTGAGTCTGGGTAGCACTGGGGAAGAGCAACGTCTATGAGGGGCACTGCGGATATATCTACACAAGAAACACTTGACTGGCACAGCTGCAATGCTGTAGTGTAGACACTACAGCACCGGAAGGAGTTCTTCCATTGTTGTAGTAAATCCACCTTTCCGAGAGGCAGTAGCTAGGTTGATGTAAGAATTCTTCCGTTGATGTAGTGGTGTCTACACCAGGGCTTAGGATGGTTTAACTACATCACACAGGGTGTGAAATATTTTACAGCTCTGAGCAATGTAGTTAGGTCGACCTAACTTAATAGTGTAGACCAGGCCTGAATGAGTGAGCTGGATGTGGGAGGATTAATAGCACTGTAGATTTGTGTCCTTCTTTGGCAAAGTGAAAAGGAAAGGTTCAGTGTGGCTGGAGGGATGGAGAAAGTACCTGGGAGAGCTGGGGAAATAAGAGAAGGTTCCTTCATTGATTGATGCTAGAATTGTTATAATGTGCCTGCAGCATTTAGGACCAATGCACTGCACACTGAGATTACAATGCCCATGAAGGACATTGTAAAAGTTGTGTGCTACACTTACATCCTGAGCCATGCAGGGCTTACAACAATCGCAGTGCATCTCATATATATCTCACTGCTCAGGTTCACAAAACTGGCTTAACATTAAAATACTGTGGGCCAAAAAGACCTCCCTAATATTTTAGTCTTTGTACAAGTCAGCTATAAAAATGAGTTTATTTCACGTACAAAAGTATAGCTTTGGAAGCATAATTCTCCATCTCACAAATTTTGCCTGTGTGTACACTATCTGTGTGAGTGTTTACAGAATAGGTTGGTGAGGATGGGGATTATACATGTTGGGGTGTGTGTGTGTGTGTGTGTGTGTGCGTACCAACTATAGAATTGCTTTGCAAGGCTGAGGTGTATGTAGTGTGAGTGTGTATGTTATGGCTGAGATTTCCAAAGCTGCCTGAGGGATCTGGATACATCTAAATCTCTAAGGCAGCTCTAAAAATTTAGCCTACACGTGTGTACAGCATGAGTGGGTGAAGATAGTCTCATTAGGAGTTTTACATGCACTATTAGTGCATTTCACAAGTTCAAAGGGCAGCACAGAGCCTATATACCACTTAAGCCTGACAAATGCCCTATTTGGAATATTTAAGAAGTTCAGGGGCCTTCTGCACAGGGGTGAATTTAATCCTATGTGCGTGGAGTGTGTGTTCCCAACCCTAGGGCTAGGGAGGTTCTCATCTCTGTGTCACTGGGGTAATTCTGTACCCTATAGTCCCTTATATTCCCTACCCTTAATGCTAGGGAAGGTCTCATTTCTGTGTTCCTTACACAGTGCACGGAAGCTAATTTTCCCTGGATTTCCCATTCCTTTTCCAGGGCTAATGCAGCCCTTCAGCCTTCCATCTGTCACTTGTGCTCTTCATTTTATTGACAGTTTATACTTGAACTGGCCTAATGTCTGAGAAAACAATGAACATATAGTATACTTTTTGCAAGTGGACTTGCCATTATTATTAATGCTGTCAGGTCCATCCTGAGGCCTCAGGGGTTTAAAATGTCTTCGCAGTGCTTCAGTGACAATAAACAGTCTGGAACGTGCTTCGCAGACATTATAAGTCTGTACAGCACTTCAAGGACATTGTTATGTCCATGTGAGACTTCACATCTCCCCCAACAATTAAAGTTTTAATACTGAATAAGTTAAAAGAAAAAGACCAAAAATTCTTGAAACTAATCCTGTATAGGAGGTCTTAGCAAGGAAACCCGGCAAGTCAGACTAAGGGCTTATTTACATGGGGAAACTGACTGGCAGAACTACAGCAGTATAGTTATACCACTATAGCTATGCCAGAGTAACTTCCCATGTGGATACGCTATTCCAGAATAAAAGTGGCTTTTTTTGCATAGATGTGACTTTTTTCCTGACTTCATAGTTTCTGGCTATACCGAAAAAAGTCACTTTTATTCTGGAATGGATTGTCCACATGGGAGTTATATCAGCATAGCTGAAGTAGTATAATTATACCATTATAGTTCTGTTGGCCAGTTTCCCAGGGCAGACAAGCTCTTTTTATAGTTTTCTAGACCCATTGCTTCCAAAATACAAGGAAATGAAAAACGAGGAGGATAATTTTTGAAAAGGAGAACCATCGTCAATTTTTCTAAGTCATGCATCTCAGAAATGGATTGTTGGAGTTACTTCAAACTTTCCAATATAATTATCCTCTGGCCTAAGACTAGGCATAAGTAATTTTAGGCCACAAAAGTGACTGCTTCCCCTCCACAATGAAATGACACAAAACACAAAGTGGTGATGCTGCATTCTTTTCCTTATGACTATAGCTCTGGCTATTTTCCTAGCTATGACATTATCTTAACAAACTCCATCCCCCAGCCCCTGGCATGCCAGCCTTTCCTCTGCCTCTTTAGCAGCCCTTGTGTAAACACACCTCCACCAAACTACCCTCTCTCACCACATCCAACTACTACACCAAACATCTACAACTACTTATTTTGGGAGGAAATGAATCTGGTAAAAGAGTATGCGCAGAAAGGTGAAAGAGGGGCAGAGGTGAGGTTGTGGTGTATGGTGCACAGCAGTTGTGGCAGTGGTAAAGCTATGTACTTGTGAGTGGAGAAATACAACGTATGTACTCTTAGGTGGTTTGACTTTTAATGTCTTTGCTTTTCTGGGGTTTTGTCAGGTATGGTGTGTGGCAAACATAAATGCTCCACAACAAAGTTTTAAATATTAATTCTAATAGAGACAGTAAATAAAAAAATCAGAGCCAGTTTTACACAAAACTTATAAGAAGTGAATTTAGATTTACTTCCAATTTAATATTTCAGTGAATTCATGTAACTGATTTTTGGGAAGGCAGATTAGAGTATTTAAATAAATTTCACACAAATGGTAAGAAGGAACATTTTTTTCTGTCCTCTGCTTTATAAATAGCAGACAATCTTAAGTGGAGAGTTTAAAAACATTCCATATAGGATAATGCATAAGCAGATTTGGTTTCACTGGGTAATCCGATGATATAATCACCAAACAAGAATGAAACTTAAGTGGTTTATGTTTGTTATCTGAACCTTTCAATAGAATAACAGCCTTAGTAATACGATATATTTGTCATGTATTCTGTATAGCACCCTGATAAATGTTAATATTAAATTTATCTCCAATTCTCATACAAATAAATAATATAATCGTAACATATACATGAAGCACTTTAAGTTGGCTTATAGTGACACCAACAAATTTAGATTGTGTTAGATATCATGAAACCCAGTTTAATCAAAAAACGTGAGTATGACTTTGTGTAAATAATTGATTCTGAGCTAGTAGGTGACACTGGCCACAACACGGACCAGTTCATCAGTGCAGACGAAAGGTAAATATGCTGTGGGCCCACAGCCATTTCTCAAGCAAAACCCTCCTTGATTTCAAGGTTTTCACTGTCAGATCCCTGTATGTTAGCAAGAACAGGGAGAATGATGTGAGAGAAAAAAATCAAACCAAAATAACCCCCCAAACTTTTACATTTTAATGTGAATGTGTTTGCAGATTTTTGCCTGTTTTCTTTCTGTCAATAGCAATATCAATTTATTGGCAGGAACACTCACTGAAACAGCCCTTTACAAATATTGCAAAATATTTACAGAAAGTGAATTCTGAGCTTGCCACCTCAAGTACTCCTTTGATCTTAAGAGTTGCATTCCTCCTGTCAGGGAATAGAAACATATCAGGTGACCCATATAGCCACTCAAAAAAGCTTGAATTTTGAATTCATAGAGAGCCTGAACAAAACTCACTGAATAAAAACGTGGCCAATAGCCCTTTTCATCTGGAGATGTTTTCCCAGGAAGGAAGCATTCATATCTCTATTTTAGAGATGGGAAAACCGAGGCAAAGAGAGGTGAAGTGATCTGCCCAAAGTCACCCAAAAAGCCAGTGGAGCAAGGAGAAAAGTTCTTGTCACCTGGGTTGCAGTCAACCCACTTGTCAGTCTTTCTGCCCTGTTGACCCCTATTGATTTCAATGGACTTTGGATCAAGCCCAAACTGAATTCTCATAGTGAACAGCTCACAAATAATTTGCTGACCAAGATGATTTCACCAAAGCTATTAGGTGAATAATTTTGAATAATGAAAAAGCTTGAGACAATTGCAAACAGACAAAGAAGCAAAATTCACCATAAAATTTATATTGTATTAATTAATGATCCAGCTCAAATGTTAGCATGGGTTTTATGTTCTACATAGTAGCCCAGATCCTGCCCTGTGCTCTGCCAGCCCAGAAGATTACCCAGCCACCTATTGGTTGTAGGCAATGTAGTGTAGGAGAATTCCAGGTTGGCAAAGAGCTGCTGGAGAAGTAATTCCAACAGGAGAAATCTCCTCTGCTTCAACCTTAGGAGCTGCAAAGCACCCGCCTTCAGAATCCCTAAGCCCACCAGGGCAAGGCACCTTTCATTTTATCTACCTACCCATCTCTGTAGGGAGATCACAATGGGAGTTTAAAAAACTGGCCAGGTGTGCTTTGCTTGTAAGGTTAAGTGACTGAAGCCAGGCTCCGGTGGAGCCCTAGTCTCAGTCTGTGTGTATTTTGTAGGGTAGGTAGCTAAGTTAGTCAGTCATGTATGAGCACAGAGTGGACCTCCTTAGTGTTTATTTCACAGCCTCATTGCTATTATTCCAAATTGACTGTCCATTTGCAGAGTGTACTATTTAAAGAGCCATAACTTGGCCAGTTTTCACCTGAATACTCAAAGACATTCAACCTTTTTTGAGGGCTAGTTCCGTGAAAAATTTTGACTTTCTACCTCCCTCCATCACTGGAATGGACCAAATCCAAGTATCTTTCTTTCTCTCTTTCAATACTGGGAAGATTATTTTAGGCTCTTTCTGCTTCCAAATTGCTGAACATGTTTTGGCTCAAACTCACCAAAACAATTCACTCTTGGAATAGATAAATTTTCAGCTTGATGGTGAAAGCTTCAAAAAAAGGCTTCAGCTTTTGAAACAGGACATACCTTGGAATCCTTTATGCAGCTTTAAAATGTAGTGGTTTCTTCCATTCCCAGTATAATTAGAAACACAGCCAATGGGTTACGTTCTGCCTTCTGTTATAGTCATGGGGTTGTACAATCTAAAGCAGAAATCTGGCCTATTATAGGTGCAGCTTATGCACACTTTATATGTACAGTTTATGGCCCTGATTCTGGAAAGTGTTTAAGTAGATGCTTTAGTTCTTTCAGGAATCGGGATGTGTGATTGGGTTGCTGTTTGCTGAGCACTCCTTTGGGGAAAGAGGTGTCTCTGCAGTGCCCTCTCCTTGCCCCTCCTCTTCAAGCCCCTTAAGAACTCTCCATAGCGTTTCTCAGGATCGTCACCAACCCCCGGTTAGTAGCTGAAAACAATTCAAAATAGTGCTCAATGTCCTGAACATAAAGCCCATCATAGCAACACAATAGTTCATGCTCCTCTCCAGCTACTCTGCCACACACAGAGTTCTTATTCTGGCCCCTACTGTTCTTCACAGAACTGCTTATCCTGTCTTCCCCAGCAAAAACTCAGCCTTCTGACTCTGGCTTCCTTCTTCCTGTCAGCGCACTCCCTGTTCTTTTTTCTTTTGTATCGTGAAGCAGACTGGCCTGAATACTCTATAGCTGCCACCAACTAAGATCCTCCACACTCAGAGGTTTATATTCTCTTGCTCTGCTCTGTGTCTGTCAGGTAATGTAAGAATACCATTCTAATAGTACCACAGGTCCCTGACTTTCTAACTAAATAACATGATGTCATTTTTATTACCTTAAGATGTTTGAATTCCTCAGAATTTTTCCCCTTTCTTTAACCAAAGCCTTATGTATCCATAAATGGTGATCAATTGTTTCTTCGCCCTTACAGAGCACACACAGTCCATCTTTTGGCTAACTATTTGAAAAAGATTTTTGTTTAATCCACAATGGCCAGTTAGTATTCTAAATAAAAGCACTTCATTAGTCCTGTCCAGGCCCTGAAGTATGTAGTTATCCTCCAGGGCACAATTCAAAAATTCTTCTTCCTCTTTCTTCATTAATCCAGTTTTTTTGCCATTCCTCTTTTAAATTTTTCTGTGCTAGGCTTTTGAATTCCTGTTTACTCAATGGTATTCCTATGTCAATCCTTCCATTTCTTACAGTGGTTTTTTAGCTGCTTTGTCCAACCTTTTGTTCCCTGTTATCCCACTATGCACTGGGATCCAAGCAAATGCTACATGTCTCCTCATCTGTACTCACTCCGTTATTAGAAATATAATTTCATTGATTAAATCACTTCTACATACTGAGACAATATTTTTTTTATCACCACAAGGCATGAGATTGAATTAAAAGAAGTGACCACCACTGCTGGGCATACATCCCAGATCCAATTTAATGCTAGCATTATTGCTACTAGTTTGGCTGTCATGACAGCTACTTAATCAGATATTCTTTTAGATATACTAATTCCCAGTGTTGGTGTTCCCAATATGCTGTCCTTCCTCCTGTTTTTTTGTTTATTGGATCCATCTGTGTACATTTGACAAAACGGACTCCACTTTTCATCTATATACTGGTATACTTTTTTTTAATACCCACTGTCTTTTTTTTACCCTTAAGTTTCTAAACTAAATCTAAATCCACATTTGGACATGCAACTTTCCATCCATAAGTAATTCTTCCATGACTGAAAGTTTTGACTTCATTCAGCTTTTCCTTGTCTTTCAACTGCTGTATCCACACTTTACCTTGAACGATGTGGGGAGTTCTAACATTGTGTTCTATAGATAGTTCTCCTATCAAATTCCCAACAAACCTTTTGGTGCTTTCATCATGGCAGTTCCCATTAACTTTTGGCCAGAAAGTTAGGTCCAGTACTTTCATTTGTAATGTAACTGGCATTTCACTAGAACAGGGATCGGCAACCTTTGGCGTTCGTCCTGTCAAGGTAAGTACCCTGGTGGGCCGGGCTGGTTTGATTACCAGCTGCATCCACAGGTTCAGCTGATCGCGGCTCCCACTGGTTGCGGTTCGCCGTCCCAGGCCAATGGGGGCAGCGGGAAGCGGTGGCCAGCACGTCCCTCGGCCTGCGCCACTTTCTGCAACCCCCATTGGCCTGGGACAGAGAACCGTGGCCAGTGGGAGCCGCAATTGGCCAAACCTATGGACGTGGTAGGTAAACAAACTAGCGCGGACCGCCAGGGGCTTTCTCTGGTGGGCCACGGGCCAAACGTTGCCGATCCCTGCACTAGAAGCTATCTGTAGTGCACATAGAGATGTTGTAATAAATGCACTGCACACAATTCATAGTGCCTATGCTTGCATTAAAGCTAATTTTTTAAAGATCTGATTTTAAGGCTGACCCAAAAACTTGGCAGCTGTAGACAATAACTGGTCTGATTAAGGCTCTGTATACCATAAACTGTTTTCTCATCCGCCCCGAAGCAGTTCCAGCGAGACTTTTAAGCAGGTTAATCCTTCCTGTACATTGATCTTTAACATAGTTTATATGGTCTTTCTAAAGTAATTTAGTATCAAATATTACACTTAATAATTTAAACCTTTTAACTATATCGCTTTGTTCCCCGTATATATAGAGTTTCATTCCCTTTCAACTTTCCTTTCTGTAAAGATTGATCCTTTGGTTTTAGCAATGGAGAACTTGAAACACCATGCATTTCCCTTGTCAGAGCTCTCTTGTAACACTTCATTAACTCTCTTTTCTACTACCTCAATATTCCTGCTCCTAACCCATGAGCACAATCATCTGCGACTAGAGTAACATCTACCCTGGCACTTATTTGTTTTGGGACATCATTTAGCATTATATTGTATAACGTTGGGCTGATAACACTTTCCTGTAGTGTACCATTTTTAATATTATATAAATTCGAAATAATTTTCCCAACTCTGACCTGTATGGTCCCTTTACTCAAAAATTCCCTAATCTGCTTATATTTTTGTTGTCAGATGTTTGGCTGTGTGTGTTCCCTCTGTATGCCATCCCAGCTCTGCGCAGGTAGCTGGTATAGCAAACCGCCCAATGATCACAAGATCTGTTAAGGTACAAAGGCACCTGGCCAGGTTTATTGTTGATGTATTGTTGATGATGTGCTAGTATCCCACAGACTCTACCGGATGACTAATACATGTATGCCCACAACAATGGACCAGCTCAGTGAATGGCGGGACTTTCCATCCTCCCCTCGCCCCCAGGCCAGACAAAAACACTTCCTTTGAGGCTTCATTTTGTACATCAATACAAACAAGTTATGTATTGCCCCTCTGATGTGGTTAGTTCCTGCCCCCTGACATGGGTTGTTACCACCCATTACTTCGTACATGTTGATTCGATCAAAGCATCTCTTTCCATCACACTGTCATCCTGACCTTATCTTTAGCCTCTGATGCAAGGGCTTATGTCTCTGGCTCTCTTCCTACTACAACATTCTTCCCCTTATCTCTTGTGAACCTTCTTTGTACAACAAGCCTTCTCTCTATACTATGACTGTCATAAACAGATAGTAGGAGATAATAGAACAGAAGTACTTTATATCTCTTTTGCCTGTAAAGGGTTAACAAGTTGAGTGAGCCTGGCTGTCACCTGACCAGAGGACCAGTCAGGGGACAGGATACTTTCAAATCCTGAGGGAGGGAAGTTTTTGTGTGTGCTGTTAGATTTTGGTTGTTGTTCACTCTGGGGGTTCAGAGGGACCAGACGTGCAACCAGGTTTCTCTCCAATGTGAGTACTAGGTAGTTAAAGTGAGTTAGGCTTATGGTTGTTTTCTTTATTTGCAAATGTGTATTTGGCTGGGAAGAGTTCAAATGTGTATTTGGCTGGGAGGAGTTCAAATGTGTATTTGGCTGGAAGGAGTTCAAATTTGTATTTTGCTGAAAGGATTTTAATTTGTACTTGTATACTTAGGCTTGGAGGGTATTCCCAGTGTCTATAGCTGAAAGACCCTGTACCTATTCCATTTTGAATTTACAAAGATAATTTTTACTGTTTTTCTCTCTTTCATTAAAAGTTTCTTGTTTAAGAACCTGATCATTTTTTTATTCTGGTGAGACCCCAGGGGACTGGGTCTGGATCCACCAGGGAATTGGTGGGGAGAAAGGAGGGAAAGGGAGGAGAAAGGTTAATTTCTCTCTGTGTTAGGATTACTTTCTCTCTCAGGGAGAATCTGGGAGGGGAAGAGAGAAGGAGGGGGGAAGGTGCATTTTCCTCTCTGTTTTAAGATTCAAGGAGTTTGAATCACAGTGATCTTCCAGGGTAACCCAGGGAGGGGAAGCCTGGGAGAGGCAACAGTGAGGGAAAGGGTTTACTTTCCTTGTGTTAAGATCCAGAGGGTCTGGGTCTTGGGGGTCCCCGGGCAAGGTTTTAGGGGGACCAGAGTGTACCAGGCACTGGAATTCCTGGTTGGTGGCAGCGCTACAGGTTCTAAGCTGGTAATTGAGCTTAAAGGAATTCATGCTGGTACCCCATCTTTTGGACGCTAAGGTTCAGAGTGGGGAATTATACCATGACAATGACATACACCTTTTCAATATCTAGAAAGACAGCTATCACAAAACCTTTGTGCCTCACTTTTTTGTATTTCAGTTTCTATTTTAACCATATGATCAATGGTACATCTTTCCCTCCTACAACAGCTCTGCATCTTATCTATAAAGCCATTGTTTTCCAAATAGGCAACCCTTCTTTCATTCACCATTCTCTCCATAATTTTAACCAACCTGGACATAAAAATAGTTGGTCTTTAGGCATTCTCTTTTGTGGATAATTTGCGTGGTTTTCATATTGGACTTATAACTGCAGGTTTCCATCCTACAGCTATCACTCCTTTTCCCCATGTTGTGTTATACAGTTCCAAGAGAACCCTCAAACTGCCCTCAGAGAGATATTTAAACATTATGATACATATATTATTTTTACCTGGGGATGTATTCTTGCTGTTATCAATAGCTTTCTCAAGTTCCCGCATATAAAACCATTAATTCAGTATAGCATCTTCATGTTTATCCCAACATCATAGTAGAACATGACTCTCTTCAATGAATTCTCCTTTAATCTTGTGGAAAACTTCACTTTGATTTTCCTCATGACTTACTCCTTAGAAATTTATGCTAAAACTTCTGCTTTTCTTGTTATCAGAATTTCTAACTATGTTGTCAGTCTCAGTTGGACCTGGGATGTGACTAATCAGTCTGAATTTCTTTGGTTCTTCTAATTTGCTCTATATTTTTGTTTTTTTTTGTATCTCCTTAGCTTATCATGCCGCAATATACCTTCAATATGCTGGGCTGTGATTACTATTGTAGTTATTTACATTTGACCTCTGTCCCTTCCATGTGATTTTCACAGGAATTCTCTCTCCCTCATTTACCACATCTTATCTTCCCTTTACAAAAGTTGCTACATGCCCATACTGTTGGCACTTATAACACCTTAGGGGAGTGGGATATGTGGCTTGGTTCTGAATATCTGAAACCCTAATGTGGCTTTCTCAGCTAGAGTCCCTCCCTGAAATGTAATCAGCACTGCTGTTGATGGCTTGCTTTCAACTCCTCCTTTACTAATTAGTCACTTATTATTAACACTTTATTTCATCATTGGTCAGTTCTAATATATTACCCCCTTGTTTCAGTTGAATACTTTGGTAGTTGGCAACTTATTTTAACTTTCTGTAATGTTTTAGTTTTTAGCAGCTTATCAGCTTGTTCTTTGTTTTTACATTCAACTAAAAGATCCTCATCTTGCAGCCTCCTTGGCTCTTATTGTATCTCCTACACCTTTCAAAATCCAGTCAACTATTTTCACAGGGTTAACATCACCTAAGCTTATTTCTTTGGCTAGGGACCTTACAATTATAACATTTTGATATATTTCTTTTCCTGGATTTGCTTTTTTGCTGATAGCATCATTAATTGAATCTGCTTCCACCCTTACACTGGAGGACAAGGGAAAAGCAAGGTTTGAGAGACCCAGAGACTGGCTCCACTTCAGGGAATGATCTGTCTGCCCAGCAGTGGGACCTTTCTATCCTGAATACTATTCTACTATATACAGGTAGCTAGGAAGGGCTTTGGACTGAATTAAGCCCTGGCCTGTGTGTCTGCGCAGACAGGTGAAGGCTCACATGGAGTTGAAGAGATGTGTCAATGTCATCAGCAGGTCCGTCAAGCCATGGACAGGCCTTGCAAGATGTACTTGATTATCCACTGTAAATTTCCTTTACTTCAGTCAGCCCTAGAGAGCTCAAGTGCCAGGAACAATGTGCATACACCAGCCACTTGAACAATTATGAAAACTGGCTCACACAGTCAAGCTATAAATCAATAGCATGGTGTCATGTGCGAAAAGCTATGTGGGGGGGTTGAGAGGATGGAGGGAATTGGGTTGTTTTCTTTGCAAGGGGAACTCTGTTTCCCTCTCATTCAATCTAAGTACAAAGATCTGAGTAAAAACTGATCCTGCCATTTTTTTGGCCCTAGCCCTCCAAATTCCACTTCGAAATAGAGAACAAACCTAGCTGCGGCAATTGAATCCCTCCAATTCTGACACAACCCAGTGCGAAAGCACCATACAAACCCCAGAGCCAGCACCTGCCCTCTGAAGTTCAGTAGTTTTATAATTAGAACAAAGTCTGAGTTTGGATAAAAAGAGTGAATGACTATAACTTGGCCTCTTTTACCATGAAGGGGGGAAATACTGGAGGTGGAGCAGCACTGGCGTGTTTCCTTCTGATTTCCTTGCTCCATCAGAAAGAACTTAGAAAAGTCACTAAAGATGTAAATGAGAAGCACCCTCTCTTCACTTGTAAACTTGTTGGCGCAAAGCATACTCAACCCCCTCGAGCGCTCCATCAGCCCTTTGGTCTTAGCTACCCTTCTGGTTTTGTGTGTGCAACACTTAAAACTAAAAACAGGTGAATTCTGGTTTTCCTCACTGAAGACTAGTCTCTAGTCGTGCTGGAACAATTTGTATAGTGGGGGTGATGAGAGCCTTTGAACCAAACTGTAAACCAGGCCTGCACAACATACGGCCGGTGGGCTGCATGCGGCCTGCAGAGGCTCACTGTGCGGCCTGCGATGGGATTCAAAAGGCTCTGAGCTGCCCGCAGTGACGGGGAGCCCAGAGCCATTTAAATCTCAGCTGCGGCCACCATTCAAAGGGCTCTGGGCTGCTTGCAGTGGCGAGGAGCTCGGAGCTCTTTAAATCCCAGCTGCGGCCCGGATTCAAAAGGCTCTGGGCTGCCTGCAGCGGTGGGGAGCCCAGAGCCATTTAAATCTCAGCCGCGGCCGGGATTCATAGGGCTCTGGGCTGCCCGCAGCGGCGGGGAGCTCAGAGCTCTTTAAATCTCAGCCGCGGCCCGGATTCAAAAGGCTCTGGGCTGCCTGCAGCCGTGGGGAGCCCAGAGCCATTTAAATCTCAGCCGCGGCCGGGATTCATAGGGCTCTGGCTGCCCGCAGTGGAGGGGAGCTCAGAGCTCTTTAAATCTCAGCTGCGGCCGGGATTCAAAAGGCTCTGGGCTGCCTGAAGCCGCAGGGAGTGCAGAGCCCTTTAAATCCCAGCCGCGGCAGCGATTCAAAGGGCTCTGAGCTGCAGGCAGCCGGGAGCTCAGAGCTCTTTAAATCTCAGCCGCAGCCGGGATTCAAAGGGCTCTGGGCTGCCAGCAGCCGCAGAGAGCCCAGAGCCCTTTAAATCTCAACCGCCAGGCCTGGCTTTAGGCCAATTCAACCAATTCCCCTGAATCAGCACGCCCCTAAGAGGGCCACATGCCCAAGCCCCAGTACGGTGTACCGGCAAAAGCCAGTGCACTGTAGCGGGGTGGCCCAGCTTTCCCAGGGGGCAATTTAAAAGGCCTGTGGCTCCCAGGCCCTTTAAATTGCCACCAGAGCACCACTGCTGGAGCCCTGGGGTAGGGCTGTGGGGCTCTGGGGGCTATTTAAAAAGTCCAGGGTTCCCGTCGCTTCTACCGCCCCGGCCCTTTAAATAGCCAATGAAGCCCCACTACTTCCCCAGGGTTCCCATGGCTATTTAAAGGGCTGGGGTGGTAGAAGAAGGGGAGCCCCGGGCCCTTTAAATACACCCAGAGCCCTGGGGTAGCGGGGGGCTCTGGGGGCTATTTAAGGGGCCGAGGCTCCAGCTGCCTCTGCCGCCCCAGTCCTTAAATAGCCGCTGAAGCCACACGGCTTCCCCAGGGCTCCCTCGGCTATTTACAGGGCTGGGGCGGTAGAAGCAGGGGAGCCATGGGCTCTTTAAATAGCCCCCAGAGCCCTGGGGTAGTGCGGTGGGGTGTCTCCAGATGCCTTTGCTGCCCTGGTCCTTTAAATAGCCCCCGGAGCCCCACCACTTCCCCAGGGCTCCTGCAGCTATTTACAGGGCTGGGGCAGTGGAAGCAGGGGAGCCCCAGGCCCTTTAAATAGCTCCTGAGCCACCGACTGCTACTGCTACCCTGGTGGAGGAGGCAGGAGGAGGGGGCACTCACCATACAGGATGAGCTGTACCCCCTGTACCTGTACAGTTGCCTGCAGCCAACCCCTGCCGCACCTCCTGCCCTGCCTGCACCAGTTCCTGTCTGCAGCCAGACCATCTCCAGCCAGCCCCTCACCCCCTGCCTTGCCTTCAGTCCTGCACCAACCCGTCTCCAGCCAGCCCTGCACCCCCTTCCCTGTCTCCAGCCAACCCCTGCCTCACCCTCCTGCCTGAAGCCAGCCAGTCCTGCACTCCTTTGTCTCCAGCCCTGCCAACCCATGCCGCAACCCTCCTGTGGCCCTGCCTGAAGCCAGCCAGCCCATCCCACACACCGTCTCCAGCCTGCCCCACACCCCTTGCCCAGCCTGCAGCCAGACCCTACCTCCAGCCACCTCCCCCCCACCTCCAGCCAGCCCCATGTCCACTGGTGCCCTGTAGTTCCCAGGGAAGTAACCCTGCACAGCTGCTTCAATGAGGTGGGCAGGGAGCAGCTGGGACCCACACGTGCACCCTAGCACACCCTCAGGGAGTGGCGGAGCTCATTTCTAGTTCAGACACATCTTTTTAAAAAAGAACTTTAGGTAGGGTTAACATACATCTGTACTTTCCCAGACATGTCAGGCTTTTTGGATCTTAAATCGCCATCCAGGAGGAAAATACGGACGTATGGTAACCTTATTGGTACAAAAAATACATACTGTGGCAGAACTTTTTATAGGGAACCGGTTGCTAAGAAATGAAAGGCTTTTTTTTTTACATGTTTTATTTTTCCAGTCATCCTTGCCGGGGCCCTGCTGAAAATGTTCGAATTGGGCCCCGCACTTCCTAAAGCCGGCCCTGCCAGCTGCGGACAGGATTCAAAGGCTCTGGGCTGCCCGCAGAGATTCTTGGCCGCGGCTGAGATTTAAAGGGCTCAGGGCTCCCCGCCGCCATGGGCAGCCCAGAGCCCTTTGAATCCCGGCGGCGGCTCCAGCGGATGCACTGGGGCTGGGATTTAAAGGGCTCGGGCTCCCCTCAGCAGCAGGAGCTCTGGGCCCTTTAAATCCCTGCCCCAGCCCCACAAAGCTCCGGGTTCCCACAGCTGCCAGAGCCCCGGGCCCTTTAATTTGACCCTGAGGGCTCCCAGCCAGCTCTTCAGCTGGGAGCCCATGGTTGATTTAAAATCAAGTATCACCTCCCCACTCCCAACCTTCCTTTTTGGCCCACAGCTGTTTTGGTGGGGCAGCACTGGGAAAGGAGGGTTTGTTTCTGCAGGGCTGGGTAGTGCTGGGGCGGAGTGTTTTCGCTGGGCCGGGTGGGGGCGGGTTTCAGCCCTCAGCTGTTTCCTTTGGAGTAATGTGGCCCTCACCGCTTTACGAGTTGTGCAGGCCTGCTGTAAACCCTCTGTATGTTGGAAACCACTTCAAGACAGGAAGTGCTGCCACATCCCTCTGCAACCCTAATTCCAGCACCTGGCCTGATTTCTGGGCCAATCTGCAGACATTTCCAATATCTACACTTGAAGGCCAAATTTGGAAGTCCTTCCTTAGTGTTTATGCAGCCCCTACTCAAATAAAACTCCAGTTGACTAATGACTTTAGGTCATTTTTGTAATCGCTGTGAATATATTTGATGTTTTTTCCCCCTCTCTCCTGCACAATAGCTTCTCACCGCCTTTAGCAGGGGAAGATCTTTCGCTGGATGACACTGAAGGGGAGAAGCCCAAAACACTTGTGCGACAGGCAGGGCAGGCTTTAAGGGTGGACGACATGGGTAACAGCCGAGGGCACAGTGGTCAGGGGAGCACTGTGGTCAAGATGCAAGGAGAAGGGCAGGTCTGGTGTGTGATGCCGTGGAAGGGAGCTCAGGTAATTGGGTGGGGGGGAATGGATGGGGAGGCAGCGGGACACTGCTTAATTTGTAATGAAAGAAATACTGGGCCTCAAGCTGGGTGGCCGGAGAGCAGCAGCTGCTTGCCAGGAGCCAAGAGATGCGAGGGCTATGAACTGCCAAGCCTAGAGGTGCCGGGGACCAACCCTATCACAAATTAAGCACTGCAGTGAAGGACAGGGCAATGGGGGGTGAGTCGGGAGGCAGCAGAGTCCGGGGTGCCAAAAATACAAGTTCGCACAGGGTTCCATTTTCACTAAAGCCGGCCCTGGCTACATGAATGGGGGCTGCCCCATCCTTTGCTCCCCTCACCCCTCTGTTTGGTTCTCTGCTTAGTCATCAGCTGGGCAAAGGAGGATGGGGTCAGCTAATTGGATTGCTGGATGCCTGCCCCACTGCCCTGGGCTATTTAACCTGTTCCAGACTTTTCAAAAGCCTCTTATTCTCCAGTTGGCTGCCAGTTGGTTTGATGGCTGCCGTGAAAGGACAGAGAGGAACAGGTGCTGCTACTTCTGTGGCATGGGGAACAGTGCCTTACATAAGAGGTGATGGGAGCTGGGTAGCTAGGATAGGAAATAGGGCCCAGGGGTTCCAGAGCCAAAAAGGGGCCCAGCCAAGCTCTCCTGGAAGCCCTGAGAGTAGTGGCTGCATAGGGCCCTTTCTTCATGTATCGGTGTGAAGGCATATCAGGCTTCTGACAAGTCCTCTTGGAGGAGGCAGAGTTTTTATACCCACAGCCTGGCAGACATATATGGAGACCCTAACCCCTGCGTGGGCTCTGGCCATCTGTGATTGCAAGGGAATATCTTCTACTAAGTCCTGGTTCAGAGTGAGAAGCAGCTACCATGTGCCATAGATAATGGCAGATGAAGGACACAGGCTGTCCAAGAATAGGAACCTCGCTTCAGGTGGTGAGTCAGTGACCCTCATCCAGGAGGCTACAGATGGCTGGAATGAAATGGAGTGTGCTGAAGAACCCTGAAGGCCCATACTTTTTTACACCTTTTTTCAAAAGCCTGGCTTTGCCACATGTATGCCATACCCTGAGCAGCATGGACCCCACTTGGCTGTCACTGCTGTTGTGATCATTACAAACACCTTGTGCATTATCCTGCAGTATTTCCAGAGCCAAGACAGCAGCCGCTCTGTGGAACAATTGCGATGTCGTTCAAACAGTCCTCCACAAGCCACAGAACGAAACAATTCACAGTTGCTGCTGGCAGTTGCGCAGCAGTGGACTGCCATTTTTGGTTCTGGGAAACAAGCACTGACTGGTGGAATCGCATCATTATGCAGCTACGGGATGACAAGCAGCAGCTGCAAAACTTTTGAATGTGGAAGGTCTCTTTCCAGGAACGTTGTGCAGAGCTTTCCCTGGTCCTGAAGTGCAGCAACACTAAAATGAGATCTGCTCTGACAGTGGAGAAGTGAGTGGTGATCGCTCTGTGGAAGCTTGCAATGCCAGACTGCTATAGGTCAGTGGGGAATCAATTTGGAGTTGGTAAATCCACCATGGGAGCTGTTGTGATTCAAGTGTGCAGGGCCATTAATCGACTTCTGCTAAGAAGGGTAGTGACTCTGGGCAACGTACAGGACATAATGGATGGTTTTGCTGCCATGGAGTTCCCTAACTATGGTAGGGCAATAGATGCCACGCATAACCCCATCTTGGCACCAAACCACCTTGCGAAAGAGTACATAAACTGTAAGGGATACTTTTAAATGATGTTGGCTGAGCAAGTGCAGAATAGTGGTGGAATGTGCCTTTGGACGTTTAAAGGGTTGCTGGCGCAGTTTGCTTCCTAGGTTAGACTTCAATGAAAGCAATATCCCCATTGTTATTGGTGCCTGCTGTGTGCGCCTTAATATCTGTGAGGCAAAGGGACAGAAGTTTCCGCTGGGGTAGGGCATGGAGGCAGATAGGCTGGCAGCTAATTTTGAGCAGCAAGGGACCAGGGCAATAAGAAGAGCCCAGCAAGGGGCTCTGCATCTCCGGGAGACTTTGAAAACCCATTTCAGTAATGAGGCACAGTAATGTGCAGCACTTATCTATGTTGTGCCTTCCCATCCCACCCCCTTCATTGCATCTGCCAAAGACTTACACAACATTGTGTCTACACTACCTCTCTGTTGACCCATCAAAATCGAATTAAGTGCTATGCCTCTTGCGAATTAAGCGCAGAGATGAAGTAATTAAGTCAACATTACAGGTGAGTTAGGTCGGCGGAAGGGCCTGGCAGGGTAAACGCATACGTTATTAGGTCAACATAAGGCAGCTTCTGTCAACCTAAATTTGTACTGTAGACCAGGCCTAAGAATAGGCAGTTCATTATCTTTGTGAATTCCTCTTTTCAGGAAGATTTGGGGACAGATGACTTTTAGAGAATAGGCGGTATGACCTTAAGAGCACCCCAAAGCCAACTGGCACACTGTTGTCATGATATATACCCAAATATATCATTGGGAAACTAATAATGCACAGATCATTAATATTATCGCATGATGTATGTATGGTAAACCCGCAAAAGACTTTATAGGTCTGTGCTGGAAATATGTTCTTAAAATATATTTGGCAAGCTGAGCCTAAGCCATGCCTGTTCCAGACATAGGAATGTATTTCTCCTTGCTCAAATATGACTCTCTGATGTAAATTAAGCAAGATGTGACCAAAGTCAAAGACAAGCACACTTACATGCAAGGTGAACAAAGTTATCAGGAGAGCAAGTGAGGAAAGGGATCACTCAACAATCTTGACAGGGGATTGCGACAGCACCAATAGAAAGCCTTCCTGCCTCTTGCACTTCCACTTGCATCTTTTTGTATAATAAACTTGTTTTACTTTGACTATTAACTACTTCTGTACTTTGTGATTGTTACTAGTGTGACAGTTAACTCCAGAGAAGGTAATAAACTGCTGGGTACTGTCTCTTTAAGTGAGCAGTGAACTCAATAAGTGTTCAGTGAGAGGGCTGGACACTGCAGGGCAGACCGTTTGGGGGATATTTGGAACTGGGAGGGTGTTAGGGGTCACCCTGAAAAAAGAGTAGCTCAGGCTGGTGGAAACCAGGATGAGGCTGCTATGCTGTGAGCATGCTGCTGGTGTCAGAGCTCAGAACCAAGGCTGCACATCACAGAGACAGCAGTTTTCTAGGGCAGGTGGTGACATAACATATTCGTCTGGGTTGAACCCCAAAGCATCACAGGTGGGTGCTTGGGTATCCCATTGCCCTATGAAAAGACAGAAGGCCCAGTGCAGAAGTCGATGTATTTGGGAACTGAGTTAGACACAATGCAGGATTTATCATGGCTACCTAGGGAGAAACTGGCTAATCTAAAGGTGTTGATATGGGTAATTTGGAGTGCTAGAAAAACAACATTTAGGCAGTGCCAGGTGATCTTAGGGCATCTGAATTTTGCTTGTAAGGTGGGTGCTCCAGGCACAGCCTTTTATGCCCTGCTTGCTTCCTTCACTGCTGGGATCTGGGAGTCTCACCATTTTACCAGGATAGCCAGAGAAATGAAGACTGATTTAGGGGTCTGGGAGAGATTTCTCAATCAAGTTAGTAGAGTATCTTTCCGGAGATTGTTTGGATAATGGGAACTGAGCCTTAGATACAATCTGATGCTCCCAGGGGAATTGGTTTGGGAGTATACTTTCAAGGGAAATGGTGCACAGAGCTGGCCGGCAGATTGGACAGCACAAGTTATAAGTAGAGTTGCCAACTTTCTAATGCACAAAACTGAACACCCCTGTGCCACCCCTTCTCCGAGGCTGCCAGGGAAGCCTCCTGAAGCTCCTAGGTGCATGGGTGGCCAGGGAAACTTTGTGCACTGCCCTCGCACCCCCAGGCACCGCCTTCACTGCTCCCATTGGTCACAGTCCCGGCTAAAGGGAGCTGCGGAGCCAGCACTGTGGATCCTGCCTGGCCACCCATGCGCCATGAACCTGCCTTAGCCCTGGGCCCCTGCTGTGCCGCTGACTGGACTTTTAAAGGCTGCTGACCAGAGCTGCCAGGGTCCCTTTTCAACTGAGTGTTCCGGTTGAAAATCAGATGCCTGGCAACCCTAGGTATAATCAAGGATATTGCTTTGCTGGAATGTTTTTCTACATTGGTTGTGGTCATTATCTGGGGAGAGGAATTCAGAAATAAGCAGCTTTATTTCTGGTTCATGTCAACAATCGAAAGTCAGCAAAATCGGCCCAGTGAATGAAGCTGGTGAGAGCATTTATTTTACCTTGGTTTTCATTTTAACATCCTATTCTGTGTAGCTCATGTTCCAGATGTCTAAATTTTAGGAGATTAAATTCCAGGAGTTTGCTCCATTCGCTAGCTGTGACCCACAGACCAATTGTGGAGTCTTGGCTCATGACAGCTTTAGAACTGGCCAACCTCCATATACTCACCACCCCTGAAATCCTCCATTGCTCCCCAGGCTTTCTGGTTTAATGTCTAATTTGGTCAAATTTGTAGAATTCAGAGTTCAAGAAGGACTTCAAAGCTTTATGGGCCATCCTTGAGTGTCTGGGGGCACCTGGGAGGCTTAACTTTTCGTTGTAGCCTATCGGGTGTTTCTGGGCTTGACCATCACTGAGCACACCAGAGTTCACATTAACCTTGTCAATCATGACAGCAGGTGACATTAGAAGGAAGGCTGATGTCTGGCTCTGTGGCTATTGTAGTGTGCACTGGACCCACAAGCAGGTGGCCAGGTCAGCAAGATCACAACTGAGCTTCAAAGTTGAAGCCATTTCCCTTCCATGGCGTGGCAGATGGGCTACACGCTGCGTCTACTCATGCCTCTGATGCACTTCTTGATGGCTGAGCTTCAGAGACCTAATGTCCTGGTTATTCACTGGGGCAGCTCTTAGAGATAAATGAGGCCTGGGATTGCACTGCTGGACCTTGCACTCATGGGCAGAGGGAGAGGAGCTTGAAGTCTTTGCAGACTGAGGGTCATCCTCCCAGCTTTCTGGCCTCTGTCACTCCACTCCCTTAATGTGTGGGGAGTTGGGGGAGGGGAGGTTTCACAACAGAGTTGAGTCCATGGGGTACCCTGGGGATCATCTACCTAAGTTATTGTTTGGTTGGTGGTAAAAGCCCTATGGCATGGGAGAGCAGGGCTTGGGCCCCTCCCCAAGTTATCGTTAATAAAGTTGTGGCCTGTCATTTAAACCCATCCTGTGTGTCTGTCACTCATCTGCCTGTTTGTCCTGGTCAATGGGACTTACATTAAATAAGTGGAGGAAAGGCAGGTCTTTTTCTTCAGTGTTTGTGTAGCACCCAGCACGTTGGGCTCCTGGCCCGTGACTAGGGCTCCTAGGCACTACAATAATGCAAAAAATAAAAAATAATAGTACAAGATAAAATCCTAGTAAAATGTTTAATACTCTGAATCATTCCTGAAACAGGACTCTTCTGTTACACAGGTGGTGAGCTGCAGTCCAAAGGTAGCACTTGTCTGAGGTGACCTGCACATCTTACACCTGGCTTTGCCATGCCTGAGTAATGTAGCCATCCCACATGCATGTTGATAAAACCCTTATACCACACTGCCATGTGTCCATTTATGGATATTTTGAGGAAAGGGGTTTTATTTAGCTACGTACTATAGACAGTTAACTGAAAAAACCTGAACTGACATAATGACATTACTAAAGCTGGTTTCTGTGAAAATAGTACTTACAAATGTTGCACAGTAGTCACTATACATTAATTCGCTCTCCCATCACTTAATTACATCACCCTTTAAGATAGACGTGTAATGTAATTAGAGATTTGAACAGTTCACAGCTAGATCACTTAAAGTAACGCTGTTAATGGGCTTTAGAAGTTCTCCCTTTAATATTGCCAGTGTTATAACTTCTAATTACCTTAATAATTAGGGCTGTGTCATTCATGACTGAGGTAACAGTTTCTAACACTAATGGGTATTAGAGGTCTCGTACGAGGCATGTTTTGATGTTCTCATCTAGTTGCTTAGGGTAGGCAGGAGCGATTTGTCCTTAGAAACATAGTGGTTGCTATGCGCTGGCCTAGGCAGAGGCATCCTTACTAACCACTTTAATACTGCTGCGACCACCGCTGTTTTCATTGAGAAGGGAATGTATAAACTGCATTCACCATGTGCTGCTCATGAAATGCAAATGTGGCACCTCTGGCTGAAATTTGCTGAACTTAAATTGCTACTGTTGCTACTGCTACAAATAACAGTGTAAACTTGGATGTCAAACCTGCCTAGAAATGAAAGAAATCCATAGGCAAACCCCCCAACCCTTTATGTACCATTAAGAGTCTTGACACAGATTAACAAAGGTTGGGAATTTTAAAGTTTAAGATTTAACTTTGTGCTAAACGTGCTCCATTGTACATAGGAATTGCAGGGTATAATTAGGGACAGGTTAAATGCTAAAGGAACAGAGTTTGCTTTGGAACAGGATTTTTCACAAGACTCCTGGTATTTCTCAGTGCTGGATGGGTAAGAAATCCTACAGAATAGGCTCTTATATGGGATGTTGGTACTTTCACCTCTAGCTGGAACCAGAAAATTCAGAGGCACTCTAATAATTCAACTTCCATGGTGGTAGAGGACTCCCCATTGTCAGCTATATTGCACATAGTGGCTGCAGATTGTGATCTGAGTAGGGTGACCAGTTAGCAAGTGTGAAAAATGGGGACAGAGGGTGGGAGGTAATAGGTCCCTATATAAGAAAAAGCCCCCAAAATTGGGACTGTCGCTATAAAATCGGGACATCTGGTCACCCTAGATCTGAGGTGGGTGCAGAACTCAGGATTTATTCTGCTCTCTTTCATACCCTAAACAAACCTGAAAACTCATAATCAGAAATGACAACAAACTTTTTGAAAATATCAAGGGGAAGTACATAGAAAGGAAAAAAGAAACTTGGTTGGATGTTTATCTTACTGGTTTCCAGAATTTAGCCTGCCTCCTAGGATTAAGAGTAGAGCCGATCTTCTGTGAAGTGTTTTTAAACTGTTCAGATCATTTGAGCAAGTTTTTATCATATAGTAGGGTATTTATGCTTGGGTGTACTATTGTTCAGCTGATGGAAATCCACTATGCTATTTACATGGCTTAAGATCCTAGATACCTGAAGGAGAAAAGACTTAGTTCTTAGGGGCTTGGCTACACTGGAGAGTTGCAGCGCTGGTGAGGGGGTTACAGCGCTGCAGCTCAGGATGTGGCCACACTTGCAAAGCACAGCCAGCGCTGCAACCAGGGAGTTGCAGCGCTGGCTGTACACCCAGTCGTGCCTCGGGTGTAGCAATTCCAGCGCTGGTGATCCAGCGCTGGTCAGCAAGTGTGGACCCCACCAGCGCTTTTATTGGCCTCCTAGATATAAGGAGGTATCCCAGCATACCTTTTAAGCCTCTCTGGTAATCCTTCACACTCCACTGCCCTGGGCTCAGCTGACCCCCCCTTTAAATGCCCCGGGAATTTTAAAAATCCCCTTCCTGTTTGCTCAGCCAGGTGTGGAGTGCAATCAATCAATCAATCAGCGACCATGCCTCCACGCCCCAAACGAGCCCCAGCATGGAACAGTTCCGAGCTGCAGGACCTCATCAGTGTTTGGGGTGAGGAAGCTGTGCAAGCACAGCTGCGCTCCAGCCGGAGAAATTATGATACCTATGGGCAGATATCAAAGTCCTTGCTGATAAGGGGCCATTAATGGGACGCGCTGCAGTGCAGGGTAAAAATTAAGGAGCTGCGCAGTGCTTATTGCAAAGCCCGTGAGGGAAATCGCCGCTCAGGAGCTGCCCCACCACCTACCGTTTTTACAAGGAGCTGGATGCCATACTTGGGTGTGACCCCACTGCCAATCCGAGGAGCACGATGGAGAGTTCAGAGCAGGGAGAAGTGGGGGAGGGTGTAGAAGAAGCCGGGAGTGAGGCTATTGGGGTGGAGGGAGACACCCCGGAGTCCCAGGAGGCATGCAGCCAGGAGCTCTTCTCAAGCCAGGAGGAGGCTAGCCAGTCGGAGCAGCGGGAAGTTGCTGGTGAAGAAGAAGCAGAGGAGCATGCTCGGGGTAAGCAGATTTAATGTTTTGGGAGAGGATGGTTTGGGTTATGGCTGCCTGCATGCATGCCTAAACGTGGAATAGCCCATTGATTTGCTCTATCACATCTCTGTAATCGGCCTTGGTAATCTCTTGAAAAGTTGCAGCCAGAGCGTGGGCAATGTGCTTTCGCAAGTTTATAGAGAGAGCCACCGTGGTCCTTGTCCCGGTCAGGCTAACTCGTCTGATCCACTGTGCAGTGAGGGGTGGGGGTACCATGGCTGCACACAGGCAAGCTGCATAGGGGCCAGGGCGGAATCCACATTGCTGTAGAGGACCCTCCCTCTCTTCCCAGGTAACACGCAGCAGTGATATATCTGGCAGTAGGAAACCCTGTTGATAATGTAGGGATACTACTCATTGCAGGGCTCCAGGTTCGCGGTACCCACCCCGCCAGCAGGTCGCCAGCTCTGTTTTCCGGTCCACCCCTCCCCGCCAGCAGGTCGCCAGCACCGCGGTCCGCCCCCCCCCAAGCAGGCCGGCAATTCCGCGGTCCGGCCCCCCCCAAGCAGGCCAGCAGTTCCGCGGCCCAACCCCCCCTCCAAGCAGGTCGCCCGCTCCGCGTTCTGCCCCCCCCACCAGCAGGTCGGCAGCTTCCTGTTCCCTACTGTCCCCTGTGCAGGCCACCAGCTCCCTCCTCTACCCAGTGCAGATAAACCCCAGTGAGCCATCAGTCAGTTCCCCTTCCCAGGTGAAGTCGGGGCAGAAACACTCACCCCATTGCTCGCCATGCCTTCGCTTCCCTGGCCTCTCTGTGCTATGTTAGGTATGTGGGAATGATGCTACAAAAAGTCTACAAACTCCTTCAATGTGTGATAATAAACAATGTAGCCTCTGTGTATTACATGTTTCTATCTATGTTTTTTTTAGTGACCTTAACTAATGCAGCCGGATCACCGGACTCCCGTCGGTTGCAGAACTTGAGAAAAAATCCGCGAAAATCAAAAGAAGAATTGATCAAAGCAGTTATGAATCACTACATCAGAGAAAGTAGGAAGACGCAGGAATGGAGAGAGAAAATGCATGAGTGGAGGCAAACACAAAGCAGGAGAAAGGAATTGGCTACCAAAAAAACCTCAAAGCAGCTGAACCCACAACCCTCCCAAAGCTCTCTTTCTTGTTCCCCAGTATTTGCACAAAACACCTTTCTCCAGCAGCCTGTTTCTTACTACCCCCAGTTGCCCCCAACACCTGTACGATCACCTACCAGCCCTGATAACTACAATTCTTACCCTGTGCACTCAACCCCCTTTACTCTGAAGCATAGTAATCCTGAAGTGCAGCAGACATTGAACAGCAATCCAAACAGGACATATTCAAACCTCTGAATGTACAGTCCACCACCCTACCCCCCCTGCCCTTTTATGTACTATATTTTGAATAAAGGATTTTATGGCTTTTACAATAGTTTTTATTATTGCAGAAAGTGGTAAATACTGTACCCCAAGCTAGAAAGGAGCACAGCAAAGGCACCAAACATTACTGTTCGCTCTCAGCATCAAATGGCTCCCTTAAGGCATCCCTAATCCTTGAAGCCCTTTGCTGGGCCTCTCTAGTAGCCCTGCTCTCTGGCTGTGCAAATTCAGCCTCTAGGTGTCGAACCTCGGAGGTCCATTCCTCACTGAATCTTTCACCCTTCCCTTCACAAATATTATGGAGGGTACAGCACGCGGATATAACAGCAGAGATGCTGCTTTCCCCCAAATCTAGCTTCCTATAAAGACAACGCCAGCGGGCTTTCAAATGGCCAAAAGCACACTCCACAGTCATTCTGCACCGGCTCAGCCTGTAGTTGAACCGGTCCTTGCTCCTGTCAAGCTTCCCTGTATACAGTTTCATGAGCCAAGGCATTAAGGGGTAAGTGGGGTCTCCAAGGATCACAGTGGGCATTTCGACGTCCCCTACTGTGATCTTGCGGTCTGGGAAAAAAGTCCCTGCCATCAGCTTCCTGAACAGGGCACTGTTCCGAAAGATGCGTGCATCATGCACCTTTCCAGGCCATCCTGAGTAAATGTCAGTGAAATGCCCACGGTGATCCACAAGCGCTTGGAGAACCACGGAGAAATACCCCTTGCGATTAATGTAATCTGACGCCAGCTGGGGTGGTGACAGAATAGGAATATGCGTCCCATCTATTGCCCCTCCACAGTTAGGGAAACCCATTTGTGCAAAGCCATCCACAATGTCCAGCATGTTCCCCAGAGTCACAGTTCTTCTTAGCAAGATGCGATTAATGGCTGTGAAAACTTGCATCAGCACCATTCCAACAGTAGACTTTCCCACTCCAAACTGGTTTGCCACCAATCGGTAGCTGTCTGGAGTTGCCAGTTTCCAGATTGCAATAGCCACCCGCTTCTCCACTGGCAGGGCAGCTCTCAATCTCATGTCCCTGCGCCGCAGGGTAGGGGCGAGCTCAGCACACAGTCCCATGAAAGTGGCTTTTCTCATCCGAAAGTTCTGCAGCCACTGCTCGTCATCCCAGGCTTGCAGGACGATGTGATCCCACCACTCAGTGCTGGTTTCCCGAGCCCAAAGGCGCCGTTCCACGGTGCTGAGCACGTCTGTTACTGCCACAAGCAATTGAGTGTCTTGAGCGTCAGATGATTCAATATCATCGTCTGACTCCTCACTGTCACTTTGCAGATGAAGGAATAGCTCCACTGCCATGCGTGATGTGCTGGCAACATTCATCAGCAAGGTCCTCAGCAGCTCGGGCTCCATTTGTAACAGAAATCTCAGAAATCGCGCTGCAGACTCACAATGCCGCCAAACTGCTCGGAATGTGTAGCAAAGCACCACGGGGCGTTGGAACAGGAAGCGGAAAGACCCGCACCCTTCCGTCCCCTTCCCACAAGCCACAGCGCCAAAATGGGACGAGGTGCTCTGTGGGATAGCTGCCCACAATGCACCACTCCCAACAGCGCTGCAAGTGCTGCAAATGTGGCCACACTGCAGCGCTGGTAGTTGTCAGTGTGGCCACACTGCAGCGCTGGCCCTACACAGCTGTACGAACACAGCTGTAATTGCCAGCGCTGCAGAACTGTAAGTGTAGCCATGGCCCTAGATTTATTTTTCTTACAGCCCGGGGTTACACTGAATTCTTGATTAAGGTTAAATCCATTGAGCACTTATGTGTAGCCAAAAGCTATAGGGAAGGAAAACACTTGTTCTTCCAGACATACAAGTTGAAATAAATATTTAATAGACTGGATATGGAGGAATCATACCCACACAGATTGGACACACATGGAAAATCAGTCCTTAAAGCTACACCACTGAAATTAACTCTTTTCATAGGCCCCACAAAGACAAAACACAAATATGGGTCATAACCACCAGAACTGTTCAGAAACATAGCAAAAAGCATGGGGTGTAAAAACGTCCCTGTCCCACCTACTATCTAGACGGAAGATTGTCTTGTGGTTAAGGCAGCAGCCTGCACACCAAGAGATCTGGGCTTAATGCCTGGCTCTGTCATAGACTTCCTGTGTGATTTTGGGCAAGTTACTTAATCTTTCTCTGTGCTTCAGGTTCCCATTCAAAAGACAGGAACGAGACCTTCCTTTGTCTGTCTTATCTATTTAAACTGTAAAATCTCTGGGGAAGGAATTGTCTCATGCTATCTGTATGCACAATGTCTAGCACAATGGGTAAGGCTCCATTTAAATCACAGTTTCATACATTGTATGAAAATCATTAAATTAGCCCTATACTGTGATTTATTCCAATCCGCCCCCCAACTCCTCAAAACAATCACAGTATTGGACTAATTTGGCTCCTTACTGGGGAGTAAGTGGGAGAGTGGCAGGCCGCAGGGGGTAAGCACAGTGTGTTTCGAGACACACCGCTGACCAGCCGACCCAGGCCAGGTCAGGGATCAGGGCCTGGCTCCATCTGTGCTGAGCTCTGGCTCACGTCACAGCTGTTGCCCCCCACGCCGCTGGTGGGAGGACTGGGGTGTGATGTGGCCCTGCCTTGGTGGAGGGGATCAGGATTGGGGGATGGGATAGATCCACCCACTCACACACCTGCTTATGCTCCATGCAGCAGATCTCAGGGTCAGCTCCACAATAGCCAGCACTGAGGTGTCTGCCCTGGAGCTGCCAGGGGCTGCTACGGGGCAGACTGGGCCAGGGCTCTAATTGCCACCTGCCTCTCCAAGCTGGCCAGACTGGAAGCAGCAGCAGCCTGAGCTGGAGCTCAGTACAGAGTGAGCAAGGCCCCGAACCCTTACCCTGTGTGTGGGGCTGAGCCGCTCAGCCTGCCACACTCCCTACTTCATGGAATAGGTCTGGCCCACCACTTCCCCACCCCTCGGTGGGCTAGGACTGGCCTGCTAACCCCCAGGAACAGTGGCAGTCTCAACAGGGAGACAGAAGCGGGAATGCCTTCTGTAGGAAAAATTGCAGCACATTGGGAGCTGGAGGGAGGGGAAAGACTCGGTGACCAGGCATATCGCATACAATTCAAGCACTGATGACACTGCCATGAATTTAAAAAAAAGAAAGAAAGCAATTTTTGAAGGGCCTTAATAATAGGGCTTCTTGGTGCTACTGTAATACAGATAATAAATTCTAACATCCTAGACCAGTGGTCCTTAAGCTGGGGTGCTCGCACCCCCTGGGGGTGCGAGATACCCTTTCTGGGGGTGCGAGACATGCCAGATTTTTTTAGAAGGTAAATCATCGAAAACACAAATTAAGCACAGGCACGTAAGTACAACTACTTTGTTTCATCAAACCTATGTATTTATTATCATTATACATTTTTTAACGATTATTGTAATATACAAACAAAAAATATATCTAGGTTTAAGGGATGTGAGAACATATTTTGATTTTTGATACGGGGTGTGAGAACATATTTTGAGAACCAAAGGGATGCAGGCTGCAGTAAAGGTTAAGAACCACTGTCCTAGACCATATCCCTAGAGTCTGCCATGAGACCATAACTAGATGGAAGCAGAATAAACAGAATTAGCTACAACAGCCCATACAGATTTTGAAGCTTTGAACAACTAGCCCAAAGGTTTTCAAATTGTGGGGCATGACCCTGTAGGGGGGTGCGAGGAACATTCGGGGTGGGGGAGTGGTGACGTCAAGACAGCTCAGGTCAGCCTCATGTGGCGGGGCTCAGAAAGGGAGCCCTACCTTCACCCCTGACTCACATTTTTTCCTGGGTGTGGGTTGGTGGGGGCACAACCAAAAATTGTAAGTGAAAGGGAGGGAGGGGGCTCAGCTCAAAAAGTTTGAAAACTGATGAGCTAGCCAATTAATACAACCGTCAGTGATAGATTTTTTAAAACATATCCAACTTCAGCACACCTGAACAGACTGGTGTCTGTGTCCACGTCCAAATTAAAAAATGAATCACAAAGCAAACAAGAACAAATGTAAAGGACAAATTGCCATTCTCTGTGGAGCACTGAATCATGCTGAAATAGATAAGCCACAGCACATAACAGAAAAATAGGAAGCAGAATTTCAGAGTATTATAGATGACTGACTACCTTTGAGCAGATATCCACACACCTTCACCTCCTCATGGAAAGAATTTCTGTGGTAAGTAATCATGTTTCTTCTCCACTCAATATATCTTCAACAAAATGTACTCAGATACTCAACATTGTCTGTAGGCCAATAAGTCACACACACACACACACACACACACACACACACACACACACACACACACACACACACACACACACACACACACACACATATATAGTGATTTATATAGTGTGTGTGTGTGTGTGTGTGTGTGTGTGTGTGTGTGTGTGTGTGTGTGGTAACTTCTTGGTACAGCCAATGTTGAGTATTTGAGTACATTTTGTTGAAGATATATCTCTATATATCTATATCTATCTATCTACCTATCTATAATTTTTTGTGGGAATACCCACAAATCCAAATATGTTGCTTGTGTGCACCTAAAAGTGCTCAGAAAATCTCTGACACCCATTTTGATAAAAACCTATTTTAGTATGTTCTGGGAAGCCCTTCCCCACATCTACAAAGATTCTCCAAAACAAAGATATTTATCAAAAAAATAATTTAAAAAAATCAGAAGAAAAACTACGGCTCACAAGAGAAAATTCTACAGTTACTATGTAGTTAAACAAAAGACAAGAACTATCAGATATGGAACAGATCTTAGCTCAGATTAGACAGTACCAAAATCAGTTACAGAAGCACTGAGCTTGTAATGCACAAGCAACAAAACCAAACAGCAATTATGCCATATTGCATTGTGCAATATTTATAAAAAGATGTCAACCTCTCACTGATATATTGAACAAAAACCACCTCCATATTTACTCAAGTATTAGAACTCTTCACCAGACTCCCATGTACTTATCTAGGTAGAAAAGTTCTACACCAGCTACTTGTGGACTTCTTACTGTGAATCAATAATGCACCAAATAATATGTATATAGTTGTATATAACACGGCCACACCAACTACCTACAAATATTCTTATATAGAACAATACCACACCCTGGACCTATGTGCCTATGTTCATAAAGGTATGAAATAATAACCCACTCTAAAATCTTTATATCTATTTATGCATTTTACATATATATTTACCTATATAGTTACTTGTAAATATCACACAGGTGAACAGTTAAAGTAAACAACTGGGATATTCATTTCTGCAAAACACAGGACTCTGCCACATGGGCTAAAGCAGAATTCCCTCTGGCCCTTGTACCATAAGAACTTCTATGTTCTTTTTGGGTGGCCACTAGAGGGCAACATAATCACTGACACTTTAGATGGCGTCCCATTCTATCCAGTAGAGGGCAGTATTATATTAGCCAGTACAATACCACATTCAAAAATGAAAAAAGAGAAAGCAAGTTAAATATATCTGAACCTCAAAAACTAGACCACGTTTTGAGCAAATGTTCAGCTCGGTTCTTATTGTATTGAAACCAATTAATCTCACCTTTGGCATGACAGTTTCGTGTCAGCATATCATGATATGTATTATATACACTGTAATATTCAGGGACAAAGGGACACTGTAAAAGCAGGAAAAGGGCGGGAAGAGACACAGCTACCACTTTGGAATTCTTTGCTTTTATTGGTTGGTGCCTCTGTGATAATTATTTTTATTGAATAAAACATATAATACAATGAAGTACAAAAAACAAACACCACCTAAAATACAGGTCCTTGTAACAAAATGACTGACACACATCACTTCCATGTTTCCATGGAGCTACCGTCTTGAAATCTGATATATTCATTCACTGGATAAAGGAATAAAACAAAACAAAACAACAACACTTTCCCTGCCCCTATAAAAAAAAAGTGAAATTAGATCTTTCCATCATAAGCAACCAAATGTCATTGTTTGCTTTGATCAGATTTCAGCAAGCGCCTTTGCACACCTCATGGGGTAATAATGGTTCTACAGAAATGCTATTAATTTCTTCATGGAAACAGTCACTTTGGATCTGAAGTTCCAGCCAGGAGAAATGAAGGCCATCTGAGACTGCCAATCCTAGTTATCAGATTTGAGCTAAGAAAATACATTTTTCTAAAAAAATTACATCATATCAATGTTACACACTGCCTTCTGAGGAACAGGGTATTTGATCAGAGACAGCTGAATGTTGCGCTCCAGCATGTCTAAACATCGGTAGAGAGAAAAGGGACTCACCCAGGACACTGTCTATGTACCGAAGCACTCCCACAACTTCTAAACAGGCACAAGCAGTAATATGCTGTTCTGACATTAATATAACATGCCTACCAGTTTTATAGTAGTTAAAGTGAAATTACTTCTCTCCATTGCCATCAGGCACCAAAAAGATCACTGCCAGAGCTACTAGAAAGCTGAAAATCTGCATATTTATGAATATGGGATCAATGATTGAGACAAAACCATGCCTCACTGATTGCTGGTGGCTCTTTTCAATTAAAATAATAAAATTAAATAATATCATAACACTAAAAAAATCAGAACTTGTCGAGGGTGAGTGAGTGTATCATGGACATAAAGATCGATAGTCACAGCCACCCAAACTGTGCACTGCTAGCATCTAGCAACCATAACACAAGACAGATCATATACATATACCCCAAAGGGTTATTAAAATATACTACATGATTATTTATAATCTTCTATCATAGGCAGACATTTACTGTACTAATAACTAGAGTTATTTAATAGGGAGTCAATTTGGGAAGTGACTGGTTTTAATGTATCTGTTATGTAAAAATATTGTGGGAATCAGATGTAGCTCCATAACTCTATACATTCGAGCAAGGAGATTTTTAATACTCCCTTGCTGAATAAGGCCCTGATCCGGCAAAGACTTGTGTATGTGTTAACTTTACACTCGCAGATACTTTCATGGATGTTAACTTGCATGCCCTAAAGTTCAGTACATGCTTAAGTGTTTGCAGGATTGGTGCCTAAATCTCCAGTCATTCCTGGTCTGGCTATATACCATACACACCAATGGATGCACTTCCCATCTATTTAAATTAGAACGATATCACATATTGGAGAATGAGAAGGGGAATCATGAGTAACTGATTGTGTTTTTTTTTAAAATACTCAGCTGGTGTAAATCAGTGTAGTTCCATTGACATTAATGGAGCTATGCTGGTTAACACCAACTGAACATATACTCCTATGTGTCTATTATTATTATAATCAAAGGTTGGGTTAGATTCCGTAGGTCTGGGGGGAGGTCCATCAATTCGTGCAATAACTAAGCTGTGATTGCTTAGAAGCACTTAACCTGAAGTCTTTACATCATGATTGGATACCTTTATAAAAGATACGCTCTAGTTCAACAAGAAGTTATTGGGCTCAGTATAGGAATCATTGGGTGAACTTCTGTGTGTTGTGCAGAAGGTCAGACTACATGAGCATAATAGTCCCCGCTTCCCTTAAAATAGATGAATATGAAGTTGGTGGTACCATTTTGTTTTTCATGTAATAGCACACTGGATTCATACCATATACTAGCTAATATAATAACGATACCTGCCATTTACCCACTTTTAATCTTGAAGCATTATTTTTTTCTTCCAATAAAAATGATCTAACATCCCCATCTAAGAATTTGATTGTGTGTGAATTTATGAGCAAAGTTTGTCAATTGAAATGCTGTAATCATTACAGTAAAATGAGATCTAATATCTAAGGAGACCTGTTTTTGCCTTTTTAACTTAGATTTAGTTGTTCAGCGATATATGCATCTGTTGGCGGGAAATGTCACCTTAACTTAATTTCCTGGTTTTCTCTGGTTTCTGTTTTGTGGGTTATTGTAACACTAACAGCTTTGTAAAGGACAGACTAAATTCCACATTTCCTGCTCTCCCAACATTTGAGGTTTTGGAGTGAAATCCTGGCCCCATTAAAGTCATTAACTTAAATGGGACCAGGATTTCACCCTTAGGGTTTATCTCTCTGTGACAGTCCCCTGGTGTTATCTGGACCAGTGATCTACTAGGTCACTCCGGTCCTCAACTCTGGGAGCCAGCCTCACCCTGCTCTGCCGTGAGAACCCCCACTCCCGGGCTGTTCATGCACAGCCTCTGGCATGTAAGCTGCTCCCAGCTACATGAGTGAGCACTTTTGGCCTGCTGATGCTTGGATTGTGCAACTGAATGACACTAGCCAATATCTTCAATCTCAGACACAACCCTAGGAACCTCCATCTTGCAGTGTCCAGTTATGCTGCAAGCTTATATGAGTTTATCAATTTAACAAAGAAATTTATATGTACCAGGCTTGTTACCCCAAGAGAAGTCTCTGACACGCTTCAAACCAAATGCACTGCCTCTGGTAGAATAAACAAACAAATTTATTAACTACAAAAAGACAGATTTAAAGTGATTAAAAATCAAAGCACTACAAGTCAGACTTGGTCAAATGAAATAAAAGCAAAATGCATTCTAAGCTGATCTTAACACTTTCATCGCCCTTACAAATTTAGATGCTTCTCACCACAGGCTGGCTGACTGCCCTTCAGCCAGGCTCTCCCCTTTGATCAGTGCTTCAATTGCTTGGTGTGGTGTCTGTAGATGGAGTTGGAAGACAGAGAACATGGCAAACATCTCTCCCTTTTATCATGTTCTTTCTTCCCTCTTGGCTTTGCTCCCCACCTCAACCGTTCAGAGTCAGGTGAGCATTACCTCATTGTAGTCCCAAACTGACCAAGGAAAGGGGGGTGACTCGCTCGAGAGATCCCTTGTTGCTCCCTAGGTCAGTGTCCTTTGTTCCTGTGAAACTGGGCTGGGTATGTCTCATACATGCCCTGATGAGGTGTGAACTGCCTGTCATAAACAGATAAGAGTTAATAGAACAGAAGTACTTCGTATCTCTTTTGCCTGGAAAGGGTTAACAAGATCAGTAAGCCTGGCTGTCACCTGACCAGAGGACCAATCAGGGGACAGGATACTTTCAAATCTTGAGGGAGGGAAGTTTTGTGTGTGCTGTTAGTTTTAGGTTGTTGTTCTCTCTGGGTTCTGAGAGTGACCAGACGTGCAACCAGGTTTCTCTCCAATCTCTCCGATACAGTCTCTTATATGTCCAGAATAGTAAGTACTAGGTAGATAAAGCGAGTTAGGCTTATGTTTGTTTTCTTTATTTGCAAATGTGTATTTGGCTGGAAGGAGTTCAAATTTGTATTTTGCTGAAAGGATTTTAATTTGTACTTGTATACTTAGGCTGGGAGGGTATTCCCAGTGTCTACAGCTGAAAGGCCCTGTAACATATTCCATCTTAAATTTACAAAGATAATTTTTATTGTTTTTACTTTCTTTAATTAAAAGCTTTTCTTGTTTAAGAACCTGATTGTTTTTTATTCTGGTGAGACCCCAGGGGACTGGGTCTGGATCCACCAGGGAATTGGTGGGGAGAAAGGAGGGAAGGGGGAGAGAAAGGTTAGTTTTCTCTCTGTGTGTTAGGATTACTTTCTCTCTCAGGGAGAGTCTGGGAGGGGGAGAGAGAAGGAGAGGGGAAGGTGAATTTTCCTCTCTGTTTTAAGATTCAAGGAGTTTGAATCACAGTGATCTTCCAGGGTAACCCAGGGAGGGGAAGCCTGGGAGAGGCAACGGTGATGGAAAGAGTTTACTTTCCTTGTGTTAAGATCCAGAGGGACTGGGTCTTGGGGGTCCCCGGGCAAGGTTTTGGGGGGACCAGAGTGTACCAGGCACTGGAATTCCTGGTTGGGGGCAGTGCTACAGGTTCTAAGCTAGTAATTGAGCTTAGAGGAATTCATGCTGGTACCTCATCTTTTGGACACTAAGGTTCAGAGTGGGGAATTATACCATGACACTGCCCCTCTGCTCTTGGAGAGTTTTGCCTGGGCTTGTTTTAAGCCATGAGGACACATTTTCAGCCTCATAACTTTATACATGAAATGACACCCTATAACATTACTATAACATTACTGTAACAACAATGTTCAGTGCATCATGAGTATTCCAAAGACACCCGACATGACAAACTTTGCATTGGATACCACACAATCATATTATAAGGATGAACATGGGGGTGCAGAGTTTTCCCCCGAGGTACAGAGCATCACACTCTCACATTCTGAAATGGCACAAGGACAAACAGGAACATTATCTTCATGTTGACGAAGCGGCATGTTACCAAAAGTCTCTATGCTCTTGCTGTGCAATCTGAGTGCTTGTGTTGTCAGGAGCATTAAAAATGGCTATATCCAAAGGTTTGAGAACCAACACACAAAGGAATGGAGGAAGACATGAAACACACACATAGGCCATGTCCAGACTAGGAATTAAAATCGATTTTAGATACGCAACTTCAGCTACGAGAATAACGTAGCTGAAGTCGAATTTCTAAAATCGAGGTACTCACCAGTCTGGACGGTGTTGCATCGATGTCCGCGGCTCTCCGTGTCGATTCCGGAACTCTGTTCGGATTGATGGAGTTCCGGAATCGATGTAAGCGCGCTCGGGGATCGATACACCGCGTCCAGACTAGACGCGATATATCGATCCCCGAGCAATCGATTTTAACCCGCCGATGCCGCGGGTTAGTCTGGACGAGGGCTGACTTACATTTCTCAAGATGGATATGATTACTTATAACCCTGGGTGACAAGCTTGTATTCAACAGAGTTTTTGCCTCTTACCAAAAGCTCTTATGGGTCTATGTGTAAGTGCACATTTAAAATAGGGCTAAACATATGCCTTGGCATACTTTTTACTTGGTAGCCCACAATGGCCCTATTAAAATTACTGACATATTCACTGAATATGTATTTTGCTTTCCATACCTATTTTTATAGATTATAATCTTTTACTTCTATGCCACTGGTTCAAATTCGGAGATGCTCAGTAATTCCCTGCAGTTGTTATTATCTGATGGTTTCTTGATGGCTAATGTGAAGCCAGCTGGTGGTCTTTGTTCAGTTCCTAACAGAGAAAAGCCATCTTCATTCTGGAAATCAGTCATGCGCAGAGCTCCCTCTCAGAGTAGCTAGGCACAAGTGACAGCTCAGGCTGCGTAGACTTCCAGATCTCCCATACCCCTACTGGACCTGTCTCAAGTACTGGTCCTGTTTCAAGTACTGTAGCTTTTCTTCATCCCATCTTCATCTACGCAGAGTTCAATTCAAGCTCTTAGCAGGAGTTTACAGGAGAAATCTTCAGATCCCTGGGGGTTCTTCCCCACAGCTACTGGCCACAGCTGCTGCTGAGGGCACTGAGGGTGGGTAACTCAGAGTCTTTCATCCTTGCCACAGTGTGGCCCTGTCACAGAACCCCAAGAAACACACACAGGACATTAAGTCTGATAGCCTCTCCTTCCTACTACATGCAGGGAACAGCATCTAAAGCCAGATGGGGGAGTCAAGCCTCCTGAGATCACAATTACCTCAACCCAGAAGGCAGAATTCTCCTTTGCATTTGATTTCATGTTACAATTTTGTAAAAATGGTATAACATGGTGGAGAATCAGGTCCTGAAACTTGGACTCTGGATCCTCCCCGCCTCCTCTACCAGTTACCAGTTTTGGTCCCACTCATCTCACCCCTCTCCTACCCTCAGCAACCTTTCAGCTGCTCCTCTTCACACTCTCTTCCCATCACTCCTCCTCACTTTTCCCCTTTCTAGCTTTCCCCTGTGCAGTTACTCTCTCCTTTTACCTTCTCCCCTATCGTACTCCAGCCTTCCCTTCTTCTTTCCCACCTCAACTCTGAGAGTCCCAACAACTCCCCTCCCTCCCACCTCCAAAATAAAAAAATCGAATTATGGAAATAAGATGTCTGTCAGTCATTACCTTTACCATTTAGCTTGTGTGTTGTATCCCTTTCCTTTTAGAGACTTAGACTACAATACAAATAAGAGCCATCTGAAATAATAATTAGAGCTGATCAAAAAATGGCAAAAATTGGTAGAAATGTCATAGGACTTTTTTGAAATGTCTTTATTGTTTTGAAAAATGCCAACATTTTGCATACTTTTGTTTATTATAGAAAAGTGTCAACCAGTTCTATAGTCAGTCAACCCCACCCCCAACATTTTCCATTAAAGGTTTTGGGGGAATTTTAATCAAAATTGGAAATTTTTGACAAAAAATGATTGAAAGCTCACAATTCATGAACTTTTGACCAGGCCTAACAGTAAAAATATACAACGTTGTACATTCAGGAATCTCTAAAAAAAAAATTTTTTTTCCTCCAAACCACTTTATGAGGTAGAGGACCTTATTACTCCCATTATATTGACAGGAATCTTACGTATAGAAATCCAGGAGTTTTACAAGTGACTATTGATTTTGGGTTCTTCAGTTTTTGGGGGCCCAATCTGAGCCATTTTATAGAGCCTTGATTATCAGAAGGTAGGTGCTCAGCACTTTCTCAAAATTAAGCCCCTTTAAGCTATCTCATTTGGGCACCCAAAATCAATAGTTACCTTTGAAAATCTTGGCCCAAGGGAAAAACGCAGGTCACACAGGCAGTATGCGTTAGAGCTCAGAATAAAATCCAGGTCTTCTGACTTGTGACAGTGTGCCTTAAACTAATAGTTCTCAAACTAGGGCCGCCGCTTGTTCAGGGTAAGCACCCTGGTGGGCCGGGCCAGTTTGTTTACCTGCCGCATCTGTAGATTCGTCCGATCGTGGCTCCCACTGGCCATGGTTCGCTGCTCCAGGCCATTGGGGGCTGCAGGAAATGGCGTGGGCCGAGGAACGTGCTGGCCGCCATTCCTGCAGCCCCCATTGGCCTGGAGCAGCAAACCGTGGCCAGTGGGAGCCGCGATTGGGCAAATCTGCAGATGCGGCAGGTAAACAAACCGGCCTGGCCTGCCAGGGGCTTTCCCTGAACAAGTGGTAGCCCTAGTTTGAGAACCACTGCCTTAAGCAAAATAACATCATTCCTTATTGCAGCTGTCCACATCATGAAAACCATTAACCAGGTATATTTACGGTAATGGTTTTCATGATGTGGACAGCTGCAATAAGGAATGATGTTATTTTGCTTAAGGCAGTGGTTCTCAAACTAGGGCTACCACTTGTTCAGGGAAAGCCCCTGGCAGGCCAGGCCGGTTTGTTTACCTGCCGCATCTGCAGATTTGCCCAATCGCGGCTCGCACTGGCCACGGTTTGCTGCTCCAGGCCAATGGGGGCTGCAGGAATGGCGGCCAGCACGTTCCTCGGCCCACGCCATTTCCTGCGGCCCCCAATGGCCTGGAGCAGCGAACCATGGCCAGTGGGAGCCGCGATTGGGCAAATCTGCAGATGCGGCAGGTAAACAAACCGGCCTGGCCTGCCAGGGGCTTTCCCTGAACAAGTGGTAGCCCTAGTTTGAGAACCACTGCCTTAAGCAAAATAACATCATTCCTTATTGCAGCTGTCCACATCATGAAAACCATTACCATAAATATACCTGGTTAGAGGTCTCAATTAGGAAGCCAACTGTTCAGCAGATATGAAGGGGGAACTACTTTCGTAACCCTCCTGCCCTTTTTCCAGATGGATGCTGAAGCACAAAGGAAGCAATGTAGGGAATTTCCTAGCCACTTCCCAGGCTGTACTTGTTCTGAAGAAGACTTCAGCTTTCAGGGAAGTATAGGTGCTGAACAGACAAGCCCTAACTGCACTTTGAAAACAGGGGGCAGAGAGGAATTAAAAGTACATTATACAATTGATAGATTATAATGTCTCTGCTATTGGAAATGGTTCTTCAGGGTCTTTCTGGAGAGTGAATGAGGGAGTGTGTGTGTGCATGTGGGTGCGTGTGTGTAGGGACACACGTGGTCTACGACATGATTAGCACAGCACACCTGGTTATACTGACTGATTAAACTATCCTATCTAAAGTGGTATGGAAAAGATAACAATTACATCATCCATAGACAAAAAACAAAACTATGTGTGGGCCAGAGCTTAGGACAAATGTTCACAATAATTTTCATGGAAATGTCTTTTGTTGTTGTTGTCAAAACTTGAAAATTTTCAACCATCTCTAATGTCTATGTGCGCATCTGCAAGGAGGAGGCAGTGCTTAATTTGTGCCAGGGCTGAGCCCCGGCACCTCTGGGCTTGCTGCATTAGTTATGAAAGTAAAAAAATTGCTTGATCCCCAACACCTCTTTCATCACAAATTGAGCACTGGGTGGAGGTACATGTTTGCATTTTCTTTTGTGGATCCCCAAAGTCTGAGACCATCCTCATTCACTGGTAAGTGACCCAACAGAATGTCCTATCCGAGTGCTATTATGTCATCGCATCTGCCAGGGAACTGCGTCAAGAGTTGGATCCCTTACGCATGGTGAGCAGGACATTTCTCTGTAAGCAGTCTCATATAAATCAATAAGACTATTCAGTGAGTCAAGTATTATTTAATGTGAGTAAAGATATGTCTACACTGCACACTCCTTTCCGCAGCATGTACAGTACACACGCTACACCCCCACCTAGTCCAGGTAGAACAGCAGTGTAGATGGTGAGGCACTGCTTAGGCAAGCAAAGACACACCTGAACCCTGTGGGTATGTATCCTACACAGCTGTCTAGATGCCAAAGCACTGCCTCTACTGTCTACACTGCTAAAAGTAGCAGTGTAGAGTCCTGCTGCCTCCCAATTGCTGGAGTCTTTCCCTCCCACAGGGAAAGGCTCCAGCAGCAGGGAAAGTCCAGCAGACAAGGCAGCAGGGAAAAGCTCTGGCATAGCAGCTCCCTGCTCCAGGAGCCTTTCCCAGCTGCAGTGAGCTGAGGTATCCTTTTCTTGTGACATGTAAAGTCTCTGACAGAGGGGAAAGGCTCCAGCAGCTCCCCGTTGCTGAGCCTTTCACTGACACGTGTAGTCACACAATGAAGTGTGGATGCAGCCTCCTCTTTCCTGCAGTGCGTAGCTACACATAACCTGCACACTAGAATAAGAGGTGCGCAATACAGACATAGCCTTAGGCCATGTCTACATCTAAAATTTTGCAGCGCTGGTTGTTACAGCTGTATTAGTACAGCTGTATAGGGCCAGCGCTGCAGAGTGGCCACACTTACAGCAACCAGCGCTGCAAGTGGTGTTAGATGTGGCCACACTGCAGCGCTGTTGGGCGGCTTCAAGGGGGGTTCCGGGACGAGAGAGCAAACCGGGAAAGGAAACCAGCTTCCCCGCGGTTTGCTCTCTCGGTCCCGGAGCCACCCAGCAAACCGCAGGGAAGGAGACCTGCTTGCTCGGGGTTCCGGGACCGAGAGAGCAAACCGGGAACGCCGCGGTTTGCTCTCTCGGTCCCGGAGCCAGCCAGCAAACCGCAGGGAAGGAGACCTGCTTGCTCGGGGTTCCGGGACCGAGAGAGCAAACCGCGGCGAAGCTGGTTTCCTTTCCCGGTTTGCTCTCTCGGTCCCGGAACCCCGAGCAAGCAGGTCTCCTTCCCTGCGGTTTGCTGGGTGGCTCCGGGACCGAGAGAGCAAACCGGGAAAGGAAACCAGCTTGATTACCAGAGGCTTCCTCCTTCCACGGAGGTCAAGAAAAGCGCTGGTAACTGTCTACATTGGATTACCAGCGCTGGATCACCAGCGCTGGATCCTCTACACCCGAGACAAAACGGGAGTACGGCCAGCGCTGCAAACAGGGAGTTGCAGCGCTGGTGGTGCCCTGCAGATGTGTACACCTTCAAAGTTGCAGCGCTGTAACTCCCTCACCAGCGCTGCAACTTTCTGATGTAGACAAGCCCTTAGAGTGGCAAATTCAGGCCTTACATTTGCATGAGAAAGAGCCTGATTCCTGGCTATTTTGAAAAACAACAGCCTGGAATTCAGTCATTCCACATTACAGCCAAATTTTATTTTCATAAACCAAAGCTATATTGTAATCCGTAACTGGCCCAAAGCATGTTGGGGTTTTAGCCACAGAATTTCATTGATATTAATGGGAACTGGTTGCCTAAAATCTCATTTGGTCCTCAGTTGCATGGTGGCAACTCCTCATGGATTTCAATGGGAGTTACAACTAGTGACTAAAGTAAATTGAAAGAGGAAGGGGAGTTCTCAAATCACTGGCCAAGACCGGGGGGAGAGGGCGATGGGAGAGGAGCTGGGAGGAGAGCTCTCCTTACCCAAGCCAGGGAGAGGAGGGGGAGGGCTCCTCCTACTCTTATTGATTATGGTCCTGGAAGTGGGGGCAGAATTAGGCCCTCAAGTTTATCCCAGTTTGGCTCATAAGTAGGACCCTAGAAATTCACAGTCCATTTAGGTCAATTTCACAGTCATGATGTCAGCTATTTAAATCTGAAATTTCAGGTGTTGTAATTGTAGGGGTCCTGACCCAAAAAGGAGTTTTTTTTGGGGGGGGTTATAAGGTTATTGTAGGGGAGGTTGTGGTACTGCTACCCTTACTTCTGTGCTGCTGCTGGTAGCAGCACTGTCTTCAGAGCTGGGCAACTGGAGAGCAGTGGCTATTGGCCAGGAGCCCAGCTCTAAAGGCAGAGCTGCCACCAGCATGCATTTTTCATAGCTGTGAATTTGGTAGGGCCCTACTCATAAGCAATGCAGGACCAGAACCTAATGTGCAAATATAAATTTCAAAGGGTACAAGGCTGATGGAAAAAATGCCAATTATTTTTGGTGAGAAATTTTGAAAAAAAACCTCAAATCACTTCCCCCAAAGTTTTGGTTTTCAACAACCAAACCCCAAAATGTACCTAGAAAAAATAAAATATTTTAATTTGTCTTTTGGCCCAAAAGCCTTTTTTCACTGAAAACAGGAAATTCTTTTTCCAAAATGGGCAACTAGACTGTGGAACTCATTGTTACAGGAAGTCATCGAGGCCAGAAATGTAGTGACATTCAAAAAAGGGCGCAGATATTTATACGGATGTAAAAAATATCCAGAATTATAACTAATGATAACAGAAAAAACTGGAAGGGATATTGAATTTCCTGCTTCATGGTTTAAACTAATCTTTTAACTATGAAGAGATCAGGATGAGATCTGATGTGGGGGAGCAAACTATTTCACATCTAGCTACTGTTTCTCTACAGAGATATTCCTCTGAAGCATCTGGACCTGGTCATTCTCAGGGACAGGATACTAAATGGACCTTGGATCTGATCCAGCCTGGCAATTCCCAAGTTCCTAAAATGTTTTGACAAAAGAATTTCAACCAGCTCTAATGGGGATTAGGGGAAGGGACTCATACAGTCTCCTCTTGAAATGTTACATATCCTTCTGTTTTCTCTCCTTACACATGTAGGACTCAATGCACGTACCCTCCTTCCATGAGGAGGGCTTGAACAGTTCCCTCTGGAGCTCAGCAGTGCTTGTGCCTCCATTTGACCAGAGGAATTTGTTAGAAAATAACTCCTGATGTCCTGTCCCTTAGTGGCTAAGCAAGCACCAAGCATGCATCACCATGTTCCTGATTTAATTTAAATGTGACCAAAATAATTGTTTTAAGAATGGTTACAAACAACACATTCCATGGAACTTTAGATCCAAGTTATAAATGTCGTAAAATGTGAGTTATAGTGAATTCTAACACAGCTTTAACTATAGGATTGTGACTGCACTAATCATAACCCTCTGTTACAACACAAATACAGGGGGAGCAAAAGGTATCAACCAGTTGTCTCTCATATATTTCTACTGTCAGCTGTTTTGAGCAGCAATCACTTTTTTATTATAAGTGTGTACAATGAGTAGAACAATGGCAATCAGTCCCTGAACAGGGCTTTTAGGCACAACTGCAGTATCTACAAATAAGTAAATAAATAAGTTACTACTACTAATAATGTGATAAGCAGCATTATAACAGTGGCAAAAATGCACCTAATTCCAGGCAGTTCTAGTTATACTAGAAAGCAGTAGGTATGGAATTGTTGTTATTGCACTTTTTTGTTTCAGTATGTTGTGTATTTATGTAGAGAATGGGACTAAAATTATTTGGGTAGCTATTGTTTACATAAAATGTAATAGTCTGAAAACTGGCTGGAACAAAACTTAGATTTTATATCTGTGTATATACATACATACATACATCCACACTCTGAATAGGAAGTACCATGACTGGATCAGAACCAAAAGCAATGAAAAGCAAGCTATGCACTAATTTATCTAGCTACAGTGCTTTCTGTTTAACTGACATTGTTCTGTGTTTCAGGAAGTCAGTGGAGCAGTTGCATCACTTTATGATCTGGCTTTACATCCAGACACTTTACTCCATTCAGAGAGAGACTGCACCAACTCAGTTAGGGCCCAATCCTGTGAAGATACTGTGTGCCTCCTGCCAAGCACAGATGTCAATAGCAGTTGAGGGTGCTTGCTATTCACCATGTCAGAAGAGGTGCTCAGAAATTTGCAGAATTGGGCCCTTAGTGGGTGCTTTTGCAGGGTGCTCTACTCCAAACTCAGCTTCAGTGTGCAAGCTGAAAAACTGGTTTCAGAGCTACTCCAGAATAAATGGTGCTGAAAACATTTTTTTCCTTTTTGGGTAGATGGTCTTTGGATTTTACAAAACTGGTGTTAAAATGCAGCAATTTAGTGGGTTGATGGAACTGGATCCTTTCTCTGATTCAGTGACATGACGCAAATCGTGGCTCCATATTTCTTTGTGGTTACATCAATAATGCCTAGTTTTAGCATCTTAATCTGTGAAGTACAATCTTTATAAAGATCAAGGAGAGTTCATCCTAATGTTCCCATCTCACAACTATGAAAGCCTTCAGTAAAATGATTGCTACTCCTGTGTAGGGGTGAGAAATGCAAAAGACGCACATACAGAAGTTACCAGTAACATTTCCCATTTGATTACCAAGATTATGATTAACAAATGTTGTCACTGTAGACAGAGAGCAAGATGACATGATGTCATATGAGATGACACAACCGCAAACATACCTGTACTGGAAGCTTTGAAAAATAGTCTATCTTTTAATAGGAAGTGTAGCTCACATGAATGAAAACCCTGGGGGTTTTGAATTAAATACAGACCTTAATAATTACTCTAATTACTTCTGTTGTGATTCTACCTTTGAGTCTACATGAAACAAACATATAACAATTAGTTACACTTCCATTTAATCAACCAATTTTAGGATAACTGGCTATTAGTATTCCTTTTCACAAACCTGCTCTTTAAGAACAGGCCAAAGATAAAATTGTTTGTTGTAATTTAGCACTAGTATGTAACAACTCATTTATTTTTGGCCCAGACTCAAGTCCTCTGCCTATGCATAGAAGAAATAACCCATAAGCAGCAGCAAAAAAATGGCACATGCTGCTTGGTAACACATCTCAAACAGAATCTGGACAAACCACCTCTGGGAATAAAAAAGATACATCATAGTTCAGCTTCTCTTTACTGAGCATGTCAATTCAGCCTTGATCCAGCAAGGCACTGAAGCAGGGATGTAACCTTAAGCATAAGAGTAGCCTCTTTGCCTTAATGTGGACATCGGATCACTAGGAAATGGAATGAGGCCACCAGATCATTTTCACATATAGGCAATTACAGTGAATTTTAAAATACATCTATTAATAAATAAAATACTGAAAAACTGTAGCATGTGTCACTTCCCCTTCCTTCTACATGCAAAGGCCCCACTTCAGAGTAATAGAGGGCTTCTGTCTCTTCTGCTCATCTCATTTGGTAGGTAGAAAGATGCTAAAGACTATTGTGTCTCACATGCTTGTGTATTTTTCATCTTAAAATTACCTGTGAAATAACCGGTTTTTCTAGAGTGCTTTTTTTTGTGTAGAGTAACATCCACACCTATGGTGTTATATAAATAATATATTTCTCTATATCTTATGTATCATATTGGTATTTTATCTTCAGTGTTTGACTTTTCAGTAAAAGGGACAGGACACCAAACTGGTATTTGCCTCTGCCATTGACTTGCTGTGTGACCTTGGCCAAATCACTTACTTTTCTGTGCCTCGGTTTCCTCATCTGTAAAATGGAGAGAATGAACCTCACCTTTACAAAGTGCTTTGAGAGCTACTATAGAAGTGCTTTTTATTTATTATGGTTGTTACATGTGTGCGTACACACAAGGTTAGGTTCTGAGATTGGTCAGTGACTGTCACCTACTCCTCAGTTAAGGAATCACATAAAACGATGCCAAGCAGCAACTGAGCTATTACTAGCTGAAACTGAGTTGACATCACTTAACTCACTTCATTTTTCCCTGAAGGCCTCCAGTTGGACACAGCAACACGGTAGCTCCTGGAACTCTTTCTCATTAACTAAAACAAAAATGTACCCATACAAATGTCACATTTAAAATTTCTGTCTGATATTTTCAGAATCATCACACTCCCTCCCCCACCCACAGCTATTTCATATTTTCTAAAAGTTACCTTAGAACTCACCACAACATGGCAGTGGGAACAAAGCCAATGCTGGCTTCACCTCAGTGCCAGCCAACTGAGCAATAAAAATCCATGGAAATATTGATACACCACGTTACTCACCATTGAGCAATCCTTAAGCCAAA